>NC_136071.1:1088053650-1088678650 GCF_964261635.1 Lissotriton helveticus | reverse complement strand
GATTTAGGCCCAGATCCTTGTACTGGGGTGAATGTATGACATTGTTCTACATTCTGTCCATCAACTGTGTTTTTTGCAATTTTCACCTCGAGTGGGCTGGGTATGCTCAGACGTGAGTCCCAGGCTCTCCACACCACTGGAGTCAAGCTATCCAGGCTGATGAAGGCTGATAGCCGGAAACCGGTCCTTGGATGCTTGATTCCGGTCTGGGAAAGACATGGCTTGGTAGTTCGGACTGGACTGTTCCCATGAGGCACAGGGTCAGAGCTGATTTGCATATAGCCAGTGTCTAACCCAGGGTGGTGTGGAGTGCAAAAAAACGATGGATTTAGGCCCAGATCCTTGTACTGGGGTGAATGTATGACATTGTTCTACATTCTGTCCATCAACTGTGTTTTTTGCAATTTTCACACCGAGTGGGCTGGGTATGCTCAGACGTGAGTCCCAGGCTCTCCACACCACTGGAGTCAAGCTATCCAGGCTGATGAAGGCTGATAGCCAGAAACCGGTCCTTGGATGCTTGATTCCGGTCTGGGAAAGACATGGCTTGGTAGTTCGGACTGTTCCCATGAGGCACAGGGTCAGAGCTGATTTGCATATAGCCAGTGTCTAACCCAGGGTGGTGTGGAGTGCAAACAAACGATGGATTTAGGCCCAGATCCTTGTACTGGGGTGAATGTATGACATTGTTCTACATTCTGTCCATCAACTGTGTTTTTTGCAATTTTCACCCCGAGTGGGCTGGGTATGCTCAGACGTGAGTCCCAGGCTCTCCACACCACTGGAGTCAAGCTATCCAGGCTGATGAAGGCTGATAGCCAGAAACCGGTCCTTGGATGCTTGATTCCGGTCTGGGAAAGACATGGCTTGGTAGTTCGGACTGGACTGTTCCCATGAGGCACAGGGTCAGAGCTGATTTGCATATAGCCAGTGTCTAACCCAGGGTGGTGTGGAGTGCAAAAAAACGATGGATTTAGGCCCAGATCCTTGTACTGGGGTGAATGTATGACATTGTTCTACATTCTGTCCATCAACTGTGTTTTTTGCAATTTTCACCCCGAGTGGGCTGGGTATGCTCAGACGTGAGTCCCAGGCTCTCCACACCACTGGAGTCAAGCTATCCAGGCTGATGAAGGCTGATAGCCAGAAACCGGTCCTTGGATGCTTGATTCCGGTCTGGGAAAGACATGGCTTGGTAGTTCGGACTGGACTGTTCCCATGAGGCACAGGGTCAGAGCTGATTTGCATATAGCCAGTGTCTAACCCAGGGTGGTGTAGAGTGCAAAAAAACGATGGATTTAGGCCCAGATCATTGTACTGGGGTGAATGTATGACATTGTTCTACATTCTGTCCATCTACTGTGTTTTTTGCAATTTTCACCTCGAGTGGGCTGGGTATGCTCAGACGTGAGTCCCAGGCTCTCCACACCACTGGAGTCAAGCTATCCAGGCTGATGAAGGCTGATAGCCGGAAACCGGTCCTTGGATGCTTGATTCCGGTCTGGGAAAGACATGGCTTGGTAGTTCGGACTGGACTGTTCCCATGAGGCACAGGGTCAGAGCTGATTTGCATATAGCCAGTGTCTAACCCAGGGTGGTGTGGAGTGCAAAAAAACGATGGATTTAGGCCCAGATCCTTGTACTGGGGTGAATGTATGACATTGTTCTACATTCTGTCCATCAACTGTGTTTTTTGCAATTTTCACACCGAGTGGGCTGGGTATGCTCAGACGTGAGTCCCAGGCTCTCCACACCACTGGAGTCAAGCTATCCAGGCTGATGAAGGCTGATAGCCAGAAACCGGTCCTTGGATGCTTGATTCCGGTCTGGGAAAGACATGGCTTGGTAGTTCGGACTGGACTGTTCCCATGAGGCACAGGGTCAGAGCTGATTTGCATATAGCCAGTGTCTAACCCAGGGTGGTGTGGAGTGCAAAAAAACGATGGATTTAGGCCCAGATCCTTGTACTGGGGTGAATGTATGACATTGTTCTACATTCTGTCCATCAACTGTGTTTTTTGCAATTTTCACCCCGAGTGGGCTGGGTATGCTCAGACGTGAGTCTCAGGCTCTCCACACCACTGGAGTCAAGCTATCCAGGCTGATGAAGGCTGATAGCCAGAAACCGGTCCTTGGATGCTTGATTCCGGTCTGGGAAAGACATGGCTTGGTAGCTCGGACTGGACTGTTCCCATGAGGCACAGGGTCAGAGCTGATTTGCATATAGCCAGTGTCTAACCCAGGGTGGTGTGGAGTGCAAAAAAACGATGGATTTAGGCCTACATCCTTGTACTGGGGTGAATGTATGACATTGTTCTACATTCTGTCCATCAACTGTGTTTTTTGCAAATGTCTGTTGTTCCCAAGCACAAGACCACTGTTATGCGTGACTGTTTTGGTGTTCACCAGGATGGTATGTTCAGGGATGTCAGGTGTCAGTCTTTTGGTCATCCTGTCAGTGATGACATTGCATCAAGAGGTGATAGCGGTGGTGGTATTGTGGCAGGGAGTACCACAAAAATTGGAAACCTCCTGCACTTTTTAATGATATGTCATGCATTAATCTCTGCCAATTTTCTTCTGTATTTTCATCATATTGCTCTGGCTATGGTTCAATTCATGTAATTGTAATCTGCATGTATTTCGTTTTTTTTCTTCATTAATTGTTGTATTTTGTTTATGGCTGTTCTTTCTTTTTCATCCTGTTAGAAGGGATATGTGTCAGGTTCCAGGATGGAATAGTGAACATTGGGGATGTGAGATTCTGCTGGCGGCAGTTGCTGCTTGGTGGTCAAGGATGACGCTCATTAAAGGACTTACCTGAATGAATACCGGCTCTGTACGTCCTTTCACAGCTGAACATTCTAATTTTGTTCACCAAAAGATGAACGTGGGGATTCGCGGATTGCAATATTGTAGTGCTTCTCGCAGCCTGATTTGACCTAAATGGAGAATCGTTTAAGGGACGCCATGCTTAGGTGGTATAATTGGCAATTACACTTCACAAGAGTCACATTCATTTACCAAGTTACTCCAATTACTCTGGAGTAAATAAAATTATGAATAAGCCCAGTAAAAATACCTTACAAATAGCCTGAAGTGAGCAGAATGGTATACACCATTTTAATAACGCTTACAATCATACTGTGATTTGAACTGTCTGTAAGTGAGCCAGCCATATATTATACATTCTACATATTTCTTGCTGCACTCAGCCTCTATCTTGCTTTAATGAAGTACAGCTTGAACTTAACACTTCACTGGTAGGCAAATTGTGCACCACATAACTTTTACCACACTGAGCGAGACTTGTCTGCAGTATTACACGGTTTCTACTTGCTAAGCAGTAACTTGGATGATGTAACCAGTGATGTGTAATCAGTTATGTCAATAATGCTGTCATTTGAGATGTCATCAGTGATGTCATCACTGCTATTATCTAACATGTCATGAGTGATGTAATTTCTGAGGTCCTAAGCAGGGCATGGTTTGAGCAGAAGATATAGTAACTCAGTAATTGATAACTGGCAATTTTCATTGTATTTTTGTTTTTAATTGTTAGTTTTTATATTATTATAACACCTAAGAGTAATGTCACTGTAACGTTTTTGTTTTTTTCATTGAATAAATATACATTTAATTCTGTAGGAGCTACCACATTAACCCTGGATATGTAATATAAAAAATACATTTGCAAATAAGTCTGTGCTGGGAGTGAGAACATCAAAAATGCAGCCTGACAATTCCACCCACTGCATCTCCCTTAGGCTTCTGATGAATAGGGCTCCGTTTTTCCAGGCAATGGAATTTCTTTTCAATTATCATAGCAGACCTGTGCCCTTCATCCTTTTGAGAAGTAGCTTGCCTTTTTAAACCAGTTCAGTGACAAAAAGGCTTTCTTTGTTTGTTAGTGTCCTTTTTATCAGACGGAAAGTCCCATAACTAATGTCTTTCAGTGGATTATAAACTGGAAACATCGACCTTCTATCTCAGTTAACCTTTGGCAATGCTCGCGAGTGACTCTCTGCTCGTGAAACAGCCATCTGATGGTAATCTATAATCCTTTTAATATGCTCTGCTGTCTGCATTGATCTATTGCCTCCTGACCCCGGAGTGCCCACAGCTATATTAATCCTATTATTCACACGTTCCAACAGAACGCTTTAATGAGTGTTGAAAGGCTTGTGTACGATATGTATTACCCTTAGAAAAAAATCAACTCTTCTAATTGACCTCATTAGGCAGCAATCTGCCCTTTTGTGTAGTTTTATAAATGATGCAATTTACAACGATGCCCTTAACCATTAACTTTATTAACAATATAGCCTATTTACCGCTGTTTTATACAATAATTTGTTTTTGTAGTGCCAATATGTTCTAGCTCCCTTATATTTTATTAGATAAACCCATAATTGCGAAAAAGCATGGCCATTCGTAAAATCCGCATTAAATGGGCAATTTTACATGATAAAAGATTAACTTCAAATAAATCAAGTCCTTTTTTCTAGATTGATTTGTCAACTAGATTTATGTAGACATTGAGCAAGCATGTTTAGGACGGCCATTTCTCAATGAACAGCATCTCAAAATGAAGCAAACGCTTCCGAGAAGGCTAGAATCTATTGGTTCAATCTTTAAGCGTTCAAAGAAATCTGCTTCTAAAGGAATTAAACCGAAGATAGTTCAATACAGAATCTCCTTGAACAAGCTCATGACATACGTGCAGTTACAATAGGGGTTTGCAAATACTGGCATGAAATGGAGCATGCATGTTTGGGAATAAGACTATTTTTCTGGGAGTCACAGGGGGCGGATAGTAGCATTTAACAGTGTTCACAGAGATTAACCATTTTCTTGAAAAAACAACACACCAAAAAAGAGGGCCCTCGAGGCCTTCTTCTGTAGTCAGTGACTGTGGCTTGTAACAGGAGCTACTGACCGAAGGAGGATTACCAGATCTGTAGTAACTCCGCTAATCAGTACTGTTTCACCTAGTGACTTCACTTGTTGGGCGCAAATGTAATCTCCGAATGGAATACCGGTGGCTGGGGTGGGGTGGGGGGGGAGGCGTTGGGGGGGGGGGGGGGAGATTTTATTAATAATTACTGGGGAAATCAGGACTGCAATAAGTGAATCCCCTTGTACATCCTCCTTTCTCAGGGGAACCTTTTGGTCCTTCTTCAAATCCCCAACACTCCACCCCGTAGAATTACAGAGGCCCCGGGCATCGGTGCTTTGGTGGGGAAAGGATGTCAGGTTCTTGGTGCATAGACATGCTAAAAGCTCATGTTGTCCATGAATTCCTACGTGGACAATCAATAAATAGTATCTGGTTGCCTGTAGTAGGAATTTGAGGAAAAGTGTCAAAAGGGAGTAAGAGACAAACGCAGGACTGTAGTTTGTTCTTGGACTGAGGGGCATATTATCAAGAATGGCATTAAAATTATCGCCGCTTTAGAGGCAGGAAACTGCAGCTAAAGCGGTGATAATGGGCTTGATAATATGCCTTGACAATTCCCATAGAAGCCCATGTTCACACCAGAACATGGGTTTCTATGGGAATTCTCAATGGCATATTATGAAACCCATTATCGCCGTTTTAGATGGCGTGCTTGCATGCGATGATGTTGTAAGTCCATTTTCTATGCCTAACTTAACACGTGACAGCACTTAAAATCCATGGCTGGCCGGCGCAGTGTAACTGACACTGACAAAGGCTTGAAGCCGAAACGCGTCTGTTGACTCTGTGATAATAAACACGAGTGTGAGCATCAGCAGGTCTACGAGTGCTGTTTTCCTGATGGATTTCCAAGGAGTTTGAGCCGTATATATATATATATATATATATATATATATTGCGCTCTTTACTATCCCAGGATCCCGGGAAAGAAACGACAGCACTCGGGGGTATACTGCTCACACGGTAGTTTTATTGACTACAAGTACGCCACAGACGCGTTTCAGCACTAGGCCTTCGTCAGTGTGTTTACACATCGAGAAACCGGTGCATTTTAAATAGGTAATTCCATACATAGGTCCTGCCTCTCAGTTGATATCAACAGAGGACTACACTCCTCCCAAACACGCGCCATCTTGTAATGGTCACTATATACATATATACATATATGTCTATTTACACATTATCGACACCTCATATTGCATAATCACCCTACAAATAGGTGGATGTGCGTGCATGTGGGTGGGAGTTTGTGTGTTATCACATCTATTATACATATAATGTCAATACAGCCGTGGATCGGCAATGGTCCTCTTACACTGATGAGAGGTAACCTGTTATATACAGCCTATGTACAACATATTTACACTATATTTACTCAGACATAGACATGTTCAAGCAATCAACGTTTGGCCCGAGGTGCCCCAGAACATAGGTGTCCCACTAAGACTGTCCAGTTAATGTAATCTTAGCATAGCTCAAATGAATCAGAGAGCCCCCTGACTCATTAGATTGCCACTTGTATGATAATAAGGGTATTTATATACATTGGTTCCTTCCCACCGCCGAAGTGAAAGCAATGGGACCATTGGCGGGGTTAGGGATTTTTCAAAGTTCAATCTAAATAAATCCTCCTATAGGTATATACCTACATGTACTCTATGTACACTCCCCTATATGTAAGTGACAATATATACAGTGCTATACATACAAAAATTCGAATTCAAATTCAAAGTACAGAGCAGATCAACAGAAATTGCGTACTAATAGATATCACAGTCATCCATTATGCATTGCCCAGATGAAAGATCATTTCTTCACCACTATTCATCCCTTTAGGCCACTTAGTGGAGAGGTCTATGATGTAACGTGACTCTAATCTACGGAGACGTCGTAATTGGTCACCCCCTCTAGCATTGGTCTTGATGGTGTCTAGCCCGAAATATTGAAGCTGACTACGGTCCCTGTTATGCTTTTCGGCAAAATGCCGAGCGACCGGATAAGCCTGGTCGGCCTTGTCAATGGCCCTTAGATGTTCAAGGATCCGCAGTTTGAGCATATTAATGGTACTCCCAATATAGCGGAGACCACAGGGGCACAGGCCTATTAGTGCTCTCCCTAGAGGGAGACTAGGGCTGCGAGCTACTGGGGAATCTGCTGACATTTACTGCGACAGCCTATGCTTTTACATCGTGTTTTGTTCATTGCACTGTGATTTTAAACCTTGGGGTTTTAACCTTTAGTATTTTAAAGGGAATCAATTTGTAGGCACACTGACACCTCTTATCACACTATCTCCCTGTAACAGCCTCGCCCAGCCGATTTTTACTCTCGGCTCGAGGCGGCGGCGGGCGCCATCTTGGGTGTGGGCAGGGGCAGCGCTCTAGTCGCGCCGGCCTCCCGCCCTCCCAGAATATTTAATTGGGGTGTTTTGAGCTGTTCGCTGCCTATTAGTGCTCTCCCTAGAGGGAGACTAGGGCTGCGAGCTACTGGGGAATCTGCTGACATTTACTGCGACAGCCTATGCTTTTACATCGTGTTTTGTTCATTGCACTGTGATTTTAAACCTTGGGGTTTTAACCTTTAGTATTTTAAAGGGAATCAATTTGTAGGCACACTGACACCTCTTATCACACTATCTCCCTGTAACAGCCTCGCCCAGCCGATTTTTACTCTCGGCTCGAGGCGGCGGCGGGCGCCATCTTGGGTGTGGGCAGGGGCAGCGCTCTAGTCGCGCCGGCCTCCCGCCCTCCCAGAATATTTAATTGGGGTGTTTTGAGCTGTTCGCTGCCTATTAGTGCTCTCCCTAGAGGGAGACTAGGGCTGCGAGCTACTGGGGAATCTGCTGACATTTACTGCGACAGCCTATGCTTTTACATCGTGTTTTGTTCATTGCACTGTGATTTTAAACCTTGGGGTTTTAACCTTTAGTATTTTAAAGGGAATCAATTTGTAGGCACACTGACACCTCTTATCACACTATCTCCCTGTAACAGCCTCGCCCAGCCGATTTTTACTCTCGGCTCGAGGCGGCGGCGGGCGCCATCTTGGGTGTGGGCAGGGGCAGCGCTCTAGTCGCGCCGGCCTCCCGCCCTCCCAGAATATTTAATTGGGGTGTTTTGAGCTGTTCGCTGCCTATTAGTGCTCTCCCTAGAGGGAGACTAGGGCTGCGAGCTACTGGGGAATCTGCTGACATTTACTGCGACAGCCTATGCTTTTACATCGTGTTTTGTTCATTGCACTGTGATTTTAAACCTTGGGGTTTTAACCTTTAGTATTTTAAAGGGAATCAATTTGTAGGCACACTGACACCTCTTATCACACTATCTCCCTGTAACAGCCTCGCCCAGCCGATTTTTACTCTCGGCTCGAGGCGGCGGCGGGCGCCATCTTGGGTGTGGGCAGGGGCAGCGCTCTAGTCGCGCCGGCCTCCCGCCCTCCTTATCTCCCATATAATGTGTATAGGGTTCAGACGGCGCAGCGGGCTGGCGCAGCGGGCGCGCCGGATGCGCGCCGAAGTCGCGCACAAGTCAAGCCCGTCTGCGCCCGTCCGCGACAGGCCGGGACCTAGGGCCCAGACCTCTGCCCGACGGGCGTGCGCCAGGTATACATACACAAGTAAGAGGTTGAGAGACCTATGTCCCACTCTATCCACTTATTGTCAGCACTCGATGGAGCCCGTAGACCTAGGAATATGTCCACATTGTTCCTTTACTGGTAGCTGCTTATTGCCAGTCACTCCTGACTCCGATACAATCCTAGCAAAAGGGGGTCTTCTAAATTGTAGATCCATTAGCAAACACACTCTCCAATTGTGGGATCTCATATTAGAGGAGGACATGCAGATTTTGTTCCTTACTGAGACTTGGTTGGGTGAACACTCCGACCCGGATATACTAGACACTATTCCTCCTGGTTACACCCTCCACAGACTTGATAGGATAATAGGAAGGGGAGGCGGGATTGCTATTATTGTCAAACTCCCGTTCGAATGTATTTTAAAACCGGTAAAAATTGATGATTGCGAAGCTGGTGAATTTAGCATCAAACTGACGCAACATTACACCATCTCTGGCATCCTTATCTATAGGCCCCCGGGGCCCTTGGGTAATTTTCGTAGTAGCCTTTTAGAAGGGGCAACTCAGACCGCCATCAAACACAACAAGGTTTTGATATTAGGCGACCTGAATTTACACTTAGAGGACCCTGCACAGAAGGAGGCAGAAGATGTTCGCCTTATATTACAAGAACTACAGCTGACTTTGTTAAGTACAACAGCCACACATCAGAAGGGGCACTGTTTAGACCCTATTTTTGCGAGCTGGGATAAAATAAAAGCATTTACCCCTCGTCAGCTCCCTTGGACTGACCACTTTCTGGTCCCTTTCCATTGTTTTTATCAGACCGTTAGGACTATAGACAATGGGGACGGATATTTTATGAAACGCAAATGGAGACAATTCTCCAAAGAAAACTTTGTAGGCAACATCCAGCAAGCTCAATTAATAAGTGCGTTGGATAGTGACCAGGCGAATAAGGAATTTAACCTACTTGTCACTGCCACCTTGGATGAGCTAGCTCCTATGGGTAAAAGCAAAGCTAGAGCTGGTAGACAACGCACTGCCCCATGGTTCACGATTGAACTCCAGCAAATCAAATCGAAATGTAAAAAGTTAGAAAGAACCTGGAGAAGGACCCCGAGTGAGCAAGCTAAAAATAGCTATAGCATAGCACACCGAAGTTATCAATATGCGGTGCGTAGAGCTAAAGCCAAATATTTCCAGACTCGTATTGAGGAAGCCGAGAGTTCCTCACGGGAACTGTTTAAAATTTATAAAGAGATATCAGTGGTCTCTAGCTCCAATACCCCCGTAAATTCTTCCAAGGAGGGATGTAATAAAGTCGCAGACTTTTTTTCTAGTAAAGTCAAGAAGATCTATGCTTCCTTTTCTCACATACCAGCTAAGGGCACAGATTTTAGAGCAAACAGCACATTGCCAGCCCCGGACTCCCCACTGCTTACCTTTGAGGTTCCGGCAGCTGACAAGCTAGCATCCATATGTCGGAGCGTCAAGTCCGGCTCCCCCAATGACCCGGCCCCTGCCTGGGTCCTATCGGAGGGTCTGATAGCTCTGGAACCCCACATCAGACACGTTCTTCAAACCTCCTTTTCCACTCAACAAGTTCCTAGAGAATGGAAGAAGGCAATAGTACTTCCTATAAGGAAAAAACCTAACGTTAGCATGGAGGTACTAGAAAACCTCAGACCGATTTCCTTGTTGCCGTATGTGGCGAAGGTCGCCGAGAAGGTGGTCAATGCTCAGCTCACGGAGCATTTGGAAAAATGTAGCCTACTCCACCCCTCGCAATCGGGATTTAGGGCAGGCTACTCTACGGAGACGGCCCTCCTAAGAGCCACTGAGACTCTAAGAGCAGGGGCAGATGCTGGCCATACAATGGCCCTGATCATGCTTGACCTGAGCGCGGCTTTTGACACCGTAGCACATTCCATCTTGCTACGGTGTCTGAATGAAGCTGGGGTGGCCGGCCCTGCGCTGGGCTGGTTACAATCCTTCCTTACAGACAGATGTTTCCAGGTTCAGCAGGGGACATGCCGCTCAGGGGAGATGTCACTAGACCAGGGAGTGCCTCAGGGCTCTGCTTTGAGCCCCACTCTTTTTAATTTATACATGGCCTCCCTGGCGAAAGTTGTACACTCCTTCGGGGTGGAAATAGTGTCGTACGCTGACGATACTCAGCTGTTAATCTCCTTATCGCAGAGTACTTCCAACACCCCCGAAAATTTTAAATCCTGCATGCAGGCACTAGCAGAGTGGATGGATGCCCAGTGTTTAAAACTTAATGGCTCCAAGACAGAGGTGTTGGTGGTAGGGGGAAAAAGCGAGAAATGGTCTGATGAGTGGTGGCCGTCTTGCTTGGGCCCTACCCCCATACCATGTCAGGAGGCTAAGAATCTGGGAATCTGGATGAATCCTTCGCTCTCATATGAAGGCCACATAAGACGTCTTGTGGGCAAATGTTTTGGAGTCCTAAAGACCCTAAACAAAACCTTAGACCTCCTTCCGTTATCAGCCAGAAGAACTCTAACGCAGGCGCTGGTGACCTCGCGGTTAGATTATGGTAACATTCTGTTCTTGGGGGCTACCGAGGGCAGCATAGGTCGCCTACAAGTCATCCAGAATTCCTCCGCCAGACTGGTGCTAAGAAGACCCAGGAGAGCCAGCTCGAAATTGGCGCTGGATGCGCTTCACTGGTTGCCGGTGAAGAAGCGTGTGCTATTTAAGTGCCTCCTGTTTTGCCACCGTATTGTCTGGGACAAGTCTCCTATCTATCTGAAGGAGCTAGTCAGCCGATATGAGCCTACCAGGACCCTCCGTTCAGAGGGTACTGGTCTGCTGACAGTCCCTAGGATTAGGAAGGCGAGAATAGGTGGTCGTTCCTTCGCGCTATTAGCAGCGCAAAATTGGAATAAACTACCTCGCGTGCTGCGATTGGAGGACAATGAACTACATTTTAGGGCTCTGCTCAAAACTCACTTATATACTGCATAGGTGTTGGGTCTTCTAGGCAGGCTCTCTGGTAGCTTAGCGCGGGGACACGCCGTGATGGCGTTACTGTGCGCTTTATAAGCTCTTTATTATTATTATTATTATTAAACTAGACAATACACTGCTAGGGGAGTGCTGCAAGTTATAAACTGTTTTATATGCAGTTTTTTACCTGTCTCTGTATTCTCCACTGCAAGAACTCTCCTGCTTCCGGCGCAGTGTAACTGACACTGACAAAGGCTTGAAGCCGAAACGCGTCTGTTGACTCTGTGATAATAAACACGAGTGTGAGCATCAGCAGGTCTACGAGTGCTGTTTTCCTGATGGATTTCCAAGGAGTTTGAGCCGTATATATATATATATATATATATATATATATATATATATATATATATATATATATATATATATATATATATATATATATATATATATATATATATATATATATGTGCAAAAAAGATGCAGAGAACTCTGGGTAGTTTCCAAGTTGAGCTGGAGAACAGCTCCTGTATGGAGCACCCTAAAACACCATCTACACTATAAATCTGCTCAGCTCAAATTCCTGTTTTTCTAGCAAAGTTTTTAAGCACAGATTACCACAGTGACATCTATGCCGAGCTAGAAAGGGACAAAGTATTTTGCTATTTCTACTGCAAATCCATCAAGCATAGGATTACACAGTGCCATCCACGCCAAGCTGTAAAATGACAACCTGGAATAAATAAAAGCATCCAATGACATGTGTTCCGCTATCATTCTAGCTCTTTAGAGAGGTTTAACTTTGTTCAGACACAAGGGAGCACCCCGTATAAGTCAAAACAATAGTCGTTCAGGCTTAGATTGATGCATAAATTAAGCATTGAGATTTAATAAATTTAATAAAATGGGGAGGTACCCACGTGGCCCCCCCTCCCCACATATCCCATACCCTGGAGCCAGTTCACAGGCTATATCTGAGGGGGCCCACCCATGTGGTTATTTTTCCTGCAATTTATATAGGGTGAACTTGAAGTTAAGGTATAGGTTATAATGACTTGAACAAGCTATAACTTAAACTGGAAATATCTGCTGTTTTTAGAGTTTAAAACATTACATTGTTACTGAACAATTCACCTATATATATATATATATATATATATATATATATATATATATATATATATATATATATATATATATATATATATATATATATATTTACTTGAACTCCGTTTGACGCAGCCGCGCCTCAGTCACCTCACTCGAACTGGAAAAACGGATAAGACAGACCCAAAATGCGTGCAGAACTCAGTGGTTTATTTCATACAGAATAGCACCCAGCAAGTCCGCATGACGCGTTTCGCCTCTAGCCAGAGGCTTGATCACATGATACGTTGCATAAAAAGTAAAGAGGGTACTTATAGAGTCCAATTGTTCAGAGGCGGCACTTGATGGTTCTGGCCACACCTCCATTGACCCTTTGATGGCCGGTATCTTTAGCAACTTGTAATTATATACAGAGCAAGTGCCCGGTGTTGTTTTTGAAAAACAATACATTGGTCAAAAAATGTATATAAATGCATAATACAAAACATGAAATCATGGTATGAGAATTGGGTTGTGATGAGAGAAAGAATTCAATCTCAAATGCTGTAAATAAAAGCCAAGCATGAGCAATTCCATCAATCCACCACATGTAAATATTTTCTTGTTAAATGATGGTAAATGACATAGTGTCAATGTTTGTAATATTATGGTTAGACCCTCAAAAAGAGAATGTTTCCAAAATGTCTCTTCTAAAATATTCGCATAATGCAACCCATTCATACTAACACTATATTTCTGTACCAAAAAAAACCTCAATAAATATTATCATTGAAATCCCTTTGATCTTCAACAGATATAACAAAAGACCAATATATCAACACCAATTTAACATTAGAGTGGCCAAAGTACCATATTTTATCCATCAAAGATCTCGACTGCAATTAAGTACACATTCTTATAAAAAATCCTGTCAATGAAAGAGCTAAAATAGTGCAAAAGTGTGAAAAAATCAATTTTTTAAAAACAATTATTTTCAATGCAAGAAAAGAATTGGAGGGTGGAAACCTAATACTTAATCATTTCCTCTTCACCCTTACCCCAAGATTATACAAAGGACAGTTCATTCAAAAATTTGTTATCCATACAGTAAAGTGCAAGGTGCAAACAGTTAACTAGACAACTAGAGAATCATATTGATGACTGTGGCACGCTAGACAATTCCCAAAGTTGTATTATAAAAAAGTATATAGGTCCTCACTCGCGTTAAGACCTCGTGGTGTCTTGCAGTCCAATTCTATGATATACCTAGTTTCTAATAAGCGGAGCTTAGCATCCCTGTCGGATGTATGACGCTACAACGCATACTTTTACAACGCATACCGTTACAACGCATTTTTTACAACGCAAAAACTTTTACAACGCATACCATTACAACGCATGATTTTACAACGCAAGTACTTTTACAACGCATGCCAAATTAACCCAGAAACCTAAAAATACCCTGTACCCCAAAAACCCCAAACTGTCCCTAAACCCTAAAAATACCCCTGTACCCCATAAACCCAAAACTGTCCCTGAACCCTAAAAATATCCCTTTACCCAAAAACTGAAAATTTTCCCTGAACCCTAAAAATACCCCTTTACCCATAAACTGAAACCTGACCCTGAACCCTAAAAATACCCCTTTACCCAAAAACTGAAAACTGACCCTGAACCCTAAAAATACCACTGTACCCAAAAACTGAAAACTGACCCTGAACCCTATAAATACCCCTTTACCCAAAAACTGAAAACTGACCCTAAACCCTAAAAATACCCCTTTACCCAAAAACTGAAAACTGACCCTGAACCCTAAAAATACCCCTTTACCCAAAAACTGAAAACTGACCCTAAACCCTAAAAATACCCCTTTATCCAAAAACTGAAAACTGACCCTAAACCCTAAAAATACCCCTTTACCCAAAAACTGAAAACTGACCCTGAACCCTAAAAATACCCCTTTACCCATAAACTGAAAACTGACCCTAAACCCTTAAAATACCCCTTTACCCAAAAACTGAAAACGTAAAAAAAACCAAACATATAAAATATTAAATATAATTATATACTTACCAATACTTACGTTGTAATGGCATGCGTTGTAAAAGTACTAGCGTTGTAAAAACATGCGTTGTAATGGTATGCGTTGTAAAAGTTTTTGCGTTGTAAAAAATGCGTTGTAATGGTAGTGCGTTGTAAAAATTGCGTTGTAAGTGATGTTTACCATAATAGAATGCTACTTTCTATGATTCAAGTGTGCTTGGAACAGAATTTTTTTGTATTTGAGAGCCAGGTCTACCAACAGGTGAGAGGAGTAGCCATGGGGTCCTGCTTCTCTCCGAGTCTGGCGTGTCTCCACATGGGACTCTGGGAGGAGCAGACCCTGGGCAACACCTACAGAACAACTATGCAACAACATGTTCCGCTTTACCTGAGATATATCGATGATATATTTATGGTATGGCGAGGCACAATGGCAGAAGCTAATGCTTTTGTGGATGCTTTAAATGACAACTGTTTAAATTTATGTTTCACCTCCCATATTGATGCTAATTCTGTTACCTTTTTGGACACTGAAGTTTATGTTGCGAAAATTAACTTTGAAAAAATATATATTGGGCTACATTGACCTATATATATGTTAGAGCCCAAATGTAGCCCAATGTAGCCCAATGTAGCCCAAAGATGGCCACCAGAGACAAAAAAAAACAAATGTAGCCCAAATATCAGCCAGATGTAGCCCAACTATAGCCCAATGACAGAATGTCCCAGAGTGTTCTAAAGAACAACTAGAGCGCTAACAGTCTTACTTATGATAAAAGTATGGCACACCTGAAGTCATCTTGATTGGAATAAAGTGTTAACACTTAAAACATTTAATTTGCAAAGGAACAAAATGAGGGGGTTCATTTTGCTATAGAAATTATGATTAGTGCTGAAGAAAGAAAAATTAGGGCACATTTTGAGTGACTTCTCAAATCCTCTTATATTTCATTAAAAAAATTCTGATATGCAGTCTCCCAAGATGGCCACCAGAGACAAAAGAGCCCAAATGTAGCCCAAATATCAGCCAGATGTAGCCCAACTATAGCCCAATGACAGAATGTCCCAGAGTGTTCTAAAGAACAACTAGAACGCTAACAGTCTTACTTATGACAAAAGTATGGCACACCTGTAGTCATCTTGATTGGAATAAAGTGGTAACACTTAATACATTTAATTTGAAAAGGAACAAAATGAGGGGTTTCATTTTGCCATAGAAATTTTATATATATATATATATATATATATATATACATATATATATATATATATATATTACCTTCTGGCGGTCGCCAGTAGGTAGTTATAGTTAGGATCGTTTTCCATAGGAAATCCGCACCATTCTATTGGGAATAACATTGGCGCCGAATGAGGGATCTGCCTGTAATTTTCCTTAACTTTGCCTCACCGCGCTCCGCTCCTTCCCTGAAAGTTTCGGGGGATCCGTCAAGCGGGGGCCGAGATAAAAGGGGGGTCTCAAAACGTGTTTTCCCCATGTTAATTTTCATAGGGCGGTTGGACTCACTTTTAGCCCGAACGGCTGAATGGATTTCCACCAAACTTGGCAAAATTGTAGGGACTGGTACCCCGATGTGCCTTTGCTATGTCTCAAGATATATGCTCCAGTGGTTTTTATGAAAATTAACTTTGAAAAAATATATATTGGGCTATATATATGTTAGAGCCCAAATGTAGCCCAATGTAGCCCGATGTAGCCCAATATAGCCCAATGTAGCCCAAAGATGGCCACCAGAGACAAAAAAACCAAATGTAGCCCAAATATGAGCCAGATGTAGCCCAACTATAGCCCAATGACAGAATGTCCCAGAGTGTTCTAAAGAGCAACTAGAGCGCTAACAGTCTTACTTATGACACAAGTATGGCACACCTGAAGTCATCTTGATTGGAATAAAGTGTTAACACTTAAAACATTTAATTTGCAAAGGAACAAAATGAGGGGGTTCATTTTGCCATAGAAATTATGATTAGTGCTGAAGAAAGAAAAATTAGGGCACATTTTGAGTGACTTCTCAAATCCTCTTATATTTCATAAGATATTAGATATATCATAAGATATAAAAATAAAGAACTGACTGAGTGATTAGGTTGTGTGAATGTCTCTATCAGTCTGTTGGTTGGTGTGGAAGTGGCTGTATTGGTTGGTGAGTAGGTACATGAGTGGGTTATTTATTGGTTGTCTGAGTACCTTTATGGGTAGATGAGTGTCTGTGTGGGTGGGTGAGGGAGGTTACTACCTGCATGGATGAATGAGTCTGTCAGTCAGTGGCTGTATGCGTTTGTGAGTGTATCCTTGAGGGGCTGTATAGGTGAGTAAGTATACTTATAGCTGTTTTGGTAAGTAAATGGATGTGTCAGTGGTATATGGGTGAGTACCTTCATATGTGAAAGGGAGTATAGGTGAGAGTTGGAGTATAAAAGTGACTGTATGTGTGAGTTAGTGACTGAGAGTGGCTGTGTGGGTGATTGTGAGCTGGTGTCACTGACTGTATAGGTGAGTGAATATGTGTTAGTATCTGTATGAATACGTGAGTTGGTGTGTGTATAACTATATAGGCGAGTAAGTGGCTTTGTGAATAACTCTATGGGTGTGTGAGTAGGTGTGTTTGTAGCACTATGGGTGACTGACATTGTGGTAGTGGTGTAGTGAGGACTGGGCCTTGTTGCGCACATTGCTATGTTAGCATAGGCTTATTAGAAGTTTAAATGCCATTTTACCTTTTTGCTGCTTTTGCACACTACACTGCATATAACAGTTGTTGTAAGTTAGGCTGCATGAAATCCTTCACATGAGAATGGTTTGTTTTCGGCATCCCTAGCCTTACATCGTGACTCTAGCCTGCACACTGAGTGCTAAAGCCTACAAGGTTATCATAACAAGGTAGCTGTTGTTCGGGCTAATCGGCTTACGTTTTAGCCATAACATACATGCAGCCACAGCCAACATGATTCTGGCGCATTTAATATTGCACTGTAAGCATGATTTCAGACCCTTGGAAGAATCCCATTTTTCCAGAGGGAGAGAGAGCTTTTGCAGATCCTGATGTGATACATTCCTGCTGATTCTATATGTATGGGGTCCCCCGCACAAGCTTAAGAGACCTTCTATATTTGATAAAACATAGTTCCTAGCTAGGGAGGGTGATTTACTCGGCGATATAGAACCTATTTTCACCATCATTGTAATATGATTTCTCACTTTGTGTTTTATGGAAATGTAACAATGCTGATCATATTATTTCTAATCATATGTCTGCTTAGGTTAGCAAAAATACTGCATCTTAGAGCATGTCGTTAAAATAAATATGTTAACCTTTCCCTTGTCTCTTTTTACTCTTGTTGTGGACTGGTATGAGAGTATAACGAAAGAGTCTTCTTGCTTCCCACCATTCCTGAGTATAACCTAAGTTGCATGTTCTGGTTTGTCTAATCATCGGTTCCTTTGCTATAGGACGAGGAGCTAATGAGACACTGATGCTAGCTGGTTAGGGTTCCTAGGCACTAAGGTGAGTTTTTTGGTACACCACAATTCACTGAGGTCCTGGGTATGTGTGCACAGTTCTGTGTAGGAGCAGAATCCCTGCGACAGTGGGTGTATTTGTCTGTGAGTGGGTATATCAGGGGCTGTATTAAGCAGTGAGCTGGTGTATGAGTGGCTGCATGGATGACTTTGTGAATGAATGTTTAGACCTATGAATCAGTGAGTGGGCGTGTACCCACCGGTACGGTTGTGTCAATGCTTTTGAGAATGGTAGTGTGGGAGCTGGAGTGGGTGGATGAAATATTATATTGGGGTGTGAGTGGGTGTGTGAGAGAGTCTGTGAAAGATGCCATCAGTGATGTCACTTGAGATGTCATCAGTGATGTCATCAGTGGTGTCACTGACCATTTCATGAGTGATGTAATATGTGTGGTCATAAATAGTGCATTGCGGGGGCACGAGTTATAGTTAGCTCAGTTCACTATAACTGCTGAATTTCACAGGTTTTAGATGCGTGAAACCTGACCTAACTATAAGGTCCCTGTAACATTTGGATTTGTCAGTGAATTTCAAAGTTTCAAAAAGTTTATATTTCCTAACTGTAATATCCCTGTAACCTTTGTTTTATTTAGTGAATTTCTAAGGTTTTTTAAATGCTAATTCCTAACTATAACATCCCTGTATCCTTTGTTTTTTCAGTGAATTTCTATGGTTTTTAAAGTAGTAGTCACGTTTCAGAGTAGTGGAGAAAGGAGGCGAGGTATCCAACCAGTTCTCAGGAAGTCCGCTGTGTAGGACTTACAGGGGGTACCAGGAGGGCTTATTGGTGCCCAAGGTTCCTCTGGAGCCAAGCGGACTTCAGCCCCCAACTAGTAGTGCACCTGGAGGAGCGTTTGCAGAGTGGTGGAGAAAGGGGGCACAACCTCAGACAACTTCTCAGCAATCCTGCTGTGTGGAACATACTGGAGGTAACAAGTGGGGTAGTTGCCCACCAAAGGTTGTCCTTGTGGGCCAACTACCCCTCCTATTGCCTCTAGTAAGTCCCATACAGCAGGATTGCTGAGATCTGATAGCAGGCCACACCCCCTTTCTCTACCATTCTGCAAACATGCCTCCTTGTGCACTACTAGGAGGGGGATGATGCCCCATTGGCTATTGAGGATCTTGGGGGCACCTACCCCTCATATTACCTCAAGTAAGTCCCATACAGCAGGATTGCTAAGATCTGATAGCAGGCCACACCCCCTTTCTCCATCACTCTGCAAACGTGCATCCTGGTGCACGACTAGTAGGGAGATGAAGTCCCCTTGGCTATTGACAGTCCTTGGGAGCCAACTAATCCGCCAGTTACCTCCAGCAAGTCCCACACAGTAGGTTTGAGGAGAGGTTTTCAGTGGCCATGCCCACTTTCTCCTCCACTATGCAAACATGCCTCCAGGCACACTACTATTTGGGGGATGAAGTCCCCTTGGTTCTTAAGGGTCCTTGGGGGTCAGGTAGCCCTCCTCTTACCTCCAGTAAGGCCCACACAGGGGATTTGCTGAGAGGTGGTCAGAGGCCACGCTCCCTTTCTCCACCACTCACCAAATGTGCCTCCCAACACACTGCATATGTGGGGTGACGTCCCCTTGCATACTGAGGGCCTAAGGACTAAAGCAGACTACTTCCCTGGAGGTAGCAGGATGTCTTCTAGGCCCCTAGGGACCATCAGCATATTTTTTAAATGAATGTGCCCCGTGGAGGTGGCAGGTCTTGAGGCAAGGGGGGCTCCACGAGGCCCCCATCTTCTTTAAATTAGCCCTGGGAAGGTGGCCGTCGCTGGGGCAGGAGGATCCACGAGGCCACTGCATATTCTTTAAATTAGTCCCAGGGAGATGGCATTCCCCGGAGCTGTGGGCGAGTCCAGTGGTCCCACCCACATTAAAAATGAACCAGGGTGATGGTGGTCCATGGAGTTTTAATAAGCCCTAGGAGGGGGCCCTATGCGCCCCCTCCTACATACATTATTCCATTTGATGGGAGATTTAAAAATGCTCCTGCCGGGTGGGAGCAAACATATGTTTCCCAGTCAGCGTTGTGCAGGAAGGGAAAACGACAGTGCCCCTGGGGTGGGTTCCTTGGGATCAAATCACAATAACTCTGGAAATTATCCATGGTAGGGAGCCAGAGGCTAAGGGACCTCAAGGGTGGGCTGGCCTCCAAACAGAAACTTTAATGCACAAAAAATCCAGCTGAGTGGTTTTAAGTTATTCTAACCCATCTCAATATGTAAGGTATTCATGTCAGACCAGCCTGCTCCTAAACATATACAAAAATGTGATGGGATGTCCTCACACACCACCATGTGTCATTTTCATCATAGGATTACTTACGTTCTTCAAAAACATTTTTGATGGAGGTCGGGCCCTAGACCCTGGAACCAGGGAAGCCTTTTTTTTACTAGATACTGATCCATGCAGAATAACTCAATCTAAAAACCAATGTGGTACTCCAGTCCAACCTTTATATTTTGTGGAGTGCTACTCATTATTAAAAACCTTACGTGGAGAGTAGGGGAGCAATACCCCACCCCCACTAAACTCGCAACATGTTTCTGCCTAGTGACTCAATAGAGTCCATGGAATACTTCAGGACGGTAGTGTCATACTGTGAGACCTACTCACACGCTCTTACCCTAAATCGGGGTCATCTGGGCCCCATGGAGGAGGGCTCAGGAACTATTATAGTCACACTGAGTAGTACAGAAAAGGGTTGTAAATCCGCAAGAACAAGGTTAAAACTAAATTATAGAGAGTATCTCTTCCGCCCACTACCCATGCCCTACACCAAGGGGCGTTGCTCAGTAGTCACCTAGTGGCAATGGCTCCTTTACCACGGAAGGACCACCTGGGGCCTACAGTGGCTCAATGAGAGAGGCCACATAAACCCCAAATCCCTTCATAACTATTCTTAAAGCCCTGTAAGTTTGTATAAGGCATTTCCCATTTTCTAGCCACTCCCTTTGGGCCTCTCACATTTACTAATAAGGCCCCCAATAAGTGTTGCTCTCTTTTCATAATTTGTGACCCACTTCAACCCGTAGTTCCTTATTTTAGCCATTCTCTTAGGCAGAGATTTCAGCTATTTTTATATGCCAAAATCACCTTTTTTTAAGTTGAAAGAGCTTTATTAAAGAAGATATGCAATGTAAAACATCAGTACATAAGAAAAAGGCATCAAAAAGAATTAAGAACTAGAAAAATAGGACAACTGGAAAAACAACCCCAAAGGGGGTAAATGAGCTTTACTAAGGGAAAAAGCTTTTAAGGAGATTTTGTTTGAAGGGAGAAGAAAAAAAAAGAAAAAAGAGGGGAGAGAGAGAAAGGAGAAGAGAAAGAAAAGAAAAGAAGAAGAACCGAAAAGAAGAGACAAAGGAACAGCCTAGGAAATAAGCTCAATACTTAAAGGTAATATAAATGCAAACAATGCTATCATTACAGAACAAGACTACAGGTGCAAAATAAACTCTATAAATGTAAAAACAGCAAGGTACAATATAAAATAAGAAGCTGAGAGAAAGACATTATGTGACACCTCTGGAAAGAACGTCAGTTAGCGGCATCCACACCATATCTTTCTTAATTAATAAAGGAGTTGTGGTGGCAAAGGAAAGATCATGATGATGACATAATAAATTCCACCAAGCATTATAAGATATCTTGGACGTATCCTTTCAGTTGGTGGTTATAATCTGAAAGGAAATTGCAATAAAAAGATCTATAAACATACGAACATTACAATGAACATTCCAAATAGGTGAAGAACCACCCAATAAAATATGTATAATTTCTAAAGGAAAATCAGTAGCTTAGATGTTGTTTCATTTTAACCAAATGCGAGACCAAAGGGACTTAACTAGTGGATAGTAGAAAAACATATGTAAAAAATCACTATTTTCATGAGAGCAAGACCAACATGTTTTAGAATCAAGTAACTTAAATTTATATAAATCAGAAGGAGTAAAAAAAAGTCTGTTATAAAAAAAATAACAAGTCTGTGTGGTAGTAGCGGATCGGGAGACTGTGTGTATTTTGGAGCAAATATTATCCCATAACTGCGGGGAAAATTCTTGAGCTAGGTCTTGTTCCCAAAGTAACTCAAGTTTAGATTTAGTCCTAATAATGGCAGGTGCCAAAATCACCTTTGAAAGTAAAGAATCTGCAGTGTTTCTGCAGAACTAATCATTCTGATGGGACATTCAATTGCTTCTTCTGGCCCAACTGGAATTAAGAGGCAAATTGTAATGAGGGCCTTACTAGTAAACTTGAATTTGTGGAGATCCCTCCATAGAAAAGGTCGGAGATGGGAATGTGGAGATTTCACCTGTGTGTTTGTGAATTGTGTTTTGTAGTAAGGAAGTAGTACTACTGTACAACAGCTTTTCATGCTGTAAAATTTAGTTTGTGAATAGGACCATTTGTATTCTGTGATGCCATACATTTTTGACTTGTTATGATTTTTAGTAACCAAAAGCAGTTCTTTTAGAGTTATGATGTTGGATGTTTGCTTTGTATGATGGACATTACTGAGTTAATGTTTAGGTATGGAGCGCAAACAGTATAAATGGTAACAATTCCGCGGAGGGTTATCAATGTTCAGAAGGGATGGCGCACAACATGTAGTGGTAGAGTAAATGTAGAGAAGGTACGGTAGTTTGGTGCAATTTGTTCAGAGAAAACCCTATAACTCTGAGACCCAAGGGTTAGACGAGCTACCCTTATGTAAAGTAAATGTCAAGTCAAGCGCACACAACAAATCCAATGATATGAGTAATCAAGTTAAATGTTCTAAATGGATAAGATCACACAATAGTGTCCAATTTTCATTCTTGTTTTTTATTAGATGTATAAATGTTACTCCTATTCAGAGGAGATCCAACAAAAACCGAAACCAGCCGACACGTGTTTCGTCAATAAGGGTGTTAGCCCAATGACTCTTCAGGGATGCACTATTGTATACAGTTACGTTGTCGGTGGAGCGGTGATAATTCCAGACCGCTCCTATTCCGTAGTTAGTTCTTGAAGTGCAAAATTGTGCACTAGGATGAGATAAATGGTGTGAAACTTGGATATCTAGTGCTACAAATGCATTTCATTTTATCTTTTCAATTTTTATCATTTTCATTGTTTGTTTCCTATTTGACTCTACACATTTTCATACATTTTGGGGTATATTAAGGTGTTCTTTCTAAAAGGTGAGTATTCTGGCAAGACATTCCCATCTCTATTGTAAATATGATAATTGTGTTGCACTGACCCGTAGGTCAGCCTTCCCATCACAACCTATGACCTAGGGCTTGATTCCTGAACCAGGTTACCAGGAGAGTCAATGAGGCTTGGGAGGCTAATTTAACATCACAGATTATGGACGCACTATTTAGCATATATAAATATATATACGAATACAATAAACTATAGACAAGAACACGTTTGCCTAATTTTGTGACTTCCTTTAACTCTATCTGTGTCTGTCTAGTGATTTGCGCCTCTTAAATGACATCCTTATGGAGTTTTATCTTTAACTGTTGTTGCATTCTGCATTAATTTGGATATGTGCTTCTAAATTTAATTAAAGCGCTTAGTCGGCATCCTACTTGTCTTGCCCTGAACAAATATCAATACCCCATGTCATACATACAATTGTTATATCTACCATTTCCTTGTAACCTCCATCTATACATTCTACAGCTGTAAGCTCAATCAGCCCTCTTCATCCTCGCCTGGTGTTTGATAATTTTAAAACAAGTCCCTCCACTCCACAGGTTATTCCTTTGAGGGCTTCATTATCCTCTGCCTCTGATATCTGTGCAGTCTGTTTCCCTTTTATTCGGAAACAGACCGTGCACTCTATCTGATCGCTCGGCAGAGTAATTGTTTCTCTTTGATATCGTCGCTAACACTATCTGATTGTTTGCGTGCTGCTTTCTGTTTCTCTTACGTTTTCCATCGTGCAAGTTACATCATTTCATATGTTCTTTGACTAAGAGTTATGTGTAGTGCCCCAATTTATTTTCACCAGAATCTTCAACAATTCCTCTATCCTTGTTTTGTCACAAATGCAATCACCAAGATTTATTGAATACATTTTCATCTTGGAAATGATCCTCAGACAGCAGCCATGCTGCTCCCCAGATGAGAAGTATGTTCTGCAAACCACAGACTGCCCCAGCTAAAGGGTCTATTATTAAGCAACGAGACAATGCCAAAACATATATTTCCATTGCATATTTGAACACAGTCCGGGTAATTCATGAAAGCAGTTATGAGTAAGAGGTGCAGTACTACTTTACATACTCACAAATCCAATTCACAAAGGTGGGAATGTAGAACTATGCAATTGCCTATTATAGTTCTCATATGTGTAGTTTTTCATAGAGAGTACAAAACACTATGCAGAACCATGGCTTAGGTGTAAATGAAAGAGTGGCATGGGATAGTGGTTGGAAAATCGGAAGATCTACCACACTCAGAGGGCAATATAAACACACAAACACACCTGCAATCAGTCAGTCAATCAGAATCTTATAAAGCGTGACTACTAACCCATGAGGATCTCGAGTCCCTAAGTGGGGATGTGGGCGGGTCTGTGGTTCAGTCAAAGAGCCAGGTCTTGAGGTCTTTACTGAACTGCATCTATAATGGTGATTGCCTGAGGTGCAGACCTGCAAAAGAGTGAGTCAAGTATAATTCACAAAGGTTATGCTACATCTACTCTAGCTGTGCTATATTCCCGACATCCTCTTCCCGACATGCTCTTCTCTAACCATATTTGAAGTAAGTCACACACCACACATGGCCAATCATAGGCACTGCAAGGGAATAAAATTCCAATAAATGGAGATAGTGAAGAACACATAGGTTAAAACATTAAATAAACAATAATAGCAGATAACTTTACACGTTGCCTACACCCACACAAAACAAATTGTAAAACATGTGAACATAGCAGATAGACATACTTAGAAATCACACATACAAAAATGTTAATTGATTCTAAAAAATCACGTCATCTGATATTCCAAAAAGACTCAAAGACAAAACATGAAACATTACCTATCCCAAAAACACACAAACACTGATGCTCAAAACAACCAACACACCTGAATGCACCATGCTCTTTTCCCAATACTTGATAAGCCACATCCTAACGGTGAATCCTGAAATAATAATGTTACAACATGCTTCATCTGCATAGGCAGCATCAACGCCGATTAGCTGTGTTCAGAGAAATGCACTGTACATGTGTCAATACACAGAGACATGATTTACAATTACAACACAAGCAGAAAAAAGCTTCCCGTTGGGACAAGAATAGGCCTGTGCAAAATTGAGTCTGCTGTCAAATGTGCGAAAAATGAACTTCATGACATTCCTCAAAATGTCCTTTTTTACCAGCTCGTGTAATTTTAACTCACAGGAGATTGTTTTGCACAGAACATGAGAGACACTATCTGCTCGAACCAGTCTCCTGCTTACATCTTGAGTGACTTTTTCATGTGAGGTGTGCACTCGCATGAATTAAGTCAAGAGAAATACATGCATCCAATGTTCACAATCAATTTAATGAAATACTAAAACAAGCAATTTCACAAACCCTACGCAAGTTATGAATGGCACTGTAGGATGACATCCATGACTCCAAGCATGTCGTCTGGGCCAAAACGAAATTTTAATTACGCTGGTGTAATTTATATAATTGTGGGAATTTCGCATCACACTTGGTTCATGATATTCCAGAATTAATTTCAGTAAGTGCCGGTAGCAGGAATAAAATGATGGTGGTGTGTGGGAATAATGTGCACAGCCAGAACTTGAGCAGCTGGGGCTTGTGCCACTTGTGTTTTGTGCTTCTTTATAACCGTGAAATGCGGCCCCATGTCAAAAATTGACACAAGGATGCATTTTACAATAAAATATCACACTAAACGATGCATTTGCATTTCATGTAATTTCCCTTAATGTTCTGGAATTTTAGGTAGGTACACGAAAAACAAACCGGGCATTTACCATCTACTGGGCATTTACCATCCACTGGGCATTTACCATCAACTGGGCATTTACCATCCACTGGGCATTTACCATCTTGCCGACTTGATCCTCCTTAGGCCACTGATGCTATGGCGTTCCATTTGGA
Source organism: Lissotriton helveticus (assembly GCF_964261635.1). NCBI lineage: Eukaryota > Metazoa > Chordata > Amphibia > Caudata > Salamandridae > Lissotriton > Lissotriton helveticus. The sequence goes on along the minus strand of NC_136071.1, from coordinate 1,088,652,342 downwards.
TAAAAGAAGAGACCTCATTGTGCAGAACCATTATTTCTGATTGCCTTTCTTTGGACCATCATCTAAAGATCCCATGGTTAAAGTATATTGTGGATAATTTCCGTGAGATCTTTAACATTAACATCACTGCCGATCGATGTGGGACCACTGAGCTGTCTAAAAACGAACTTAAGCACTGTTTTTTACAACAGCTTTCCACCAGGAGACATCAAAAAAGCTCTGAACTCTCAACCTTTTTTCTTTATCATGATTTAAATGAATTTGTGGGTTTCCAACCGTATTTGTCACAAGTGTCCTGGAAGGCACATCGGTTTGTGTTGACTAGACTGAGAATCGGAGTAGTCCACAACCTTGTTGCTTTCTTCTCTCAGCATTTACATCCTGCTGGCCCTTGTCCGTGTGACAATACCACCCCTCAAAGCACTGTGCACTTTCTTTTGCTCTGTCAGCTGTACAAATACCTGCGGATTGCTTATTTGAGACCCATGTTTGTGATGTTTGGAGTTAGGACAATACGAGACTGCATGAGCCTGCTTTTTAACTTACATCATCCTGACGTTTGTTTTTATACGGCTACCTTTCTCATTAAATCAATTAATGTAAGGAAAAGTATTCTTTTTTAACCTTTTTAATTGCTGTATCACCTGCTTTTGACTGCTGTTTTATATTGTTGTCTTTTTATGCTGTGCTTTTATGGACTTGCCTTTTGTTCCGAATAAAGCCATATGAAATGAAATGAAATGAACTTCATGACATTCCTCAAAATGTCCTTTTTAACCAGCGCGTGTAATTTTAACTCACAGGAGATTGTTTTGCACAGAACATGGGAGACACTATCTGCTCGAACCACTCTCCAGCTTACATCTTGAGTGACTTTTTCATATGAGGTGTGCACTCGCATGAATTAAGTCAAGAGAAATACCTGCAACCGATTTTCACAATAAATTTAATGAAATACTAAAACACGCAATTTCACAAATTCATGACTCCAAGCATGTCGTCTGGGCTAAAACGAAATTTTAATTACGCTGGTGTAATTTATATAATTGTGGGAATTTCGCATTACACTTAGTTCATGATATTCCAGAATTAATGGCAGTATGTGCCGGTAGCAGGAAAAAAATGATGATGGTGTGTGGGAATAATGTGCACAGCCAGAACTTGAGCAGCGCGGCTTGTGCCACTTGTGTTTTTGTGCTACTTTATTACCGTGAAATGCGTCCCCATGTCAAAAATTGACACAAGGATGCATTTTACAATAAAATATGACACTAAAAGATGCATTTGCATTTCATGTAATTTCACGTAATGTTCTGGAATTTTAGGTAGGTAAACGAAAAACAAACCCCTCATTTCTCTGTCCCTTGTTTCTAAATGTTTACGCCTACTCCATGTAGAAATACCCAGCATATTTCTTCACCAAGCACAAAATAAAAAGATCTTCGAATTGTCTCCGCAGGTATGCAACGTTTACAACAAAATTTTTACAACGCACTACCATTACAACGCAGGTATTACCACGCATACCATTACAACGCATTGCGCTGGGGGGTGCTCTAGGGTAAGTAATAAGTTTAATTTTCTATCCAACACCTTCCCTAGTGTCCACGGGGACTGGAGTTAGAATAGAAAATTATACTTACCACTATCCAGCACCTCTAAGCGCTATGCGTTGTAACGGTATTCGTTGTAAATACCGCGTTGTAAAGGTATGCGTGGTAAAAGTATGCGTTGTAACGTCATACATCCATCTCCGCAGCCCAAACACTCAGCACCCTTGCTACCCTCGGGCAGAAGACCTATTTAGACTTGCATTTCGGGCTAAAAAACATCATCAGCAGCACTCCTTAATGTACATGCCTATTGAACTCTAATATCTTCAGATAGTAAACAATTTGTACCATATGCTACTGAGTTAGAATTGTCATGCACATTCTGTCAGTAGTCACTGTGTAAGGCATAAAATGTAAAATATCTATGCAAGTAGACCACGTTTGACATGAGATGTCTACCTACATGTGCATAAAACTCTAAAATTGACAAACATGAGACTCGTTTTGACAGAGTATGTCTAGGATTCAACAGTGTGTCAATGCCACAGTGCGAAGTAGTCCCTATGTCAGTCCATCATTACTACGTTGTGGGAATTTCACATGAGAAATATGCCCATGCACTAAAAGGTAGGCATCACACTCTTCATATGCACTTTCCACATGTGTAGTGGAATTGTCTTTTGTGAACTACGTCCACCTTTGAAGCATATTGTTAGTCATACTACACTTGTTTGAATTTGATTCCTGTGTGCCATCATGTCAAGCTTTGACTGATGATGTGTATCCTCTGAATATTCTTTTTTGTCCTTGAGTATCTCTGAAGGTATCAAGAGCTCAAACACCTCACCAGAGAAAGATGATGAAAACGGCGTAAAGGAATGGAAGAGAAGGCACAGAAGAGCTTACAGAGATGCTGCTTTGTCTGATGTGCAGTCATGGCCACTGTGGTGAAAGGCAAGAGTTTTAAATAAGTGAGGTATAAGCCAACAGGTCAGTGCATAGAACTATTCATTAATGCAGAGGAGGGTCAGCCACAAACAGAGGGAGGAGCTTACTCAGATACAGATTGATCAAGGTGGTAAAGAGACCAAAGATCTACTCAGCGCTGATCCCCAGGACACCAAGGAGCCGAAGACTCCAACACAGCACCATATTAATTAGGTTGATTAACTGGCATGGGTGCAAATTATAGATGGTAAGTGTAAAAATTCAGGACAGAGGGACAAAACTCAGGACAAAAATTCGGAACCGAAGGCAGAAATTTAGGACAAAACTTCGGGACAAAATGTACATTTTACAGACACTTCAGGGATGTTGTGCGATATTATAAAAGTAAGTAAATAGACAACCACTTAAGTACAAATCAAAATAAGTTGATATTAGGTTGAGACAATCGTGCACTTCACAGCTTTCGGTATGCGCGCAGCTTTGAGCAACTGTGCAGGTCTTTTTGTGGTATTTCATATGATAATAATCTATTTATATGGTTACTGCACTAGGTTGTCCAGTCTGATATTTTGTTTACAACTCATGGTACTGAGTAGGCATGTGTGATGAAGGAAGTGGTCAGGAAGATCTGCTTGGAAAGACTTTATTACTAGCATCTCAGATCTGAGTGTCATTGTGAGATGTAAAGAGGCACACATAGGTGAACTAAAGGGAGGATTGCTGTGATGAACCCACTATAGGTAACACATTGCGGGTGTTTCAGCAAGTGGAACTTAAAATATGGAATCTGAATCTTTTTATGGGACCTTCGCGGAGAGTTGCACTAGCTGACGGAAGTCACAAAGGTTATTTCCGCTGCAGCTTTCTTGAAAAAAAGGCACTGTTGATACACTATTATATATTTTATTTTTGATGCTTTGCCTATTGCTACAAACACAATATACATCTCAAGCATGGCTCATGGCAATAAGAGGCTCCCCCTAAAAACGTAACACCTAAAACAAAACAAGCAAGCCTTTACAATTACTAGTGTAACATTCAAGCAGCAGTTGGGTGCCACTCTAAATGTCATATGCGAGATGTATAGATCCCACACATAAGCACACAGCAAATACAGAATACTCAGACATAGACAAGGGAGTAGCCAGAAAATTAAAATACCTTCCACTTTGAACTAAAGCTCTTAATGCACCAAGAAAGCAAAGTAAGTCATCACAACCATCCACATAAGAGCTCTCTTGTCAATGGATCTAGCCATTCATCCTTCCATCAAACCCCTGAGATCCACCAATTCCAATTTATATTCTGTCATCTATTAATTCTTTCATCCATCATTCAGTCTTTCACCATTTATTCTGTCATTCCATCTGTGTGCCCATCTATATCCAAACATTTTTAACCATTTGCAAACCTATCCATCATCTATCCTTCTATCCATTGTTTCATTCATCCGTCCCTCCATCCACCCTTTCACTCATCCATTCATCATCCATCCACCCTTTCACCCCATCCATCCTGTCACTCATCAGTCCACTCTTCCACCCATCCATCCATCCATCCATCCATTCACTCATCCATCCAACCATTTACCCTTTCTCCCAAGCCATTATTTCACTCATCCATCCACCCAGTCACTTATCCGTCCACTCATTCAACTTTTCACTCACCCATCCTTTCTTTCAGCTCTCCACCCTCCCTTTCACTCATAAATGCATTTTTTCACTCATCTTTACATTCTTCTTTTCACCCAGGCATGCACCCATTTGCCCATCCATTCTGCCAATCATTCATACATGCTTTCACTCATCCATCCATCCATTCATCCTCCCTTTCTCTCACCATTCCCTTTTCACTTAGCCACCCATCCTTCCCTCCACCCTTTACCCATCCACCCACTCATTCATTTACTCATCCACGCACAAATCCATCCATTGACCCTATGACTGATCCATCCTTTCTCTCATCCATCCACCCTTTCACTCATCTATCCATCCCTTTGTCCATTTACCCTCCCTTTCACTCACTCATCCATCCTTACATCCCCCTCTCACTTATCGATCCATCCAACCATTCACCCTTTCACTTATCAATTCATGAATCCATCCATCATTTCTCTCATCCATCCACCCATTCACTCACCCATCATCCACAATCTCACTCAAGCATCTATCATTTCACTGATCCACCCACACTTTCACCCATCCATCTACCCTTCCACCCATACATTCATCAATTTACCCTCATCCATCCTTCCACTCACTCATCCGTCCATCCTTTCTCTAATTTTTTGTGACCGCTACAATGCTTGCAAGACACGCTCAGGACACGGCTCCATAAACACGTCGCAAGAGACACAGGATTCCGGCTATACTTTGCGATAATCCTTCTCTAATTGGAGAACCTTCCCCTAAATAACAAACTTTCTCTATCAGAGTTTATAATTGTCACCGTTAAATAGACAGTCATTAAAGGATCTAAACTACTGTTGACATATTTTGCCCCGAGGAAGCCCATGTTTGTGTTAAACGTGTTGGCTGGTTTCATCATCTGCACACTTTGCACAGCTGAAAATAAAAGACGAACAACAGCATCTGAATATGTTGTCTCATTGAGTGCTTACATTTTTTTCTGTTGCTATATGTTGCCTCTCATCCTGTTTATTTGTGATTCTTTTTTGTGGTCTATAAGCAGCAGGCCACTTGAGGTGGGCAATATACTGATCTAATTTTGTGACTAGCCCTGACAGTGCTGTCCTTAAAGACCCGGCTGCTTAGTGCTGCACTCTTTCTTTCTCTCATTATCCATCCATTCACCCTTTCACTCATCCTTCATCCTTTCACTAATCCATCCAGCCATTCTTTCACTTACTCATTAACCACCTTTTAACATGAATTATGAGCTTAGACTTTGTCTACTGAGTTGCAGACAGAATAGGCCCTTCAAGAACTACACGCTTGCTGTAGTTCCTTGCCCCTGCACATAGGCAACTGAAAACTTGGAAGTCATCAATCATGCATGATGCACAGTGGCAGGACATTAGGTGACTGGGACATGGTGTTGTTTCCAGGGCTTTAAGTGGAATGAAAAAACTTGGAGTCTCTCCAAGGGGCGAGTCTGATGTAATTAAGGGCATGGCTTAACACACCTAAGCTAAAAATATGTGCTGAGCATAATGTGCTGCCCACCTGGTATTTTGTTATTTCTATCAGTGCTTCCAGTAACATTACACCTCCAACAAACCATAACTATTGGATTTGTCAATGGATGTTAGTTGCATAAAATATATAAAAAAGCAGCAACTATGGCTTCGTTGTATATAATATTAAAAATGCTTCAGCTCTGAAATGATGAGACTGTGTAAGAACTATAGCCTCACCTTTTTAACTTCTTTTACCAGCTTCTTTTCATGAACTGGCACAGAGCAGCATGGGTGCTTTTGTACATTGGTTTTGTACATTTCTTCCATCTAACCCTAACAGAATGCCCCTGCCCTAGACCAAGGCAGGAGGAGGCCACCACATGCAGTAACAGCCCATTGTCATTCTGTATGTGACAATCAGCCAGCAAACAGAATTACAATGGGTGGGTTGGGGCTGCACTTGTGCTCAGAGCATGAGTGCAAGGCAGCCCTATCAGTGAGCGGAGTCCTCTCCCAGGGGAATAACTCTGCACCCTGCAAGGCCCAAAATTACAGACAAAAGGCCTCCGTAAAAGGGATCCTCATGGACAGCGGACCTGAGGTCTAAATTAAGTACATGCCTGAAATGTATGGACAGTTGGTCACCCAAAGTTGAATGTTAGGACAAACACCATATAAACAGGATAACGCAACAAACTCTGAAGAGAAAGCAGGGACTAAGACTAGGGGGAAATGTGAGAATAGAAAACGGCAAAGGTCACAGGTAGATGTATGTGAAATTTGCATTATTTGCTGTTGCTTATTTAAATCAACTTTGAGAACAATAACGCAAAAAATGCACATACATGAATTGTAACTTCAACATATTTACATAGGAATGCGCCCATGTGTCTATTTTGGAAGTGAGGCTACATTTCAGGATAACAAAATTGTGTAAAACCACATGTACCGAAAACAGCAGCTGCTCGCGTTCTTGTCATTCGCCTTGTTACTGTGCGTTTGCACGTATTTTTTGCTACAAATGGTGCTCAATTACGTGATGTGGTGGTATGGCCTAATTTCGGGAAATTTGTGTAAGAAGCATAAATAGGTGAGATTACGTTGGCATAAAGTATTCACCTGAACCAAGTGATAGGAGGAAAAGATGAGTGCACAAACTGAGTGAAAGCAGAAAGCCAATACAGCCAAAGTTTGCCAAGTAAAGAAATATGTGCCCAGGTCAGTCAGTTCAGTTCAGTTCAGTTCAGTTCAGTAAGCTTTATTCGATTATTAAAAACAATCATAAAAGCACAGGCAGTTTAAAACATAGACATACATTATACGTTTAGCAGCAATCAAGGAAACAGTGTTAAAATGTCCTATTCTTCCCAGCGGCCCTATATTTTGGGGTACAATTTACTGTATATTGGGCAATGTAGAAACAGTCAAGATAACAAGTATTAAAATGTCATACTCTTTCTAGCAGCAATAGATTTAAGGATATAAGTTGCAGTGAAAAAACAGATATCCGATTCTTGTAGTGAAAACAGCAAATTCATGGCAGTATTTACAATTAAAATGCCATATTTTTTAAAAAGAGGTTTAAGAAAGGCAATACGGAGGTACAAATATGAATCACAAATGAGGAGCAAGTGCATTGTGCTCTGTTTTGTGACTCCATCACATGGACATGGTGCAGTTGGATATTTTCTAACACATGGGAAGGCCACCAAATGGAGGACAATACTCAGTCTCATTCTAGTGAGTACGAACCGATGTGATGTTCTAGTGACCTTTGTTAAGTATTCTTGAAAACCAACAGTATCCACATGGAGAGTATAAAATTTAGACGTTGACAACTGGCCACTTCTACATTTGCGGTCAGAGGCTTTCTTCCTCAAATAAATGTGTTTAATTTCGCTCTTAGGGATTTCAGATGCACTACTAGGATTTTCCATAATATCAATATTAAAAATGTCCTTAAATGTTGTTACTACATATTTGAGCCATGGGATCTGTAAGCATTTATCCAGATGGAGGCAGTCTTTAATTATACTCCTGTTAAAAGTAGTCTCCTCCTTAACCCATATAGATCTCCAGACCATCAACGGTCTTAGCCCAATTAGATCTGTCAGTATTCTATCCCCACTTCATTGTGCATGAGGTCAGTCAAGTTCCGGTCATACTATTGTGAACCTCCGACCTAGAAAGTCCCCCCCCCCCCCCTGGTGGTTACCAGTCCAGTGCCCCTGATATATCACAGCCCATTCTTCCACATTCTCAACTCCTTTCCCTGGCTGATTCACATGATGCTACGAATCAGGTGAGGATTGAAACTGTTACTTTGTCCTTTTCCAACCCCCTCCAGACCAGAAATGCTGTCAAACCATGAGGGCATGTGAGTGTGATGTGGCTTGAGTAAGTGGAAAGTTGTCACTTTTACTGTGCATCCCTCCAGTGCTGGAAGAGCACAGGAAGGAGATTTTCGATCTGGCTCAAATTATCACTAAAGTTTGAAGTTGCCCCTAATATTGTCTTTAGCAATGTCATCATCATCATCATCAAAACTTTATTTCAGCTATTACAGCCATAAAAGCACATACAGATTCACAACCTTTTCGAATTCATATCATTAAAGAAAATACAGTTTCATAAAAAGCACTGAATGATAAAATGGTGGAGACAGACATAGCAGTAATAGTCACCCATTGGGAAGCAGGCAAATAAGCTGATAATCATCATTATCTGTGTTATAATCAATTTAAAACAATCATTAAAAATATAATTTAAACTAAGAATATTAAAAGAGAAAAATATTCACAGCCTATGTTTTTATAAAAAAAAACGAGGTCACAATAGCAACCAGTTGGTCGCAGGTATTAATAGATCTCGCATAAGTTGTCTAAAAAATGCATACATTTGCACACTGAGTTTTAGCAGGAACTAAGATCACAATGGTTGGCACGTGAGAGCAGGTATTACTAGTTCTTACATCAGGTTTTCAATAAGTACCTTCCCTTACACCACATAGCAAAAAGGAATTTAGAAATAGCAACAACAAAGACTGGGTTGGTATCAGATTTTAAAACCCTATAGAATTCTTTATAATTTCTGATATCCAAATTTCTGCAGAGTTAGATAACCCACTTTGATCTGGCCCACTTATATGCCAAGCAGAAGAACAACACATGAATTACAGTTTCTTCCTCTACTAGGCACCCCGGGCAATAGTGGGTAATAGCACCAGTCCACTTGTTGGTTAATGCATGGAGCGGCAGCATCCCATGTCTAATTTGCAAAAATAGTTTTTTTGCTAGTGGTGGTTGTATAGAATCCAACACCTGCTCCATTTTCTATTGGTGATTTATGTCCAGGAACCCATGGGTTGAACTAGAAAGATTAACGGTCTGTAAAATACGTGTCCGTTTATACTCCTTCAATACACTAACCAAAGATTTTCTTGAAGTAGCCATACATGACTCCTCCGGAGCCGACCATAAGTCCTCCCTTCCTATCGAACGAAATGAGTCCCTAATAAAGGACAACCACGGGATGCTACCTGCCCCCAGGGTGGACATCACAGCGTTTAATTCCTCCCTATATTGTCCTAACTCTGGCGTACTCCACAGCCGTCGCCAATAAAGGAGTGGGCGTGAAGCAATTAAATCTGCAATGGGAAGGATGCCCAGGTTCATCCTTAATGGTATTTAGGGTGTACTTTTAGGCAAGCACAAGATTTGTCTTAGAAAGTTGTTTTCTGTTACGGTGAGGACATTAGCTAAGCTATGCCCCCACAGTGCGGCCCCATACATAGTTGCCCCCCTAGCTTGAACCTTGTAAATTTCTATAGGCGGGCTTATAACCTTCAGGGCATATCTCTTATAAACTTTTAAAATCCCCCCCAACAGCCTGAATCAGCTTTAGATTAGCTTTATTGACTTGGGGTCCCCAATCCCATTTTATCGTTTAGTGTGAGACCCAAGTTATCAAAAATAGGGACCCTTTCCAATGGTCTATCATCCATTCTTGGGTGCCGACAATTTATGGAATCCGCGTGGAAGACCATATACTTTGTTTTCTGAATATTTACTACTAAATTCCTCTTTTTACAAAATGGGATTAATGGGTCAGCTATCAACTCTGGTAATAATTTTAATTTCTGTTTGTTTCATTTTTATATTAATAAATTACTATATGTCATTAAAAATAATGTTATGGGTTTGTTTGATATTGTTGATATTTTACCCGGATGTATGACATTACAACGCATGCATTTACATCGCATGCCTTTACAACGTAAGTATTACAACGCAGTCCATTACAACGCTTAGTGCTTTGGGGTGCTGGATAGTGAATAGTTTAATTTACTATTCCAACTCCAGTCCCCGTGGACACTAGGGAAGGTTATTGGATAGTAAATTAACCTATTCCCTATCCTATAGCGCCCCCTAGAGCAATGCGCTGTAATAGTTTGCGTTGTAATGGTTGCGTTGTAAAGGCTCTGCGATGTAAAAGTTGCGTTGTAAGTGTTGTTCACCATTTTACCCGTTTTATAGGCAGGCTTATGGCAAAGGGCCTTTACATGATTATCTGTTGGGGTTTTAGGTTGTTGTGCATGCGAATACATATGAGCTAGGCTGTATGTATGTTAGCATTCCTACTAAAATTAATGTGTGTCTCATCCTTAGAGGTAATGAATTAGGTAATTCTGTTTTAGAGCGAGGTCTTATGAATATTCAGCAACAGGATGTCTCAGAAAAAAAATATGGTACCTTCGGGAGAGGCTGTTTCTCTACTATTGATAATATATTTAGGACTAAATTACTGACTAATTTTGTGCTATAGAGTGAACTCCAGAATCTGTGCATAGGGGACCACATTGCTCTCATTGTATGTATTATGCTACCAAGTTTGCAGTCTACTCCATGGCCTGGTTACAGAAACTTCACAACAAGGATGGGGATCTACTTTTGATGTGGAAGTAACCTAACCCAAGTACGTTCTTAAAATCTTTAATTAACGGTAATACTAGTGTGGTACTTACACTCTTTTCAACCTAGTTCACTAGCGGATTGTTTGTGGAGGCATTTACACATCTCTGTGCTTTGGCAAATAGTCTACTTATAAGGCCTGTTCCCTATCCGAATGAACAGACTCCTAGTTGGTTTTGTGTTTCCTGTTCTTCTGCTAACAGAAGACTGAGAAAAGCCCTTGCCAAGAACCCAAGGATAAAGAGGAAGTGGCGGGCTGTAGGGTCTTTCATAAACAAGCTGTTAGCTCAAGGAAAAAGGTGATTAGATTGAATCATTTCTGTGCCCTTATTGTTGCCAACAAGTCCACAAGTTCAAAGGAATTTTGGCATACGGTAAACCGTGCTAGAAGTGGAAATCGAGCTCTTTCAAACGTTAACTCACTTATTACTTCCCCACATCGGTTTCCCACTTCTCAATTATTTATTGAATTTGTTATCTCCCTGAACACCATCCACTATATCCCTGTGCCGAATATCACCCTTAGGATAGACCAACAGGAGGTAACTGAGGCCCTGCTGGAATGTCAATCTACTAAAGCTCCCAGACAATTATATTTTCTTTTAGTGATATATATATTTTTTAATTCTGATGTACTTTTATAATTAATGGCTGTATTCAAATAAAGTTTTTATGACCGACTGACTGAGAATAGTGCTGTATTTCAGTCCATCTTTTTTGTTCACACTCTGGCGGATACCAGCCAGGTGTAAATTAGCTTTATTCCTGCTTCAGTAGCTCGGCACACTAAATGAGAGCAGGGAAGCAACCGCTTCAGCAACTGTAATACATCATATGTTATTTACAGGCTGACTTGCAGTTGTGGGCTACACTACATTGGCCTGACCTCCCGCAAAGTAAAGATCCGTATACAAGAGCATTTGAGCACAATAAGAGCTAAAAAGTTGACCACTCGTTTAGTACAACACTTTATTGAGAAGGGAAATGACCAAAAAGATCTGTCATGGACTGTTCTGGAGAAAATAGTGGGAGACATGCACAACCTAGATCTCATCCTGGCGTGCAAAGAGGCGAAGTGGATTTTTTCAGAAAGAGCTGATGGGCTGAACAAAAACATTGGGTGGAATAAAGTGCGTAGGAGGTAATTACATCTACCCCAATCACCCTTGTGAGGACCCCTCAGTATGTTCATTGCTCATTTTCCATACCAGCTCACTACATAGGATACGTGATTTTGATATATATCCTACTCTTGATTTAACTGAGCCCTCTCTGTTTTTGCAGTGTTGCTAATATGAAGATTCGGGCGACAGTTTAATGTTCGTGCCATCAATTCTTGTGACCCTGTTGGGAGGCTATATACATATTTTAGTTACCCAATAGGATCATAACAGGTCATCTATAGCACTACTTGTATCTTTAGTAACAGCACCCCTTTTTTTATTCCAATTCGGTATCGGCAATTTCCTTTACTGATGGAAATGTGTGGTGGTCATTTTATTAGATACAACTTTACCCGACCCAAAATGACCGCCGTAGTCGCCGCTGACGCACAGTGTCATGCAACGTGGAGGATGCGGCTTGTAGCAGTGGCTATACTTATATTTTATTGGCACAATAGGATCATAACTGGCCATTTACAGCACTACGTGGACCTTGATTAACATTACCCCTCTTTTACTTCATCTCGGTACAGGCATTTACCTTTATTAATGGAAATGATGTGGTGGTCATTGCATTAGACACAGCTTAACCTGAACCAAAATGGCCGCCATAGTCACCGCTGACGCACCACGTCACGCGACGTGGTGGGCGTGGCTTGTAGGAGTGGGTACTTTCGCGTCCTCACGGCAGGATTGCAGTGGGACCGTCGGAAGCGCCGGAGGGACGCGGAAATAGTAAGGATCCTATACGATACTTGAGTGCCTTTTGCTGTTGCGATATGCGTGTTTGTTTTCTTGTTTAAGTCACCTTGCCTGAATGGGGGCTGGTAGTTTAAAACGCCACCACCCCCTGCTTGAAGTACACCGGGGGCAGGAGGGCGGGCAGAATTGAGTTGTTTTTTATTCGAATTTGACATCTTTTTGCTCTTCGAAGTTGACATTAATTTTTTCAGACAGTCCTATTATGAGTACGGGTTAGTTTGTAAATGAGTAATTGCGCAAAACGAATGGCAAAGGGTCAACACGCCGTGATTTGCGGGATGCCCTATACGCAAAACGCAGGTGTGTGCATTAATGTATGACTGGGACTATGTGGCTCATAATTTGATTGCTCTTTCCTTTCCTTCCCTTTATGATACACTTACTTTTCTTAGCGGGCTTGAGTTGTGATACCAAGTTACCGAAGGACACGTGATCGGATGATACGGTGTCCCCTGTATGGTTGCCGGTACGTTCGGATTTGGCATCCATAAGGTAATTCTCTGGCCCTTACATCAATGGGTTACGTGTGAGTGACCGCAAATATGAACCCCCGCCCGCGGGGAGCTCTAGATTTTACCTCTGTGTTCTGTTTTATTCTTTGATACAGGTCCATTACATATGTTAGTGTGATGACAACGAATCAGGAACCCCAAATTGCCCTGATGGAATTGCTGAAATAAGAGCAATGAAACATGTCGGCACTTTGAAACTGCACGGTATATGAAATCCATTTTTACTTTGGAAGACTTGCAGCACCAGAATAAAGATTGAGAGCTAGCAACTCTTAACCAAAACTTTTTAAACCTATTTTTGGTTGCACTTAATATATATTTACACTTTTGTTTGTAATTATTTCTATTGGGGTCATATGTGCACTGGTATTCTATCAACACAGGTGCATTTTTGGTGTTGGCTATTTTCTTTACATACCACTGTTATTATCTACACTTGGTTGTTGTCATTTTTTGGTTATCCTTGTACACCACACACACAGAGAGTGACAGATGATGAGAAGTGGGTACACTGGGCATTGTTAACCAGGAAACCCCTCGGGAGTTACGTCCGTGAGGCACTCTGTCTGTTTTTACACAATTTTCTGGTTGTGGGAACCTGTATCTACCCTTTCTTTTAAGCTACATCCGTGACCCATAAGTGTAGTGTTATTTAACACACCCGGAGGATCTTGATGACCTAATAGATTATTCTTGTTGGTCACTACTTGTGGATGTATTAACTGTAGGTAAGGCATGTTTGTGTTTATAGTGGCTTGAGTGGGGGGCGGCCTTACCTCTTTCCCCCTTTACTCCTACTGATTTAAAAAGCCTATGTAGGGGACAGGACAAGGCTTGCTGTTGGCTGGTAGGGGGCACCCATCAAGCTAAGCATATGCCCTAAGTGGAGGGCTAGACTGCATTAATGCCTACAGCCCCTATCCAATTTGCAACTAATTGTATCAGGTGATAAAATTGGGCTTGGTGTTCTGGCACTCAGAAAATCTAAGTGAATGAACACATGGCCATTTCTGACTATGAAGAGTGGTATTCTACCAAGTGTTAATGTTATAACTTGAGCACTTCCTTTGTACTTGGTGGCCCAATATCTTTTTGGGCAGAGGCAGGACAATCAATGGCAATTTACATGTGGCTCTACAGGAGCAGTGCGTAGTAGGCACACCAATGGAGTGCAAAAGGCATGCCAAAGAACGACTTGGCTGCTGAAATACTTATCATCTTGCAATTTAAGTTGGTGGTGGTCTATCCACCTCTGTCGCATGAGGGACATTGAGACATCTCTCACCAATAGCAATGCATTATAGAATGCTGCAATGGCTTTGCAGTCACACTCATGTATTATCAGGACTCTCATCCCCATAGAAGCCACTGGTTCCTCGTGTGTGGTACCTCATACCCAATCATTTTGGCCCTGTAGTGCGTTACGTAACAGGAAGCTGTCATACCCCATGTCAAACCTGCCCTCAGGCCCTCAAAGGGCATCCTATGTCTACCACTGAAGAGGTCCAACCTGGTGTTTACCTCCACTTCTTGTCAGATTTCAGTATCATCGCAGTGTGTAAGTCGGTAGTAGTCGGGGAGGCCTCATAGCGGTAACTCTGGTGAGTAAGGTGCTGTTCTGGTCCATGGTTGGATAATATATATCCCAGCACCATTTTGCACCTGTCATAATTAGGGTGGCGGTCTTCCCCCTGATCTTAAGCCAATGTATTATTTCAGCATCGTCCAGTTGTGCAAGCATGTCAATACTTTCTACTACGTTTGTTGGCAATCCAGTACATAGGCCATTGTAGATGGGCTGCAGCATAGTACAATTCATAATTAAGGCCCCCAGCCTCCTTTCACTGAGGGAGCATATAGCTTCAATAGGACCATCATGGATTCGGCCAGCCTCCCATATCAAAGCTTTTAGTAACAAGCATACTTCTCAGAAAAATGACTGCCAGAGCACCACTGGTATAGCTGCAAAAAAGTACAACAGCCGGGAGAGTACCAACATATTGCATATGGCAACTCTACTTATAAGCGAGAGAGGGATGGAGCACCAAAAAGGAAGTGAGCGAAGTATAGCTGTTCTCACTCTACCGAGGTTGCCGTTTAGTATGTCCCTCTCTTTGAGCTTTGTGATAAATTTTGACTCCTAAAAACTTGAACGTGTGAAAGCACCATTGCATCCCTACCCCCGGTACAGAGAGAGCGTGTTTTTTTGATAACTACCACTAACGGGAATAGACATTATTTCCCCCAATTAATAGAAACGTCCTGACACCCTTCTGATGCCGTTAGCATTTCTAAATTGCTAGGATCATTGTGGAAATACACCAGTGTATCATCCACATACAGCAAGATTATGTGCCATCTACTCGCGACTCTCAAATTCCCATTCGGGGCCCCAAGCGCAGAGAAGGGACACTAAATGTTCCATTGCTACTGCAAAGACCAGCTGCAAGAGTGGGCAACCATGTCTGCGCCCCCTTTCACCTGGGGAAGCAAATGGAGACCACCACATCAGTCCAAACTCTCTCCTGCAGCTTGGTATATAGCAGTCGAACCCTTAAAAACACCGGGCCCAGTCCCATCCTGTCTAGCACCTCCATTAAGTATGGCCATCCCAGTATGTCACAGGCATTTTCAATCTCCAAAGAGATCACCCAATGGTTTCCTTTTTCTCTACAGGCTCATTCCATAATCATGAATAGTCTCCGTAAGTTGAGGAATGTGTTTCATCCTGGTATAACACCGTACTGGTCACCTTGCATGAGTAGGCGCAAAATGGGCATCAATCAATTTACCAATATTTTCCCCAATACCTTGCATTCAAGATTAAGCAAAGACAGGGGACAGTAGGGCCCTATCTAAAGTGGATTCCAGCCCACCTTGGGAACAGCCACCAGTATCGCCTCTCTTACGGAATAATTATCATTAATTGTTTAAATGATAATTAATTAGATAAATTATTATATTAACATGTTTTTAAATACATATATTAGGTGCAGGTTATTATTTTTCTAAAAATGAATGGTGGGAATTAAATATAAATAATTTACTAATATGTCATTTTTACTAATACTTTAATTGATAATTGATTAGGTAAAATGTATAAGTATGATAATTTAATAAATATATGTTAGGTGTGTGATAGGAAGTTACCTAAAAAAACCAAAATGTAAAAATATTTAACTATTTTTTAAAATTGTGTTTTTGTTATGTTATGTGTTAACTATGTTGTGTTTTTTTAATAAAAAAAATATTGTTTTTTTTTGTTGATAATATTTTGAGAATATAGGGGCCCATTAGGATGACGGGCGGTTTGCCCCCGCCGGCGCGGCGGTGGCAAACCGCCCGCCATCTACACCAGAAAGACCCCTGCCACATTAGGATGGCTGGGAGGTCCGCGCGGATGGAAAGACCGTCCGCCGCTTATCCGCAGGTTGACTCGCCAACCGGGCGGAAAACATGCATAATATGGTGGCTGTGTCTGCATGACATGATGATGATGGCAGAGTTCAGCCTTTCCATGGCTGGCATTGCAGGCATCGAAAGGCATGCAGTCTTTTGTTTGGGGGCCCGTTGCCCCCAAACAAAAGACCCCCCCAACATTTGCATGCACAAGGTGGCAGGCACTGCACGGTGCCTGTCACGTTGTGCATGCCAATGCACAACATGATGACTTTACATTGTGGCAGGTGCTGCTTGCAGCACCGCAAGCCTCAATGTAAACAATGTGGGTTATGCCCACCAGTCTGGCTGGCGCATCATAATGTGCAGAGCGGGACCATAGCACCTCTAGCGGGCAGCCCTGCATACCGTTACGGTGACGGGCGGACATCGTAATAGTGCCCATAATTTGGTACTTTAATTATAACTATAATAGTTGTAATAATTTATAATATGTATTAAAGATTTTAAGGAACAAGTATGTTTATTTTTAAAGTAACACTAGATATATAACTTTTCTATTTAAATATTTAAACATTTTGTTATTTAATAATGCTTTTTAAATTTTTTATTTTTTTAAAGTGAACTACTGTGGGGCTAATTTGATGTCAGGCGGAATTCTTTCCACACAACACTGACTCAGGCCTGGGATCGACCAACACCCGGTCGGCAGTCCCGGCCAGCCTATCACAATGCGACCGAACACTGTTTGGTCGCTTTGCACTTTTCTCAATTGGAGCTTGTGTTATGGCCGGAAACCGGCCGTAACACAACCTCTCAATGAGAAAAAGGAGGTGGTAGGCACGGGGTGCAGAGATCAACAGGGAGGGCCTCCAATCGGCGTCTGTGCACCCAAAGGGCACTGGTGGGGGTCCCTAAGCCTTTCGGAGACTGAAGGGCTGGCAGGGAAATGCTGCCAAAACTCAATCTCAAGGGCGAAAATTCGGCCCTTGAGATTACAGGCCGTAGTCCGCCTAGCCGGCATGCTCTCCGAGCCCATAGGAAGCTAGATGGAATGACAGGCAGGTTTTTGTTTACAACTGCCTCCATCATAATGAGAAGGTTGTAAAGGAAACCGGCCACTTAAGATGCAGCCGTAAAGGCTCTGATCGAGGGATGGAGCCTTCTACGGCCACATCATAATTGCCCCCTGCATTCTAATGCTTTACCTACTGTTGTCATTTGCAGAGTGAGTATAGTAAATTTAACCCCTCCATAATCCAAAAACTTTCCCTACTGGTTTACTTACTGGTGTGGTAATAATACATCTTACCCCTCCAGAATACAAAACTTTCCCGACTGTTGCACTGACTGGAGTGGGAATAGTACATTTTACCCCCCCACCCCCACAACCCAAATCGTTCCCTACTGTTGCTCAGAGTTGAGTGCGGATAGTACATTTTAACATTCTACAATCCAACCCTTTCCCTACATTTGCACTGAGTGTACTGGGAATTGGTGGAAATTTGACCCCTGTGCAATAAATTCTTTCCCAACTGTTACAGTTATTGTAAATGTAATTTGTACTTTTTCTATGTTTAATTTTTTTGTACTATTTGTTGTGGAATTTTATAGTTTAGTTTTTATTAATTACATTTAAATTATTATATTTTATGTGTAGGTAAAATTATAATATTTTAATTAGTAATATTTTAATATGTAATTTTTAGTAAATGTAAATTTTTCTATTTTTTGTTTGAAAATACTTGGTATGTTTTTTAAATGCTTTATGTTATTGGGTATATGTGTATATATACAAATATGTGTAATATTAAACATATTTAAAATTATTACATACATTAAGATTACTAGTTTAGTAATATTTTAAAATTAAATACATATATAATTCAATGTATATTTTAATATCTTTTTGTAAATAAGTATGTTAGGTCAATATGTTTTTAAATTAACAAAATGCATGTCATTTTTATTATAATACTGTTACTTTTAAGTAAGGGGACGTGCTACAGACAGATCCAGTATTTGCCGTGAGGGGAACGGCCAACGTTTGCTAACCCACCTATCTTTGCCGAAGCCATTGCCACGCTACCTGCCACATCTCCAGGGCCGCCGGAGCAGCCGTGAGGTGAACGGCTAGGTGTGCCTACATTTCCCAGAGGGCTCTGCAAGGCGCAAGGCTCGTGACGATGCTAGAGGGCGCCGGAGGCCCTCAAAATCGGCCCGGCCACCCCCACAGAGCGGGACGCACGCGGGTCTGCCGGGCGAAGACCGTGCCAAGGGCGGGCCCGTCTGCGTCCGTCAGAGCCCGAAGGAGCCTGGGCTGGGCCACTCCTCTGACATCTGTCTCCTGGGGAAGTCATCATAAGGTACCGTGGTTAAAGAATTTATTTTGGCAATATTAGCTTTTCTGCTACCAATTATTCTGTGATTTGGAACTTCCAACGGCATAAATACACTATGACAAAGCGTAAGGGAGCAGTGGGCACCTTAGACGCCTTCATTGTTAGGGCAGAGAGTTTACTCACCCATGAGATTGAGCTCACTGAAAGGCTTTTGTCTCTAGATCTTCTAACTGCTGAAAGGCGCGCATCCCTGGATGCGTTAAACCAGGGAGGTATCATCCACCATCATCTTTCCTTAACGCCTAATTTGCAGAGCCTGCCTGAGGATGCGCTCCCCCCATCGCCATTGCTGTTGATATCTGACTCACCTCCCATTGGGTCACCTCTTGGCCATAGAATCACAACTCGGGCGTGAGCCTCCAAAACCCTGACCCGGAATAAATCACCAGATCCTGCGGCTAAACGTAAACGGGTTGCCCCATCTGAATTCAAACCTAAAATTGTTTCTAGAACCCTAGGAAACATGGATCTTCCTACACACGTAGCGACCACTAGCTCCATGGGTACTCAGACTGATGACGCCCCATTCACACCCAACAAAGACTATTTTATGGACGCTTTGGAGTCTAGTATGAGAACCTTGATGAGTTATACTAAGGCCCTTTTTGAGAAGAACTTCAGCTCTTTGCAAGACAGATTGGACCGACTGGAACGGTTGGTCAGCCCGGATCCTCCCACAGAGAGACCCAGTGGTTGTCTCTCCACCTTACCTGCTAATCCCATTTTGGAGCCCAACTGTTGTCATACCTGCTCTAAAATCCAGGACCTTATTGTTTCAAAACCTGCTGCTGTTATTGATTCTATCTCAGAAGCGCGCGCTGAGAAGTCCCTACCCAGGCATCATAAGCCTATGGCATCTGTTAGTCATCCTGTTAGTGCCATTGGGTATAAGGATTTCCCAGTTAATGCAAGATCGGTGACTCTCAATGACCTTTCTTGATCTGACATTTTGAATATCCCTTCTGCTTCATGTCCTTATGTTCTGATCTTGGCAGGTGTCCCCTGTTTGAAAAGTAACGTGAGGGAGGCATGGGTCGATTTGCGGAATAAGTGTGTGGATTGTCTTAAGAAATACGAAAGTTTTAATCCATCTAACCTACAAGATATTTTAATGGTGCGCAGAGTCGGGTGGGTCGGCCAATCCTTAAAAAATATTACGGGAGACTGCATTGTCATACATTTTTAGTAGCCCTCACTTGGTTCGTAACATCCTATCATCTAAGGAGCACACCTTTACTGCACATACTGACATATGCACCCTCCCATTGGGTTATTTTTACAAACCCTTGGCATACTCCCACCCCAATGCGCCTGTAGCCGTATCCTTAGTAAATCGCTTTTCTGCTCTGTCAGACCTGGATATTCCACATGAGAGATACTTCTTTCCCATCCCATCCGTTGGAAAGTGTAAGTGATCTCCCTTCTTTATCCCTTCCGATCGCTTATGCAGATCAAGTCAAACCTATCAGGAGAGCAGCACCCACTGATTTTAATGTTTTGTCCTGGAATATAGCAGGTTTAGAGCCAAGGCTCGAAGATACAGAGTGGCTTAGTTTAATAAATCAGCAGGATATTGTAATGTTTCAGGAGACCTGGGCCATCAAGGAGCTGTACCTTAATGGGTTTCACTGTTTTAATTCCCCAGCAGTTAAATCAAGCTCGGGTCGCCCATCTGGGGGACTCTCTACTTGGATCAATATTGCCGCTGGCGGGAGTTTTGAGTATATTCCCACAGACAACTCACATTTCCAAGCTATATTTTTTAAAAGGAAAGTCCCTTTTTTCCTGATTAATTTTTATAAAAATTATTTTATCACGATTCCAAATAGGAATTTTATTGCTCTATTTTCATTTATTAGAAAATTAGAACTTATGCAAGACTATGAGAAAGCTAATGGCATTTTATTGGGCGGGGATTTCAATGCTAGGCTCAATAATGCCACCTCGCATATCAGGAGTAACGAGCAAGGCACCTCTTATCAAAGGGGTCTTGAGCTGTGCGCCTTCTTGAGTTCCTACAATCTGGACAATGCCCTGGATAAAGCTGCTAAATCTTCATTGAATGTACAGTGTGTGCCAACTTTTAGAGGCAGGGGGTGTTCGTCAACCATTGATTACTTCTTTCTCCCCGCCTCGCTGATTGTCTAATTGAGGGCACTGTTATTCCAATGAGTCAGGGCGACCATAACCCCATTAAGGTTATTATGAGACTAGAATCACGGCCGATCCCAGTAAGGGAATGTGGAGCTAGAAATGTATTGCCCTCAACTGACAATCTCAGACTTAGTTGGCGGGGTATTAACATGAAGGAGGTGTTTGGTGTCCTAGTAAGAGACAACTTATGCCTTTTTAATTCATGTTTGTCCGATACCGCCCCTCATCCAAAGGCTGTCTGTGATTTTGTTAAGATTTGTTCAGCCTCAAAATCCTTATTATCAGCGCCACACAGGGAACTCAAAGTAGAACCGAGATAGTTCAACTCTGAGTGTTCAGCAGCAAATAAAGAATTACGAAGGGCACTGTCTTCCAAATCTTTTTGTCCTTTTGCTGTGAGAGAAGCAAGAAAAAGGTATAAAACAATAATCAATAAAAGGAAAAATGACATCCTTGAAGATCGCTGGGATGCATTAGCCAGAGCAGCTGATCTAAGAAAGGGTATCGACTTCTGGGCTGCCGTTAAGGACCTATGAAGTTCAAGCCAATTCCTGATCCTGATCAGCTGCACTATTACAGGTGAAGCATGGGTGGACCACTTTGCTGCCATCTATGCCGCACCAATTTCAGGGTTAGTCCCAGTGTCCTTCTCCAAACCACCAAGGGTCGATATTAACCTAGCAGAGTTAGAAGATGGCATTACCCAAAGCGCAGGGAAACAGGCACCGGCCCTGATGGCCTACTTCTTGATATTATTAAATTTAGTTTGGAAATCTGGGCTCCACTCCTTTTAAAAGTTTTTAACAATCTTACGTCTGCTCCCCTACCTCCCACCTGGTCATCAAGTATTATCGTTCCCATCTTTAAAAAGTGAGACCGCTCTCAACCAAGCTGTTATAGACCTATCGCCCTTATCGATAATACTCTAAAAATTCTCGGCAGGATCTTATATAATAAGATTTTATGTTGGGCCGAGGACAATGGTATTTTGGAACACTGCCAATTAGGTTTCCGTAGTAAAGTAGGAACCATTGAACAGTGTCTCAATCTAAACCTTGTCCTAGGTAAATACAATATTGCACGTAAATCAGCACTTTATCTTGCTTTTATGGATCTGTCCTCTGCTTTCGATCTTGTGAATAGATCGAAGCTCTGGACAGCCCTTTTAAATTTAGGCCTGGACGAATCCCTTGAGCACTTTTTAGCTTATTTGCACAAAGATCGTAATGCCTGTGTGAGGATTGGCCAGGGGGGTGAAGTGACTAAAGCAATTAAGGTCCACAGGGGGGTAAGACAGGGCTGCGTGCTGGCTCCTCTTCTTTTTATTAGTTATATTAATGGGCTGCACAAAACCCTAATTGAAATTACACATGACGTTCCCAAAATAATGGGTAAATTCCTCCTTGTTTTATTATACGCGGACGGCGCGGTGATTATGGGCCGCACCCCGAATGCTTTACGTGCCCTGGTCAAGGGGTTCGCTGATTATATGGAGTCCCTTGATCTAAAAACTAATTAAAAAAATCTTTTATCATGTCCTGTGGCCCCAAGAAACGTCAGCTAGGCTGTATTTTTGTGGGCACTGATAGGCTGTGGTCTACCAATAGTTTCCCTTATTTAGGGATGGTCTTTGCTGCGAACAACTCCTGGACTGAACACATTGCATACGCCAGGGGCAGGTTCTCAAAGGCCATTAATTCTATCCTCAGTTTACCGCGCCCAAAAAATACAGGTTCCTTAGTGGCAACTTTAAAGATTTACAAAGCTCAATGTATTCCAGTTGCCACATATGGTGCAGAGGTTTGGGCTTCCCTAAGAGTCTCCCCATACAACATGAGGAGTACAGGTTTCTTAGGAAGACTCTTTGTGTTCCCATTTCTTCCCCCCAATATATCTGTCATAAAGAACTGGGCGTGAATTTTATTGAAGACTTTCTCTGCGCACGACCAGCTCTTCTGGCTTTCTATTTGGAAGAACCCTACTGCACTACTCACATAAGATATTATTATTGACTGCATGAACTGTGATAAGTGCATGGATATTCCCTGGCTCTCGGGAGTGTATAAAAGTCTTAGTAGCATTAATCTAGGGAGTATTTTTAACAACTATACTGCCAATGTTTTACCACCTAAAAATGATTTGCGAAATTCTTTGCACACACTGTATGCCAGGAAAGAACACACAGGGAAACAGTGAAGAAAACAGTCTCCTCTTATTTGTCTTTTGCTTTTTTAATTCCTCCACTGTCTCGCTACCTGACACTCCCGATGTGTTACTGGGAGCGTGGCCGAATATTCAGTTTAAGGGCTGGCACTATTAAATTTGCACTTTGCTTTCCCCTCGGCCATCATAATGATCTTGATTCTTTGCCTTGCCCGTGTGATGGCACGAGCGGACAATCCATCTTGCATTTTTTATTCTTTTGTAAATTTTATATGAAATATATTAAATGGTTTTTAACTCCGTATTTTAGAAAATGTAAACCTATTAGCTTGGAAAATGCTTATCTGTTGATATTAACTCTGTATGAGGATGAAATTATCTTTCGCACTAGCACTTTTTTGCGTATAGCTGTCCGAGCAAGACAATCGATGCTTGATTCATAATTTTGGCCTTCAGTACATGTATCAAATGTTTTGCTTCTTGTTTTTGTGTACTGTACTTTTGTAGATACCTGGATATCTGAATAAAGTTTATTGAACTTGAAGTATATGTAATGTTTATTATTTATGTTTATATATTATATATATAAACAAACTATCTTTTTGATAGCGATATTAGTGACATTGATTTAGGTTCGATATCTTTGTCATTTACATTATGAGCATAGGATTTCGATATTTGTGTGGTCGATATATTGTCAGTGAACAGGTTGGCTGGCCCAAGACGGCCCTCCAAACCATCATGAGCACTTATGGTGCATCAACCACTCCTCCCAAAGACACAGCCTGGCCCCACCCCGTCCAGTATTAAAAACCAAACTGGCTCAGTATGAAAAATAAAAAGATAATAACATTGCAATACTATCATATTATTTTTCCTTTTTTGCAGTTGGGGCGACGGTCCTCCGCCACTGCTCAAAGATATGACTTTGTAATTTGCGACATCAGAGCTCTACAAAAAGTGGCGCTACGGCTGTGCAGAGGGTTCCTAAATAAGCCCTCCAAAGTAGAAACTTTATATTTTTAATGTGCATTAATAAAAGTGGAAAACATGGAGATAATGAAAAGATGTAGCTCAAAAGCCAGTGTATTGCCAGTGTATTAAATAATATACATGGGGTTTGAAAAAAATGAAAACCAGTAGAAGGAAATATTCATGTGAAAAGATCTAAAGAGCATAGCAGGCATTCAGTATGAGCGCCACACAAACACTGGAAAGTTTGTAAAATCAACAAAGCTAGACAACACATTTTTAGGTAGTGAGTTGTGGAAGTTAATTTTAAGGTGAGGGTGAGTGGGCACACTAAGTACAGCAGACAGAAAAACTAGAAATGTTTAACCAAAATGCTTTTGTGATAATTGTAAAATATATTATTTTTGAGAGGTACAGAAGAGCTGCAGAAAACTCAATGGATGGATATTTTTGGACGCTAGAACATGTATAACAAGCATTAGCAGGGCCAACAGTTCTGGCCTTAGCATGCCCTTTTATTTATTTAATTTGTCAAATATATGCAAGTGTGGACGAACCCACTATGTTGGTATGGTACAATCACTATTGTGGTTAGTACATGGACCCATTAGGTTTGTTTAAAGACAACTCACACACCAACCTGGTTGTCATGCTTCATGCCCCCCAGTTGTGCCAAGACGCCTGATTACAGCGGAGCTAGTGTGGTCTGGATGTGTGATGTGACGTGAATTAAAAATATCTCTGAGATTCCTTGTCTGTAAACTTTATTAGTGGCGGTTCAGGATATGGTTAAAAAATGTGTAGTGCAACTAGTAGGAAATAATTGTCCTCAGTTGACTATGTGAGTGGTCTACATGTTTCAGCCGGCGAAAAGGTAAATAGTTGGGGTTTTCTTCAGGACCAGTAGGGGAGGCTAGTGAGTGGCAAAGTGGAAAGTGCCACGTCAAAAAAGGTGAAATACCTACACACACCCTAGAGTGTGTGGTCTTAAGTGTCAACATACTTAAGGACACTTGTAAAAACCTGTTGGAGAAGAAAAGACAAGACATACATGTACAAATTACTTTTAGCAACATAAAGCACAATCTTACATAGGTGCTATAGTCATTGTCTGGAGGACTAACACAGTGATTATATAAATTGCCATGATAACAAGTTCAGGTTGCATTGTAAACTAGCAGAGTTCTTCTGAAAATGTTAATTTAAAAGCATTCTTCGAAACCTCATCGCCTCAAACCGAGATGGAGCAACAGGGTGACAGCCCCTTCAGAGTCAAGTCGACTTTCATACCACCGCCCAGTGCTATACCACCGTAGATATTTGTGTATGAACAAACCGTATTCAAAGAGATTGAAGAAGTGAAAGAAACCAACACCTACCAAAACACAAGCAAAACAGAACGTTAGGCTCTCCATTCACTGAAAACTAATAACGCCATTGTCATAAAACCAGCTAACAAAGGTAGCAGCACCATTGATGGCCCAAGCCTGCCTAGCTACATCATATGGACTATGCCCCCCACCAACACTGTGCCCTTCTAGCTACCTGCACAGGGCTTTTGCCCATTGCGCACTAACCAATATTGCACAAAGTACAATGCTTTTTGTGTTTTTACAACTTGACCATTCCAATATGGCCGAAACCTTGTCCGTTCTCCCCCCAATTCCAACCACGCATGCTCATGCTTGCGCAGTTATTACCTGCGTTACTTCACTTCCGGATGCCACACAGCGCCTTTGCACACATGCGCAATAATTCCTAGTAACTCCACGAGCAAATTGGCATGTGTTCGGTGGGGCACTGCAGCATAAAAACACCAGCTCCCTGACATTCTAGACCAGCCGGGACTACGGGAGACCAGAGCAGGTTTAAAGAAGGGCTACTCGCCGAGACCAAGTAAGGTTGCGCTTTCACCCCCTATTTAGGACACCAGAGCACACATGGACTCCTGTGCTCACCATACCCTTTACCCCCTTCTCTCCAGATTGGGACATCTGATGAGACCCCTCCAGAGCCTCGATCGGCTGCCCAAAATCTTTTTTCCCACTAAAGCGTCACAAGCCTACCTAATGTTTTTGATCATTTTAACTTGCGCAGCACGCCGCATGCCCACCTGTGTTAAAATTGCCTGTTACTTATTCCAGATAACACTTGGCACACCCACATGTGTGGCTGCAACCCACACAGCGCGCCACTTGGCCACCTTCCTAGGTGGCCACAACCCGCTCATTGGAGCATGCAGAGTCTAGATATGGTAATAACCACGTTTGCTCTCCACAACGAGCTATGTTACTCATTGGACCTCACATGAAGATCCTCAGCTTCTTTGCCACGATAAGTCAGGGGCACCCATTATAGGCTGCTGGTTACTATGCACATGCAGCATGCCCCACTTTATCAAGGCAGTTTATACAATCACTGTGTTAGTCATCCAGACAATGGCTGTAGCACCTACGTAAGATTGCATTTTAGGTTGCTAAAAGTAATATGTACATGTATGTCTTGTCTTGTCTTTTCTTCTCCAACAGGTTTTTACAAGTGTCCTTAAGTATGTTGACACTTAAGACCACACACCTTAGGGTGTGTGTAGGTATTTTACCTTTTTTGACGTGGCACTTTCCACTTTGCCACTCACTAGCCGCACTTATCCGTCCTGAAGATAGCCCCTCCCATTTACCTTTTTGCGGCTGAAACATGTAGACCACTCACATAGTCAACTAAGGACAATAATTTCCTACTAGTTGCACTACACATTTTTTAACCATATCCTGAGCCGCCACTAATAAAGTTTGCAAGCAAGGACTCTCAGAGATAGTTTTAATTCACGTTCCATCACACATCTACACCACACCAGTTCCGCTGTAATCAGGAGTCGTAGCACAACCATGGGGCATTCGGCCACCCGGTTGGGACCCCAATGAAGAAGCATGACACCAACCAGGTTGGTGTGTGAGGGGTCTTTTAAACAAACCAAATGGGTCCATGTACTAACCACAATAGTGAGTGTACCATACCAACATAGTG
Source organism: Lissotriton helveticus (assembly GCF_964261635.1). NCBI lineage: Eukaryota > Metazoa > Chordata > Amphibia > Caudata > Salamandridae > Lissotriton > Lissotriton helveticus. The sequence goes on along the minus strand of NC_136071.1, from coordinate 1,088,625,181 downwards.
GGTTCGTCCATATTTGTTTAGTTTATTACATTACATTGGGGATACGGACGCACCCCGCTTTTCCCTTGCTCTCTCATTGTTTTCCTAAAATATATGCAAGTTGCATTAAGAGTGTAAAAGTAATAAAAAGGGAAATGTAGCTGTCCAAAGGTGGTATGCATCTATTAACAAAAACAAATAGGTAAAAACAAAACTGTTACGAAATCAAATTAAAAATAGAAAGTGAAAGCAGGGTATAATGCAGATATTGGTCCACCAGCTTTGACACTGAAGCTAACTACTTAGTACCCCACTGTGCACAAACAAGATACTGTCATTAACAGAGAAATAACCCAATCATCGAAGTGGACTGACACACTTTTTGGTGCTGTATGCTGTGGTGAAGTGGGCTGGCCAAGTGCTCAATGCTGTATGCTGTGATAAATTGGGCTGTGCAATGTGAATGATACTCGAACAGACCAATGGATGAAGAGGGTATATATCCAGGGTCGCCAGTAGGTAGTTATAGTTAGGACCTATTATGCATAGGAAATCCACAACATTCTATTCCCAATAACTTTGGCGCCGCTTGATGAATGTTTGTGAAATCTTCCGAACTTATGGCCAGCTCTGGTCCGCTCATATCCTGAAAGTTTCGGGGTGATTCATCGAGTGGGGGCTGAGAAAAAAGGGGGGTCCCTAAACATGTTTTCCCCATGCAATTTCACATAGGACCTTTAGCCACAGCTACAGCCAGAACGGCTGAACGGAATTACACCACATTTGTAAAAGAGGTAGCTCTCAGTTCAGACTTGTGCCTTTTGCTTAAATGGTGTCAATCTGTTCAGTAGTTCCTGAGAAAATTACACTTAAAGTCATTTATATATCTATGGGCGCGGTGGATCCGCGGAGTGTGCGAGGATTGTCATTGTACCATAAGCGCACCCTTCCGATCACATGCTGAATGCTAATTGGCTGTAAGTGGTTGTCAACATTCGAAACCAGGAACTGTTGGCAGCCATTTTGTGCCTCGGTAGAAGCGAGGCTGAGGAAGTCATTGGAATATGTGTGCAAAACGGTGAAAGGGGGCAGGGTAGAAATTATTTTACCCTCTCAGGCCCACAATTCTTTTTTTTTTTTAAACCCGGCAGGTGCGTGTAGGGTGTGCGGACTGTGCCATAAAATAAATAAAATAAATCAGAGTTTTTTTAAAATAATTAGTCCCAAGGGGGTTAAATACCGGGGGCAAAATTATGACATTTTATCTGGGGCCCAGAGGGGCCCCCCAGCCTTGGGGATCATCATCCTCCGGGGCTAAAAAGAAAAAAACGGTGGGAGGAGGGGTTGAAGGTCCCCAAAGCCGTGGGGAACACCACCCCCCGGGGCTTTATGTATTGCGGGAGGGGGACTGCGTGGCCCCTCTCCTAGAGCACTCAAGGGCCCTGTTACCGCCCCACCCGGGGCTCCAAAAAACATGGTTGGGGGGCTGCAAGGCCTCCAAAGCCCCGGGGACCACCACTCCCGGGACTTTATGTATTGTGGGAGGGCCAGCTCCTGCAGTGTCCCGGGGTGTCCATCCCACCCTCCCATAGCAAGGAAATCCGTTCTCTCTTTCAAAATCTAAATCAGATTGCTTTTCCACATGTGGAGCTGCATGTTAGTAGCTCCCCATGTGGAAAATCAATGCAGGCTCCCAAACGCGTAGAAGTTGTGCACCAAAGGCGCCGGAGTCATGCACCCTACAGATTATGAGTCGTGCATCCAGTGCGTGCACACAAGTAGGCCGCACTAAGCGCTGTGCTGGGTGCGCGACTTTTAATTTTACCACAAAAAAATAGCCCGTATCAGTAATTTCTAATATTCCCGGGGACCGTATCCCCCGGGTCTTATAAAAAATGTTGGGGACCATGGGGGGAGCCACAATGCCCCCACAGTCCCCGTGTTCTTTGGGAGCAGGCATTGCTTTTCAGCATGGGGAGATGCTAACTTGCATGTGGAAATGCAATCTGGTTTGGATTTTGAAAGTAAGAATAGATTTCACTGCTGTGTCTTTCACAATGCAAACTAAGTATGCTATGGGAGGGCTGGAGTTGCTAGTCTCCCGCCCTCTCATAGCAAACAGCAGCGTCCCGGGGGTAGGCACCCCGAGACACTGCAGGAGCCGACCCTGGGGCATGGTGGTCCCCTGGGCCCTCGAGGGCTCCAGGCGGAGGGCCACGCAGCTTCCCTCCCACAATACACAAATCCCCAGGGGTGGTGGTTCCTGGGGCTTGAGGGGGGTGGTTGAGGCCCACACACTTCTAATTTTGCAGGGGGGGGGGGCCTTGGACGCGAAAGAGGCACAAGGGGGTTGTAAATCTGGTACAGAGTGTTCTGTTTTACTTTGCTTTCCTTTCTGTCATGTAGAGGATCCAGGGAAAATATAACGGTTTCTGTACAGCCAGTACCTTTCAACCCTATTCCCTACTCCCAAACGGCTTACTGCCTGTTACTATAGTAACAGTTCATGGAACACTTAAGTGAGCACAGAGGTTAGAAGTTCACCACACAATGTTGCTAATGGTGTTGTAGTTTTAAAACTTTTCCATAGGAACCGTTAGTTGTACCAATAGACTCTGGGAAAGATCTGGTAAAGAGTTAGATTCTGAATTATACTTCAAAAAATAAATATAATTTCTATTGGGGACCGCCACCCCCCAAAAAAAGAAGATGTATATACTTTTTTTAATTAACTTTCATTGAAACAACAATAAATAACTGGAAACGGAACTTAAAGATAACAATATAATAAATAACTAGCAACATAACTTTAACAAAAAAATAAAATAAACAAAATGTGATATGGCTCTGCCACTAAGAAGTCTCACATATGGTGCTGAGTCTTGATATTGCTATGGCTAACGACATACTCGTGCTCCCATCATAATCATCGCAAGTTCTTCACCTGCTTAGTCCTTCCGGTACGACTGACTCAGAAACCAAAGAGGCCATGTACGTGGTGGTGGACCCCCTGTTCGGTGGTTGGGGCCTACATGAGGCTTCTGAACCACTAGGACGGGCCATCACAGCGCTTGCAATGGGAGCAACTTTGAAATGGCGTACAGCATTTGTACGCCGTCTTTTTATAGGTACGGTCACATGTGTAGTGACGGATGTGCTGTATGGGTATGGTGTGGGTGTATACCAGCCATGAGGGAGTGTGTGTGTGCTGTTCTGACAACTAGACCTGGAACTAAGAAATCACTACAATGGAAATCTGGGCAATGTTTCGTTGTTGTGTTTTCCTGGAAGTGTAAGTGGAGTGTGCTGGCCTGACGTATGCCAGTGCTGCGCGAATCAAGGGATTCGGGTGTCCGTTTTGTACTGCTGACGTCACCCGGGTCTTAAAAACAAATGTGTTATTATATCTGGAAAGTCCTACAACTTGGCCAACATGGAAGGTACGGGGTATTACTGACTCCCTATTCGTTCATAGTTGCATACATAAAAGTTGGCGGACATGACGTGTTTCTGCGGTAATAAATGTTTATTGTACATTCAGTGGAGTGTTGTAGCTGTAGTAATACAGGGCTGTGAAAGGTTCAAGTTGTAGTTTTTGGCACATGAAGGGCACCTAATATATATATATATGTATGTATGTGGTCATTCAGGTAGAATGCAGAACTTGATGCTGGAAATCAGTGTTCAAGTCTCGGATTTGCGTCCACATCCTGTTATTGTAGAGCAATGTTGTTATGTATGCATGCCTGAAAATGTATTGTAAATACGGTGCTCATGTAAATGGCTGATATAGTTTTGGGTTGATTTTGCGCTATATAAATATGCTTTAAAAAAAAAAGGAGGAATAGCCCACACTTACTGTCACAGGTAAGATGGTTGGATACGCTATTTATAGCACAATCTAATGTGGTAGGCAGGAGGAGCAGTATTTTGCAAACCAAATAAATACACCGACACAGATAGATAGTTGAAGTGGGAATGGGCACGTGTGTTTGACTCCATTTTATTACGTTGTTGTTGGTAACAAGTAGAATAGTAATCATGATATCATATACAGATATTTAATCATAAACGGTTTATGACTTCTGCTGTACAAAGGTAGGAGCATTGTATGTGAAATAATACATAGAAGATTGTATCGTAAACGGTTCATGAGTTGTGGTGCACTGAGGTAGGGGTGGTTTGTGTGGAGCCTGCGATGATGCATGGTGCAGGCAGACCGCACTAGTAAAAATGTGTTTTGACTATTGAATTTTGCCTTAACAAAGGCACGTGGCAATTATTTACGGTGTACTGAGTTAGTGGTACGTCTGGTGTTTATCATATGCTCACCCTGCGATGATGCGTGGTCTGACCGGGCTGTACTGAAATCATTCACTGTTGCATACTGGACTATATGAACTTTGAGGGGGGGGGAAACACTAGAATTGATGGTTATCAATTGCTGTACAAGCTTAGGGGCTCATTATGATGGAGAATTTTCCGCATCCTCCGGGCCGGCGGAAGCCACCGCCGGCCCGGAGGATGCGGAAAATCCTCTGCGGACCCACCAAAGACCCACCGCCACATTAGGATGGCTGGTGGGTCCTGGTTTCCTTCCGCCGCTTTTCCACTGTGGTTGACTTACAACTGCGGCGTAAAAGCTGTAACATGGCTGGCGGTGTCTATCAGACACCGCCAGCCATATTAGGATGGCGTAAAAGAGATGCTTTTCCACGGCGGCTTTTCGGCCGTGGAAAAGCATGTGTAACTTCACTGCGGGGGCCCGTTGCGGGCCCCCTGGGTGAAGGGGGAGTGGGGGGTGCACATGGGGGGTACCTATGGTACCCCCCTGCATTTGTATGCAGTAATCGGCATGCACCGCACGGTGCCTGCCGCTTTCTGCATACAAATGCAATGTATGCATTTTTAACATGGCGGCGGGTGCAGCTTGAAGCTGCATCCGCCGCAATGTTAAGAATAGAGGATGTGACCGCCAGGGTGGCGGTCACATCCTGATTGGCCAGGAGGGAACTCCGCAGGCCATGCGGAGGTTCCCTCCTCCTCGATGGTCGCGGACGGACTCAAGTCTGTCCGCGATTATAATGAGCCCCTTGGTGTACTGATTGCTCATCAAAACAAATTAAACAATTCCACTTCGCGCAGTGCATTGTAACTTTTACAAATTGGGGACGTATGTCTGGTGGCGATGTTGAAGGTGATATCCCAGTGGTACTTGGTATTGCCGGTGGTGGAGGTACATTTTGACCCAATTTTCTACATTCTTTGATATCATAGTTCACAGAATGCAACAATTGAAGGTGCTTGCGCATACTAGCAGTGCAACAGCACTATTTTGTTCTCTGCTTTAAATAAATCGAGGCTGAATTTAATGCTGTCTGTAGTGTAGATAAAAAGGTAAATTCAGGTTGTGAGACCTACTGTGCACAGTGTACATGGAAGCTAGTAGTCAGTACAGTTATAGAACAATGCTTTTTTCACCTATTTTAACAAAATCTGAATACATACAGTATAATTGTGTCTGCATTAAAGGTTGAATTTCCTACTGTCTGTAGTGTAGATACAGAGGTGAATTCAAGTTTTAAACCCTGCTGTCCGTAGTGTACATCTTAGGGTGGAGTGCATTATCTGCAATTATGATTGAAGTGGAAGATAGAACATGTATGCAGCGTGCATTTTATTATTCAACTAAATGTATAAGTGATATAAAATAAGTTTTTCTAAGAAGCATAATAAAGGGATATTGTGTAGGGTTTGATAGGTGTTATACTTAGTTTGGATTACAATGAGTTAGTGGTATCTAAAACAAGAAGGTTCTGTGGAGCCTGCGATGATGCGTGGTTCGGGCAGGCTGTACTGATAGTAATGTTTTTTTGTGTTGTGAATGGTGCCTTAGTAAGACAACGTGAGAATCAGTTTTGGTGCACTGAGTTACTAGTACCTTTGGTGCTTAGCGGGTACATATTCTGCCATGATGCATAATCTGGGGGGGCACATTTATTGGAGTAATGTCTTTTGCCGAATGGATACAGCATGAATTCCACTTAAAAGTGATAGTATGCCTCTTTGCTGACATAAAACTGTTCAGTCTTCTTTCCAATGATTTATGGTGCACTGAGTTAGTAGCATATTTGGCGCTGACCTTGTACATACCCTGCGATAATGCTTAATGCAGGGGTTTGTAGTGGGAGCAATGTTTTTTGCCTAGTGAATTCTGCTTTATTAAGGCTACAGGGAAATGACTTGTGGTGCAGTGAGTTAGTGGTACCGAAAGAACTCAGCGTGTGATGATTCATGGTTCGGGGGGGTCACAGTGGTATAATATCTCTTGTCTACTGGAATGCGTCATGTACAATACTCATTCTATCTGAAAAAATCTGAACACATACAGTACAAATGTCTCTGCATTAACTTAATCAAGGTTGAATTCACTATTGTCCGTAGTATACATGCAAAGGTGAGTTCAAGTTGTGAACCATGCTGTCCGCAGAGTACATCGAAGGCTGTAGTTGACATTGACATCGAGGAATGCTTTTTTTGTCACATACTTTAACAAAATTTGACAACACAGTAGTATTTTTCTGCCTTAAATAAATCGAGACTGAATTTGATGTTGTCTGTAGTGCTTATGCGCCACAGGTATCAAGCGGTAAACTCTTTTGATCACAGTGTACATTTAAAAACAGAACTCACTACAGTAATTGATGAATGTATTTTGTGGCATCCTTTAACAGAAGTCTTTGCCTTACATAAATAAAGGATATCTTGAATGCTGTCAGTAGTGTAGATGGAATGCTGAATTCAAGTTGTGAACCCTGTTGTACTCAGTGTAGATTGAAGGCAGTAATCAACACAAACATCCATGAATGCTATTTTGTTGCAGTTAACAGAATCTGAGGACACAGTACAATTGTCTCTGCCTTAAATAAATCGAGACTGAATTAAATATAGTCTGTAGTGCTGATGCGCTTATTGTATCAAGAGGTGAACTCTGTTGATCGCAGTGTACATTTCAAGGCAGTACTCAGTACAGACATTAAGCCATGTCTTTTGTTGCATCATTTAATAAAATTGTCTCTGTCTTACATAAATCAAGGCTCATTTCAATTCTATCTCTAGTGTCAATGCAAAGCTGAATTCAAGTTGTGAACCCTGCTGTCCACAGTGTACATCGAAGGCTGTAGTCAGCTTAGTTATAGAAGAATGCTTTTTGTCACATCCTTTTACAAAATCGAAAGACATAGAGAACAATTGTCTCTACTTAAAATAAAGCAAAGCTGGATTCAATGCTGTCCATAGTGTTGATGCAAAGCTGAATTCAAGTTGTGAACCCTGCTGTCCGCAGTGTAGATTGAAGGCTGTAGTCAGCACAGTTATAGGCGAATGCTTTTTGTCATATTCTTTTACAAAATCAGAAGACATAGAGTACAATTGTCTCTACCTAAAATAAAGCAAGGCTGGATTCAATGCTGTCTGTAGTGCAGATGCCAAGCTGAATTCAAGTTGTTAACCCTGCTTTCCACAGTCTAGATCGAAGGCTGTAGTCAGCACAGTTATAGACTAATGCTTTTTGTCAAAACCTTTTACAAAATCGGAAGACATAGATTCCAATTGTCTCTACCTTAAATAAAGCAAGGCTGGATTGAATGCTGTCCGTAGTGCAGATGCAAAGTTGAATTCAAGTTGTGAACCCTGCTGTCAGCAGTGTTAATGGAAAGCACTAGTCGATACAGACATAAGTCTGGGGTGGTATGGCGCTGAGTTCGCAATGGGCCTGTATCGAAGAGGCACGCGGTCATGGCGGCAGCCACATGGCAGAGTGAGGACCTTCACTGTGGCGCAGTCTCTTCTCTTTGCAGAAGTGAACCACGCCCAAGGCGTAGGCTAATTATTTATACTCTTACGCTGGAGTTGCGTACGTTGGACCAGCCCACTCCACTTCTGCTTCAAAGGGGGGGAGACCACACAGCTACATGTCCGAAATATTCCCCAGTGTCTGAGATAATATGATTGTGTTCACTATTCAGTACACTACACGTATCAATGGTATATCTACACACTGATGTCATCAGTGATGTCGTCAGTGATGTAATTTGAGATGTCATCAGTGATGTCATCGGTGATGTCACTGCCCATGTCATGAATGATGTAATATGTGACATCATCACCAGCGGATTGCGGGCACGGGAGTTACAGTTAGTACAACTAACTATAACGTAGGAATTTCAATGGTTTTGTATGAGTGAAATGTCCAGCTAACTATAACACCCCTAAAATCTATATTTTTTTCAGTGAATTTCTAAGGTTTTTTTAAATGCTAATTCCTAACTATAACCTGCCTGAAACCTATGTTTTTTTTAGTGAATATATATATATGCACACCCACACAAACATATATGCATATATATATATACATATATATGTGTATATATAACGATGTTTACAGAAAACATGAGGTTGCTGTGAAACCTAAACTTTCACAAGGCTATACCTAAAAATGTTAGATAGCCCAGCATAGACAGTATACCAGAATTGCTATTGACATTAGAGAAGTAATGTAAATTTCACTTACGTCTATGTTGGAGCATTTTGTACAAGTGGGAAATAACTGGTAGACTGCTGAGAAGAGGATGGGGTGCAACTCTTCAAAAAGGGAATAGTGATGGTATTGGTACATAAAGATCAGGTCTGGTAAAAAAAACTGAACAAATCATTCATGAATTATAGAATCATACAGTAACTTGAATGGAGCTGATCGAATACTCCCAAGGCTATCTTAAAAGGTGAATGCTTGCTAAACAAAATGTATTGCTTTACTAGAACCAGCATATCACACCAGTGGTTTCCCCATGGGAAGGATCAAGTGCTACATTCGGCTAATCTTTGAGCACTTCTACATAAGTATGGGCGAATTTTGCCGATTCTCGGTCCTCGAATTTGCGCGAAATGGCAAAAAAATACGCGAGTCCGCGTATTTTCCTGCGAACTCGCGGAGTTTTTTGCCATTTGCACAAATAATGTGACACGTGTGTCTGTAACTTTGCCACTGACCCGAAAGGCGCCGAGGTCCCTCGAGTGAGCTGTCCATCATAGTGAGGAAAGGGCGGGAAGACGTTGCATACCCTAGTGTGTGTGTGGCGGGGCCAAACGGGCGGGGCTTCCATGCGCGTTCACATGCCTCTTGATTATAAAGGGTCAGAGACCGATCAGAAAGCAGCCTCCTGGTCACGGGGATTGCGCTCGAGAAACTCGTGGATGCAAAGACCTCCATTAAGGATTACATCTAATTGTAGGCGGTAGATATGGGGAGGAAGCACACCTGGACCATGCTCACTAGTTGTTTGGGCTGATTATAATGCGCGACTGAATTTGAGCTTTAACTCGGGCACCTGCTTATATCTTTAATTGCTTCCTGTTGAGGTTTAATTTTTGTGACAGAAGCATCGTGCCAGAATGAATCCTGCCTCCATACTTATTCACGATGATGCCACTGGTTGTGCCATACCGCTACTCAACTGGAGTACTTTCTACTGGCTAATCAGTAAGTGCTACCTCGTTGGGTAAATGTATAGTACTTTTGCTACACTACAGCTGCGTAAAGGCCCAGAAGAGTAGTCTCCAGTGACCACGTGTATTTCTGTAACTTTGCCACCGCGCCGACAGGCGCCGAGGTCCCTCGAGTGAGCTGTCCATGATAGTGAGGAAAGGGCGGGAAGAAGTTGCATACCCTAGTGTGTGTGTGACGGGGCCAAACAGGCGGGGCTTCTATGCGAGTTCACATGCCTCTTGTTTATAAAGAGTCAGAGACCGATCAGAGCAGCAGATGAGAAGAAAGCAGCCTCCTGGACACAGTAAGTACACGGGGATTGCGCTCGAGAAACTCGTGGATGCAAAGACCTCCATCAAGGATTACATCTAATTGTAGGCGGTAGATATAGGGAGGAAGCACACCTGCCTAGCCTAGACCGTGCTCACTAGTTGTTTGGGCTGATTATTTGAGCTTCAACTCGGGCATGTGCAAAAATCCACCCGCGAGCGAATTTGCAAATTTTTTCGGCAATTTCACGAGATTCGCGGATCGCAAAATTGCCGAATATTTGCAAATTCCGCGAGCGGAATGGATTTTGCACCCATTCTTACTTCTACATCAATTACCAGGAAATCTAAAAACCTATGGTAGCCTCCGTTGAAGGGAACATACCGAGACTGTTATCTCTTCTACCAAATATTTAAGCACTTTTCACATAGTGTAGAAATTATCTGTTGCATCTGCTTTAAGTAAAGTAGCAGAACATTAAGCCCTAAATATCGGTCCATGAAAGCAGAGGTACATCTAGGTTTACTATATCTATACTTCAACTGCAATTAAAATGTCTGCCGACATGTTGCGAGGCAGGGAGGAAGCAGCAGACGAGATGTTCACTGAGTGCCACAGTAAAGGCATTTTCGTGGAAGTGGCATTCGCGTTGTAACGCATGCGTGGAAAAGGCATGCGTTGCAACGGAATGCGTACTAACATCATACAACCTGTACGCAATGATCCTACATTGGGGAACTTTTTCCCAATAAACCAACCATAACGTACATAAGGGCACCATCCTCCAGTGACTATTTGGTAAAGAGCAGCCTCGAAATATCCTCCAACAGAAATTGGTTATTGGGACAAAAAGGGTTTCAGAGATGCTCCACATGCAAGGCTTGCAAACTTGGCATTAATAAAACCTTTTACGTCACTCCCTTTAAATCTGCTCCCACCATGACATCTAAATTTTTAATTTGCAAAACTGAATATGCCATTTACATGTTGGAGTGCTCTTGTGGACTGCGGTACATAGGCAGCACCAAACTGCAGGTCCGTAAGAGAATCCTCCAGCACGAAAGAGCAATCTCCAATTCAGATCCGAGCTATCCGGTGGCACGTCACTTTAAAGAGGTCCACAACAATCAAATACAAAAACTCAAGTATTTTGTTGTGGATTCCATACCTCCTTTAAGGCGTGGTGGCAATAGGGAGGCCAATCTCAGGAGACTTGAACCTCAATACATCCTAGAGTTTGATAGCAAAAGCCTGAATGGTCTTAACACAAAGGAGGACCTGTACACATGGCTATAAAAAACTGAAACTTATCAAGTATAGCCATATGTTGCACTCAGATAAAATTGAATATATGTATTATATAACCAACCATAGCAAAGAAATGTGTTTTAATGAACTAAAAACTTAAACATGAGTTGGTTATATTTATTCAAACCACCCAGTTTCCCTGGACTTATTCTTTCCAACTTTTTAAACTTCTTTTGCACAATTGTACAGTTTATTTTTAAAACAGTCTTTGCACATAGCCACGTTATAAGCACATTTAAACATTTTTTATATGTAGTTTCCTAGACGACAGTCCCTATGCCAACAAGGTTGCATCTTTCGGTGTGTCCCACTTGGGCTATATCTACTTATAACAATTTTGCAATGTACCTGAATTTTACAATTGATTTACATACGTTTTTTAACTTGTCCTTGGTTTGATTCTCTGTTGTGTTTCAATTTGACAACAACAGATAATACAATTTAAAAAAATAAAATCTCATGATTAATATGTATTTATACAGATGTTATCAATGTTTACAAATGTATGGACAATGGTGCATTATGTTCCAATCATTTGTTCTATGTCAAGTACTATATATTATGCTGTTGGGCTGGGAACTCCAAGACAGTACCATAGTCTGTCTTCATGGTCGTTTGTTGAACTAGCACTTTTAATGGGAAAAAAAGTTTGAGTCAAGTCATGTGATGAAGGGCTGCAGAGCCCGAAATGCATCATGGCGACATTTTGCACAAAATAGACAGCATAGCACCAAGGAACTAGAGTCCGTTTCCTTCTCATTAGTTCCAGACCAAGCTGGGAAAACCGTGCATAATATATATATATATATGTGTATATGTTATGTTTTCAGTGATGTCATCAGTGATGTCATTTGAGATGTCATCAGTGATGTCATCAGTGATGTCACTGGCCATGTCATGAATGATGTAATATGTGACATCATCAGCAGTGGATTGCGGGTGCGCGATATATAGTTAGTGCAACTAACTATATATGGAATTTCAATGGTTTTGTGTGAGTAAAATAAGGTTTTGTAAATGCTAATTCCTAACTATATATGGTCTATAACCTATGGTTTTTTCAGTGAATTTTCAAGGTTTTGTAAATGCTAATTCCTAACTATATATGGTCTATAACCTATGGTTTTTTCTGTGAATTTCAATGTTTTTTTAATAGCAAATATCAAAAGCTTTAAAATGTATTCTTCTTTAAATCGAAAAATATATTTTATATGTTTTTAATACAATATTTTTATGTATTTTTTTTTAATAATGTTTTTTGTTTCGCTTCCGGTCCGCGAACCGGGTAGCTTCCCAATAGCTCAATTTGCTGCCGCGACCCGGTCCGCGAACCGGTAAACGTTCCCTTTGCGCAACTGCCGCGTTAGAAAACAACATCGTAACGCGTCGCGTAACCGCGACGTATCGCGTTGTCGCGTAATGTGTCTTATGACGCGCCGCGTTAGCGCACCCGGAAGTGCTCCGGTGCGCGAAGCGAGGCGCGAAGCGCAGCTTCCCGGAAGCGATCCGGGGCGCGGCGCGGAGCGCGTAACGTAAGCATAACAGGTCATGTGACTTGTTAATAACACTTTTCATTGGTTCATTTCACTTTTGGTTTCCTAATGATGTAAGGCTAGGTCCTGTGACCTACAAATAACACTTTTCATTGGTTTAGAACTATTTTTTTTCCCAAATGATGAAAACCCCTCCTTGTTTCCTCACTGTGACTTTCATCTTTGTGAGAGGAAGACCTTTTTTCATCACTTAGCAATGGCAAGTGTTGTAGCTTCAGCTGGTGCACCCCCACCACCACCACCACCTTTTAGGAAGAGAGGACCACCTCCTCAGGTTATGGTTCAGCAAGAGGAGGAAGAAGAGGAAGAAGAGGAAGAGGAAGAAGAGAGGCAGTTTTTGCGAGAAGAGCCTAGGAGGTCCCGTGTCAAAGAAAATTTTATTTGGCAATTTTTCAAATATCCCTGGGGCCAAAAAAAAGTGAATGCTCGGTATGTAACTTGCCTTATTTGCAAAAAAGATCTGTCCAGAGGGACAGATAAAAAATATAGTTATGGCAATTATACCATGCATCGCCATATGGACAGGTTGCACCCTATCAACTATAGTGCTGCGCAGCTACGTGACCTGCACGATAACCCCCGTCCTGTGGCCAGTACATCACATCAAGAGGCACTGACGGGACCAGAGGCGAGGGAGACGGTCCCAAATATTCAGCTGAAGTTTGGGGAAGTGAAATTTGTATGCATTTATTGCGAAAAATTGATTTGCTACAGGGAGAGTAGCGTAAATTTAATAAATGCTGCAATTGACAATCACAACTGTCCAAAACGCCCCAGAAAATAAATTATCTTTTTTTTGTGCTCCTATTGAGCCCTTCATAATGAATCATTTTTGTTTCCCCCCCCAAAAAAAACAAAAAATATATAAAACCGTTCAAAAAATACAAAAAAAGTAAAAAAATGTTCAGAAAAATAATTAAAAAAATATAAAACAACAAAAACAATAAAAAAAAGTTCTTATCAGAACTACCTCCCCTTTATAAAAAATTGCTAGAATGTTTAGCACTCTGGCAACCTCTATTTCTTTTGGTTCGCTTCCCGGTTAGCGCGCCGGTACGCGAACCGGAAGCGAACCAGAATTTTTTTTTTTTTTTAAAGAAAAGAAAGTATAAGAGAAGGAAACAGAGAGTAATGTTAAAAGAAAGACAGCTAGAGGGAGTAACACAGAGATACTGTTTAATAGATCTATTTACCGAAGAAAAGATGTAAGTGGGTATAATTGTGAAAAACAAAATAGATAAGGAAGTGAAAGAAAAAAAGGAGAGTAGAAGAATAATAAACAAGAGTTTCTTAGAGAATGTGAGTGAATGTTCAAATTAAGAAGAAAAACAGTAAAGGATGTGGAATGAGAGGTAGGGATAGAACCGGACTAAAAGAACAATCCTGAGGGAAAGTGTTAAGAAAAAAGTGAGCAAAAGTAAATAGGAATAAAACAAGATGTATGATAGTGACTAAGGTTAAAACATGTGGAATAACAGAGAGAAAAAACAGAAAGCAGAAAAGAAGAAGTGACAGAAAAGGAATGATTGAAACAGCAAAGAAATGTAAATAACATAGGGGCATATTATCAACACAGGCGATAAAATTTTTTTTTTTTATTAAACAGATCTTTATTGACAGCGTAGCCATTGACAGCACCAGCATGATCACATGAGCATCAGTTAAACATCACATATAGCTCCAGATACACAAACTCAAGTAAGTGTCGTTAGTACACAGCCTTAGTGCCGGCATCCCGGAGGCCCGGCGGCAAGGTAGGAGGGAAGTTGTGCAACAGTGTCAAGCGAGTACTCCCAATACCAGCAGTGTACTGTAGTGGTGTGTCAACTGACAATCCGTTTGTCCACTTGCTAGATAGCGATCCAACGTCTAGGTTACTCTAACAAAAAATGTAAACAATCCCAACAAACCCCCCCCCCGCCCGCGCGTGTGTGACTGTGTGCCTGTCTAATCCCTCCCGACTATGCTACCTCCCAAGCGTCCCATCCCCGTGTCCCCATCCTGTCCCCCCCACAAACCTACTCTAGTAAAGCCATCCATCATCAACTCGTCAACCGGTACTCACAGCTACCCTCAGTCAGCCAGGGGCCTCTCCCCTCCCACCTCCCCCGTGTCCCCGAGTTCAGTATGGGCTTCGATCCCCACTACCCCGTCTTGCAGCTCCACCTCCTCAGCGGAGTCGGAGTCTATCTCCTCACTTCTCTGCTTGTACTCTTTGTAGAGGACCCAAAAATTCTTTGGCCTGCTTCTGGGTGGAAGGAGGTCGCTATACAGCTCCGTCTGGGTGCAACAATACTGCAGGTCTCGTAGCCATGCAGCTTTGGTGGGGAGGGGTCCCCTCATCCAGCATGTCGCCACCACTCGCCTGGCCAGGAGCAGCGCCAGGTCCACCAAACGACGCAGTCCCGGGGCCAAGGGCCTCGAGTAGCCGAGTAGCGCCAAGGCAGGGGCTCGAGACAATGGCTCCCCTAGTATCCGCTCAAGTTCCGCAAAGACCTCAGCCCAGAATGCCTGCACTCCAGGGCACAGCCATGCCAAATGGAAAAAATCTGCCGCCGGAGTCCGGCAGCGCTCGCACTCGGCCGATGTGCGGAGGCCATAGCGGTGTAGGCGGGAAGGGGTGTAATACACTCGTTGTAAAAATTTGAAATGCACCAGACGGTGCCGACCGTTTAGTGAGATCTTGCGCGTGCTTGTGCAGCAGTATCGCCACATCCCGTCGTCTATGGGAGATTGTAGGTCTGCCTGCCAGGCCTCCCTGGCCTTCGACGGTTGCAGACGCTGCTGTGTCACACCAAGCTTGTTAAGCCGTGTGATGAGTTTCGCCGCGGAGGTGGACTGCAGTATATAAGTCAGTTCCGGGATCTCTTCAGGTTCCTCCAGCTCTGGTCCCAGTAGTTCACGGAAGGCCGAGCGGAGCCTATGGTATTGGAATTTTTGCAAAAGAGAGTGTCCCGCCCCGGCGACTGGTAGCTGGTCCCAGGTTTTGAGCACGCCTCCCTCAAACATGTGTTCCATCTTGGTGACGCCAAGAGAACACAGCGCTTTGATCACTCCCTTCTCGCCGAGCGGATCGAGCCAAAGGGCCCACTCCACCGGTAACAGTGGGGAGTAAAGTAGTGTACAGGCCCGCGCACGCACCAGGCAGTTCCAGGCATGGTTGGTCGCTTTCAGCGAGACCATGCGGCCAGTTGCGCGGTCCGTAGGCAAGCAGACAGTGGCAGGGAGAGGGAGCGGAGCTGCGAACAGCCGCTCCAGTATAAGATGCGGGACCCGCGAGTCACCATGTACCCAGGAGTATAAGTGCGACGCCTGGGCGACTCTGTAATACCGTTCTAGGTCTGGCGCTCCCAGTCCCCCCATTTCGCAGGGCAGGGTCAAAGTCTTCCAACTAACCCGAGGCTGTTTCCCCCCCCAGGCCAGTTTCACCAACACCGAGGTGAGTTGTCTAAAGAAGGACTTAGTCAAAACCACCGGCAAATTTAGAAAGAGGAACAAGAACCGGGGGAGCACCACCATCTTTATCAGTGCAATCCTACCCGAGAGGGAGAGGGGGAGACGAATCCACTGATCCACATCGTCCACTAGTTTGTTATAGGCAACTCCATAGTTATCTCGAACAAGGACTTCCGGGTCCGAATGAAGTTGGATGCCCAGGTAGCGAACTGAGTCAGCGGACCACCGCAGTGGGTAGTCCATGTCGAATTGCCGCGTCACCGGAGTGAGCGGGAACGCAATCGACTTGTCCCAATTCACTTTCAGGCCCGATAGTGAGCCAAAACGGACCACCTCTCGGAGGACCGCAGGCAGATTGACTTCCGGTTCTCTGACATACAGCAGCGTGTCGTCTGCGTAGGTTGAAATCCCTATTTTGTATGTGGGGAAGCTAATCCCCTCTAAGCTGTGATACTCCCGCATGGCGCACGCCAGGGGTTCCGCCACCAGAGCATAAAGTAGCGGCGACAAAGGGCAGCCCTGTCGGGTGCCTCTGCTTATGTCGATCGGGTCCGTTACCCTGTCACCCAGTCGGAGCCTAGCGAAGGGACGATGGTACAGCGCGCCAACCAGCTGAAGGAACTGTTCGCCCAGTCCCAACTTGCGCAACACCCGAACCATGAAGGGCCATTCAACCGAGTCGAACGCCTTCTCCATGTCCAAAAAGATCGCCAATGCGCTATTATCCTGCCTAATATGTTGCATCACGCCCAACACTGTCCTGATATTGTAGGTCAAGTTCCTGCACGGGACAAACCCGGACTGCTCCGGAGCGACCAGCCCAGGGACTAATAGGGCCAGACGAGTAGCCAGGACCTTTGCATAGATTTTGGCGTCTACATTCAGTAGACTGAGGGGTCTGTACGAGCCGCAGAGATCGGGGGGTTTACCGGGCTTGGGGATGGTGATAAGCAGCGCCTCGCGCATGGTGGTCGGCATTTCCCCGTTCTCGCAAATGGCATCAAAGAGTGTGAGTATGTGTGGCAACAGTAGGTCCTGAAATGCCTTATAAAACTCAACCGTAAGACCGTCCGACCCCGGCGCACTACACGAGCGCATGCTCGCCAGTGCCTCTAATATCTCGTCTCGGTGGAAGGGGGCCATTAAGAATTCCCTGTCTGAATTCTTGAGGAACGGCATGGCTAAATGGTCTAGGTAGTCATCCATCTCACCCTCCACACCCCGTGTTTTCGTACGGTATAGTTCCGCATAGTAACTCTTGAATGTGTGGAGGATCTGCTCCTCGTCAGTCACCGTGTCCCCCTCCGGGGTCTTCAGGCCCTCTACGACCAGTGATCGTCTGGTGTTACGAGCCATGCGCGCAAGGAGCGCTCCAGGCCTCTCACCCTCCCCATATTGTCTCGCCGTGGCGTATTTGCCCATGTAAAGGACCTCTCTGTCCGCTAGCGCTTGAAACTCAGACAGGAGCTGGGACAGGACTTCAGCTCCGGTCTCGCCGCCCAGTCGCAGCTGATCCGCCTCCAAAGCAGCCATCTTCGTCTCCAGTGTGGTGAGGTCCCTACGTATGGCTCTCAACACTCCAGAATGTTTCGAAATTGCCACCCCCCTGATGTATACCTTGAATGCCTCCCACACCGCGAAGAAGTCCTCCACTGTGCCTACGTTCTCAGTAAAGAACTGTTCTATAGCCTCCGCCAGTTCCCCCCTGAAGGCCTCGTCCAGCAGTGCATAAGGCGGGAACCGCCATGTGAAGGCCGGGATCTCCTTTCTGGGAGTTGCAAGGCGGAGGAGAATAGGAGCGTGGTCTGAGAGTGTGCGTGGGAGGACCGTGCACGTGTGAATATTATTAAGTACCAAGGGAGTTGCCAGCCAGTAGTCTATCCTGGTGTGAATGTCGTGAAATGCAGAGTAGTGCGTAAACCCACCCGCCCTCGGATGTTTTTCCCTCCAGACGTCCAGCAAGTCAGATTTGACCATCTCAGCCGCCATGTATTTGGCCGAGGCAACAGGTCTGCGGGCAGGTCCCGCAGAGCGGTCTAGCGACGGATCAAACACAAAATTAAAGTCCCCGCCCCAGAGTACCCAACGTTGTGCGTGTGTTCTCGCAATAGCTGCCAGGGTCTTGAAGAATTCAGGGTGGTCATAGTTAGGGCCGTAGACGTTCACCAGCAGCATGTCCAACCCCTTACCCACACATCTCGCCAGTACATATCTACCGTCTGGATCCGAATGTACCGGAATGAGCCGCAGTTGTGACTTCGGGTTAACCCAGATTAACACCCCGCGGGCATGTGTAGTGAAGCCCGCCGCCACAGTGTTCCCCGATAGCCCCCTGGACCTAAGCATTCTGCTGGAGAGTGGTAAGTGTGTCTCCTGCAGCAGAGCTATGTCAACATGGTGCCTGTGTAGGTAGTGGAGAACTTTCCGTACTTTGCGGAAGTCGTTCAGTCCCCGCACATTCCACGTTATTAAATTCAGTCCATTGCGGGCCTGTGTATGCGTAGTCGGTGTGGTATTAGCCATTGTCAGGTGGGAACAGAGCGTGGACCAATAAATGGGATAAAGCGGGACACAGTAGGACACCCCCACCCACGTTCGTTTTCCGGTGCCTGCGGACATGAACAGCAGGGCACCCCAATTCACACACAGCACTGGCAAACCCCGTCACCAACCCCAACCAAACTTCCCCTCTCCCCTCCCCAGAAGCGTCACCAACCCCAAGAACAGTAACCCACCCACAGCCGACCTCCCCCAACCTGGCCAGGCAGACCCCACATCCCCCCCCCATGAATCCCCAAACGGTGTGGAGTCAAATAGTCCGACACCCACCTCGCAGTGAACAAAAGAAAAGACCAACCAAAAGCTCAAGGGCAGAGCGTACCAATGCAGTTCACCCCCAACGGTATCAAAAGTGTTCGAGTTCTGCTCCCCCTCAGCTCCATGCAAATTTCAGTGCTCAAGGCTGGTTTAAAAGTGTCACTCAGCACCCCTTCGTCCAGCCACCCCGGCGTAGTTTATATTGCCGCGAGGTACATACCCCCTTACCAGCGCCATAGAGTAACCAGGTTGTCCGGTCCAATTGCGTGGATCAGGCGCTATCTCCAGGCCGGGGTGTCCCCAATGACCGGGACCGTGACCTGGTGCCCGTGCGCAGAGTCGGTCCCATCCCCGGTCGCCATTCAGTCCTGTTCCTCCAGGGATACCTCGTCCCCGTCCTCCCGGCTACTCCGGCTCTCCTTCCTCTCCCGCATCCAGGTTTTAAGGGATTTGTGCAGTTCCTTCGGGTCCGTGAAGAAGTGTGACTTCCCTCCAGTGTTGATCCGAAGCTTGGCTGGATACAACATGGCGTAGTCAAGGCCTAGCGCTCTGAGTTGCTTCTTGTACGGCGCGAACTGTCGCCGCTCCTCTTGCACCTTGGCGGTGAAGTCCGGGTAGAGGGAGACATTCATGCCCTCATGCTGAAGGCTGCCCTTCTCTCGCGCCACTCTCAGAGCCGTATCCCGGTCGCGGTAGTTGAGTAGTTTCGCGATGATGGGGCGAGGTGGCAATCCAGGCTGGGGCTGCGGGCCTAGCGTGCGGTGTGCGCGTTCCACAATGAACATGGGGGAAAAAGCTTCTTCTCCCAGGAGTGATTTCAGGAGTTTCTCCACATAAAGTTCCATTTTCCCCGTTTGCGTGGATTCCGCCACACCCGTGATTCGCAGGTTGGATCTGCGGGAACGGGCCTCCAGGTCCTCCGTCTTGTCCCTTATGACGGTCAGAAGTCTGTCGAATTGCTTGCGCTCCTTGTCCCATTCCATCTGGGCTTCCTCGGTCTCAGTGAGCCGGCGCTCCGCCATGTCAAGGCGCTCCGCGTGTTTGTCCACGCGCTCTGCCATACGGTCCATTCTGTACGACAGAGCGTCTATTTTTGTGCCCACCGCTGCAATACTGTCCTGGATGCCTTTCTCCATGGCTGCCAACATGTCCCGGAGCTCCGTTGGAGCCTGGGCCGGCGCTGCTGCCGCGCCCTTCGGCGATGAGTCCGGCGCCGGAACCTCCGAACCTTTCGGACGGCGCCGTTCAAAGGAGATCTTCCCCTGGATCGCGTCGTTTTTCCCCATCTTATGCACAGTGCGAGGCCGGGCCGTACCAGGGAGTGCGCCGCACAGGCCGAGCAAGTATCCACCTCCGCCCCCGATTCCACAACTCTAGCGGTCAGGCAGCCGAAGCGAAGAAAATGGCGGCTGCAGCGGACGGCAGCACCTCACCGCCAGCAGTTCCCAGAGCAGCTCAGTGCCAATTGGGAGCCAGTCTTGTTCAGTCGTCCCAGATGCTCAGTCGCTCCGCAGAAGGCGAAATCTCCCGTGCACTGTGCAGGCGAGCAAGGCGGCCACGCCGGGACCGATGTCTCCCCACCACGTGGCGTAGCTCCGCAGCGAGGGTGCACCGCTGCTCCGCTGCTTCTCCAATGCCCTCACCCACCAGTGCAGTGCCGTGCAGGGAGGTAGAGGCTTCACCAACCAGTGCCCGGGTCAGATATGTCTCGGCTTGCACAGCCCGCGGCGGTTGCCGATGGTATGGCCGCACGTACAGTGACGTCGCCCGGCCTCCTCACTAGGATAGTCCGCTGCTCTCGGCCTAGTCCGCGCCGAGCGAGTCCCCAGTCGCAACGCACCAGGATGTACAGGGATTCGCTCTCCGCAACCTGCCGACAGGATCTTCAAAGGTCGCCCGGGGTGCCAGCAGATAGCCCCTTGTCCGCTATAGCCAATTCGAGCTATTCAAGGATATTTAAACAGGATAATTCTGGAGCTTTGCGAGGAGCCGAGGGCTCACGCGTCCACCATCGACGCCGGCTAGCTCCGCCCCCCACAGGCGATAAAATTATCGCGGCTTTTATCGGCATAAAACTACCGCTAAAGCCACTTTTGCGGCAGAAAACTGCCGCTAAAGCCGCTTTTACGGCAGTTTTCTGCCGATAAAAGCAGCGATAATTTTATCGCCTGTGTTGATAATATGCCCCTTAGTGTGTTTGAACTACAGGGAGAAAGCATAATGAACAAGTAGTGAAAGAGTGATGAGTCAGAGATAGTGAGAGTAATAGAGACGGAGTGAGTAAACAGGAGTGAGGAACTATGAGGCCAGAGGGACTGAGAAAAGGAGTGGAAGGAGTAGAGTAAGTAAGTAATAGAAAAAGAAATGAGGGAATTAGCAAATGCAGGAAACTGATGGTTAAAGAAATGAAGCAGTGGAAGTAATAGAAGTTAAATGTGATAGAAATGTAACGAAAAGAGTACAAAACACTTACCTTATAATTGTCGTTAACTTAGTCACTTGTTATTTTTATACTTTCAATCTGTGAAAGAAACAACAAAAATTTGAAAAATATTAAAACATGTATTTAAAAATGAGAAAAGACAAGGGAAAAGATTGACAATCATCCAATTTTACAAAGAAATAAAGTTAGAGATAAACATGCAGAAAAAAAGAGAAAGAAACGGTGATAGACAGTCAGAGACAAAAAGAAATTTAAATAGAGTAAATTACTTAGAGAGAAAAAAAGAAGATACTTTCAGTGTCAGAAAAGAAGGATAGAAGAGTAAACTAAATTGAAGTTGTGTAAGCTACTAAAAGAAAGTGAGTAAGGTAAACTATATAAGGAAAGGGTGAATAACGAAAAGAGAGTGGAAGAGAGAGGAGACAGAGGAAGTGAAGGAAAGAGTGTCAGATACAGACTCAGTGAGGCATCTACACAATGTGATTCGTAATGTTAGGAAACACAGGTAATGTTTTGAAAAACGTGCAATTTTTTTTGCTCAATCCATAATCACATCACTTGTGTTTCCTTTGCTTAGGTATCTCATTGTGCAGAAGTAGTCTAGCATATGAATGAGTACGCAGAAGGTGAGCACTGTATGCAACAACTTTGACACTTACAGAAGCCTCAGCTTCTCCATGCCCCCTACACAGTCCTAAATATATACTTTTTAAACTGACGGTATCTTGTTGCAGATGAATTGAGGCCAATCTTGCAACATGGTGCATCTTTTGCACTGCTGCTGCGTCACAAAAGTGATGCAATGGCGGCGCAAAAGAGGCACCACACATTGCATGGTGCATCACTCCTTATGCCTGTTTCAAACAGGATTTGATTCAGCAATGCCATAAAGCTGACTCAGTAAAATCTTCTTAATTTTACTGTGTTACACGGCTTTCATGCAAATGACTGGCCACCCTGCAACAAAACGCCCACATGAAACCTGACGCAGGTTTCATGTGGCATAGGACTTTACAGCATGACACATCTGCCTGGATGCATCAAGTTGTAAATATGTCGCAACATAGCGCATCTTTTGCTCATCTTCTCCATGCCCCCTACACAGTTCTAAATGTATACAGTTTAAACTGACGGTATCTTGTTGCAGATGAATTGAGGCCTATCTTGCAACATGGTGCATCTTTTGCACTGCTGCTGCGTCACAAAAGTGACGCAACAGCGGCACAAAAGAGGCGCACGGCCATCATAAATCTGCCCCAAACATTTTAAATGATTGTTTCAGGATGCCGATAAGGTGTGGCCTATCCAGAGATTTGTTTGAGGTGAGGCCTACTCAGGGTTGCAGATGAAATTTAGGCTTATTGAAGAGTACAGCGGAGATAATACATGTGCAGGCCTACCAATGAAGTGAGCCATGTCCACTGCACTCTTGAACAAAGGCCACACTTCCTCTGTGTCCCTGGACAGGCCTAAACCTCATCTGCACAATGTGATTCGTAATGTTAGGAAACACAGGTGATATAATTGCAAAACGTGCAAATATTTTTGCTCATTTCACAATCACATCACCTGTATTTCCTCAGCTTAGGTATCTCATTGTGCAGATTTAGTCTAGCATATCCAAGAGTTCGCAGAAGGTGAGGACTGTATGCAACAGAGCAATGTACATTACTCACCTCCCTTGACACTTACAGAAGCCTCAGTTTCTCCATGCCTCCTACACAGTTCTAAATGTATATCATAAATACAAAAAGGTACAGAAATAATTATACATGTTAAATGGTTTATTTTTGCTGTTCTCAGAATATATCAAATTTCACTAAAAACTGTGAGTTGAAGGTATTCATCATATAACAGCGGGGGAAAAAAAAACCAATCAAAATGATTGTGTTTAAAAAACCCATATAACATAACCAATCAGAAATCAGAACTCCTGAAAAGTAACTTACTTTCCATGACGTCGAAGCATGTCCTATGAACAGCTTATACTCTGTTGTGCTGTTATTATTTTCTGCCCACCACTTTCTGAAAGAAAAGCTCCATCATATTGACAAATATGTTACATACAATAAATGACTTCTCGCTCTCTACCGCACTTCTCCTCAAGGCCAAATCGTGTAAGAGCCATTTATAACTCTTGGAATTCTTCTAAGCAAATCCCGTCATTTTCTTTTTCCGCAACTTTCAGAAAGAAAACGTCCAAGATCACTTTCACAATCCTGTACTAGTAATATCTCACCCTTCTTGCTCACTCATGTTCCACATTAACTTTTTACTCTGTACTACACTTATCCTCAAGGCCAAATAGTGTAGGAGCCATTAGAACCTCTTGAAATTCCTCAGAGCAAATCCCGAGATTCCTACCCTAAAATTTTGGTTGTAAAAACACCAGGTAAGAATTTTTAAGGTCAAAAGGCAATTTTTTTTTTAAAGTTAAAACAAAATCTTTGCAGAATGACCAGCCGTGTCTAGACTTCAAATAAGCTGTGTAATGTCCTGATGTTGTTGAAGGACCGTCATGATATATAATTGCTGCAGTTACAAAAGTCCTTCCTGATATTGACAACTGCGAAGCCACAACATTTTTAATTAAAGTTGTCAATTTTGTTCCATCAGGCCTACATCGTTGGAACATTAAAATGACATACTGGCCATATGTTCGTATAAATAATGTTGACAGCATTGCAGTCTTACATTGGCTACACTCCATGTTGTGATCGGCTGCTTTTACTAGCTTATTAAAGGACACTGATTTAATATCTGGCAAAGTTAAATATATAAATCTTTCTGAGTCTACACTAGTAGTACTTGATACCCTACAGTTCTCGCAGTCATGCTGCCATTGATAAGAAAGGCCAAACAGGTGATCTACATCTACACCTTCATCTTGCAATACATCAAGCATATACATTAAAAACTCCTGACAATCTTGCTGAATATTTGGAGAGAATTGCATTTGACCTGAACATTTGTCTAACAGATTTTGAATTTCAGACACACTTTCTATTTTTGTTCTATCAGTGCTACATTTCTCTAACACAGAATTCAACAAACTGCAAAGTCTTTGATCCGAATTGAATACAATCTCTTCTTTTAAAGTTTCCAGAGAAAAGAAAACATTAACCACAACATTAGCATAGCAGTTGACACCAGAACTGTTTTCAAATTGAAAACCAACAACATCTTCAACAGAATCAATTTTCTTTCCGCTTATAATTTCGGGTTCATCCACTTTTCGTCGTTTTGCTACAACCTCCCTACTATTGGTCACATTTCTTCGTTTCCGGCCTACCACACGTTTCTCAAACAAAGGATATTGAGGCAAATGTGGCGCATACTCTCTTCTTAACCTATTGTATTCCTTAACACAATCTAGATCCGCACAAATGTTTGTGACATCACACTCAATCAAGTACAATCCCGATAAACTTCTGACTCGTGACAATGCCACATATGCCATACCCTCCTTGAACACAGAACTGCCAATATTCACCAATGCACTGTCTACACTTAAACCTTGCGATTTATGGATTGTCACCGCATATGCCAAGCAAACAGGAAACTGCTTACGGCGAACATATAAGTCTTTTACAAGCAAAAACCTAGCAGAGCAACGACCAATTAGCTGTACTTCCTCAATACCATCAAATTTAATTCTTAAAAATTCAATTCCATCTCTATTTCTGTATTTCTCAAAATCAACAACATTACCCATTGATCCATTTAACAGACCTCTTTCAACATGCAAATTCCTTCTTAAAATTATACGGCAATTTAAGCACACATTCAGAGTCTTTTCAAAACCTGCAGTTTTAGATATAGTCTTCTCTAATGAATCCAATTTTGATTTCAAATTCTCAGACAAAATAAATATTGCTCCCATATGCTCTACTCTGTCAATAGCTTCCAGTTTCACAATCTCTTGGTTTTCTAAATGCAACATTTTGTTGTTGAAGATGGCACATTCTGCAAGAGTTGGCATCAAACATATTCCAGATTTCTTCTCAGTAATTTTCCGAAAAATATTCTCAGGCACAACGTCTTCTTCTGGATACAAATTTGACAGTAATCGTGCATGTAAAGCTTCTTTCCCATGCTCGGTCACTTTTCCGATTCTAACATCTTGTAGAATATTCTTATAATCTTCATCCTTCGCTTGACGCATATTTTCACGCAGTTCAGCATACTTGAAGTTTAACCATATATTGACGTTGCCAATGCTCCCTAGGCACTTCCTGGTATCTTCATGCGTAAGTAGTTTAAAAACTGGTTGTCCTTTCACTGGTGTCAGCTGCAGAAGATCACCGAAAACAATGATGTGTTTGCCACCAAATAACACATCATACTCTGTTTTGAGAACTTCTTGCATTCTCAAATGCACAAAGGGAAGCATGACATTGGAAACCATGCTTACTTCGTCAATGATAAGAAGTTTCATTTTCCTAAAGACTCTTGAAACTTCACAACAAGCATCTCCAGATAACTTGTGGTATTGTAATTTGTTATCATGCTTCACTGGCAGCATCAGTAGACGATGCAAAGTAATACCTTTAATGTTATGTGCTGCCAGTCCAGTTGGAGCGGTGACAACACAAGACAGCGATGACTCAGTCCTTTTCTGCAAATAACATGAAATTGCTTTAATGAGGAAACTTTTTCCAGTTCCCGCTTCTCCACTCACGTACAGTCGGACAGGCTTCAACGACGTACATGAGCACTCTTTCTTCTCATGACTTAATCCATGATCAATTTGGTTGGTAACTTCGTCATATATTTTCCTCTGCTCAACGTTGAGTTGTCTTTCCAAGTCTTCTAAGTTAACCGCATCCTCCTGAGCATGTGCCATGGCTCTTTCCACTTCAATCATGGCAGTGGCAGCTTCATTTTCAATAACTGGTCCTCCTAGTGGATCCTGACTCAATGAAACAGAACTCTGACTGTCCTGAGAACTGTCTCTAGCAATCCCGGCTGCAATCGTTGCTTCCTGCTCGATTTCCGCATTCAACATTTCTAGATATTTGGGAAAAACAGGAC
Source organism: Lissotriton helveticus (assembly GCF_964261635.1). Classification (NCBI taxonomy): domain Eukaryota; kingdom Metazoa; phylum Chordata; class Amphibia; order Caudata; family Salamandridae; genus Lissotriton; species Lissotriton helveticus. The sequence goes on along the minus strand of NC_136071.1, from coordinate 1,088,598,774 downwards.
ATTCTATAGTCTCCTTGGCGGCATTGAAAGAGTCTTCGTAACAGAGGAAATCTCCAAGCAGTTCCTCTTCTGCACGCCAAGACTTGAAAAGTTGCAAAAGTGCTAAATAGAAAAACTCTTTTCTTTCAGGAGATTTGCCACTCAATTTTCGATGATTTACCAATTGGCATTTTCTTTGCTTGACCAGACATCCCTCACTTCCAATTACAGCATACACTCCTTTATCAATATCTTCTTTGATGTTCCTCTTGAATATGTAATTTTGTAGAACCTCATACAGACAAACATTCTCGAGGTGACTGCTTCTATTTGGATAATATGTATCCAACATGTTGGTCTTCAAAATATCTGTACTGTTTGGCTCCTTTTCCGCCAAATACTCAATTTCCCGTACAGGTTTCAGAACTCGATTACGCGTTGCAGCAAGACCAAGACTCGCCCAAATGATACTCCTGGATTTGGCATAGAGACTTGCTGAAGACAACTGGTCAGAACATTCGTAAGCTCCGATTTCTCGATGCGACAACATCTTCAGACTGAAACTGTACAACTTCTTACTGAGGCTCTTTTCATGGGAAATGTCCTCCCACATATCCTTCAATTCTGTCTTTTCTTTTTTGGTGATGTAAGATGTCACATACCGAGCCACAGCCATACAGTTATCAGCCACAAACTGTATATCCATGTTAGCATTCCACATGGACAAAATCACTGGGTTGTAGTCGTTGATGTACTTGGACTCTTCGTTCCTTTTCAAATTGTATGTATTTTTGGGTGATTTCTTCATCACATTATGTCGCAGCGAAGACATCAAACTGTTCACTCTTCCTTTAGAAATCACCGGTTGTGGAAAGGCGAAACGACATTTTGTGTAGAACTTGTCCTTGTTTCTGAATTTACGACGACAGTACTTTCCGCAACGATGGCTTTGGAAGCGTAAAACTTGTTCTCTTAGGCTTTTGTCTTCCTTTGCCTTTGGAACAGCACATGTAGAATACTGTTCCATGAAACTCATCACTAAGTCATCTGGATCTGTTCCAAATTTGGGTGCATCTTTGATCCACAGCAGCATATGTATATGAGGAGCACCTCTTGCTTGTTACTCCTTTCTCCAGAAGAAATCCAACACCTCTCCAAGAGGTGGATTTTTCTTGTTCATGATGAAAGACATCATAGCTTCAAATCTATGATTGAAGTACCTGCATACATTCACTGGATCCAAAGAGCACAGTTCTCCGGGTGTCTTGAATTCGATATTTTCAATGTTTCCATTTGCCTCTCGTAGAAATTCAAGTAAGTCTTCCCAGCCATACTCGGCACAGCTGAGAGTGAGGAACCATGTGGGAGTTCCTAAGTTCCCCAGCATACATTTTAAATCACCATGACGACGGTACCAGTACTCATTAGTACCACGCTGACACGCCATGAGATTAATCAGGTGAGAATCCAAAATACTGTCTTGCACATTGACTTTATCCATAAAGTCCCTTGCCGAGATATTTTGCATCTGTACACCACTTTTCAAGATGTGGTTCACTGCATATGACAGTCCAGACAGATCGCTTTCAAACAGGAGATGAAACAAATAGGGAATGTATTGACGAAACCTAGGATCTTCTGCATACAATCGTAAAGTACGGTATTCAGAAGCAGGAATTTGATCAGGTTGCTCATCATATCTTCCTCCTTCACCTGTTGGAAATAGCTGTGGGAAACACCGAGCTTCCAAACTTTCCTCCCAAACACTAATAGGACTCCCTTTGGCTTGTTTCATTTGAAACAACTCAATAGCATTCCCCATGACTTCCTTGGAATGCAAAGGATGAACACTATAATGTTCATATATTCCTTCATTTTAAGAGGCTTCTACTTTCTCAATTTGACCAGCACCCAAATCGCTATCCTCTTCTTCACTTACTTCCTCTTCTGCAACATATACATTCTTATAGTACTTATTTTTTTCTTCAAATACAATGTTGCCTTTTTGACTTTCCTAACATCCACTAAATCTTGCCATATTTTCTTACTCTTTGTCGGAACCCCATTAACTAAGATAACCAGAGGTTCCTCTTCCACTTTCTCTACTATTGTATTAATGTTTTTCTTCAAATCTAGAGGCAAATAAACAACTCTTCCCTTTAATCCTCTCTGTAAATCTGATGGAGGCAATTTCCCTGTCTTTGGCTCCATTCGTACAATAGCCTGAAAGGGATGCAAACTTTGAATCAAAATAGATTCATAAGTATTTAAATCCTTCAATTCAGAAGGAATCTCAACCAATTCCAGATTATTATGAACCGCTCTAGCAGGCATCCGGTTTTGATTTAATTTGTTACAACAATAAGTACACACACGTTGATCCGATCCCAAATCAAAACAATTTTCTACCATCAAGTATGTTGCGAAATCCTTCCATTCACTATTATTTTCCCTTTCACTTTTCGCATATAAATCCACTAACTTAGTCTGATTCTTATAATAAGTGCGTCGACAACACACACAAGTGAAATTAGGCCTCTCACTTGATTTCACCTGAAACGTGGCAATTTCCTTCTGAAAATTATCTGTACTGGAAACCTGTACACTATCTTCCACATTACCTTCTTCTTTGAGGTCAATTTCAACATTCTCCTCTTTACTTGCAAAGTAACAAAACTCAATTTCTGCACAAATATTTTTCACATCTACTTCTGAACCATGCAAAAGAGCAGTGCATAATTGTTTAAGCATAATTGCTGGACTCTTAGCATAATACAACATTCTAACTAATTTCCTCACTTTATTATGATGCACTGCTAGCATCCTGAAATGATGAAAAACACTCTGGCATACTCTCCTGGAAAGAAAAGCCAGTGAATGACCATGCAAACCTGTCACTTCTCTCACTCTGCAAGGATCTAATTCTTGCAACAACTTCATTTTCTGTTTTAAACTTTTCTTATTAAATGACCGTACAAAATCACAAAGCAAATTGATGGAATCCTGTCGCACACTGCAAATACTACTACACTTCCAGGTATACACTGGTCCCTTAGGACGTCTTCCTAAAACCTCATTACCTAACACCTCTTCTGCCTCTGTTGTCACAAGTTTTTCTTTTTCAACTGGACAACCATCTTTCACCTCATAAGCTCGACCACTGGTGTCAACTGCATGCACCAAATCATTATCCTGGAAATAACTCTCCTCATTAAAAAATGCCTCACAACTTGAACTATGCATCCATTGTCCTGAAAAAACTTCACAAAAATTACTACGATTAACTGTTCTCTTCCATCTACTATTTGTTTTGAAATCATAAATTGCCTTGTTTAGTTTCCTAATTCTATTGATTATCAAAATAAATAACTTTCGCTTAATTTCGAATGCCTGATCAATAATTTTCTCAACTTTTTTTTTCTCTTATCAAAAAACACTTTCTGTTGACCTTTCTTAATATTTTTTAACAAATTACCAATTATCCTGTTGTGGAACATTCATCTACGAATGTCCCTAAACTGATTTTTCCTTCTACTACCATGCACAGAGTTATCTCCTGCTCTCGCAGTAACATTTTTGATTGGCCTTTCCTTTCCGTTTAAATTGGCTCTCTTTTTCTGGACTAAAACATGTTCTGTAGTTATACTTTTTTTTCTACAAATGTTTCTTAGGAATGATTTCGTTCTCTTACCCGAAGCTTTCTTGGTGACTTGACGAGTTTTTATTGTAGAGGACTGCTGCAAGCATTTAGTAATCTGCTGTCTTTGACGTTTTGTAGCCTTTCGGCTTCTTTCTTTAGATGGCATATTGTAGTTTTGAAATGATCTGCAGTTGAATCTGTGGTAAAATATAATAAAAAATGTTATTAACCACTATTACCAAACAGTAAATCAATAACAGTCATCAAAAAATGAACATACTAGTTGTCAATTCTACATACAATAATTTTTAGTGCATTAGCAAATTTAAAACTCACAAATAGTAGCAAAGAAATGGAATGCTTCTACATTTGACCTGTGCTCTTTTATATGTGAATCTGAACTAATTTTATCAGAAAATTTCAGTATTTTATTAAAGACACTTCACACAAGCTGTTTTTGAAGTTGTTTTTAATTTTAAATGAAACGGTTTACATGGTTACTTTTCATTTCGAGTAACTTAAATTTATTTTTAAAAGTCTTTATAGGTTAATAGGCTCAAGCAGGTCAGCTGCCCACCCTATGTCATACAATTCTGACAAATCAGCATCCTCATCATATTCTTGATCATCCACAGGATATAAATCATCCAAGGGATCTACTTCCACTGACGTTTCAATGACAAGTTCAATGATAAGATCAAGATCAACAGATTGCTCATTATCACTCATGCTTGATGTTGTCGTTATCTTTAAAAAAGAGAACAACAATGAGATGTTGCAGAGTAAGAGACAAATCTCAGAGACTATAATAGTAAAATTGTTTAACAAGAGTAACATTTTGCAGATATTATTTAACCATGTCCAGCGATGCTGAGGAGTTGAGGCCTATGTCCAAATTTTCAGTGAACAGGACTCATCTCTTCTTAACCTTGGATAAGCCTCACCAACACTGTGTCCCCTGCTAATACTTACATTTAAAGGAGCATATTTATGTTAACTGGCGCATCCCCAGGGATGCACCAGTTAACGTACGCCACTGCTCTGCCACCCATGATGTGCCGCATTTACAATGCAGAGCACCATTGAGCAAAAACAGCACAGATGCGTCACACATCTGTTCCACAAAAACTGCGCATTGCAGGAATCACGTCATAAGCGCAACATATCTACTGCAATGCACAGGGGCAAGCCACACATTGCATGGTGCATCACTCCTTATGCCTGTTTCAAACAGGCGTAAGGATTTGATTCAGCAATGCCATAAAGCTGACTCAGTAAAATCTTCTTAATTTTACTGTGTTACACGGCTTTCATGCAAATGACTGGCCACCCTGCAACAAAACGCCCACATGAAACCTGACGCAGGTTTCATGTGGCATAGGACTTTACAGCATGACACATCTGCCTGGATGCATCAAGTTGTAAATATGTCGCAACATAGCGCATCTTTTGCTCATCTTCTCCATGCCCCCTACACAGTCCTAAATGTATACAGTTTAAACTGACGGTATCTTGTTGCAGATGAATTGAGGCCTATCTTGCAACATGGTGCATCTTTTGCACTGCTGCTGCGTCACAAAAGTGACGCAACAGCGGCACAAAAGAGGCGCACGGCCATCATAAATCTGCCCCAAACATTTTAAATGATTGATTCAAGATGACGATAAGGTGTGGCCTATCCAGAGGTTTGTTTGAGGTGAGGCCTACTCAGGGTTGCAGATGAAATTTAGGCTTATTGAAGAGTACAGAGGAGATAATACATGTGCAGGCCTACCAATGAAGTGAGTCATGTCCATTGCACTCTTGAACAAAGGCCAGACCTCCTCTATCTTCCTGGACAGGCCTAAACCTCATCTGCACAATGTGATTCGTAATGTTAGGAAACACAGGTGATGTAATTGAAAAACCTGCAAATATTTTTGCTCAATTCACAATCACATCACCTGTGTTTCCTCAGCTTAGTTATCTCATTGTGCAGATGTAGTCTAGCATATCCAAGATTTCTCAGAAGATGAGGACTGTATACAACAGAGCAATGTACATTACTCACCTCCCTTGACACTTACAGAAGCCTCAGTTTAATATTTCTCAGTTCAATATTTATTTAAAGAAGCAGACACCAATATGACCTTCTCATAAATGTGAAAAGTGTTTTAAAAAAAAAAAAAAACGATTTTCTGGTCATAATTTGAAAACACAACACAGGTCCTATGTAGAAGCACACCCTATCAGTACTTAAATTAGCCAAGCACACATGGGGGCGTATTTACAAGGACCTTGCACCACGGGGAAATGACTTAAATTAAAATGGGGAAATTACATCAAAGGGACTCAAAGGCCTTGTAAATATGCCCCAAGCAACCTATGAAACTCTAGCAGTACATATCAAGAAACCTCATTGATTTCAAAAAACGTTTTTAAACACATCATGTAAAGCAATTTTATACCTACATTCATGGGGAAGTGACTTAAAATGCTCTAAGACACACGAAAGCGTTTTTTAAGGCCCTTGCACCATTTTTGCGTCACTTTTAACATGGCTATGTAACTCAAAGAATCAAAATCTAAATTTGCCAAGCACACATGGGGGCATATTTACAGGGACCTTGCACCACGGGGAAATGTCTTAAATTAAAATGGGAAAAATAACATCAAAGGGACTCAAAGGCCTTGTAAATATACCCCAAGCAACCTATGAAACTCTAGCAGTACATATCAAGAAACCTAATTGATTTCAAAAAACGTTTTTAAACACATCATGTAAATCAATTATATACCTACATTCATGGGGAAGTGACTTAAAATGCCCTAAGACACATGAAAGCGTTTTTTAAGGCCCTTGCACCATTTTTGCGTCACTTTTAATATGGCTATGTAACTCAAAGAATCAAAATCTAAATTTGCCAAGCACACATGGGGGCGTATTTACAAGGACCTTGCACCACGGGGAAATGTCTTAAATTAAAATGGGAAAAATAACATCAGAGAGACTCAAAGGCCTTGTAAATATGCCCCAAGCAACCTATGAAACTCTAGCAGTACATATCAAGAAACCTAATTGATTTCAAAAAACGTTTTTAAACACCTCATGTAAAGCAATGTTATACCTACATTCATGGGGAAGTGACTTAAAATGCCCTAAGACACATGAAAGCGTTTTTTAAGGCCCTTGCACCATTTTTGCGTCACTTTTAACATGGCTATGTAACTCAAAGAATCAAAATCTAAATTTACCAAGCACACATGGGTGCGTATTTACAAGGACCTTGCACCACGGGGAAATGTCTTAAATTAAAATGGGAAAAATAACATCAGAGAGACTCAAAGGCCTTGTAAATATGCCCCAAGCTACCTGTGAAACTCTAGCAGTACATATCAAGAAACCTAATTGATTTCAAAAAACGTTTTTAAACACATCATGTAAAGCAATTATATACCTACATTCATGGCGAAGTACACGAGCTGCCACAGCAGGTAATTTCTTCAACCTTTGAGACCATCTTTGGCGGTTAAATAATGCCACTAGTCGCTGACAAATCCCCATAAAATCTTTTCCAGGCGACAAGCCGTGCCACACTAGTCCAGCCACCAGTGGGCCGCTTAGAATATTGACCTGCACTCGGTCATCGACCAAGCACATGCGCTGATGTTGCAGGTAACTTTCTGGAAATATGTGAGCCGTGTCCAAATGTGAATAGCGCGAATATTCTTTTAGACATTTCCTCCTCTTTTTTTAGGTGGATACCCTACAATATTTTGGCAAACTAAAAAGTTATTAACCAACCACCAGTGGGCCCAGTTTGATCCAGCGAGCTAGGTAAGCAACCGTGCCGGGTGCTTTATGCACTTAGGTCATCTAGTATCACCATTACAGCTAATGTCCAATCCTCTTACCTTGCAGTGTCTCCACCACCAGAAAGATACCTCTTCCATTATAAATCTCCTCCCGCCGCAGCGTTGTTATAGATTGTATACAACTCTACACCCTCCAAGTGGCCTTGTAGACCAGTAGGGTAAGCTGTTTGAGAGAATGGCCGGTCACGCTTGAGTACCATATGGGATACCTTTTTCTTTACTCAGAGATAATTTTCTTTACTCAGAGATATTTTTCTCTCTTTTTTCAGATACTTTATTGGTCCTGATGAGAGTCCCCCTTCCAATTTCTGATTGGGACTCGAAACGCGTTGGCCCTTAGACAGTGTGTTGCTCCCACTAAACCCAAAAATCGAGAAAATTCGTGTTTTAATTGATTTATACATATTATGCTTTACCGATTAAGTTGATTGTGATTATCCCCACGTGTATATATGTATAATACATTGCACCTCACGTATTGATTTTTTCGAGCAACCTTTGTCTCCTTCTTTATTCTTCTTTAATTCTCTTTTAATTTTTCCCTTCACTTTCACCCTTCGTTCTGGTATTTTCACAAAAGCCTAATTTGCCAGAGTTGTGTATATATGGATGTTTGCTGTTGAATGACTGTGAAATGATTGATGAGTCTGAATGATCTTTGTTACATAGGTTATTTGGTGTAGTATTTGTATAAAAAATGTGAAAATATCTTTCAAATAAAAATGTTAAATTGAATAAATAAAATTGCTATTAATTGGCAACAGTATAAGTTGAAATGAATTTTCTTCTTTGTTAAATTAATTGTTTTCTAAACCAGGATATCAGTTCAGGCACGTTCTAAGACACATGAAAGCGTTTTTTTAAGGCCCTTGCACCATTTTTGCGTCACTTTTAACATGGCTATGTAACTCAAAGAATCAAAATCTAAATTTGCCAAGCACACATGGGGGCGTATTTACAAGGACCTTGCACCACAAGGAAATGTCTTAAATTAAAATGGGAAAAATAACATCAAAGGAACTCAAAGGCCTTGTAAATATGCCCCAAGCAACCTATGAAACTCTAGCAGTACATATCAAGAAACCTAATTGATTTCAAAAAACGTTTTTAAACACATCATGTAAAGTAATTATATACCTACATTCATGGGGAAGTGACTTAAAATGCCCTAAGACACATGAAAGCATTTTTTAAGGCCCTTGCACCATTTTTGCGTCACTTTTAACATGGCTATGTAACATGGCTATGTAACGCAAAGAAACAAAATCTATTTGTAAAACACTTGACACAAAGCAACATTTTAAATACACAACTTTCTTCATAATTTTCTCCTTAAAGCATACTATTCTCTATTTAAATTAAATGAATCTTTTCTCACCTTAGCAAATACTTTTTGAGTTTCAAAACAGTCTCAGACACACACCAATTTGTCTTCAGAAGAGCAAAGGGTATGCACTCCAGAGGCTGCAACCAACAATGGCACAGAAATGCTGTAATTCATCACACATATCTCTCATGTCACCCAATCAAAACTCTTCCCTCACTTTTTTCAAATCAACACCCTTCTCCCTTCTGCCCTTTCTGCCTTTTTCCCATAGCAACCACCTCCTGAAAGACCTCTGATGTTTGCAAGTTCACACAACAATGTTTCAATTGAACTCTGAACTCTCAGTTCACCTGCTTATCCAGTGCAATCTTTCATAAAATGATTTTTTCTTGACCATTCAAATTACATCTTTCAAAGAACTCATCCATGCACCCTAACTTTCTGTTTTCAGCAATCAAAATCCACCAATCACTGCTACTGATTCATTAGCACAGAAACTCCACTGTTTTTTTCATTACAAACTCCTACTGTTTCAACTGCCATTTCATTCCCACACTTCATCTGACTGCAGCAGAACATCCTCTCACCATGTTTTCTGTCTGGATTATTGGACATAGTTACATCCATTGGGCTCAAAGGTATGCTGATAACAGAAATTTACACAATCTTAATTTACAAAATGTGGAAATCAAGTGGATTGGCCACAGAGGATTAAGATGTCACCAATTGATACCATTGGTGAAAACCTTTTTGCATTTGCCAAAACCTGACCTGTTAATTGTGCACTGTGGAGGAAATGACTTGGGCACTTTGACTGGGGTAGGTCTGGAAATGCTTTTAAAGGACACCTTTGACCAATTGATGGCACTTTTTCCTCAAACTGCCTTGGTATATTCAAATATATGCCAAAGACAGAAATGGAGGTGGTCGAACCAATTTTGTCCACAAATTGAGAAATCGAGGAAGCATGTAAATAAGTCTGTTTCAGCTTACATGAGAGACCATGGAATGGGCTCCATGTACAACAATAACTTGCGTTACTACATGCAAGATATCTACAGAGGAGATGGAGTTCACTTCTCAGATGAGGGGAACAGAGTTTTCATCCTGAATTTAAGACTATGTATTGGTACCTACTTATAAGTACCTAAATCTACCACAGACCCAAAAGCTCTTCTCAGATCTACCCTAACTATGATCACTCTAAACAAATTTTAAATGTAACTCTTTTTTTTACTAATTTTCACAATTTACGCTTCCCGGAGCGCTACCCGGTACGCGCACCGGACGCTAACCGCGCGAAAATGTAAATTTTTTTTTTTTTTTCCCGCACATATGGGCCTCCTCAGCCATCCTCAGAAAACCTAGGGCGTCAGGATACATCTACCGTGCCCCATTCTACCCATTCTGAACATTAGTTGCCCTCCATCTTGTATCTCAATTCTACCGAAACACAAAATGGAGGACTCCCGTAACGCTGCCGGTTCGCGTACCGGGGCGCGCACCGGGAAGCGCTCGCTTAAAAAAGGTGGGAAAGTAATTTACAGAAAAACGACTGGAGACACTTTCACCAAATATAGATTAGCTCATACTACATACCAATCCCAACCATTTTCACAAATTTGGTTGGAATTCCATTTAGCCATTTAGCCTGCAGACCTCTCTAAATACCCTGAGGTAAATTACTTCACAAAACACATCTGAAGTATTGGAATTGACAACCAATTAAAATGTTACTTTCATTTTCTACTATTTTTTACCTGACATTTGATTGGTTATGTACCTGAATATATATAAAGAAAGAGAGAGAAACACAGCCATTTTGACTACTACTTCCTGAAGTACATTGCAAGAGCATTTTCACTGACAACTTAAACTTGTTTTTAAAAGGTAAGATGTTATTTTATAAATTTGACGGGAGAACTATGTTATGCACTTTAAATTAATTTGGGAAAACATTTTCAGATAGTTATATACTATCCCTCTGTAAGAGTTAGACATTGAGAAAGGCTTGTTTATTATAATTATGGATTGATTTACGTTTCTGTGTTATAATTATGAATTTACTTAGGCTTTTTCACAGGCACTTTTTAATAGTACTACTTCACGCCTGAAACCATACAGTGCCCATAGATAACTTCTCTGTTATAAACTCACAAGTACCTGTCTGAACTTAAACCCAACAGTGCCCTGTCTCTACTGATATATTTATTTTTTATGCAAATTTCAGCACAAAAATGGAAGGAGAACAGAACGTTTCCTTTGAAATTGTCCTAGAGATGCACAATGAGGAAATCATTGAACCCATTGACTTGGAATTCATGGATGAATCACGGGACCATGAACTTCTACAATGAGTAGAATCTGTGGATTTGTTACTTCAATATGAGGACGGTCAAATGTTGGAAGTTATATTCAGTCAAAAAGAAGACATTTCGGACAGTCAAATGTTAGACGTTCTATTAAATTTTGAAAAAGAATCAGAAAAATAAATGTATATTTAATAATCAAAAATTGTTCGAGTCTTTAATCATTTTTATATGTAATTCATAAACTAGTACCAAATTGATTATAATGTAAAGTCAGACTTATAGTAGACTGTGCAACTTTTTTATGTTACATAGAAATTTTGCTCATAGTTACTTCCTTTCTCCAACTATATTATCTCCAATGTGTATTTAACATCTCTTTATCATCTCCTGCCTCCATATTGTTTCTGCTTTCCTGACACACTATGGTATGAATTCCATATTCCACAATAACTTCTGAAACAACATGCAAGATATCTACAAAGGAGACGGTGTATATTAATTTTTTGACTCTGCATTGGTACCTACATATTGCTACTTAAATAACAAATTAAAAAAAACCAACAAAACGAACAATCAATAAACATACAATATTTAAAAAGTCTATCATTCTTTTTTCCTCATATTACGCTCCCCGGACCGCTTCCCGGTGCGCGTACCGGGCGCTCCCCACGCAACAAAAACACATTTTTTTTTTTTGCCCCGCGGGGCCCTTTTAAAGCCTCAACATCAAACCTAGGGGGTCAGGGAGGATCTACTATGCCCCCTTATGGTCATTTCCCCCTTTGTTTTGGCCTCCTCTTGTCTCTCGATCCAACTGAGAGACAAGATGGCGGCCGCTCCGGACTGTTTAGAATGTTGACAGATACCGGAGACCCAATCAGCTTCGTTTCGCGAAGTTCCGTTACGCGTCAGGTACGCGAATCGGGGCGCTATCCGGAGCGCTGTTACAGATATATATATTTTTTTGAACGTTAATTTATCAAAATCCACTGGAGCACATATATTGAGATCTAGCAAAGGCACATCGGGCTAACAGTCCCTACAATTTTGCCAAGTTTCGTGCAAATCCATTCAGCCGTTCGGGCTAAAAGTGAGGCCAACCGCCCTATGGAAATTAACATGGGAAAAACGCGTTTTGGGACCCCCCCTTTTTTCTCGGCCCCCCCTTGACGACCCCCCCCCAAATTTCCTGGGGCTGCTCAGAAACAAAATGTTCCATTTTCCTGAAAATTTCAGCCAATTCCGTCCACAAACGCCAAAGTTATTAGACATAGAATTTTCAAAAATCCCATAGGAAAAAAATCCTTACTATATATACCTTCTGGCGACCGCCAGTAGGTAATATAAATATATATATATATATATATATATATATATATATATATATATATATATATATATATACATATATATATATATATAAATATATATATATATATATATATATATATTTATATATACACATATATATCTCGAATGAAATCATCAAGTGAGTGTGAGTATTTTTAAGAGGGTGTTAAACATATATACTAACCAATCCAAAGACTTTATTCGGATAACAATGTATCCATAAAAGTAAAACACATACACATAAAACATAAAACACATAGTTACCTAACACAAAGGCAGGTTACCAACGTGGGAACAACAAGACAGCCTTCAAACATAAAAGACCTGTACAAACAAGCTCATGAAAACCGAGCAAGCTAAATGGTGGGAGCACAAGTCTTTGTCAAAGTATTTGGAAGTGGGTAGGATTCCACAAGGTCTCCGAATCATGCTCGCTCCCAGTTATGAGAATCCCAACCCTAACATGCTGCGGGAGTGGGCAGAGAGCAATTTGGAGGCGTCAAGAAATCTTATGACCATTTTAATTTAATATGTGGACAGTGGTAGACTGGATCTACAAAACAAGATTGATAACATCAATGAGCAAATTGGGCTATTAGAAAACAGTGCGGCAATATCCAAGTTCAGAGAGGAAATGTTGGCACGTCTCAAAAAAGAGACGGACATAATCAAAAGGCGCAAAACTTTTAAATTCCAACGAGATAACACTGACTTTGAAAGAGGCCAAATTTTTACATGTGCGCATAAATACAGTGCTGTTAAAGCTACTCCAAAAACAGAAAGATTCACCACAGAACGCAGCAATTGAGCAGGTCCCAGCAATGAGATACCAACAGCATCATCATTGTCAGACCTAAGCTCCGCTTTAGAAAGTGAATCGGAAGCTGAGCAAATAGTAGGCGCCACTGAAGGATCTACTATACAAAAACCTAAACATACTCTTGGTGAAGAGATTGGTTTTTTACGCCCCAGAACTACAAACACCAGAGCAGGCAAAGGAGGAATGCCAAACATCGAGAGAGACGCCGAGCAAGGCACCAATGAAACATCGCGTCTCCAATCAAACAAAAAAACAGTGAGAAGGAATTGGAGGCAGAAGTAAATCCATCAATACAAAATGTAAATACCATAATTAACCTCTCGGAAGTCATTTTAAGTGAGGTGGAACAACAGCTCCTCTCGTTGGGATTATCATACTGTCCTGAATCAAATTTTGAATATACACAGACCAGGGAGAATGTTTATAAATACATAAGGAAACTTAAACAAAAAAAAATTCACAGTTTATGACAAGCCAAAGCAGTACAGCAAACATCGAATCTGATGGCTCAGGACATATCTCATCCTCTAACAGTGTCTGATGTATACCTCTTATGAGACATACAAGCCTTGCAAAGTGATGATTCTCCAGTGATGGATTCAACAACCAGAGATCAAATCCTTGCAAATCAATCCGTACAAGCCAATGCCACCGTCAATACAGGTTTCAAACCTGAGTCAACATTTATCCCAAGGGATTCTATTGATGGATTCAATGAGGCAATTTTGACAGAAATAAAAAGATTAAACTACAAAACACAGGCCACAACCAAATATCAAAAAGCGCACCAACACCAATGGCATCAACTAGTCAAAAAATTACAAGCAAATGACTCCTTGGTCATAAGGAACTCTCATAAAGGAGGCAACGTGGTGCTCTGGCTCAAGAAACTCTATTTAGAAGAAGCACTCACGCAATCAAATGACCAGACAGGCTACAAACTGAGTAACAAATTAACGATTTTGACAGCAATAAACAAACTTTTTAAAAAACTTTTGCCATGGAAAAGTACTGGTCTTCTAAATTAAGATGAGTACAAGTTTTAAAAAAGGAATATCCGGTCACGCCTGTGATTTATTTCATCCCGAAGATTCATAAGGACAGCAACAAACCTCCGGGTAGACCAATCATTTCTGCCAAACAAAGCCTGTTGGAAAATGTATCCATTTACATTGATTTGTTTTTACAGTACTATGTGAGAGCTCTACCTTCTTTTATCCAAGACACTACTGATTTTTTGAAAAGGATACATGGGTGTCAATGGTGTAGTGATCATCTATTAATAACTATAGATGTATCTAATTTATATACCAGCATACACCATAAGGACGGTATGAGAGCACTCAAACATTTCGTTGAGAGGCGACCCATTCAGTTTACAATCATAACAAAATGATAATCAGCTTAACTGAATTGTGCTTGAACAACAACTATTTCCTTTTCCAGACCCAAATTTACCAAAAAGTCGGTGGAGTAGCTATGGGGGTAGGCTTTTCTCCTAGGTATGCTTGCCTCCAAATGGGTTGGTGGGAGGAAATGATTGTGAATGTAGTTTATGTTAACATACTTTCCGAACACGTGATCAAATGGGTCAGATATATTGATGACTTGTTTTTGATATGGCATGGCAATAGAGAAAGTGCAGTAGATTTCATCAATAGCCTCAACAATAGTGGCATCAATCTACATCTTACTTATAACATCAGTGAGCATTCTGTATGTTTTTTAGATGTGGAAGTATTTGTGGCCAATATTAGTCTAGAAACAAGACTGTACCGCAAACCCACAGCAAGCAATACCATACTGCATGCATCTAGCTTTCACCCTAAGCACACAATACACAGTATCCCCTATGGGGAAATGCTTCGGGTGCGCAGAATATGCAGTAGGGAACTAGATCTTAATTTTGCCCAGGAGCAATGCAAAAAACGCTTTTTAGCTAGGGGCTACTCTAACCAGGCAATATATGCAGCTATAAGAAAGACAAAACAACTGTGTAAGGAGGATTTGCTATTCAAACTGAACAGTATATCGGATTAAAATGGCAAAAATCTAAACTCTGCATCTAGTAACCCGAGACTTATTCTAACTTTACAACAGGCAGAGAGATTATATATGTCGAGTTGTAAGGAAGAACTGGCATATTGTACCCAAGGGAAACAGCCACTACAACGTGGCCGTTTCCACGCTGTACTTAACCACGCATGCTTTACAACGCATGCGTGGTTACCACGTAAAGCCTGTACCACACATTTCTTTACTACGAAATACGTAGAAAAGGAATGTGTGGTAAAGGTAGAATTAAAAAAGGGGGCTGGAGGGCTTGCCCCCCCCAAAAAAAAGAGTGAGTTTAAAAAAAAGAAAGAACACTTACCATAAAGACGATGATTTGTGCCTTTCGTCCTTCCTGAAATAAGCCAGCCTCCCTGACGACGTAATAACGTACGTGCATCTATGTACTGCCTTTACAAAAAAATAGAAAAGGTACCACATAACATTGTAGAAGGAGAAATCCGACTATGAAAAACTGTGGGTATTTATTTTGAATTGTACTTACTTTAAATAAATTTAGGGAACATATAAGGAATTGGGGCACGGATCGCAATAAGCATTTACAATTAAAATAACATTATTATGCATAGTTACACAAAGGAAATCGTTGTATAGCTATGCCTGGTAAAGGCATTTTCGTGGAAGTGGCATTCGCGTTGTAACGCATGCGTGGAAAAGTCATGCGTTGCAACGGAATGCGTACTAACATCATACAACCAGTACGCAATGATCCTACAATTGGGGAACTTTTTCCCAATAAACCAACCATAACGTACATAAGGGCACCATCCTCCAGTGACTATTTGGTAAAGAGCAGCCTGAAATATCCTCCAACAGAAATTGGTTATTGGGACAAAAAGGGTTTCAGAGATGCTCCACATGCAAGGCTTGCAAACTTGGCATTAATAAAACCTTTTACGTCACTCCCTTTAAATCTGCTCCCACCATGACATCTAAATTTTTAATTTGCAAAACTGAATATGCCATTTACATGTTGGAGTGCTCTTGTGGACTGCGGTACATAGGCAGCACCAAACTGCAGGTCCGTAAGAGAATCCTCCAGCACGTAAGAGCAATCTCCAATTCAGATCCGAGCTATCCGGTGGCACGTCACTTTAAAGAGGTCCACAACAATCAAATACAAGAACTGAAGTATTTTGTTGTGGATTCCATACCTCCTCTAAGGCGTGGTGGCAATAAGGAGGCCAATCTCAGGAGACTTGAACCTCAATACATCCTAGAGTTTGATAGCAAAAGCCTGAATGGTCTTAACACAAAGGAGGACCTGTACACATGGCTATAAAAAACTGAAACTTATCAAGTATAGCCATATGTTGCACTCAGATAAAATTGAATATATGTATTATATAACCAACCATAGCAAAGAAATTTGTTTTAATGAACTAAAAACTAAAACATGAGTTGGTTATATTTATTTAAACCACCCAGTTTCCCCGGACTTATTCTTTCCAACTTTTTAAACTTCTTTTGCACAACTGTACTGTTTATTTTTAAAACAGTCTTTGCACATAGCCACGTTATAAGCACATTTAAGCATTTTTTATATGTAGTTTCCTAGACGACAGAGCCCCTATGCCAACAAGGTTGCATCTTTCGGTGTGTCCCACTTGGGCTATATCTACTTATAACAATTTTGCAATGTACCTGAATTTTACAATTGATTTACATACGTTTTTTAATTTGTCCTTTGTTTGATTCTCTGTTGTGTTTCAATTTGACAACAACAGATAATACAATTTATAAAAAAAAATCTCATGATTAATATATAATGTATGGACAATGGTGCAATATGTTCCAATCATTTGTTCTATGTCAAGTACTATATATAATGCTGTTGGGCTGGAAACTCCAAGACAGTACCATAGTGTGTCTTCATGGTCGTTTGTTGCACTAGCACTTTTAATGGGAAAAAAAGTTTGAGTCATGTCATGTGATGAAGGGCTGCAGAGCCCGAAATGCATCATGGCGACATTTTGCACAAAATAGACAGCATAGCACCAAGAAAATAGAGTCCGTTTCCTGCTCATTAGTTCCAGACCAAGCTGGGAAAACCGTGCATAATATATATATATATATATATATATATATATATATATATATATATATATATATATATATATATATATACATATATATCTCGAATGACATCATCAAGTGAGTGTGAGTATTTTTAAGAGGGTGTTAAACATATATACTAACCAATCCAAACACTTTATTCGGGTAACAATGTATCCATAAAAGTAAAACACATACAAGAAATAAAATCACAGTAGAATTATTAAAATAACATATCAAATTCATAGTATAGCAGGCAGTCAGTAGCTGAGTTACATAGTAAAAACAAATACAGGAGCATAGTCAAAATACATATTTAAAAATAGCAAAATTGCAATATACTTCACGGGTCACACATCGATTTACGTGCCCCTGTGGCTAATCACAGGAAAGTACCAACATGAAGGATCACTTAATCATTTTCCATTTTAAGTATGCGGTTAAGGGCGTCAGTTAGCTTGATGGGTAACAGTTTTTTTTAAAAAGGGATTAGCAGCCATTGAGCATATTTCATATAATATTTACAGAAAAATAAGAAATGTAAAAGTGTTTGTCCACTGCGACAATCACATGGAAAACAGAGCAAATATCTTATAGTCCCGGCTCTTAGACGAAAGAGGAGAGCTCTCTCCCAGTGCGACTTTGGTAATACGATATTGCTCGGTAAACGATATACTGTTTGCTCGATGAGTATATATTTAGCAACAGTTTGTTTCTTTGATTACCTCTATAATCTTTCTGAACTACAAAGTGCATGCTGTGTTTGGGTTAAGGAACAATATTATAAGATTGACACTTTCCAACCTCTTAGTGACCTTTCTCACAGCAAATACAGTCATCTATTATGTTCCTTGTGAGGGATGCTTTGGGATTCTTCATTGTGGCTAGCCAGAGCAAAGCAGGGCATACCATCATAAGATCTTCAATGTGCCCCAGTGTTAGTTCCCTATGATATATATACTGAGGGGTGGAGATTGGAGCACCCAAGAGTTTTCTGCAAAATCTATTTTCCTCTAGTTGGATGCTATGGCTTTTGGCAAAACCCCAAACATCTACGCAATAGGTAGCTATTGGTATGCACTGTGACTTAAAGATCTTTAGGATAGCTGGAATTTTCCCTGATATTTTAGGGTGGGGGAGGGAAAGGATTGAGATAAAGGCATGTGAGAACTTGTTTTTGCAATGCACCATTTGTTCATTCCAGGTGCCGTTCGCAGCGAAGTGGCAGTGCAAGCTAATTTTTGGTAGCCCACAGAAATTTAATTTAGGGGATATTTGCTAAGCCCGCAAGACATTGTAAAGGATTTCTTGAAATTTTTACATAAATCTAAGCCAGTCATAAAATCCGTGAATCCTCATACTGAAGTGCGTGGTGTGTTTGCCGTGCGACCACTTAAAACCGCATCATCTGTGTATAAAAGTACCAGAAGGATTTTACCTTTAATTCTGGGAATGTCATTGGTGAGTGTGATCTGTGATTTGTGCAAATTATTTATGTAGATGATAAAGAGAAGGGGGGCCAGGACACACCCTTGCCTAACCCCTCTACCAACACTGATATCATTAGACAACTCAGCCCGCCACTAATCCTAACCCAAGCTTTGAGGTCCGTGTGAAGGTAGGCTAAAAAATGAACAGGGGCCTCATCCAAGCCATAAGCTAGGAGAATGGACCACAAATGAGACCTGTTAACAAAGTCAGGTCCATAAAAGCGAAATAAAGTGATCAGTGCTGTGTAATGGTATACTTCCCTTTTTAAACACTGCTCGTTTGTACAGATTTTACTCCTAAAACCTAGTTGACCTTGTTCTAAAATGTGATTGTCCTCTGTCTAAATTAAAATTGTATTATATAACACTCTACCTAAAATGTTAAGGGTGCTGTTTATCAAAGAAATCTGCCTATAGCAGCTAAGTTGAGAGCGGTAACCCTTTTTGAAGATTGGGAAAATAATGCAAGTGGTCCATGTCTTTGGCGGTAGGGCGTTAGTTCAATTATTAAAATCCTTCAGCAGTAGTGGGGCCCAAAAATTGGGTTTGTATTTAATGAGGTCAATGGGCAGCCCATCAAGACCAGGGGCTTTGTTGCCCACACTCTGACGTATGGCCTCCTCGACTTCTGTTAGCGATATAGCAACCCCAGGTGGTGTCCTATAGTTAAAAGGGTCTGGTTCAGGGGCGGAGCTGAATAAATTAGGGAGAAGTGACTTCCCAGGTTGCACTCATTATATTGCAGCTTATGGATGTTAGCGGCTGCCCCATTGTTCAAATCTTTAACGGCAGTCCAGAATGTATTCCTGTTTTTTAGGCTGACAGCATTGACACAAGCTTCCCAGTTCTCCCCCAATAATTCTTCCTTCCTATTAGCAATGACCCGCTTATACATCAACCTTAAAGACTTGACCAATGAGTTGCTCCTTGGGCTATGTAACAAGGCCTTATGTAGCTGCCTATTGGCAGCAGAGCACTCACGATTGAACCATCTTGGTAGTCGTTGTTTTTTAGCAATGGGTTTCCACAACAGACACAAATTAATGAGGTTCAAGTTTCCCCTGACCATTCTTTTAAATAGGTCTGTATTATTGACACCCCTCCATACCAGTCTAAGGTTGTCTGTTGTCAGTGATACATTCCTGGCACCACATTCTATAATGGGTATTGGGGCTGGGGATACTCTCGATACTATTTGAATTGGGTTATGGTCCCCAAAGATTGTGACCATAGTTTCAGCTCCGAACAAGCTGGATTCTAAGACAGGGGAGATAAAAACATAGTCAATATAGATGAACAGCCCCTGCCTCTTTATGTCAGTTCTTGGGGGACGTTATCTTTAGTAATAGCAGCAATCTCCATGACTTTAGTTAGGCTGTGGTTATTCAAACGGTCCACTAACTCCATACCCCTGTTCCATATTTGTCCACTACTATGTATGATTGGCCGTGGTTGCGTTAACTTAGCATTAAAATTGCCCCTGAGACAGATTCCAGTTAGCTTCAAACAGTCTTTTGATTTTTGAATAGATGCAATAAAATTAAATAGATTTATAAAATTCCTCTTTGGTACGGAATGGAAATCCTTATTATAACAATTGATTAAGGAAAAGGAAACCTCCCTGTTGAACATAATACACTGGAAATTGTTGTTGTTTGTACATATGGTTTTAATGCTACCACCTGCAGCGATGTTGACCCAGATTGATAGGCCCCCAAATGGTCGACCATGCTTGGGTGATATTGCTAAGATATTATGGTATTCAAACCCCTTGATAAATAAATCTTGGGTAGACCATGTTTCTAGAAATAAAAGAATATCCTTCTCTCTAATAAGTTGCAACCAGTCGGGTTGGTGGTGCTTAGAATAGAACCCTGAGACATTCCGGCTTAAGATAAAAAGATCTGTGCTGGCTGAAACCTTCATTGATATCTGAGATCTAATGGGCTTAGTTGCAAAAATGGAACAGGAGAGAACGTTAGCAGGGGCAGGTGCTACCACGAGGGGAGGTAGTCAATCTTGAGTGTGATTATCAATGTGTGCGATGCCATACCTGTTGGAGGTCAATTGGGGGACAAGGCTGAGTTTGACCTGATATTGCACATAGATTACTTGCAGAAATGATGGCTCTAACAATAGGGGTTGGGTTCCATGGGATTTATGATTTCGTATACTCATTTTTACACCTTTGCTGCCCCCACCCCCTCCCTTTTCAGTGTGCATTCCCTGCTGAGTCTCCACCCCCCCTATAAGTGAAGCCAGATTGTCTATGCAGACCTGAAGTGGGGCAAGCTTTTTCTCTAAAAGTTAATACATTTTTTCATTCACCAACGCAGCAACAATATTGGCGACAGTGTCCACAAGACTCTTGAGATAACGTGCTGCCTCAGTCTGTGTGCTGATTGAGCAGCTCAACTTCTTATTCAGTGTTGTCACCGGAAAAACAGAGATTTCAGGAATATCAGTACTTAATGGTGGCTGTATCCAGGCAGAAAGACAGGTTTGTGCCGGGGTAGTACAGGTGGGCTGCTTCCTTTTGGTACAGGTAGGTTTCCCGTACTTCCTCTTCCGTTTGGCGACAGGGATTCCCACGGGTGTAGCAGTCTTATTATCAGGTTGTGACTCAGATAATTCAATAATGTCCAGCCCACTTGTGCTCCCGCTTGCGGTGGGAGATTTATCAATTTCAATTTCCAGGGCTGAGGCGAGGGTGGGTCATGGATATGATCAACTAATGTGCCTCTAAAGTTAGAAATGTCCGCCCGCCCCTCAATACCCAGGGACATGCGCCGCTCCGTCAGTTCTATTTCGCCCGAGACGACATTAACACCCCTCTCAAGCATGCTGTCAATACTAGCAGGTAATGGGCGTGTTGGCGGTAGCATGGTGCATTTTCCCAAGATGATGGCAGCTCGGCGTAGGGCTGAAATGGTGTAAATGCAGCAGGACCCTATTGGCTGTGTTGGAAGTCGATGGCTCACTTACCCGTATTGTCACTGATTCTAAATGCCGGTTGAAAACGGAGTGGCCCAGCCTCGTACGGTCTCTGACGGGCGCAGCTGGGCCCGCCCTTGACCGTGGCTTCGACTGGGCGTGACTGGGCATGTCCGCGCATGTCCCGCGCTGCAGGTGCCCTAAGGAGATCTTGTAGGCGCCTCCCAGTGCAAGGGGAACATTGTCGGCTAGGCTGGACACACACCGGGGAGTGTAGTCCTGCACTCTCCCGGTCCCCGTTTCCAGTCCTCCACCGAGCCCGGGCCCCCAATGGAGGGTGAACAATGGCAGCCAAAGCAACAGGGCTTTTATGGATATGTTGTTATCCGAATAAAGTCTTTGGACTGGATTGGATATATACTAACCTACCAACAAGTGATACTAATTCTAACATATAATATATCAGTGGCTGTGTGACTGTATGTAACCTTGTGTGTATGGTGTGTAAGTGGGTGTGTGAGTAGCTTTGTGGATGAGTAAGATGCTGTGTGATTAGTGGTATTGGTAAGTGAGTGGGTGTGTCAGTGGCTGCATGGGTGAGTGGCTGGCTGTGTGAGTGGCTCTATGGGTGGGTAAGTGGGTGTGTAGTGACTGGGTGAGTGAATTGGGTGTCTGATTGGCTGTATTAGTGAGTGACTAGGTGTGTAAGTGGCTGCATGGGTAAGTGAGTGGATATTTGGTTAAGTGAGTTGGTGTGTGAGTCACTGTATTGAAGAGTGTTTATGTTAATAGCTGTATGGGAGAGTGAGAAGATGTGTGAGTGCTTGTAATGATGCATCAATGGGTATGTAAGTGATTATGTGGGTGTGTGTGTGTCAGTGCTTGTATGGGTGAGTGAGTAGCTGTTTTTGTTGTATAGCGTTCTAGGACCCTAGTGTATGTTTTCCCGATTCATGCCCTTATATGGGTATAATTCACACTACCCTTATATAGGCATAGAAATCATACCCATATTTAGACATAACCCATGCAGTCCAAATACAGGCATAGATACTTCCACTAGTTCCGAAAAGCCACAATGTTTCTTGGAAAACTCGGCTTCAGCAGTCAGGGACATCCCCTTTCTTGAATATTGATTTGTCTCAGAAATCATGGCATTTTCAAAGAACAACCATTCCCTTGGGGTTCTTTGGTGACGTTATTATGTCCGAATTTATGTCAAACCAGGCACCTTCAAGGTATAAATATGCCCACACTTGCCCTAGCAAACACACTGTGGTTTGGAGCAGTCGACTATCTACTTGCCCGACACAGCTCGCTACAGCAAGTGCCGAAGGAGGCCGACTCTCCAGCTGACGCACTGACAGAGAGGCTGCCTTTCTCTTGCTGAGAATCCAGCTCCAGTGTTTCCAAGCTCCCCTTGCGGGATGTTGAGAAATCGAGAGCCGAGACAGAGATACCAGACCTCCTTCATTCTAAACCAAGGTATGGAGCTGATTAAACCCTAGGAGAAATCTTGGATAGATTCTTGGCAAAGAAACTAAACCTATGCACTTACTTCTTCCCTCGTACTAGACCTAAGTTAGGTACATCGGGGTAAGCGTATTTTAGAAGCACCAGTTGAGCACTTTTAGCTTTGTTATTTATGTATGTATTTTATGGCTTAGAAACCATACCATGCTTTTACAGTATTATTTTATAATACTCTTCTTGCTGTACACCTTATACTTTAGAGCCAGTATTACGATTGTGTTACAAAAGGGGGTGGTGATGGACGGAGCATCTGAATCAATCAAACACTCAAACCCAGTCAAAAGATCTGGGTTTAATCCATCACCGTTCTTTAGCCCACTCTGCCACCCCAGTTCAGACATGGCTATATGCAAATCTGTCTGACCCTGTGCCTCATGGGAACAGTCCAGCCCGAACTGCCAAGCCATGTCTTCCCTGGACCGGAAACAAGCTTCCGAGGACCGGTTTCTGGCATTCCAGCCGTCTTCAGCCCGGCTTGCTTGAATCCAGTGGCAAAGTGAGCAAGGGACTCACGTCTGAGCATACCCTGCCACACTTATGGCGGCCAAAAGCGGTACAAAAGGGGGTGGTGATGGACGGAGCATCTGAATCAATCAAACACTCACACCCAGTCAAAAGATCTGGGTTTAATCCATCACCGTTCTTTAGCCCACTCTGCCACCCCAGTTCAGACATGGCTATATGCAAATCAGTCTTACCTTGTGCCTCATGGGAACAGTCCAGCCCGAACTGCCAAGCCATGTCTTCCCTGGACCGGAAACAAGCTTCCGAGGACCGGTTTCTGGCATTCCAGCCTTCTTCAGCCCGGCTTGCTTGAATCCAGTGGCAAAGTGAGCAAGGGACTCACGTCTGAGCATACCCTGCCACACTTATGGTGGCCAAAAGCGGTACAAAAGGGGGTGGTGATGGACGGAGCATCTGAATCAATCAAACACTCACACCCAGTCAAAAGATCAGGGTTTAATCCATCACCGTTCTTTAGCCCACTCTGCCACCCCAGTTCAGACATGGATATATGCAAATCAGTCTGACCCTGTGCCTCATGGGAACAGTCCAGCCCGAACTGCCAAGCCATGTCTTCCCTGGACCGGAAACAAGCTTCCGAGGACCAGTTTCTGGCATTCCAGCCGTCTTCAGCCCGGCTTGCTTGAATCCAGTGGCAAAGTGAGCAAGGGACTCACGTCTGAGCATACCCTGCCACACTTATGGCGGCCAAAAGCGGTACAAAAGGGGGTGGTGATGGACGGAGCATCTGAATCAATCAAACACTCACACCCAGTCAAAAGATCTGGGTTTAATCCATCACCGTTCTTTAGCCCACTCTGCCACCCCAGTTCAGACATGGCTATATGCATATCAGTCTGACCCTGTGCCTCATGGGAACAGTCCAGCCCGAACTGCCAAGCCATGCCTTCCCTGGACCGGAAACAAGCTTCCGAGGACCGGTTTCTGGCATTGCAGCCTTCTTCAGCCCGGCTTGCTTGAATCCAGTGGCAAAGGGAGCAAGGGACTGAGTGGGCTAAATTATGGTGATGGATTAAACCCAGATCAGTTGACTGGGGGTGAGTGTTTGATTAGCTCAAACGCTCCGTCCATCATCCCCTTTCGTATCGCTTTGTTCGCCCTAAGTGTGGCAGGGTATGCTCAGACGTGAGTCCCTTGCTCACTTGGCCACTGGATTCAAGATAGCCTGGCTGATGAGGATTATGAATCCGAAACCGGTCCCAGGATGCTTGTTTCCGGTCCAGGGAAGACATGGCTTGGCAGTTCGGGCTGGACTGTTCCCATGAGGCACAAGGTCAGACTGATTTGGATATGGCTATGTCTGCACTTGGGTGGCTGAGTGGGCTAAAGAATGGTGATCTATTCAACCCAGATCAGTTGACTGGGGGTGAGTGTTTGATTTGCTCAAACGCTCCGTCCATCATCCCCTTTTGTATCGCTCAGTATTACGATTGTAGCAGTTCATTTCATCTGCATGAGAAAGAAGACTGTTCAATAAATACTTTTATTGAAAACGCCGTCTCTCTATTTCTCTGCACCTCTGGTGAAACAAAGCATGCACGATTGACTGAGTGAAATACATATCTATTGTTTCCACGACTCTGAAGATACGTTTTATTCTTGGGGAAACAAAGTTGTCACGTTTATGCGGTTGTCAAAAACTAATCCCTTCTTGTGTATTCGAGAAAGTTTCTAGTGACCTCTGAGCTAGCTGGCACTCACAATTAAGTCTAATATATTCGATAGAGACCTAGTCGACATAAGTCCTACGTCAAATCTTTAGGATATATTATTCCAATGCGCAGATCCTATTGGGAATATAGGAAGTACACTACATGGCGCCCAACGTTTGGTAAGGCACTAATTTAACGCTAGATACTAGAGTAACTCAGTTGTGCTTTTCACAGAGACCCCTTTTTCCCTTAAAATACTCCAATAGACATCTGGAGTGGGTTAAAGGATGAAATATCCGCCATTACTGAGTAGGACGAAAATCCTATTTATCAGTTTTTGGTTTGTTCAACTTTGAAGGATACAGTGTTACAAAATATTGTGCACCTTATCTTTGTTTCCTTGAAACTTGCTCTGCAAACTTTCAGTCAACAAAATGTCGGATACGATACCGAGAACGGTAGACCTACAAGAACCGGTAGAACTACAACTGCAAACCAACATTTAGACTTTACCGGTTTCCAAGCAAACCGACCCGGATGCAATAATCATCCCGGGAAATTTAAGGAAAACCATCACTATAAAGCTCATAACAAATGGCCTATCATCGAGAGTTGGTAGGGTATTTTTTGTCATAGAGGCACATGAATATCTGCAGACAGAAGTATTCTATTAATGGATTGTCTTCCCTGAAGCAAATCCAGTAACACATGTGTTCCACTTCTACAAAGTAGAAAGCTCTGGTTTAAAGGTGCCCTACAACATCAAAATCACATTACCAGGCTCGATCCACTACGTAGACCAGGAGCAACATGGCCGGTACTAGCCAGCTATACACCACATCCTGCCATTGAACGAATGACAGGTCCAGAACTATTAGTTTAACTAAAACAATCAATAAAAATACATAGACAATTGGTTCAATATGTCATGCGGACTCTAACAGTCCAACCTCCTATAAGGATTCCACAGCAAATCCCTCACCAGGGGAACACTAATAAAATCACACCACAGACCACACAATCAGTCATTGGTAAATTGCCTGCAAAAAGAGAAAAAATTCCATTCTGGTTAGCTCAAAGATTACTCACATAGAGGCAGTATTTCCTGATAGTACACCTCACGAGATACACAGAATTTTAACAATCTGTTTACCAATGGGGATCGCACCACACCTGGAGGACTGCGACACTTGGGGTACAGTCTTTGCTGCAATCTACACAAATACTCATGGTGTTCCGTCTATGGCGGTAGTACCAGACGTCCTGAAACAAATTCAAAATAAATACGGGGCAGAGCCTGCTTTAAATCTGGATATGAACTTACTTAAAGATTTCAAACAGGTCTCAGCTATAATATTAGCTAATATTAAAGGTGAAGCAAAATCCGTGGCGATCCGCCAAAAATTAAAAGAACTTGATGTAACTGAGCAACCAAATGAACTGGCCAGAATAATAGAAAAAAACTTTGAAGAACTAGGTAGAGATAGTTTGGGTTGGAAACCAGTTAAGCCCCAACTAACAGAAAGTCCTGAAAAGGTCTTTAATAAAAACACTCTCACTACTCCTAAAAAGAAGTGGGGGAATACTAAAGAAACTTCTAAAGAGAAGCGTTCCCAATCCCGAGGTAGGTCTCCTCAAAAGGAGCCCTCTGAAAAGAGGTATAACCTCAGGAACAGAGATAATTTGAGAAAACCTGATAGATATCAAGATACTGATACACGTTCCTCTCGTACCTTTCAGACTTCTTCACAGAAATTGGAAAGAAGAGGACGGTCAGAACAGAAAGAAGAACGTGTGAAGTCCAAAGATGATCAACACGTTCCAAAAAATGAGAAAACCCAATCCACCAAAAAGAAGATAGCAGGTCTAAAAATCAGACATGCCGAGGTTCTTGAGGACACAACTCAAGAACGGGGAGTGGGCCCAGACAATGCTGGACAGCGCAGCAGAAGTTACCATACCTCGCAAGATCCTGAAGGATCATCTGGAGACAGTGGACTTGAATGAGTACATTCAAGTTGAAACTGCCAATACCAGGGTTAGTGTACCTCATAAGTTATATGAAGAAACGCTCAAGATGGAGGGGGACATAACTAAGAAAATAAGAGCACACTTTTGGGAGAAGCTCTCCAAGGGTTATGACATTCTTCTAACTGAAAAAGACTGACCACCAAAATTTGTCAGGGAGTGCCCACCTGGCGAAGACATCATTATGCCAGCCTTCTCTAATCATATTCCAAATCACTTAAAATACACCTATGCCAGAAAATGGGAAGTAGCCCAGGCTCCAGCATTATATAAAAATCATGTAGGATGGGATGAGGATTCTCCTCACCATAAAATCCAGTTAAAAACACAACCAACTGCACAGAGGCAGTATCCAGTAAAGCAAGAAGCTAAAAAACAGGTCAGTGAAATCTTAGATCAACTCGAATATCAAGGGGTGATTGAAACATGCACCTCATCAATGAACAATCATTTGTTTCCTGTCTCCAAACCAGACAATACATATCATCTAGTTTTGGACTACAGACATTCAAACTCTTGTTGCAAAACATTTCCAGTACAAAATGCACACAGCACAGCACTAATGAATAACATTGTGCGTAAAAAATATAAAACCACTTTAGATATTTCTAACGGTTTCTCCTGTCAAAACATTGCACCTGAAAGCAGGTATTTGACCGCTTTTTCAATTATGGGGACACAGCGTCACTTCTGTCGTCTCCTCCAGGGATTCAAGAATAGTCCAGGGTTATTTACAGCCAGAGTAACAGAGTTACTACAAATGTATGATGATGAGGCATTATCTTATATCGATGGCATCTATCTAACAGACGATGACTTGGATTGGCACTTGAACAGAGTGAACGCCATAATACTTGGTTTCGCATCTGAAGGGTACAAATTCAATTAAAAAAAATAAAGAATTGCCCATCTCAACATCCTATTCTTGGGATACGAACTTTCAAGTGAAGGCAAAAGCCTGGAAGCAAACTTTTTAGAGAAATATGCGCTTCTCCAACCTCCAAAAACGCTGACAAACTTACAGTTAATTCTAGGATTCCTGAATTTCGGAAGAACTTACATTTTAATTACGCAGAAAGGGTTAAACCTCTCTACGAATTAATCAAATCTGATTTCAAAACAACTATTTGGACTCAAAAACACACAGAAATTTTGCATTCAGTGCAAACAGACATGTTAGCAATAAACATTTACAGACACACGTAAACGTATGCAACCTTGTAATCAGAATAATCCCAGGAAGATACGGATTCATGTACTTAACCTTTAATGAAGGAGAAAAAGTATCAATTGCTTACAAATCACACTTGTACACACAAGCTGAAATGAAATTTACTTCAAGAGAAAAATTCTGACACCAGTTCAAACTGCAGTAGCAAAAGATAGAGCCCTCACACAGGGTAAACGCATAATGGTCGTTACTCCTGTACCTGCCTTAGAGGCAGTGACAAAAGCAAGCAGTCCTAATGCAAAGGCTTTACATCTGAGATAGATACAATAGATTAATTCTCTTGCTGCAACAAACGTTGAATACGTTTTTGACCCCTACTTGAAAACACAAGAATGTTTACAATATGAACAGGAATGTCCTCTGCCCACTTAGTTTCTGCCTCTGGAACAGTACGAATGTATAATTTATACAGCTAGCGCGATGGTAAATTCCGACCTATGATCACAAAAATGCAAACTCTAGGAGATTGTACAGCTCAGCGAGCTGAACTGCAGGCTTTCAAAGATGGCGCTGGAAAATACCAATCGCGAATTCCCCACACTCATAGGGGTCGATTCCGATAAAACCGTTCCGAATAGCCGTTCGAAGCGTTTTTCCCGTACGAATCGTACCCTGCAACGTCCCCCGTGCGTACGACGAAGTACGATTCGTACCAGGAGCTGGACTCCGTACAAATCATACATAGACCGTACGACTCAAATCCCTGTACGAATCTCCCTCGGAACCCGCTGTACGCAACATCCGTATGGTTAGCAGCTGGTTTTTCCAACCCAGCAAGTCGTGTCGGGTACGCACCTTACTACCCTTTTTCTACTGGAGCTGAAAACAGCCGTAAAAGCAGAGTTTGCCTCGAAACAGGTACGGAACAGCCCCCCCATGGCTATGGTGCGTACACCCCATGATCGCAGGGGTACGGTGCGTACCCCTGCGATCATGGGGTGTACACACCGTACCCCGCGATCATGGGGTGTACGGACCGTACCCCATGTTCGCTGGGTGTACCGTGCACACACCCTGCGATCGCAGGGATACGGACCGTACCCCCGCGATCATAGGGTGTATGGACCGTACGATGTGTATGTGATTGTGTGCTTTACCGTACGAATCGCCCTTACCTGACGTGGACTGTACGAATCGCGTCCTCATACCCTGGTCCAGATCTTGCTCGTTGGGTCATACGGCATGTTTACGATTCGTACGGAGAGGGCTCCGGATACGAATCGTACGGATGGGTTTTTATGAGGATCGGAATCAACCCCATAGTGTGCGATTCGTATTACTGCGTCCAATCTTACAATGAATACTTGCAGAACTGGGTTCAAAACGGTTTCAAAGATGCAAAAGGTGGCACAATCAAACATAAGTTGTTTTGGGAACAAGTAGTTCTATTACAGAAAGAACTACAAAAGACTCACGTGATACATACACTGAATCATCAGCGTGATGGCGTTCACGTTGCAGAGAATTCATTGGCTGATGAAGCCACGAAGGCAGCTGTGCAAACGGCTTCCATAGCTGCAATCACTCGTTCAAAAACAAAAACAGATGGCTAAATAATGCTAGCTGTCAATGCCACAAGCAAAGGCAGCAGTGCAGCGTTACCTCTAAAATATCCTCTTGAATATTCATACATAATTGATGCAAACTCCATTCCTTTTGCTCGAATCCCTGGAGTGGGGGATAGGGTAATTCCAAACAGGAGGCGGAGAGGTGCTTTGATTCAAGAAGCATATATGGGAGAGGGTCTGATACATCAAGGGATCTCTAAATCTATACTAGAATTAAAGGAGACATACTGGTGGCCAGGAATGAATGCCCACATTCACGAATTTGCAATTAATTGCCTGAATGCAACAGAAATCGCAGCAGAGAGAGCCGCCAGATAACTGACTAAAGTGTAGCCAGCCCAGTACAGACACCATTGTTAGACAGCATTAGACTGTCTACATGCAGACGTTCGCATAGACGAATGCGGTCCCACAACTATTAGGACTGACTCATTTGGATGTGGACTTTATTGGCACATACACAATCGGCACGCTACATTCTGACCAATGGTCCTGCGTCTAGCTCTCGAGCTTACAAAGAGGCCATGGCCAGCATGGGCGTTGCATTGCGGTAACCAAGTCCATTCCATCCTGAGGGAAATTCTGTAGTGGAAAGAAAAAACTGGGACATAAAGCAATCTATAACAGCTAATAAGTGTCCAACGTAGTTTAAATAATCTGCCAAGAAATTCTCTGGGTGGAATCACTCCATATGAAATTCTTTTTGGTACTAGAATGATTGTGGAAGTCCTTGATCGTCATACTTCAGTGGTAGAACAAAAACCCTTTGATTTCAAAGACCATTTGGCAGTTTTACAGGACTTAAATGAAACAAGAGGAAGTCTAAGCAACACATTACAGAAGCCAACGACCACTGAAGAAAAACCACCTGTCCCAGCAAGGCCTGTCTGGATTCCAAAGATTGGGGATCTGGTCAGAGAAAAAATAGTGTATAAGAAGGAATTTGGGCCTTCTTACAGGAAACCAGTACCTGTACTAGCAATCCACGGATCAAGAACAGTGGTACTGCCGCCCCTTGCTGGAAGAAAGGAGAACCGGCTTGTGTCCATCGATCTGGTAAAACCACATCATGTGACCGATAATAAGTAGTAGGCCCAAAGGACTCCAAAGATGTAGCAGAAGACCAAATCTTGCTACTATCCAAGAGGTACAAACTGAGAGACTCATCACCTTTGAAGAATCTGCAGTAAGAAAAGAAGGACTATGCAACAAAGCCATGGAACTTGTGCCTCTTGAAACCCAAATAACAGTTTGTCAAGACACTCCTGTCTACAATGATATAGCCTCAAACTATACTAATATGACAAGGGATCAAGTAGCTCCAGTGATTTCGAGTAATCCGGATGCAATACCAACAATTGACAGAACTGCCTCTGGCTATTTCATCAACTTTGATACGTTTTCTGAGGATACCAGTGAGCCTGAAACAACGCCAGAAAACAAAACTTTTAAAGACAAAGTAACAGAATTTTAACAGCAACTAGAAAAGACTGATCTGGTTTCACCATGGGTTGAATTTTGAATTGTGTTAGGTGTACTTTTTCTCCTACTTTGGCTTATTCTTGTTTTAAGTTTGGGAAAACGAATAGATGGAAAATATAGTAAAATAAACACAGCAAGTAAGAACATCAACTTGCTCCTGAAGCCACACAATTCATCTCATAGTGAAAGAAGAGACCTGTCATCAGTGAACATCACAGCTGTTCTTATACCTGGTATTATAGCATGGGACAGAACTGATTATGATATTTATAATCCTGCAGAGCTGTTGAGGATTCCACATCAATTTAAGGTTTTCTTGGGTGACTTTGTTTCACCCAGCACATTTTCTGATGATGGGGACATTGAGACTGGTAATAATATGATGTCAGATTTAGAGAATTCAGCAAAATTTACAAACTATGAATATTTAGAAGGTTCATCAGATTATGAACAAATGTATTGTTATATTCACTATGGTCATCATTACTTGCACAAATCTGCAAACCCAAGAAATGTTTATACTTATATTCAATGGGAACATTGTCCAATGCCACCAAAGATAGCTCAAAAACATTCTATGAAAAATGTCCATACTTCTGTGGTGTGGCTCACTGGTTAGAGGCGGCAGACCCGGAAGCAGAGAACGGCCCGGCACCAGGGTTCAATTCCCGACTCGGCAGGGTCGTGGACCAGGGTCAGCGGACTCGATAATTCTCGCCTTGGTGCCTACTCTAACCAGGGATCACACTCGGCAACTCTGGGCATTAGCTTGCCTCATCTCTACAACGGTCCCCCACATTTGCCGGGGATGCCTGGTTTCACCTTGGAGATACCCAGTAGGGACCATCTCACAGGGATAGCCAGGACGGGTTCCCCAGCGGTCTACAGCGCCAGGACGCCTCAGGGCAGCAGTGCGCTTTACAAGACACATACATACATTTTTCTCAAGTTTTAATGCCTCAAATGCAGAAACATTTTACTTTAAAATGTTAATAAGACAGGAATGAAAAGTATGTTAACAAATACAAAGCAAATTTATTCAGTAGCCTTTTATACCCAGCTGTCCTCATTAGGTTTCGACTTCTTGAGTGACAACATAGAAACAAAAACTGTCTGGGGCTCAAAAGACTGGCAAGTACAGGGAATAGAAGCTTTATTTTGAGTCTGTATTATTCCTGAACAAATAATGTTTTTAAATGACACTGTTCAACAAACATCCTGTCTTGGCCTAGCCTAAATAAAAGATTTAAACAAACCGCCCATACCTGTACCTACACCTGATAGTAAAAACACTTCAGAGGGTAGGGTCGACATAACATAGATTTTACTTAAAAACAGAGCTGATCCTGATTGGATTAAATGGTTAATCTGGCCCACAGACACAAATAACTGTCAAGATAGATTCCTGAACAAGACACAAGGGTTTACAGTAACTAGGCCAGACCCAAGATATGTCCAGAGACAACATCCAGGCATAGTAACAACATACAGTGTAGGAAAACTGTGCCTTGAGTGGCTGCGAAAAGCTACACTTACAGAGGTTAAACAACACTTAACTTTACTTAAAGATGACATTGATTTGAGAGACTTCATAGTAGGTCCTCGTAAACCACGTCATAAACGTTTCATATACGCCGGTATCTATGATGCTTATAATGAGGCATGGAAAATCACGCAGATGGAAACTGCAGAACGAATACGAGAAATTGATCCTATTAATTTAGAGAAAGCTCTCTCTGTAGTTGATAATGGGTTAACAACTCTGTCATCCAGAATTTATTCTTTGGACAGGATTGTATCCTCTGCCATAGACATAATGGAACAGGACTTGCTCATGTTACAACATGGTCGTCTCAATTGCGTTCTATAATGCTGCTAGGCTGGACGTTACAAAATCTTTGTTCAGGCTATCTAATCAATACCACGTCATTGTTTACTGGATTTAACCTTACAGATAAACAAATCTCTTTGGCACAGAGGGGAGCAGACTATACGGTGCTGAGCAGAGAAAAACTGGAAAGATTCCATTGACTGTTTCTGAGAAACCAGTCATAGAATGGATAATACATGGCACCATTACGTTGCCAGCGACGATTTTCCAGTTTCAATATTGCTTGAAACACATACCAGCAGGCCTGTATGAAAGGTTGGGTAAAGAATTCACAAAGTCAACCTGGAATTTACCATACACACACAAATGCTGGAGTGGGGGAAAAGAAGTATTTCTTCGTGGTACACAATGTAACAGCGCACTAAGCGGTACACTTAAATGTCGGGGTATTAATTTACATGGAGCTTGTGGTGGTTCTTCGACCAACTTATACTGCCACCTGCAAGGTTCTCCGGCAGCGGTATGCAGACAAAATATCGATTTTTAAATATCGACATACAATAATATCGATGTTTAAATATCGAAGGGATTAATACGGACAATGGTCCTAATCTATCCTCGATTGGTTTTTACGCTGGAAACATAATCAACTATGGGCTTGGTATTGTCTGGTTCACTTTCCTATTTCTCCTGAGCCATTTCCAGCAATGTTCTAGGCTTATGGCCATATAACAGCTCAAAAGGTGAATAACCGGTGCTCTTTAGGGTCCTACACCGGATAGCAAACAGGGCCAGGGGTAACATATCCTCCCATTTTCTGGTCTCTAGATCTAAACCGTTTTTTTAATGTGGTCTTAAGGGTGACGTTGTATCTTTCTACCAGGCCGTCCGTCTGTGGGTGATAGGCGCCTGTTCTAATCTGATGTATTCCTAATTGGTTTCACACTTGTTTCATGACCTTTGATATAAAGGGAGTCCCTTGATCAGTCAAAACTTCCTTTGGAAACCCCACTCGGGAAAATACAGTTACCATAGCCTTAGCTATATTGATGGCATCAGGCTGGCGTAAGGCTATTGCCTCGGGAAATCTGGTGGCATAATCAACAAGGACCAATACATACCTACACCCACTTCTTGAAGGTAGCAAAGGACCGATTATGTCCATGCCTACTCTACTAAAGGGTTCTTCTATAACAAGAAGGGGATGCAAGGAAGCACGAGGAGGCATATACCTACTGTGTCTCTGGCATATGGGGCATTCCCTGCAGTATTTCTTTACTTGTTGAAAGATGCCAGGCCAATAGAAACGCTCAGTGATCTGTTTTTCTGTTTTGTCTGCTCCAAAGTGTTCCCCCAATAAATGACTGTGGGCCAGAAACAAAACCTTTTCTCTAAAGGGCATGGGAATCAAGAGTCGGGGTGTTTGGGTAGGACCTCCTTTCCTATATAGCAACCCATTCTTAATAAAGAAATAAGGACCTACATAGAGGGGGTGTTCGTGGTTTAAAGCATTTTTCCAAGCTTCTTGTAGCACAGGATCTTCTTTTTGGTTGGCACGAAAACTTCGGTCGTTTTCCCAGGGATCTCTGCAGGTATAGCGGGCAATACCGTAGGGGTTTTTCCTTTCTCTGCTCTTTTCTGTTTACCGCTTTTCCTTGGTTTAGGGACAGGCCAGTCGAGTCTTTCTTCTCCTGAAAAAGGAGCTTCAGCCCACCATTCTTCTCCTTTATTCGGGTTATGCTGGATTATTTGTGGAAGATGTGGATAGTCACTTCCTAAGATCACTTGTTCAGGGAGGTTCGGAATGAGACCCACCTTTAAGGAGGTGCCCGGATCGTTATCATGATGAATTTGGACTTGAGTGGTTGGATATTGTTTGATGTCTCCATGTACACAGCGTATGGCCACCGTGCCATTGCTGGGTCCAATCCAGGGTTCCAGGTCTTGGGGATGTATTACACTTTGGCGTCATCCCGTGTCCGCTAAGTCCAGGGTTTGTTGTCCATTGACTTTTACTGGCTTGCTGGATAAGGAACAATAATAATTCCTGGCTATGCCTATTTCCATCGGTTCCTCTTTTTGGGGGCAGAATCTAGCAATATGACCTAATCCACCGCAGTGGAAACACTGTGGACCTGGATTTGGCGGGCGAAACACGGGAGTTGGGGTGACAACACCCGGAATAATGGTTACGGGTTCTGGTTTCTTTGGGGGTGGGGGTCGGGGTAGCCTCTGGGCTCCTGGTCCCCCAGCCTTCCAAGGTGGGTCCTCTCGTCCTTTTTGTACTTCTTGAGCGTGATTGTATGCACTGGCTATTTCTACAGCGGTCTTCAGAGTAAGGTGAGCTTGTTGTCGGACCCATTTCTGTATGGGGGGGTGAAGGGAAGCTAGGTACTGTTCTAAATAGATTTTGGCCATAATACCATCCTTATCAGTGGGAGCTGGTTTCAACCACCGGTCAGTCATGTCCTTCACCCTATAGTACGGGGCATGTGGTGTTTCCTGAGGTCCCTCTTTGATTTGGCGTAACTTTATCCTATATGATTCGTCATCTACTCCCAGTCCCAACCTCTCCATGATACATTGTTTAATATCTGCATATGACACTATCCCTTGCACTGTAGCTGCCTGGTAAGCCGCTTGCAGATCGCCTGACAGGAGAGGGCCCAAACATTGTCCCCATTTATCTGCAGGCCACGCTGCGGCCGTGGCTATGCGCTCAAAATTGTTAAAGAAAAAGTCTGGATCTTCTCCACTAATATATTTCTGCATCACCATAGAGTGAAGGGAAGTGGGTCCTTTCTGATTGCCCAAAACTTCAGCCAATTTCTCCATAGCGGCTCCATGCATTTGACTTTGTCCTGTTATGGCCTTCTGCATCTTTTCCCGATCTTCCTCTACTACGAGCAGGAATCTTTCCATCACCTTGCCCAGGTGTTCCTGGTGTTCAGCCATCTTTGTAAGAGCAGCCTCCATGTCTACGCTGGATCCCACTTCTGACACCACTTGTGGGAGGGCAGGGCGGATATACAGACGCGGAGGCTGGATGTATTGACGAACAGGAGTTTCTTTATTGTCAGTTGACCCAGATTTAGGTTTTACTACAGGGTCAAAAGTCTCTTCTTCAGGGGACTTCTCACTTCCTGAGGGGTTAAGTGATGATGCCAGCGTTGGTTTTCCCTCTTCAGTTGGGAGACGAGGTTGTTGGGGTGTTGATGCGTCCTTGGCGTAGGTTTCACCTGGAGGCTTACCGGAAGGAGAGAAAGAATGGAGCCTGTCAGTTTTCTGGGCCAACAATATTTATCCGACCCCTACACCCGGTAGTGCTCAGGAAGAAATGAAAGGATAGTGACGGGGTAGTGAGGGGTTAAGGATTAGGCGTGATGGGGGGGAATTGCCATTAAGTCCGTGGTATACAGGGATAGAATTATAGGGAGACAATATGCCAGTAACCTTGGTCAAGAGTTGTACAGACGGAATTGTGCAATAACACAGAATAGGATGGCCGAGTAAGGTCTCTGCAGTACATGCATGCAACTCGGGGCTTTAAACACTCCCGCTTACACTCCTCCCACCATCCACATAAGGACTGTACCTCCCACCTCCCGCAACAGTTCCCCAGGTGCGGTGTCACTCACCAGCCCCGCCGCAACTCTCCGGAGTTGCGGCTCGCTCTCCAGCTTCCTCCGGGGGATACCACCACTCCTCCGACCAGAGTTCTTTGGTCTCCACCGCTTCCTCGATATCCGGAACGTTGTCCTGGCTCTCAGCTCTCTGTTCCCGGCTCCGATCCCCGGCATCCTTCTCCACGCGTGCGTCTTTTTCCGTCCTCAGCTCCGCCTTCCCGCTGGTCCAAGACACCTCTTCCTGGGACGCGTCAGTTCTTATTGGTGTCCCGCGTCTTCTTCCGGGTTCGGCTCCTCCGTCTGTCTCCGGACTTCGCTGTGGAGAAACAGGAGAGGTTGTTGTTGTTTTCCGTTTCCCCAGCTATGGATGAGGTCGCCTTTGTCCGGTAGGGCATTCTGGGAGATGTAGTTTGTGACTATGGCGTCTCAAAAGGGGTCCTTTCTCACAATCATCCACAGCATCTCTGACACACCTATTCACACCCCTATAAAATCTTTTATACACCCACTGCCATTCCCACACAACCATTCACAAACCCATTAAAAGAGTCCTACTAGTACTTACACACACACTCACTCATTCATCGCTCTAAAAACACATCCATTCGCTCACCCATACTGCTACTCGTATACCCACTTACTCACTAATATAGCCATTGACATATCCATTCATACACCCATACAGGCACTCACATACTGAGTGAGTCACCCATAGAACTACTCACACACCTAGATACTCACCCATACAGTCAATCATAACGCCACTTACTCACCCAAATAGTTACCCACACGCCCACTTATTCATTAAAATAGTAACATATTCTCACTCACGTATACAATCACTGACAGAAGCATGCACTCATCCATATAGCCCCTCTCACATTCAGTCACTTATATAACCCGTCTCTCACCTATACTGCCTTTCGAAACCCAGTTACTCACCCATACTGACACATGCACTCAATCACATATACAGCTATACAAACACTCACTCACCCATACAGCTTATCAAACATGCACACAGTGCCCCATAGAGCCACTGACTCACCCATTCACTGCCCATGTCATGAGTGATGTAATATGTGAGGTCATAAGCAGTGCAGTACGGGAACGAGAGTTATAGCTAGCTCAAATAACTGTAACTGATTAATTTCTCTGGTTTTGTACGAGTAAAATGCCAGCCTAACTTTAACATTCCTGTAACATTTGTTTTTTTCAGTGAATTTCTAAGGCTTTTTAAATTTTATTTCCTATCACATCCCTGTAACTTTAGTTTTTTTAAGTGAATCTATATGTCTCTGAGTGGGGTTTGAGTGGGTGCATGAGTATCTGAGTGGGTCTGTGAGTGGGTTTGAGTCTCTGAGGGTGTCTGTGACTGGTTGCACAAGTGTCTGATTGGGTAAGTGAGTGGGTGCATGAGTGGGTGCATGAGTGCCTGAGTAGGTGTGTGAGTGGGTGCATGAGTCTTGTGTGGGTTTGTGAGTGTGTGTGTGAGTCTCTGAGAAGGTAAGTGGGCATATGAGTGTTTCAGTGGGTCTGAGATTGGGTGTGTGTGTCTCTGAGTGGGTTTGTGAGTGGATCCGTGAGTGGCTGCATGAGTATCTGAGTAGGTTTGTCAGTAGGTGCATGAGTCTCTAAGTGGCTATGTGAGTGGGTGTGCAAGTCTCTGCGTGGGTCTGTGAGTGGTTGTCTGAGTCTCTGAATGGGTCTGTGATTGGGCACATCACTCTCTGAGTGGATCTCTTAGTGGACGTACCAATGTCTGAGTGAGTCTGTGAGTGGATGCATGAATGTCTGATTGCATCTCTGAGTGGGTGTGTGAGTGCATAATTAAAACTGTTGGCAAATGTGCGTATATACATAATACAGACTGGGCTTCACATGTGCTACAGTGGTGGAGATTTATAGACAATGTCTTTGTTATATTGAAGGAACAACAGCACAGGCAGAATCATTTGTTAAAGAAATCAATGCAAACGATCTGAATCTTGAGTTTACTGCATACATAGACAATTACACTACCATTTTTTAAAATGCAAAAGTCTACATTGAAATTGTAAAATTGAAACATGACTATTTAGAAAACCGACTGCTTGCATCTCAGTATTACATGCACATAGTTTTCACCCGCAACATACTATTACGAGCATTCCTTACGGGGAATTTCTCTGTATTCATATGGCTTGTAGCACAGAGAAGGATCTTAACCAACAGCAGCAAGAAGCCAAATCTAGATTCATGGCAAGAGGCTACAATCAAAACAAACTCAATAATGCCATGAAGAAAGCGAACACGAAAGATAGGAATGTTTTATTGCATGTCAGTAGTACAGTGGAAGCTACAGAAAGAGTAACAGAAACTAAAAAAGTAGAAAGTAATAAACCTCCAATAAGACTTACTTGTCACCACATGTAGCAAGCAGGCCACCGATATCAGGTCTATTATTAACAAGCAATGGCCAATTTTACTGACTGTTGCCACCCTCGTCAAGGGTTACCAGGCAGTCCCAACCTTACTTTTCGCAAAACTTTTTCAATGCATAGTGAGCTAGTAAAAACTAGTCCTGAAATAGACAATAAAACCAGTTAGTTGTCTCCTAAGCGAGTTTTAAAAAAAATGTAGCACGTCGTGCCTGCAAATTTGGAATTAACACCACATCCTACTGCACAGCATTTTCTCCTGAAATTTTGGAGCTCAAGGGGCATTATACGTGTAGGACTGACCACGCTGTATACGTTTTGGAATGTAATTGTGGTTTACGCCACATTGGCAGCACCAAGCTGCAAGTACATGTAAGGATCGTAAATTCGGATACTTTGTACCCAGTAGCAAGGCATTTCAAAACTGCTCATAACAATGAGTTGAGCTGTATGAAATACTTTGTCATCGATGCAGTGCAGGGAAACAAAAGAGGAGGTAACCGTGAAAAAGCGCTTTGCCAACTAGAATCCAAATATATTATGGAACTAGATACTAAGGCCCAGATGTAGGTAATAGCAAATTTCCGAATGGTAAATACCGAATTTTACCGATTCGGTATTCACTATTCGGTAATTGCTATGTAGGTAAAAAATTCGGGAAAAATACCGAATTCGGTAATTTTTGCCATTGATTCTATGGGCCTTGAAGCCCATGGGATACAATAGCAAATACCGATTCGGTAATTACCGAATCGGTAAAATTACCGAATTTACAAGGGGGACAGGGTGTCACTTTGACACCCTGTTGCACCCCTGTTTCAGGCTTGTGTGCCATGTGACACACAGACATGCCCACATGGCACAAGTGTACATGCACTATGAATAGTATTCCATAGTAAATAACAATTCGGTAAGGGCCTGTGGCACTGATTACAGTGCCACCTACATCTTAATTTACCGAATCTGTAAATTTACCGAATCGGTAAATATACCGATTTTGTAAATAAAATGCCCCCTACAAGCCAAATCCCAAATGCCGGTCGGTAATGGCCGAAATTGGCCGTTACCGACCGGTAATTGGCGACCTACATCTGGCCCATAGTCCCTACTGGGTTTGAATATTGGCGAGTATTTGCATAATTATTTATAATCTAACCAACATTGACTCCATGTGTATATACTTTCCATTCTTGATTTTGAAACATGTAAAAAAAAATAGGGTCATATCGATAGATTATGGCATGCCCAGATTTCCGCAGACCGTGGTTCAATGCATATACGCATTTATATTTTCCTCTAGCTGCAATACTTGTTTATCATTAGTTTTTAGGTTATTGGTCCTCACTAATGTGAGGCCTCAGCAGCATATAATGTAAAGCACTGTAAACATAGCACTTTTTACAGGTAGCACTTTCGCACAACAGCACTTTAATATTGATAATTAGTTTGACTGCGGATCCTGCCGAGAAAAAAACTTTGTTAATATTCAGCGAAGACATCGCCGACTTCATCAGCCCGAACGCCCTCCCCTCCGCCGACTACATCCTCCTCGGCGACCTCAACTTCCACCTGGAGAACAACAACGACCGTAACACCACCGCCCTGCTTGACAACCTCGCCAACCTCGGACTCAAGCAACTGGTGACCACCCCCACCCACCTCGCCGGACACACACTCGACGCAGTCTTCTCATCCAGCAAAGACATCGCCTTCAGCCACGCCACCGGACTCCACTGGACGGACCACAGCTGCGTCCATTTCAGCTTCAGTAGGACCCCGATCCACCACCACCAACAACAGGTTGCACGAAGAAGCTGGAACAAGATCACGGCCGACCAGCTCACCACATCCCTGAACCAGCACCCTCCCGCCAGCTCTGCGAACCCCAGCCAAGCCGCCGACAACCTTACGAAGTGGATCAGCAACTGCGCAGACGACCTCGCCCCTCTAAGGACCCAGCCCAGCAGACCCGGCAGCAAAAAAGCCCCATGGTTCACCGACGAACTCAAGAGCTCCAAGAAGAACTGCAGAGACCTTGAGAAAGCCTGGAGAAGAGACCCAACACCAGACAACAGGACCGCCCTCATGCACGCCACCCGAAAGCACCATCAACTGATTCGCACCACCAAGAAAACAGCATTCAAGGAACGACTGGACAACAACGCACACAACAGCAAGGAACTCTTCAACATCGTGAAAGAGCTCTCCAACCCCAACGCCGCAAACAACAACGTCACCCCTTCGCAAGACCTCTGAAACTCCCTCGCCTCCTACTTCCACAACAAGATCACGGACATACACAACAGCTTCAGCGCTCAACCAACGCACACCACAACGGAACCACCGCCCCCCACCACCACCCTCCGCGCCTGGACCCCGATCAGCACCGATGACACCATCCGGACAATGAACTCCATCCACTCAGGTTCTCCCACCGACCCCTTCCCTCACCACGTCTTCAACAAGGCCGACGCTGTCATCGCACCACACCTGAAAGACATCATCAACACCTCCTTCGACACCGCCACCTTCCCCGAGAGCTGGAAGCATGCCGAACTCAGCGCCCTACTAAAGAAACCAACAGCGGACCCCACCGAACTCAAGAACTACCGCCCCATCTCGCTCCTCCCGTTTCCTGCCAAAGTCATCGAGAAGACAGTCAACAAGCAGCTGGCCGCCTTCCTCAAGACGAACGGGTCCCTCGACCCGTCACAGTCGGGCTTCAGGGCCAACCAGAGCACCGAGACCGCCCTCATCGCTGCCACCGATGACATCCGGGCCCTGCTCGACAACGGAGAAACAGCGGCCCTCATCCTCCTGGACCTCTCCGCGGCATTCGACACCGTCTGCCACCGCACCCTAGTGCAGCGACTCAGCAACATCGGAATCCAGGAGAAGGCACTGGAGTGGATCGTCTCCTTCCTCGCCGGAAGAACCCAGAGAGTCCGCCTACCACCGTTCAGATCAGAAGCCTCCGAAGTCATCTGCGGCGTCCCTCAGGGCTCGTTGCTCAGCCCCACCCTCTTCAATGTCTACATGAGCCCCCTCGCGGCCATCGCACGCCAACACAACCTCAACATCATCTCCTACGCCGATGACACACAGCTGATCCTCTCCCTGACCAACGACCCCGCCTCCGCCAGAACCAACCTGCACGAAGGGATGAAAGAAGTAGCCGAGTGGATGACGACCAGCCGCCTGAAACTGAACGCAGACAAGATGGAAGTCCTCCTCCTGGGCCCCTCACCCTCCGCTTGGGACGACTCCTGGTGGCCCCCCGCCCTGGGCACCGCACCCAAACCGACAGACCATGCACGCAACCTGGGCTTCATCCTGGACTCCTCCCTCTCCATGACCAGACAAGTCAACGCAGTCTCCTCGTCTTGCTTCAATATCCTGCGCATGCTACGCAAGATCTTCCGGTGGATCCCCACCGACACCAGGAAGACGGTCACCCAGGCCCTCGTCACCAGCCGCCTGGACTACGGCAACGCCCTCTACGCCGGAACCACCGCCAAGCTCCAGAAGAGACTCCAGCGAATCCAGAACGCCTCAGCCAGACTCATCCTCGACATCCCCCGACGCAGCCACATCTCTGGACTCCTGAGAGACCTGCACTTGCTCACCGTCAACAAGAGAATCACCTTCCGCCTCCTCACCCACGCGCACAAAGCCCTACATGACCAAGGCCCAAGTTACCTCAACAGCCGCCTCAACTTCTACACTCCCACATGCCACCTCCGTTCGTCCAGCCAAGCCCTCGCCGCCGTCCCCCGCATAAGAAGAGCCACCACGGGAGGAAGATCCTTCTCCCACCTGGCCGCCAAGACTTGGAACTCCCTCCCGACCCACCTCCGCCTGACCCAAGACCACCTCGCCTTCAGGAAGCAGCTCAAGACCTGGCTG
The DNA here is from genome assembly GCF_964261635.1 of Lissotriton helveticus. Lineage (NCBI taxonomy): Eukaryota > Metazoa > Chordata > Amphibia > Caudata > Salamandridae > Lissotriton > Lissotriton helveticus. Next base: position 1,088,555,137 of record NC_136071.1, on the reverse strand, counting down.
TTCGAGCAGTAGCGGACCCCCCCTCCCGATGCGCCTTGAGACCCTCCGGGTGAGTAGCGCGCTATATAAATGCAATGATTGATTGATTGATTGAGCCCCCCGGTGGGCCAAACCTCAAGGGAAATTTTAGTATTGGGTTGGGGGCACAAAGGGGCCACCCAGCCCCGGGGACCACCACCCCAGGGGCTTAACTAACATAATTGCAGGGGGTCTCACAGCCCCCCCCCAGCCCCGGTGACCGCCACCCCCTGGGGCTTGATTTAAATTTTTTTTTTAAATAACCTGTGTCGGAGGGCTCAAGCCCCCTCCATACGGCCCGGGGACTGCCACCTCCACGGGGCTCTAAAATTGGGGGTTCCGTGACAGAACCCCCCAGCCCCGGGGACCACCACCCCCAGGGCTTTGTAAATTGTGAGAGGGGGGGCCCCTCCAGGAGCCTTGTCATGGCCCTGGGGACCGCCACCCCCCAGGGCCAGCTCCTGCAATGTCTCGGGGTGCCCACCACCGGGACACTGTAGTTTGCTATGGCAGGGCGAGAGCCTAGTGTTTCCCGCTCTGCCATAGCAAACGGCTTTGGTTTTTGGAAGAGAGAGCAGGGAAACCTGCTCTCCCAAAAACCAAAGACGATAGCTTTTCCACCTGGGGTGCTGCATCTTAGCAGGGGGCTGCGTTGCAGAGAGGTATTCTGAGGCCATGCCCCTTTTTACACCACTCTTCAATGCAGCTCTGTGGTGCTGAATGGAGGTAGCTGGTGGGCTAGTTGCACCCCAGGGACCCTCAGGATTCAAGGGGAGTTAATCCCCCAACTTAAAACGTGCCACGTGGCGCGTTTGCACAGTGGTGAAGGGAGGGGTCGGGCCTGAGGTGACGTGTGCAGACACACCCAGTGGCGCGTTTTAAGTTGAGGAAGCTGAGGTGACATGTGTGAAATTTACAGTGATGTCATTTGGATGTCATGAGTGATGTCATGAGTGATAGTACTGACCATGTCATTAGTGATGTAATATGTGACGTCATCAGCAGTGCATTACGGGCGCGTGAGTTATAGTTAGCTGAACTAACTATAACGGGGGAATTTCAATGGTTTTGTACGAGTGAAATGTCCAACTAACTCTAACACCCCTAAAACCTATGGTTTTTGCAGTGAATTTCTGAAGTTTTTTAAATGCTAATTCCTAACCATAACGTGCCTGAAACCTATGTTTTTTTCACTGAAAATATATATCTGTGTGTCTGTGTGTATCTATATATCTATATATATTTATACACACACACTCATTTAAGCAAAAGAAATGGCACTCAGGGACTATATATATATATATTACATACTGGCGGTCGCCAGTAGGTAGTTATAGTTAGGATTGGCTACCATAGGAAATCCACAACATTCTATTGGGAATAACTCTGGCACCGGTTTAGGAATTTGTGTGTAATTTTCCAAAATTTTGGCCAGCTCCGCTCCGCTCCTTCCCTGGAAAATTCTGGGGATTCGTGAAGTGGGGGCTGAGAAAAAAGGGGGGTCCCAAAACGTGTTTTCCCCATGTTAATTTCCATAGGACGGTCTGACAAGTCTAAAGCCCGAACCGCTGAACAGAATTACGCCAAACTTGCCAAAATTGTAGGGACTGGTACGCAGATGTGCCTTTGCTATATGTGGTGAAAATTGCTCCAGTGTTTTTTTTGAAAATTAACTTCCAAAACACATATATATCTATAAGCGCTCTCCGAGCGCTCACAGTTGCGCGTACCGGGGAGCGCACCCGGCGCGCTACGGGAGTGAGCGAGCGGAAAGCTGATTGGCTGTTGGGTGTCTGTCAACATTCTAAACAGTCCGGAGAGTCCGCCATCTTGTGTCTCGGTAGAATCGAGACACAAGAGGTGAAAAAGAAAGGGGGATATAATTAAAAGGGGGCAGAGTAGACACATCCTGACCCCCTAGGTTTTCTGAGGGGGGCCTAGAAGGACCCTGAAGGGCAAAAAAACTTTTTTTTTTTAATTTTCACGGGGTAAGCGCTGGGTGTGTTCCCAGATGCGCACTCCTGTACGCGCACCCTGAGTGCACCACAGGGAAAAACAGTGTAAATAATTATAGTAAAAAAATAATTTAGAGTGCTTAGAGGTAGGGTAGCTCTGAAAAGAGCTGTTGTGTTATGTGGGTGTTTTCTGTACCTACAAGTAGGTACCAATGCAGAGTCTTATATTCAAGAGGAAAACTCTATTCCCCTCATCTGTAAATGCACACCATCTCTCCTATAGATGTCTTGCATGTTGTAACGCAAGTTGTTGTGGTAAATGGAACCCATACCATAGTCTCTGAGGAAAGCAGAAACAGATTTATTCACATGTTTCCTTGCTTTCGCAATCTGTGGACAAAATTGGTTGGACCAGTTCCATTTTTGCCTTTGGCATATATTAGAAAATACCAAGGCAGTTTTTGGAAAAAGTGACATCAATTGCCCAAAGATATCCTTTAAAAGCATTTCCAGACCTACCCCAGTCAAAGTGCCCAGGTCATTGCCACCACAGTGCACAATTATTAGGTCAGGGTGTGGTAGATGCATAAAGTATTTTACCAATGGTATCAATTGGTGATTTCTCAATCCTCTCTGTCCAATCCAAACAATGTCCACATTTGGTAAATCAAGGTTGTAAATACCTCTGTTAGCTGCATATTTTTGACTCCAGTGGACAAAGCTATGCCCCACAAACCAGACTTTTGGCATCTTGAAGGTAGATGTGCTTGTATTCAGATGAGTTGTGGAAATGAAATGGCAGTTTGAAAGTAGAAATTATGTTAAAAAGTGGTTGAGATTCAGTGCACTTCAAAAACAAAAAATGATTGGTGCTTTCTTAACATTCTCCACTGAAAACTAGGGTGCATGCTTTTGTTTTTTGAAAGAAGTCATTTCAATGGTTGAAGAAAAGTCATTTCAAGAAACATTGCACATGATTAGCTGGTACATTGAGTGGTCAAACACCCTTGCTGCTTTTTTTGCAACATAGTATGATGAACTTTTGAACTGTGTGCTGGGTGAGGAGGGAGTTACCATGGTAACAGGGGAATGAGCACTGGGGGATGGGTGAATGTTATGTGACTTTTAAAGTGTTCAAAAGTACAACCAATTAAAATGTGCAGTTTGTTACTCCACTTCACTAATTCCTTCTCTTACTCCCTCTGTCCTCTTATTTCTACACTCCCCTTCCCTCATTCTCTCTCTGTTAGCCTCATTCTCTCCGTCCCCTTAGTCTCTCACTCCTTTTCTATCACGCTCACTCCCTATAACTGAGCCATACTCCCAGACCTTCTTTCAGACCTTCTCCTTTACTTTTCTTCCTCTCTCTTCCCATCCTTTGCTCTTTCACTATTTTCCCTTCCCTACTGTCCTTACTCCACTTCACTAATTCCTTCTCTTACTCCCTCTGTCCTCTTACTTCTACACTCCTCTTACCTCATTCTCTCTCTCTTAGCCTCATTCTCTCTGACCCCTTAGTCTGTCACTCCTCTTCTATCACACTCACTCCATATAACACAGCCACACTCCCTCACTTATGTTTCTTTCCTCTCTCACTCAGGGCCTCATTTATGAGAAATGACGCATCGTTGCGTGAAAGCAGCCATGCATCACTTCTCAGTGCGCTCTCCTTGTGACATTCCTGATGCGTCATATTTAACGTATGACGCATTATCTCGCAAGGAGTTACAGATACATCAGTATTTCTGACATATCTGTAAGCACAAAAGTGATGCATTGCTTGAGTGTGTCACAAAAGTGACGCAACTCCAGCAATGCATCCTTTTACATGGGGCCAGCCCCATGGGAAAGGGCCTGCGTCAGTCTTACGCCTGCTGTGAGGCAGGCGCAAGATTTTGACGCAACGGTGTCCTAAAAGGGACGCAGTGAAATCTCATAGATTTCACTGCGTCACTTCTACGACCCTTCCTTGCGTCAATACGCCCCCTTTGCATACATTACACCTGGCGCAGGTATAATGTGGCGCAGGGGTTTACAAAGTGACACATCTACCTAGATGCGTCACTTTGTAAATATGACTCAACAAGGTGCATTTTTTACACCACTGGTGCGTCACAAAAAGTGACGCACCGGCGGCGTAAAAGTGACGCATGGCCTCATAAATGAGGCCTTCAGTCTTCTACTCTCACTTTTTCCTTCACTTTCTCTGTCTCTTCACTCCCTTACTCACCTTGTCTCTCACTCACTTGCCTTTATCCAGTCTGTATCTCTACTCTCGCAAGGAGTTACAGATACGTCAGTATTTCTGACGTATCTGTAAGCGCAAAAGTGATGCATTGCTGGAGTGTGTCACAAAAGTGACGCAACTCAAGCAATGCATCCTTTCACATGGGGCCAGCCCCATGTCGAAGGGTCTGCGTCAGTCTTACGCCTGCTGTGAGGCAGGTGCAAGATTTTGACGCAATGGCGTCTTAAAAGTGACGCAGTGAAATCTCATAGATTTCACTGCGTCACTTCTACGACCCTTCCTTGCGTGAATACGCCCCCTTTGCATACATTACACCTGGCGCAGGTATAATGTGGCGCAGGGGTTTACAAAGTGACACATCTACCTAGATGCGTCACTTTGTAAATATGACTCAACAAGGTGCATTTTTTTCACCACTGGTGCGTCACAAAAAGTGACGCACCGGCGGCGTAAAAGTGACGCATGGCCTCATAAATGAGGCCTTCAGTCTTCTACTCTCACTTTTTCTTTCACTTTCTCTGTCTCCTCACTCCCTTACTCACCTTGTCTCACACTCACTTGTCTTTATCCAGTCTGTATCTCCACTCTTTCCTAAACATCACTGCTCTTTTCTTACCCTTCCACACCCCCGTTCCTTTACTACATTTTCTTCACTTATCCTCATTCCCCATGTTCACTCTCCTTCTCCTCACTCTCCTTCCCCACACTCACCTTCTTTCAGTCCCCCTACTTCACTTCCCTTCCCCTGTCGTCCTTTTCTTTGCTTTCTTACTCATTTTCCTCTCCTCTCTCACTGCACTCCACTTCAGTTACTCTTTTTCATTTTTTAAGAATACAGCTATTTTTTGAGAATTGGAGGTAGTTCTAAAAAGAACTTTTTTTTCTTCTTTTTTCTTTTTTTTCAACAAAAACAAAAACAGGGAATGGCAAACTGCTCAACAGGAGCAAAATAAATAATCAAAATTAGGGCTGGGGACGGCAGCGGTGGTTCTCTAGTGCACGAACAATGTTCAAAATACTTTGTTCCCCATAACAAAGTAGTTGGTCACAATGTTTGCATTTAATTGTGGTTTCATTAAAAACAGGCTGAATATTTGGGATCAGCTGTTCTGGTCGCCCCCTCACCGATACAGTTGCTCCTCCAGTTGAAGTAGAATCACCATCCTTTGGAGCTTCTCGTGCCAGAGCCCTGACACTCTCCCGGGCATAGTTCTGGGGGTGCCTCCTCTGGACGTGATAAATCATAGTTGAATTACCAAAACTGTACTTCTTTCTGGGGTCTCCTCGAGAAAGTACAGTTTGGCAGATTTTGCATTCAACTTTTGGTGCATTTACTTTTTTATGTCCCTCAGGTATAGAATTTTTTTTCCAGATAAAATGTTCTTTTTCCTTCGGCTGAGCAGGCTCTTCATCAATGAAACCATCTGACTCCTCACTGCTGCTGGATGCTCTGGAAGCCATTCTATCCACAAATTGTTAGCACAGAAAAAAGAGGTCTTGCTCTCACCAAAGTGAAAGAAGAAGTGAAGGAAAAGGGTGGGGTTTTCATTAGTTGTGAAAAAAAACTGTTAACAACCAATGAAAAGAGTTATTTTAAGGTCACATGACTTGACACGCTTACGCTGCGCGCACCGGAGCGCTTCCGGGGGCGCTTACGCGGCGCGAACGTAGGCGCTTCCGGGGGCGCTTACGCGGCGTGCCTGAGTGACGTTTTGGTAGCTTTACGGAAATGCAAAATCATTTTCATTCGGAAAATCAAATATACTGCTTTTATAAGTATGATACTGAATGTCTTGCATTATTATTTAGTTTTCCTACTTTTTTTTTTACGAACGCGGAAATAGCGCTCTTGCTGCGCTCTCGGGAGAGCTTACCGGTGCGCGCACCCTGAGCGCTCCAAGTCAAAATGATACGGGTAAGCTTACCGGTGCGCGCACCCTGAGCGCACCAGGAAAAAATTATTAAAAAAAGAAAAATACAGAGAACAAATGATTTTGTTTTAAAAAAAAAATTATAATTATTAGTTATAAAAAACAGCTAATAAAAAAAAAATCGTAGGTAACAAAGTCGATATACAAAGGAATTAACTTTTAAAAAAACTATGAAATTCACTAAAAAAACATAGGTTTCACAAACGTTATAGTTAGGAATTAGCATTTAAAAAAACCTTTGGAATTCACTGAAAAAACCATAGGTTTCACAATCGTTATAGTTAGGAATTAGCATTTAAAAAACCTTTGAAATTCACTAAAAAAACCATAGGTTTCACAATCGTTATAGTTAGGAATTAGCATTTAAAAAACCTTTGAAATTCACTGAAAAAAACATAGGTTTCACACCAGTTATAGTTAGCTGAACATTTTACTCATACAAAACCATTGAAATTCCCACGTTATAGTTAGTTGGACTCACTATAACTCGCGCGCCCGCAATCCACTGCTGATGATGTCACATATTACATCATTCATTACATGGTCAGTGACATCACTGATGACATCTCAAATGACATCACTGATGACATCCTCCATGTGATAATACGATGCACATCCTCACACTCTAATCTAACCTTTTATACATCCAGTGTTGAAAACAGACTACCATTCCTGAAACCATTGACACAGTAATACCACTTACTACATACACACTCACTGATTCATAAGTCTACACACACATCCACTCATTCACCCATACAATCACTCATACATACAGTCACTCATCAATACAACGCTATCATATGCACTCATACACCTATACAGACATTCACACAGTGCCACTCATCCATGGAGTTACTCTCTAATCTACTCAGTAATGAAAAGAATCAAGCACACTCCCATTTCCTCATCTATACAGTTATACACACATAACCTTACTTATTCAAACGTATACTAACACATACTTACTATCTTTTACAATCACTGATACAAGTACACATTGATCCATACAGTCACTTACACAATCACAGGCTCTCATGTATAGTCATTGATATATGCCAACTGTTACATGCACTGTTTTTTACATATGTACTTACTTGGACATGTAGCACTGAGAAATCCATTCACTCACCAACACACCCATGCACACAGTCAACCGCACATACAGCTGTTTCCACATGTACTCTTGAACCCAAACACCAAGTGAATCAACTGCTCACACATCTATGCACAGAGTCACACACCTCCCAGCCACTCCCACACACACTCTCCCTCACATACAAATACTTGGGCAACCAATCAATAACCCATATAGCCAGTCATATAGCTACTAATCAACATATGCAGCAGCTTACACAACAACAGATATAATGATGCACACATTCAGTCAGTTTAGTCACTAACCTATGCATTCAGTAAGACACATTTAATCATTCACTCATACAGTCAGTTATGCACCTACTAAATCCTTCATGCAGACACTCATGCATACACTCATTCTTCAATATGTAAAACATATTGTAACTTTACAGGAACACACATTCACTGGATGATGTCATCAGTGATGTCATCAGTGATGTCACTGACCATGTCATGAATGATGTAATATGTGACATCATCAGCAGTGGATTGCGGGCGCGTGAGTTATAGTGAGTCCAACTAACTATAACGTGGGAATTTCAATGGTTTTGTATGAGTAAAATGTTCAGCTAACTATAACTGGTGTGAAACCTATGGTTTTTTCAGTGAATATATATATATTTATATATAGTAGCTCCGATTCCTCCAAAAAATACCCAGCCGGGCCAGTCAGAAGAATACAGCACTCTCGGGATTTAGTAGTTTAACAGCACGGATTTATTTCTCAAAACAAACGCGTTTCGGGAAAGGTTCCCTTCGTCAGTGTTTACATCGGAACTTTTTGCGCTGCATCATTTTATAATTGCATTCTGGGTAGTTGTTCTGCTCGATTTTTCCCGGCCCTCTTTTGAGGAAAGGTGATTGATGGTGACTTCAGTCTCTTATCATTCCAGTGCAAGGGTTAGAGTAGTGGATAGAGCCTATTTACGAGGCACTTTGATATAATTCTGCATTCTCCTCCCTAGATTAGAGCTTATACCTATAGGCTAGGGGATAGATTTGCTAGTATCAGGGATAATCCGTCCTTTAGTTAGGGTATTATTATACTTTCCATGGAGTTATGCTGAATTCGGGCCTGGTAGGCCTCAAACGGGAGAGACTCCATCTTTCCTTCTGCCCCGGCAGCTTGGGATGCTTCTAGGTCAAGTGTAATGTTTTAGTTACGAGGTGTTGTTCGCTTGGAGAGAACCGGTTTAGGCCGGCCCTTGTCGAAGGATTGTATTTTTCTTCATGCCGAAGACACAACATCAGGCCGGCCGGCTGGGAACGTGTCCTTGGTACGGGGAGGTACAAGAATTTGGTGGGCGGCAGGTTACTGGCTGAAATTTTCCATGAAGAAACACGCTTCTATATTAGTGAAAGCCTGAGATAGTTGTGCAGTCAGTTCGTAGGCGGCATCTAGCCGTTAGTAGCAAACCTATTACTTATTCCAGGGAAGACAGACACCATTCTAAAAGCGTAGAAGAATCGAGAGACAGATACTCTCCTAGCAGAACAGCCAGGAAAGGAGAGTAGCCGATGAGAGGAAGGTCCCAGGGGCTTGGAGAAGGGTGAAGGGAACAGCGCATAGCGGTGCAGCCGTGTACCCGTGATTGCGGAGGTGTGACTTCAAGACGAGCCAAGGCCCAGACGAGAGGGGAACCTAGATGACTGCTGAGTGTGGACTGCATATTAATAAGGTGATGTCGACCCTTTCTTATTAGAGCGTACAACCTAATCTTTTACTTTTCTTTGCAGGCTATGTGTTGTAGTATGGTGTTATGTGTTTGTTTTGTATAACGGGAAATAAAGTACCCCAGTTCTTAGTGAACCGACATGTGCCGTGTGTTCTTGTATGAGAGGGTAACCTATTCTTCTAGTCAGATGCTGCTATGTGAACAGATGCTAACCCTGATCAGTTAAGTGGTAACTGAATAAGGGAGAGAGGAGCCCCTTGAATTAACGACCCCGCTGCACATTATCTAAATTGGCAACCGTGTGTGATCCGGAATATTGTAGTACTATACCCCTGATGAATAGTGAGATCGATCCCTCTATATAATGGTAATCATAGGATAAGCTGCCGTCTGGGTAGGTTGTCTGGGTCTGTATGAGACCGCGAGATCGCCGATTCTGATACTGCCGTCTGGGTAGAGAGATCTGGGTTCGTGTGGGACCGCGAGATCCCCGATCCTGATACTGCCGTCTGGGTAGAGAGATCTGGGTTCGTATGGGACCGCGAGATCGCCGATTCTGATATTGCCATCTGGGTAGAGAGATCTGGGTTCGTGTGGGACCGCGAGATCGCCGATTCTGATACTGCCGTCTGGGTAGAGAGATCTGGGTTCGTGTGGGACCGCGAGATCGCCGATTCTGATACTGCCGTCTGGGTAGAGAGATCTGGGTTCGTATGGGACCGCGAGATCGCCGATTCTGATACTGCCGTCTGGGTAGAGAGGTCTGGGTTCGAATGGGACCGCGAGGCCACCGATTCTGATACTGCCGTCTGGGTAGAGAGATCTGGGTTCGTGTGGGACCGCGAGATCGCCGATTCTGATACTGCCGTCTGGGTAGAGAGATCTGGGTTCGTATGGGACTGCGAGATCGCCGATTCTGATACTGCCGTCTGGGTAGAGAGGTCTGGGTTCGAATGGGACCGCGAGGCCGCAGATTCTGATACTGCAGTCTGGGTAGAGAGATCTGGGTTCGTGTGGGACCGCGAGATCGCCGATTCTGATACTGCCGTCTGGGTAGAGAGGTCTGGGTTCGAATGGGACCGCGAGGCCGCCGATTCTGATACTGCCGTCTGGGTAGAGAGGTCTGGGTTCGTATGGGACCGCGAGATCGCTGATTCTGATACTGCCGTCTGGGTAGAGAGGTCTGGGTTCGAATGGGACCGCGAGGCCACTGATTGCTAATATTATAGGAGGTACATGGTATGCATCTTAGGAATTCCCTGTCCTTAGGGGGTAGATACCTGTTGTGAATAGGTCCTAGGGAGGGGCAGAGGGTAACGTTCTAGAAGGGGTTAGTAAGGCTCTGATGAGCTGGTTCTATCTAATCTGAGAACCCAAGCAGAACAGTAGTAACAACAGAAATAGGACCAATGTGGTCTTCATTATTACGCGCCATGTTTAAACGTGCAATATATATACATACAGAAGGAATTTCTCCTCCATATAACAAATCGAGCCATGTATTAGCAAAACACGCAAGGAACAAACAACCATTGCTTATTACAAATATCAATCGCCGTGAATCGGCAAAGCAGGCATATGAACTGTTATATCCATGATCTCTATTCCTCCCATTTTCCTGTATAAAATTGTACCAAGAAACGATGTTCCTCCCATTGGGACATCGTGTTAGTCGAACGATATCGTTCACGTATCGTATTTCCATTTAACTTTATCTTGCCGTGTATCGGCAATTGCAGCCCTATGGATCGCAAAAAGATCTTGGAACAATAATCAATCTACAGACAGTGACATGCAACATACCCATAAGCTCTTATATCTCTCCTCCCATATTTTCTCCCAAGGTACTTATTAGAATAACAACCCTTCAAAATTCATTAACAAATACTGAAAATTTACAAAAATTCTTCTATCCTGTCATCAGTTCATAATTGAAAATTACCCAAACTTTCTGGCTAGTATATCATCATTATCCAGCAGTGTGGTCTGGGGTTTAAGCTAGGTGTGATGCCATTTCTTCCCCCATATTTAAACCTCCGGGTGCTTTGGTTTCTAAATCGATAATGTACCGGGATTCTAGTCTTCTGAGGGTCTGTAATTTTTTTCCTTCTCGTGGACTTTCAGGCACACAATCTAAGCAAAAGAACCTAAGAAGGTCCCTATTGCTGTTATGTTTTATGGCAAAATGGCGGGCAACCGGATAGGACAAGTCTCTATTCGCGATTGCCCGCATATGCTCTAGCACCCTCATGTTCACTGGATTAATGGTACTGCCAACATATCTCAGTTGGCAGGGACACATTAAACAGTACACCGCATGGTCAGTGTGGCAGGACATGAATTTGTTTATGCTTTTGCCCCCCTTGCAGCCTCGCACTTCATAAGTTAAGGTTCGTTTACTATTTGTGCAGGCCTTACATTTCCCACAGGGAAAAAAACCCTTAGCATCCTTTAGTGTGCCTTTTGTTTTCACTATTGGTTTCAAATGGCTCTGAACTATATGGTCTCTTAAAGACCTCGCCTTTTTAAATGTTATAAGCGGGGCTGCTGGCAGATCAGGTCCAACAATGTGGTCAGTTGTTAAGATATGCCAGTGTTTCGTCATAATCGACCTTAACTTAGAGGAATTTGCTGAATAGGTGGTGATCATGCGGAATTTTCCATTGGTGTCTGGGCGTATTTTCTTCTCAAAGAGAGACTTTCGGGACAGTTTCCTTACTTTGTTTAGTGTTTCATGTAGGAGAGTGTCTTTATATCCCCTCTCTGAAAATCTGTCTATACTCTCACTTGCTGCTTTTTCAAAGTCCTCATCCTGTGTGCAATTGCGTTTCAATCTTAACAGTTCCCTGTAGGGGATACTGTTGATTAGTTTCTGGGGGTGACTACTTGCGGCGTGTAAAACACTGTTTCCCGCCGTGGGCTTTCGATATAGTGAGGTACAGATTTTACCATTCCTCACCATCACCTCAAGATCCAGGTAGTTAACCTTTTCTTGGCTCACCTCCCCTGTAAATTTTAAGTTACAGTTGTTCATATTCAGCAATTGTATGTACTCTTTGGCCTCTGCCACAGGCCCATCCCATACTAGGAACAAGTCATCGATATACCTGCTCCAGGCTATCAATTTCTTGCTCCATGTGGCATTTTCAGGGGCCCAGGCTACCTGCTCCTCCCACCAGCCAACGAAAAGATTCGCATAGCTGAGGGCGAAGCAGGAGCCCCTTGCCGTGCCAGATAGTTGTATGTATATATCATCCTGAAATAGAAACAGATTATTTCGCAAGCAAAAGTTAATTAACTTTACCAACATTTTGTTGTGCATTGCATATTTTAGTGGTTTCTTATTAAGGAAGTATTCCACGGCATGTATGCCCTGATCGTGATCAATGCACGTATAAAGGCCTGTTATGTCCAGGGTCAAAAGTACATAAGTGGGTTGCCATTCCAATTCCTCCACTTTTTGGATGAAGTCTGATGTATCTCTAATATAGGATTTCAGCGAGAGTACAAATTCAAAAAGATAATGGTCCAAGTATTTACAAAGATTTTCAGTCAATCCTCCTATTGAGGAAATAATTGGTCTCCCTGGTGAATGATCTTTATTCTTATGAATTTTTGGCAGGTGATAAAAAGTGGGCAAAATTGGATTGACAGTTTTCAGGAATAGATATTCCTCCAGTTCTATCATCTGCTTCCCATGCCATTTCTTGAGTAAATCATGCAGTGTGTTGACACTTGCCAGATATTCCTTCCTTGTTGTTTTGGCATAGCAAGTTTCGTCATTCAATTGCCGCATTGCTTCAGTCACGTATAATTCCCTTGACATAATGACAATATTTCCTCCTTTATCGGAGGGTTTGCATTCGATGGAATTGTCCTCCGATAGATTTTTTATTGCTTTTTGTTGCTCTCTGGTGGTATTGAAAGCTCTTTTCTCAAAGATCTGTTCAGTCCTCATGGTCACCAGATCCCTGGTAACGGCATCGGAAAAGATGTCAATTGCATCCAGGGCTGTTTGTGGAACAAATTTAGATGGTAATTTGAACCCGCTTGTAGGTGCTTCTTGATCAATTTCCACCCTGGTTAGTCTCTGCGTGAGGGTATTTGCCACTTCACTCTCTTCGATGTGATCCTCTGCGCGGAGATTGTGTAGAACTTCGCATGCGGTCAAATCGTTGACGCTCAAGAGGTCAGTATCTTTTTTATTATTCCTTAGATGTTTCATTTCTTTCACTGTCGGTTTAACCTTGAAGAATTTGTATAGTTTTATTTTCCGGATAAATTTGTATAAATCAATCCTGGTTTGTGTATATTCCAAGTTTGTTTTGGGGCAGAATGTTAATCCCAATCTGAGAACGGATTCTTCCGCAGATGTTAGGGGTCTCCGTGACAGATTTACTATGGTGAGGTGTTCAGGTTTCGTTACCACCTCCCTCTTCTCTGGCTCCTTGTCACTCTTGAGGCTGCGTTGTTTTGCCCGCTGCCTCTTCCCCTTCCAGCCACCGCGTCTGGTTTGCCTGCCCCTTCTGGGGGTTTGTTCTTCCCATCTCTCAACCAACTTGCCTTGATTAAATCGAATTCCTGATGAAAAGGAGTTTTTGTGGTTGTCATCACAGTGCCTGCTGTTTCATCATCAGACTCATTTGCAGTTAGATCTGAGTCTGAAGTTTCGACTCTAGTTTCCGCTTGTGTTTTCGGCATTTGGTTCTTCTTTGCCAGATCTTTTCGTGGCTGGTCGTATTTTTTAGCGAAGGTCAATACCCTCCCCATCGCATAGTCCCGTTCATCACGGTCAAACTTTTCTTGCTTTCTCGTTTTGATTTTTATTTCATACTTTTGTAGTCTTTTCTTCATGGCTGCCCTTAATGCTTCGTGTTCGTCTTTGTTAGAATTTTTTGAAAGATATTTGTAATAAGCAATGGTTGTTTGTTCCTTGCAGGTGTTGCCAATACATGGCTCGATTTGTTATATGGAAGAGAAATTCCTTCTGTATGTATATATATTGCACGTTTAAACATGGCGCGTAATAATGAAGACCACATTGGTCCTATTTCTGTTGTTACTACCCAGAATGCAATTATAAAATGATGCCGCGCAAAAAGTTCCGATGTAAACACTGACGAAGGGAACCTTTCCCGAAACGCGTTTGTTTTGAGAAATAAATCCGTGCTGTTAAACTACTAAATCCCGAGAGTGCTGTATTCTTCTGACTGGCCTGGCTGGGTATTTTTTGGAGGAATTGGAGCTACTATTTGTATCGCGGGACACCGCCGCGTTTACAGCACCCGCTACTGGAGTGACTCGTGCTATTGGTGTAAAGGAGCATTATATATATATATATATATATATATATTACCGCCACTCCACTTCGCAAGCAAAGACGCAGGCGCTCTCTTCTCCCGAAGAGACACATGGAGCACAGACCCAGGTTAGTAGAAAAATCGTTGGTTTATTAGCTGCTACTCAGTCGGCCATTACGCGTTTCGGTACTGACGTACCTTGATCACATGACACAGTAAATGGTCACCTGGTTTCTTATATACCAACATTTGCATTTTTTTCTCTTTTGTTAGTGATGCAATTTAAAGTGACAGTGCTCTAATTGTAATAACAAATCTGTACATTCGCTATAGAAGCATTTTTGGCTCCACATTGCATATTGGCATACATTTCATATCGGTATAAATACCTTAAGACACATTTACATAGTAATATGTACATACTCAATTTATCTTTCTGTGCAAATTTCGCAATAAAGTGCATTGTATCACGGTATAAATACCCTAGAGCAGATTTAAAAGAGTGTAATAATTATATAAATAAATAAATATATATACATTTGATTAGAAAAGACTCATTTCTCTTCTCGCTCTGTGCAAATTCGCATGTGCAAGATAATATCCCTATAGATTTTCACTTTACATATGTTTAGTATCTATGAAATTGTTTTGTTGGGGCCACTTGTGTGTTTCTGGACAGATTTTAATGTGGTTTAAAAGGTCCTATTCAGAAGCCTCTGATAAGGACGGTAATTAAAAGAAAAGAAAAAAGAAACGTGTTATCGTGTAAACCCAGATGACAGAAAAAGAGAAAAGAAAACACCCTAAAAGAAGTATAGCAACATGCAATTCATGATTTTTTGTCAATGAGATGTTTTGTTAAAAATCAATTGCTATTAAAAACCTTTTTATGCAGTTTTTATTGTTTTCTGTTACGGCTATGTCTTTTGTGATATACTAAACTCATTTATATTTACCAGGGGAATTGTTTGTGGGTATATGTTTGTTGTTCTGTTACTTTCACTATACTCCATTTACACTTTTTCTATACTTCCCTCCTCTTGACTGTTATTATAGGCATGTATACAAATCTTCAGTTATATTAAGCCCATACGGTTGTTTAGAATCTAGCTTCAATATATAGCTAGTTTCCAATCTTCGTAGTTTTTCATCCCGATCCCCTCCTCTCTTACTTGGGGGTATTGTGTCAATGAGGTAGTATTTCAGTGATTTGACATCTCCCTGATGTTTTTCATTGAAATGACGGGCAACTGGGTAACTCGGGTCTTTGTTTTTAATTGCACGTATATGTTGCAATATTCTTTTATGTCCCTGCAATTTCGTGCTTCCCACATATCTTAAATTGCAGGGACACTCGAGGATATAGACCACATATTCCGTTTTGCACGTTAGCATATGTTTAATCTGTTGTTCACCTTTTCCAAATGCTAGTGCAAAACTCTTTTTGTTCACCCCATTCAAGCAAGCTTTACACGTTTGACATTTGTAGAAACCTCGTCTCTGGTTAAACCAGTTCTTCTTAGCGACTTCTATTGGATTGTTAACTACTAATCTGTCTCTCATGTTCGGTGCTCTTCTATGAGTGACTGTTGGTTTGCTTGGTAAGTGAGGACCTAATACCGGGTCATTCTTAACCAATGGCCAATTTTTTCGAATAATTCGACCAATTTCTTTGTTTTGTTTGTTATATATATGTATGCAGATACTTTCTGTTTCTCCAGGACGGCAACACAGAAATAACGGACCACCAGGCAATGTAGAGCTTCTCAGGTAGGTTTATTATCCCCCCTCTCACTCGGCATGATGTGTTTCGGGTAACAAATACCCTTGTTCACATAACGGGCATGCAGTACTTGTCAGTTTATACATACATGTTTTTTTCACCTTTCAAAACCATGTGACCATAAACAGTGAAGACGTACTTCTGTGTAAAACAGGCAATTTAGTGGAATCTTCCGATATTAGTAGGATCTTTGGGGCATATTACCAAGCAATAGCGATAATTATCGCTATTGCTCTGTTAGAGACAAAAATTTACCGCTGAGCTGTGGTGATTTTTATCGCAAATAAACCTTGGTATCACCAAGGTTTATCGCAAATGCGATAAAAATCGGCCGCAATGCATGAATATCGCTGAAAAGTCCGCGATATTCATGCATTAGCGAGCTAATGCTCTTAGCCATGTTATCCACCTCCCATTGGATAACATGGCTAAGAACTGCTCAGGGCAGGTGTTAGCTTTTGGAGATATTCGCGCTTAGCGCGAATATCTCCATAAGTTGGTAATAGGAGATAGCGATGTTAGCGACTGTTTCCAGTCGCTAACATCTTGGCACGCCCACTTTGCATGTCATTAGTGATAAATATCACTGACATGCAAAGTGGGGCTCAAGATGGTCGCTATCTCCTACTAGCTGTCGGTAACTGGTGTTAGCGACAGCTAGGTAATAGGGAGATAATTTTATCTCCGCTTTCTTGGCTTTTAAAGCCAAAAAAGCGGAGATAAACCCCCTTGATAATATGCCCCTTTGTTTTTTGCATGATTACAGTTCTAGACAGCAAAACATTTTTGGAGTGTAGCAGCAATGTTTTTGAAATATAGCAGCATAAATGCTTAATAGTATGTGCAAAATACGCAATAAATACTATTAACAAATTCATACAATAAATAATATATATTTGTAACATATTATTTAACATCAAGCTTATTTTTAAATTCATATAACACTATTTATGGTTTGTGCAAAAAACGCAATTATTTACTTTCCTTTGATTCACATTGGTGACTGAATGTGCAAATCACAGCTTGAATGCTGACGCGTTGTGCAAATCAACCATGCGTAAAATGGGCCAGTCTGTTATCAGAATAAGTCCATTCCTCTGTGCAAAATATGCAAAATTTTTAATATGATGCTAGTATATTACCTAAGCATCGTGCAAATTTCCTGCCTCAATGCAGTTACATCTGTGCAAAAGTAAGCCTATATAAGAATAGCTGCCACGAATTGTCCCCACATAAAATTATTAAATTATTTGTGTTGTCAAGATTAAAATATCATTCTTGTCTATACCTGATCCCAAGTATGAACCCAAATATATCTAATCCTCATGCAAATGATTCCATTAACAATTGCCAAAGTGCTCATTGCTGATCATATGTGCAAAAAGAATAATAAATATTGTTTAAAACCAATGAATCACATATAGAAACGGAGGCTGACTATTGGGGTTAAATGCATGTAAATACCCCATACCCTATATAGTTGTCTTCTAAAGTATCCATATTCTTAGGAGGCCTCACTCATTACAAGCCTGTAAGAGTAAACTAGATGTTACAAGTTTCTTAAATGGTCTCTTAAACATAATTAAGGGATAAGGTCAAATCAATTGTTTAAAGGAACGTATGTAAATCCTCCATATTGTTGAGACCATTTGGATATTTACTATCCAAATTTAAAATGTATCTTGTTTTCAATTGTCTCAACACTTTTTCCCTATTATCCCCGTTACATGGCATAGGAACAGAATCAATTACATAATAGGCTAAACAATTAATGTCCTTATTATGTACAGATTTAAAATGTCTTGCATCTGGATAAGTCGCATCTCAGTTTATAATGGCTCTAATATGTTGTAGTATCCTCTAGTGCACCTGGAGCTTCGTACTTCCCACATACCTCAGCCCACAGGTGCACGTGAGAACATAAACTGCAAAATCCGTACAGCAGTTATATTTGCCCTTGATGTCAAGTTCCTTTTCTTTAAATGGAGTGCTGTATTTTGTTGTGTTTACACCTAATTTACAAGCACAACATGTAATGCATTTGAAGAAGCCCTGTTTAGTTGTTAACCAAGTTTTCATAGAGGCTCCTTCTACCTTCGTTCTGGAAAGGTGTGCTGCCATAGATTGTGATTTTCTAAATGTTACAACCAGTTTGACTGGTAGCTTTTCATTTAAGATGTTATCTGTTAAAAGGATGAGCCAGTTTTTATTTAAAATGGCTCTAATTTTGCGTTCTTGCGCACTATAGGTTGTAATTAATCTAGGTGCTTCCTCCCCTTCACTTTTTTCTTTTTCTCTTTTCTTATCAGTAGGCAATAATGATGCTCTAGATTTCGCATTAGCTTTTAAAACGGCATCAGTTAGTATCTTCTCAGTGTACCCTCTTCTTCTCATTCTGTCCAGGGCTTCGTCCTGACGTTTTTTTAAATCTTCAGGTGTACTACAGATGCGCTTTAACCTTAAGATCTCCCCGTAGGGGATACTGGCAATGAGATGTTTTGGGTGCGCGCTGGAGGCATGCAGTGTGGCATTTCCTGCCGTCGGTTTTCTAAATGCACTGGTTGCTAAGCTATTGTTGTTCACATATATGCGCACATCTAAAAATTCAATAGTGGTGGGACTACAATGTGATGTGAAATGCGATTTAAAGCAATTGATATTAATCTTCTTGATAAAATCCCCTGCACTTTCAACATCTCCCTTTCAAATTATAAAAACATCGTCTATAAAACGTAGCCAGTATTTGATCTTATTGTTGTAAATGTCCTCATATTGTACCCTGAGGACCTGCTCTTCCCAGCACCCAACATGTAAACACGCGTAGCTCGGGGAAAAGCAGGCCCCCATGGCCACTCCTTGCTTTTGTCTAAAAACATCATTGCCAAATGAAAAGAAGTTATTTTCTAAGCACCATGTAATCAATGACAACAGCATCTTGTTATGCAATACATATTTTGCAGGCCTTGTTTTCAGAAAGTATTCAATTGTTGTAGGCCACATATATGTTCTATGCTGGTATACAACGACTCTATGTCCAGAGTTATTAAAATCAAGTCATTTCATTTGTCCATGCAATATTTTCACGTTTTCTTAAAAAGTCTCCAGTGTCTTTCAAATGGGACGGCATCGTTTTTACCAACTCTTGTAATTAAAAATCAATGTATTGACCCACGTGTTCCGACATGCTATTGATAGCAGATATGATGGGCCGGCCTGGAGTTGGGAATGTTCCTTTATGAATTTTAGGTAAAAGATATAGGAAGGGTACCTCCGGATGTTGATTGAACATAAAATGATATTCCTCAGTTGAGATTACCCCTCTTTCGCTTTATTGTAGGCCTTCATTGTAGTTTTTTCATAGCAATGTGCATTGTTGAGATGGCGCATGGCTTCTTTTTCATATTGATCCTTTGGCCATAACACTATGTTTCTGCCTTTATCAGACTTTTTCACAATAATTTCAGAATTCTTGCTGATCTTTTCCATGAGATTTTGATATTGCACTTGGTTCTGATTGGCTTGTTTCTTTTTAAAATTGACTTGACGATTGAGTTTTTTTATCTCCTCAATGACTCTGTCATGAAATATGTCCACCGCATGTTTTGGCATTAGCGGTAAAAAGGAAGATTTAGGTTTGAACGGACTTTCACCAGCCCCCTTCTTCAATAAGTCAATTCTACTCAATCTTGTTTGTGTGGATACTTGTGAGTTGCTTTGTTCTTCATTATTTAATTTGTGCATGGTTATATATATATAAATTACCACAATCCTGTTATGCCCGGAATCCCCAACAAACAGGTACGGACCACAGCGTGCATTGAATATTTATGTGCAGTTTATTGATAGTTCTTAGCGTTATCTTTGACGGCAAGTGCCCAGCATGACGCGTTTCGACAGTGGAACACTGTCGTGATCACATGACATGCCAAGGGCCAATCAGCAATAAATAGTGTTACAAACATTGAAAAAAACTGGCGTCAATTGTCCGCCTTTTCTATATCCATGGAGCTAGAAAAAATACTCTAACCCTCCAAATTAATATAATATGAATCACTAAAATGATTATATAATCAGGCAATACTATACATATATAAATTAAATAAATCCCAAGTGAGCTATAAAGTGTTAGTGCTAATAAAATTAAAATATGGTCTAATCCTGATGCACCACCAGTCATTTAAAAAACAACCATACTGTAAACTGTCTCAGAGGTAAGACCTTGAGATACATTTAAATCATATTTCTTCTATCTGTTGTCATATATATATAAAGCAAAGTAAAGCACGTAGTCTTCCTAGCCTACCAGCTTAGTTCAAATTCCATATACTCATTTAGTTGCATACAGTCTTACAGTGGAAAGACAGATGCAAGTCAATGTGTCTATGGAATTGGACCTCAGCTGGTAGGCTAGGAAGACTGTGTGCTTGACTCTGCTCACCTAAAAATGCAAGTGATCATTAGTCAAAATTGACTACTAGACAATACCATTTGATAAAGCATACAAGCAATCTGAGACGTTGTCTAAAAGTGGTGCAATGTTACCAGTCGAGTCCCCTCCTATTGGCAGTACATCAACAAAGAGCAAATCCAGTAAGCAGAACATCCTTTTCACTTTCAAAATCTCATCATTGGGCAAACCTGAACACAAGGTCTAATTTCTTGGTCCACTGAATGTTCTAATCCTATAGACCACCTTTCAGACTCAAGACAACTGACTCAGTTTTACATCCAACTCCCATGTAGGTCCTACAAGAGTTGTTCTCCTTACTGTATGTGGCCTCTGTCACCATTAACCTTCTGATCACCAAGACTTATATAACTGCATCCTGGATGTAAGGCCTAGTAGTTCACTGCTAAACAAATAACCCAATCTAGATTACGATTCAAAATCCAAATGGTAATTTCCAGGAAGAATGAGACAGAAGAAAACAAAGACATTAGAGTACATATTGAGGTTACTGTTACACTTGACTTAGTCAAGCCCAAGGATAAAAACATAGTAACCCTGTCCTCCTTACCAGTCCTCTTACAAAATCCCAAATATTCACAATATCTCACAGGGATGGCTTCTAAGACTGTGTCAAGACCTCCCATTCAAAATCAAAGCTTCACACATAGCCAACCTACAACCATACAATCTACCAAACTGCCCTTCAGCTCCATCTTTCACTGAAAGTTCTGGCTTGCATCAAATCAGGCAAGGAATGATCTCTGGTTTAAACGAAACTGGGCAAGCCTTCTAACATACAAGGTCAGCCTGCACCATGCCAGTCAAGCCAACCATTTATGCAAACTCTGTCTTGCAGTTTATTCATACAATGACTACAAAGTGTGACAAAGACATACTGGTTGTATCATCAAACTATTCAAATATTAATATCATTCTATACAATGTATAAGAGGTGCATTGTTCTTGCAACTGCTATATAAGAGTTTAGTATGTGTGCAACTCATACCTCACTAGGACTCAAAAAACACTTCTGGCCACTAATCACAAAGGTACATTTAGTCAGACCTTTATTATTGAATTTATCTTAATATGCCTGTGTTAACAATGTGGGTCTCTAGTTAGCAGAGGTAGGTACCTTTGTCCAAATAGGGACCCTTGCTTCTAGTCAGGGTATGGGGGATACAACTTTAGATCACCCCTACACACCCCCTGGGTAGCTTGGGACTAGCAGACATTCTTATCCCAAAGGCAATGTGCAAAGTATTTGCATTCAAAACACACAGTAATACAGTGATAACACCACAAATGGACACCACGCCAGTTTAGAAAAATAAAGTATCTTTATCTAAACTCAACAAGACCAAAATGACAATATTCCAACATACATGTAATAAGAATATGAATTTTAAAAGGTTTCAAACAACTGGGTCTATAGAAAACTATGGGTGCTTGGTTTCTCACAAATTACATATAGATGCGTCAGAATTCACAATGACAAACAGCCACAAATAAATGCATCAGTTCCTGAGACTTTGGGGTGGAGATGCAGCAGTTCAGCTGCACGCAGGAGAAGTGATGAATTGCGTACGGTTTGCAGGGGGGAAGTGATGCTTCGACCCCAAGGTGATTCTGGTCTGCGGGTGTAGCATCAGGGAAACTTGCCGCACAGGTATGAAGCATGGAAATCTGAGATGCGTTGGCAATTAATGTAGTGGCGTCGAACAGCGCAATGTCAGTTTCTTCAGCAGCGATCCCTTGATGTGTTGGTTCTTGCTGGTGCTGCATCGGTTTTGGCAGCGGCACGGTGATGCGTGCCGCTGCCGCTGCCCAGCGGTGTTGCATCGCACAGCGGTGTTGCATCGGAAAAACAGCCGCAAGAAGAGCGATGCATCAATTTCTTCAGTTTTTCTTTTCTTCCAGCACCCAAATAGAAGGAACAACCTCCAGAGGCCAAGAACTGGAACAGGCACCTCCGAGCAGGTCAAAACTCTCAGCACCAGAGTTCAGGGGAGCTGGGGAGAAGTCTTTGTGCTCCTGGGACTTTAGTACTGGAGGCCAGCACACACAGGCCCTTAGAGATCTTCTTCAAGGAGGTTCAAAGCAAAGTTCCAGTCTATGTCCTTTTCTTGGCAGAAACAGCAACTGCAGGCAATCCCCATACAGCACACATCAAACGGGCAGAACTCCTCCTCACAGCTCTTCAGCTCTTCTCCTTGGAGAAGGTTCCTCTTTAGTCCAGAAGTAATCTAACTTTGTGGGGTTTCAGGTGTAATACTTATACCACAAAATGTATCTGTTCTCTTTGTGCAAGGGTCTCTGAGCCGAGTCCAAATCTGTTCTGTCCTCACTGGTGCAGTATGACCACAAGGGGGCGACAGCATTGTGCAAGGGAGACAGGCCCTATTCAGGTGCAAGGAAATCTCCTCCAACTGCTCGAAATTCAGCCAAGGTCTATTCAGCTCAGCTCTGAGTCATCCAGGAAGGGCCAGGCACACCTCAACCCGCACAGTGGCTGTCTACAGTGAATGCACATCCACAGACCCTGTCACTCCAAAATCAGACAGTCTCTACACAAACAGGTAGAGGCAGCACACAGAATGGTTAAACAAAGACATGCCTACTTTCTCACTGTGCCACTAGATTCAAGCTATCCTGGTTGATGAGGGGTGAATCCCTGAAACAGGATGCTTGTTTCCAGTCCAGGGAGGACCTGGCTTGGCAGTTCGGGCTGCGCTTTTCCCATGAGGCAGAGGGTCAAGACTGATTTGCATATGGCCAGGTCTAAACTGGGGTGGCATTGTGAGGAAAAGAATAATGGAATTAACACAGATCTCTTGACGGGGTGAATGTTTTGATTTGTCCTGCATTCCGTCCACCAATTGTTTGTCTTGTTGCTTCCTTGCCCCAAGTGCGCCCTGTATGCCCAGACGTGGGTCTCGGGCTCACTGTGCTACTGGATTCAAGCTATCCTGGCTGATGAGGGGTGAAACCCCGAAACCGGTCCTAGTATGCTTGTTTATGTTCCAGGGAGGACCTGGCTTGGCAGTTTGGTCAAGACTGTTCCCACGAGGCACAGGGTCAAAACTGATTTTCGTATGGCCAGGTCTAAACTGGGGTGGCATGGTGAGCAAAAGAATCAGTGGCATAACACAGGCCTCCACAGGTCCCTCGGTGCGGGGTGGCCCAAAGCTCCAGGAGGCCCCGTCAGCACAGAACTCTGACTGAAGAGCTCCCGATTTAGTCTGGAGGTGGACCCTCCTCGTACCTTGCAGGGGGCCCCTTCAAGTTCCGTTACTCCAGTAAAAAGAATGATGGATTCAACCCAGATCTCTTGACTGGGGTGAATGTTTTGATTTGTTCTGCATTCAGTGCATCAATTGTGTGTATTTTAATTTCTAAAAGTGGCATTTTCAAACACACAATTTAAAAAACATCTTTACTATCAGATGTGTTATTAAATTAAATTCTAAGTTCAGAGAGCCTAAACTTTATTTCTCTAACTTTTCCCAATGGGAAGGTATACTTGTAAAATGTTACTAAGTACTTCCCATTCTATCCTATGGGACAGATGGCCTTTCAATAAGAATTGGCAGAATTTCACTATCAGGAAATTTCTCTCATTAATATTTAATAAACTTTTTTATTCTAGTATGTTTTTATAACTTTGTATAAACAATAAAAAATCAATCATGTTGTTTTTTAATAATTAAAGCATTGTCCTAACATATACTTTGGACTAATACGCATCACAATATGTTCAGTTGATGTTTATATGCCTGCAACTTTATATGAAAACTGTTTTGCTCAAGAACATTTTCAAATTGATTGCTGTTTTTCCCTGCTCTTGGCAAGTAATTAGTTTGCAGGGGGGGCCTTTTTCTAAAATACCTATCAGGACATGTCACACACACTAGTACATGTGCTACCTTTAACACACACTGCACCCTGCCCATCGGGGTACTTTGGTCCTACTATAGGGGTGCCTTACATGTACGAAAATTGAAGGTTATGGCCTGGCAAGTGGGTGCACTTGCCAGGATGACATGACAGCTGACAAAATGCGCACAGACACTGTAGTGGCAGGTCTGATATACCTTTTCAGGGTTACTCATGTGGGTGGCACACTCAGTGCTGCAGGCCCACTAGTAGCATTTGATTTACAGGCCCTGTCAAACTTAGTGCACATTACTAGGGGCTTACTAGTAAATCAACTATGCCGATCAGGGAGAACCATTTGTAATCACAATTCGCACAGGGAGCACTTGCACTTTGACACTGATCAGCAGTAGCAAAGTGCTCAAAGCATTTAATGCAGCAAAAACGAAATCTAGCACAGCATAAAAAAATACAGGAGGTTGAGGAAAAAAGTCAGGGAAACGACACCAAAGATGCAAAGTCTAACAGCCTGCCAGCAATTCACAAAAGAATTACTGGCTGGTTTAAATCTTTTTTATAGGGCAGAGTCTTCTGTCACAAGAGCAGAGATCTCCACAGTCATAAATTCCACTCAGTGAGTGGGGGACAGGCAGTCCAAGGCATGGTTTGCCTTGAGAGTTTGGGAACTCCCACAAACATGTATATTCATGGTCAATTGCAAACGCCAGTCCATCCCCTTTCCACCATGAAAAGGGTGGGAAATTTACTCTAGACAAGGGCTGGCCTAACTACCCTTCCAGTTTAAGAGACGACGGGATAACCCTCACATTTGGTGGGGATGAAAGAGAACGGCTTTTTCCACGATGAACACTCCTCCATAAACCATTTAAAGTGTATTTGCAGAGGGGATCCCGTTCCCACTGTGCGGAATAATCCCCTTGCAGTGGGAATCGGAGACCACATAGAAAGACACATGACTTTCCTTGGAGTACGCCTAGAAAGCTAGGCCTTGTAGAGTTTCACAACTTATTCATGGGAATGTGCGTGGAAATAGAAAAAAAGCAGTAAAAACAACATTCAGGCGGAGGGAGTGCTTTCATATTTTTTCCTACTTTTTTGTGAATTGGGCAAAGTTTTTATTTTAGCTCTATTTAAACCCATGGAGGCTGCAACCCCCAAGTCCTGTAATACAGTACATTTTCCATTTTGTGTTTGTTCATAGGCTTGTAATCACGAAGAAACGTTTCTTATAGTTCTCTCACTTCTAAAAATATGTCAATACGCCGGCAATATAGAAGCGCCCTTTGAAAATAGTCCCTACGAGTGTGTGCTCAGTGGAGCATTAAATATATTACTTTTTAACATTTATATTAAAAGCTGTTTGTACATTTTATGGCTCTAATTCGGGACGTGATCGATATAACAACCTTAAACGGCATTATGTTTTGCAAAATAGTGAGAACCTTGAGGAAAAGCTATCAAGCAGGTACAGGAACATTAATCAAAAACAGAACTCTCAACAATAATTGAAGCCTTAATAAGGATAAATGTATCCAAGCAAAACACTGCATTAACTCTGCATGCTCTGCTGCAGAAAATTCTCGCGCGTATAGAGTTTTCCAGAAAGCAAAAATGCATCTTCATGCAGCCATAATGATTGGAAAGGGGATTGTTAACCAACTCATGCAAATTGTTATTTTTTTACATTCCACTGGATTTGTGCCATAGTATATTAAAGCAGCTTGTAAATCATGCATTAGTTTGCATGCGGATTGCTGCGCTCTGGTGTTTGTGCTGCTTGGCTGTAAAGCACACGCGTTTTATTCTCCTTCTCAGTAGCTTTTAGGTTAGAGCTACCGTGCATGCCCTATAAATATGTCAGCAAATTATTTATTTTATTTATTTATTTATTCAACTTGTATAGCGCAATTATCACCGATAGGTCTCTAAGCGATTAATTCATCTGCTTTAGTGGCGGTGCTTGTTATGCTATGATATGGTATGTTATCTTGTGTTATGTTACAGAGTGTCTGGATAGGAGACAGTGTTCACCGTTTTTAGCAGCCCTTGGCATTATTCAAGCTTGGTGTTTCTGGGGATGGGTGGATCCAGAAAGGTAGTGCATAATATTAATCTTTGGAGAGAATCAGATCTGGCTTACTCTTAATTGTTATAAATACAATAAAGTGAATAACGTTGAGGTGTGTAATAACAATGATGAATGTATGTGCAATGTGTGTGGAATGAAGAACAGCTGCATCGGCCTGTAAAGCATGAAATCTACCATATTAGCATTAGGAAACACATTCCGCATTCAATAGATCTCCAACATACTTTTATGATACCATGGAGGAAAACCCTGCCAAACCTTTTGGGGAGTAATATAGACTTTTCTGTAGCTCCTTTTGTAGCACAGATCACGCAGTTGCTAAATGTGCAACTCGCGATACAAAGTGGAACATGGAGTTCGCACCATGCTTGTGTTTTTAGAATGGGGACCTCAGCTAGTAAGTTCAAGGGGCCTCAGTTATGAAAAGTGACGCATCACTGCTTGAAAACAGCGATGCGTCACTTTTCACTGCGCCCTCCTTACGACACCAATGATGCGTCATATTTACAGTATGACGCATCATGGCGCAAGGAGTTACAGATACGTCAGTATTTCTGGCGTATCTGTATGGCGCAAAAGTGACGCCTTGCTGAAGTGTGTCACAAAAGTGATGCAACTCCAGCAATGTGTCCTTTCACATGGAGCAAGCCCCATGTGAAAGGGCCTACGTCAGTCTTACGCCTGCTGTGAGGCAGGCGTAAGAAATTGACGCATTTGCGTCCTAGAATTGGCACAGTGAAATCTCATAGATTTCACTGCGTCATTTCTACGACCCTTTCTTGCGTCAAAACGCCCCCCTTGCATACATTATACCTGGCGCAGGTATAATGTGGCGCAGGGGTTTACAAAGTGACGCATCTACCTAGATGCGTCACTTTGTAAATATAGTGCAACAAGGCACATTTTTTACGCTGCTGGTGCGTCACAAAAAGTGACGCACCGGCCCGTAAAAGTGACGCACGGCCTCATAAATGAGGCCCTTGGGGTGGCTGGGGTTCACTGAGTAGACACAGATTTGCTAGCTATATTCACTCTGTCGTGAAATAAATGAAGAGTTGTATTTGTATTAGAATATGGGATACTTTGGTAAATCACCTGTAATGTGAAAAAAAGACTGACAAAACTACTCAAAGTTCAAATCTGATATGGTATTTTGCATGACCTGGTTTACCTACTTAAATGTAGAAAATGAGGTCTTGTGTTTAGAAGCACATGTTCGTGCATCGGACGGTAGATATAAGTTGAAAAGTATTTTAAAAACATTTTTATAATGACCTTTTCAGATTTGTCATTCTGGTAAATCAGCTGTAAATGTGCAGACAATATTTTGCACACATATATTTGCAACATAACTTTTGGAATATAGGCTTGAAAGAGATGTTTCTCCACTTCAGTTTAAACAGATAATATAGTCTTAAAACACCTAGGGCCATATGTATCAAGCTAATTAGCATTCGCAAAGGCCGAAATTCGGCCTTTGCGAATGCTAATTAGACAAATGGTATGTATCAAACATGTTTGATGCAAAATAAGGAATAGCAAAATTTGCAATTCCTTATTTTGCGATTGCACTTAAGGAATCACAAATTTTGCGATTCCTTAAATGCAATGTATCAAACAAAAAATATTCAAAAAATGGCATTAAGGATTCGCACATTAAAGTTGGTGGTAATTTGCGAATTCTTTTCAAAAATCTTTTTTCCAAAAAACAAAAGGTGCCATATGACGCCCATACATGCCCTTAGGGCATAAATGTGCGCCTTATGCCCCCAAATGTCTTTTTCAGGGGTGCAGAAGGGTGTTCTTGAGACACCCCTGCACCCTTGAAGAAATTCCTAATTTGCGATTAGCTAATTGCTAATCGCAAATTGCACCTTCATTCCTATGGGTCTCCTGGCCCATAGAAATGAATGGGTAATTTGCGATTAGCAATTTGCTAATTGCAAATTAGGAATGGTAAAGAATCGCTATTTAATAGCGATTTTGTACATACATACCATTTTGCATTTCCGAAATAGTGATTCCTTAAAATTCGCTATTTAGGAAATGCAAAATAGTTTGATGATACATATGGCCCTTATTCTGTTCAGAGGCTGCCATTTGGGTAACTCTGGTTCATATAGCCCTGAGATAGCTTTTCCAGTGAAACACTTTAATGAAACAGGAATTGGGCCACAATGTGTTATAAAACAAAGTTAAACTGCAAAAACTTCTGTTTAGTTTGGGTGCAAGTTTAAGAAACTGGAACGAAGTCACTCTAAGCAGAGAGATAACTGGTACAGAAGTAGATAAGAAGGGTTTCCTGATGCCTATTCAAAATAGTCTTATCAGTCTAATAGAGTCTTTTCTCGAATTTCTCAGACTGAGAAGACTACTCCTAAAGCTAAACTTAAAGTTACAAATAGTTTTGGGTGATGTCCAGAGAACTCTATTTACCTCTTCGAAATTCTCACCTGAAGACGACCCTTGAGGCAGAGCAATGTGTGTTTATATAGAAGAGAATTAGCAAACAACTTGCATCTGGGCATTTGGAGGTAGATGCAAATTGGGTTTGTAGAAATAATTTAATAAACTATCATCTTTTGAGGGGCAAGTCCAGGAGTTAAGGATGCATGAAAAGACACAACCCAGTTACATACATTTTCCATGTTTGTCTCACTAAGAGCTTATGACCTGGAATGTTGAGGCTATTATAAGTCTATCAAACCATGCATCTGATCTTGTGGAACTCTGTTGAGCTTATGACCTGGAATGTTGAGGCTATTGTAATTCTATCAAACCTTGCATCTGATCTTGTGGGACTCTGTTCAGCTTCATCTGAAGGTATTGTTATACAACCAAATTGTGAGCCAGAAATGAAGCCTTTGAATAGAACATACATCTTTTTTTGTCTCAACATTGTGTCCTTGCTTTTTGGCCGAAGTGGGGCCTGATTATTAGTCCTCCATAACGTTTGCAGTAGGGCAAAAACATCAGCTTCTACTCATCAGCTCTTGAATGCCAGTCAATCCTGTTAGTTGAAGACGAAAACCCCACAGAGGGAGATTTCAGAGAAACCGAAAAGAGTAATTATGCCGGAGTGGCGGATATTGCTCTTCCATACGATAGTGGGGAGAGAAAGAGGAATCTCCCTAAAGTCACAAATAAACACCCAGCTACATGGGTCTCTCTCCCTAGGGACTCTAATAGATATCTCCAGACACATCACAGGTATATTACCCACAACGTTTTGTGGCATTCTTCATCATCTGTGGTTTCTTCCCATCCATGTTGGTAAATACCATTTCAATGGCCTAACCTATTGGTGGGAGTTCCAAATACATTCTTTTGGATGAGTCCATCGAGGGTGGTGTTTAACTAGCTTGATGGGGAGAAACCACCGATGATGAAGCATGCCACAAAGAATTGTGAGTGAGGTGTCCCCTTCCATTATCTTTGTATATTTGTGATGTGCAAGAGGCATCCATTGGTGTCCCTGAGATATACCTAAACACCTAGGGTGTTTATTTTTGTCTATGAGTGGGATATTGTTGCATCTATTTTGTCCTACTTGACCTTAAATCAATATAGCACTTCTGTGAGATAAAGGATAATAGATCTGATATCACGCATTACTGACAGTAGAGTGCTCACATAATTTCAGCTTTTACTGTTCTCTCTACAGCAATGTTCACTACTACTCCTGCTAGTACAGAGGTGTTGCAGTTTATCTCGATATTATAATGTCTTCACTTTACCACATGAATCAAATCACATTACATGATAGAACTCATGTATGGCACAGCCTCCCTAAACCCAATCCCCATAACTCCAGTTAGCTTCTGTCAGGCGTAGTTTGCTACATGCCTGTAATATAAAATAAAATAAAAGATTGAAATTTCTGCTGCAGCAGGACTACACCATTTTGTATTTTGAAG
The DNA here is from genome assembly GCF_964261635.1 of Lissotriton helveticus. Classification (NCBI taxonomy): domain Eukaryota; kingdom Metazoa; phylum Chordata; class Amphibia; order Caudata; family Salamandridae; genus Lissotriton; species Lissotriton helveticus. The sequence goes on along the minus strand of NC_136071.1, from coordinate 1,088,524,733 downwards.
ACTGAAAACCAAATATCTTCAACCCTTGCTAGAAAGGCATCACTCTCCATGGTTCTGTCTCAACCTAACAATGGCCAATGCCTTTCTGATTTCATGATGAATTGCTGGCTTTTAACTTTAAGTACCTGTTGATGGGCAGAGGAGCAAACTCCACACTACTGTAAGCTGTTGACCAACCATTTACCTGCCCCAGTGGCAGCCATTGACTGGTTTCATCCCCATTCCTGCCCCACATACAAGTACAAAAGCGATCCACCCTGGATGCTTCTTTGGCCTAAGGGCTTGGAAGTGTGGGGCAAACTTACTGATTGGCTTACTCCGTCAGAGCAGAATTTGTATTGTTGCTTTTGTTCGCTCAATGCCTGCTGAGTGAGCAGGGTCCATTTTCCCTGTAATTGCCATATATAGGAATGTACATTCACTCTCTGTTATTTCATATATTTATTTATTGTTTCTCACTTCTTTGACTTTTTTTACTTATTGCTCATTTATGCCCTTTTTTCCAACTTCACAATGTATTTCTTTTACTGTGGGAGGGGGGAGGGTTGGGGGGCTCATCTTTGGATTTGCGATGAGAATTTTCACCTGTACAAATTTTGCAATTTGAAAATAAAAAATACAATAAAAAAGGATGCTTCTTTGGCCTAAAAGGCCTGGGATTGGGTTCTGCCTCAACACCAAGTGGGTTCCTAATGGAGATATTATCCCATGAACTCCACTTAGGGTCAGTACAGACCTGTGGATGCAATGATCATGCATCTGCATGGAATTTGACTCCTCAGGGTTACAGAATGCTTTTCAGATGAGACAGACAAATTGCTTGACTGATTCATGAGATTTGAGCAAGTGCTTTATTACCTCTCCCTCTCAGAGTGCCGTATAGCTTATACTTTCTCAGTAAAACTGTGTGTTTGTTGGACAACATAAATGTCAAGAATGTGCAAGACTTTTTGTACGCAGGATATGTTGACCTTGCTAGCTCACAGTGCACCATCTGTACCCTGAACCGGGTAAGGCAACAGGTGAAATGTACAACCTCAGAACATGACAACGCTCACTGCCCAAGGAAATCTTGGTAACAGATCAATAACATTTTTGTTTGGTAACTCATGCATAGAGATACAAAAAAGTACAGAACATGGCGTTTCAATATTTTTTGAAGTATTGTGATTCTTGTCTAAAATATGTGCCTCGCAATAATCAATACATGGGAATAGTGTAGTATGATTAGCATTATGAGAATGGTGAAGAAGATAAACAATTCAACCATTGTGCTGTTACAGAGATTATATGCTTGCATGTAAGTACTGTTATATTTTGTTCTCCTGCCTAGCGCTACCTGTCCTAGTGTGCTTAGGGTCGGTGAATCAGCCAGAATACCTGTAGGATGTTCTAACTTCCTTGTTACCTGTGGATAAGCGTCATCGAGGAACATGGTCTTGGTGGAGAGCTGGGCTTCCATCCCTCGCAGGAGGTAAACAGGAATCAGCTAGGCTGGAATTCTGGCATGGCGACCACACAATGCCAACGAAATGCTCCTCTTACTAAACAAAAGAGCAATTTCATTTATATATTAAGTATCACCCATGTTGCAATGCCTAGGCCCCAGTCAGGCTGCCATGAAGGATTCTGTATTCAGAAAGCTGTTGCCGAACGAGCAATAATAAACATCGTTTCGAGCACTGAACTTTTGGTTTGTCACAGATGTCCAAGGCTCTGACAATGTACCTACAAAGTTGTGCAAATTTCAGCAAAGATATTTCATGGAACATCATCTGTACAAGCACGCAAGCAAAAAGTGTGTCGTTTGTCGACATTCAAGAAAAGATGTCAAGTTTAAACATGAGCATGTAAAGTGGTGGTGTATCTGCCCAGGCCTAAATGTGACCACACAATAAGAGATGGTGTCTGAGGAAGAGGGTGGGTTGAGTAAAAACATGGGATGGACCATGTTGAGTTTAGTCAAGTGGAGTGTCTGCTTGGAAAGTGAAATCACCTGATGCATGTCTTAAATGAGGAAGGTGAAAAGGTAATGATATTTCATAAACTAATCATTCAGAGCCTTTCAGAAAGGGGAGCAATGTTAAGAAACTAGATTGCTAAAATGAGTTCAATTTCTGCAGATCAATGCTGTAAAACAGCAATTATACTGCACTAATATTGGATTGTAGCATGGACCATTTGTGTGAGGCTACCGCAAGAAAAAGGTTGGTCATGACAATGTTCATATTAATATGGATAAACATTCATTAACACACAGGAGCAACTAGCAGTGGGTGAGACTTTTTGCAAGCATTCCACTGATCAACTTTGTATTTTTTTCAGTGTGATGCCCTAAGCGTGGCATGTATGCTGACATGTGAGTTTTGTGCTCCCTGTACCACAGGACTCAAGATGTGCCATAGGGCCATATGTATGAAGGTACTGATTTGCGATTCTGAAATAGTGATTTTTAAGAAATCGGTATTTCAGAATCGCAAATTGGTATGTATGTACGAATTCGCTTTTTTTTTTAGTGAATTCTCTGTATTCCTTAATTGAGATTAGCAAATTGCAAATCGCAATTAAGGACTACTTTCCCATTCATTTCTATGGGCCAGGAGGCCCATAGGAATGAATGCGAAGGTATTCTTAATTTTGCGATTTACAAATTGAAAATCGCAAATTGAGTATAATATGCATGGGTACACATGTGGCGCACATACTTGCCCTAAGGGCATGTATTTGCGTTTATGTGTGTTTGGCCAAATCAAATAGATTGTGAGGTCTATTCTTGGCGTTCTCAAGTTCTGTTCTGAAGAATTCTTTTTTAGAGTTGAGGATTGCCTTATTGTAGGCATTTCTGGCCTGGCGGAGAAGTTTTAGATGGGTTGCTGACAGGTGCTGTTTCCAGTTTCATTCAGTCTGTCGAAGGGATCTTCTCTTCCTGTCGTGGGATCCATTGGTCTAGGGATTCCTGTCTTTGATCTGGGTTCTTTTTAGTTTTAGTGGAGCAAGGTCATCAAGAATGTTGGATATAGTTGAGGAATAATGATCCGGGATGTTGTTGACCGATGTGCACTGGGGGTGGGGGTCGGTCTCACAGTGCGCAGTCAGTTTCTCATGATCAGGGTTCTTATTGTCTCTAACCCATCGTTTGGGAATCACAGGATGTGGTGTCCATATCTTGTGGGTGCAAGGCAGGAGGGAGGTGATAGCGTGGTGGTCAGAACAATCACATGGGTCAGTAGAGATAAGTTTGACCGCTGATTCCTTAGTGATGATCCAGTCTGGGGTGGTGCCTTATGCGTGAGTAGGGAGAGAGCAGGCTTGGGTAAGGGCTTGGTTGGCCAGGAAGTCTCTGATGGTGTTGACCTGAGGGTCCTTAGGATCGTTCCAATGCAAGTTGAAGTCGCCAAGGAAAATGTCATTAGAGTTAGGGGAAACCTTGGCTGTGATGATTTCCATGAGGGGGTCAGTGAAGGTGTCATTCTTGGCCCAGGATGGTAAAAGATGTGTAGTTGTTGATATTGCCACTCATTTGTAGGGCCCAAACATATATTCATCATCAGACGTTGCTCCAGAGCAAGAGCGAGAAAGGTAGTCAAAAAAAAGAGAAGAAGAGAGGGAAAAAGTAGAGCGAGAAAGGTAGGGAAACTGTGACGAAAGGATGAAACCGACCCTTCAAAAACTAGATAAAAAGATAGAGGGTTGGAGGGGAGGAGAGAGAAACAGGAGATAGAATCAAGACTAGTAATGAACAACCCCAACATTTGGCATGACCGGTTGTGGATTTGAAAAAAGTTAGGGCTCCTAAAATGATATTTTCGAAAAATTAATGGGAAGGAGCCGATACATGGAAATAATTTCATACGTTACAAATGCACATGTGTTTTCAGTGGTAAACTGACCATATGGGTACCACAGCTCAGCTTGTGAATTTTTGTAGAAAAATAAAGAATTGCAAAGTTGGAATTGAGAATATTTCAAAGTAACCTCTAGAGTTTTCTAAAATGAATGCAGCTTTACCTTGCGTTAGGAACATTATGAATCAGATTACATAGAAGTTGAGGAAAGGTTAAAAATTTGGCACTGTGGTGATGGAGGCTTTACAGTAAAGGTGAATAATAATACACACTGGAGGATGATTATACTGTAGAGTTCACCACTTCAAATCAGGAAAAGCAATCTCAAAATAATATAAATGCTAAAAAATGTAAACTCACACGGAAGTGAAGGTTCTCATTACTAAGTCAAGATGAAGACAAAAGTATGCATAGACGACTTCTGCATTATGACAATAGGTATGGAAATTATGCATCACTCGAAGAGACCAACAATCAAAGATCATGCCTACAGTGCAGGAATAACATTTACCACACTGATTACATGGTAAAAAGAGCTGCACAGAAGAGTGATAGGCAATATTTATTTGACTTTTGTTTGCTTTGAAGGGTCTTGCCGTGAGAGGCCCAGTAATTCCGATATGGGTACAATTGTGAATTTGCCCACAAGTACAAAAAGTATTGCAAAAATTCTGCAGTTTGTCCTACATACATTTTTGTGAAGCAAGGGCCATATCTATCAAGCAAATTAGCATTTGCAAAGGCTGAAATTATAAATGGAATGTATGAAACATTTTGGCAGCAAAATAAGGAATCGCAAAATTTGCCATTCCTTATTTTGGCATTGCACTTAAGGAATCGCAAATTTAGCGATTCCTTAAATGCAATGTATCAAATAAAAGTTAATGCAAAAATGCCCATAAGGATTCGCAAATTACCACCAAATTATTTAAAATTCAAAGGTGGCATATGATGCTCATACATGCCCAGCAGGGCATATATGTGCGCCATATGCCCACACATGTCATTTTCAGGGGTGCAGCAGGGTGTTCTTGTGACACCCCTGCACCCTTGAAAATATTCGCAATTTGCGATTAGCAAATTGCTAATCGCAAATATCCCCTTCATTCCTATGGGCCTCCTGGCCCATAGAAATGAAAGGAAAATTGCGATTAGCAATTTGCTAATCGCAATTTAGGAATGTGAAGGAATCGCTAAAAATAAGCGATTTCCTACATACATACCGTTGTGCGATTTCTAAATAGCGATGCCTTAAAATTCGCTATTTAGAAATCGCAAATGGTGAGGATGATACATATGGCCCTAAAACCTGGCGTAATTTGTCTGTTGAAACAAAGCAATGTTGAGAGTTTTGCATCTCGGAACAGTTGAAAATGTGCCTTCGTACAACGTTATCCCACATTCTGATGTTTGGAATTTGAAATGAGAATACCAAATTCCGCTCTCAGGGCCTCATTTATGATACACCAGAGGCGTAAAAAATGCACCTTGTTGTGCCATATTTACAAAGATACGCATCTAGGTAGATGCGTCACTTTGTAAACCCCTGCGCTATATTATACCTGCGCCAGGTATAATGTACGCGAGGGGGGCGTATTGACGCAAAAAAGGGCCGTAGAAGTGACGCAGTAAAATCTATGAGATTTCACTGCGCCCCTTCTAGGACACAAATGCGTCAATTTCTTACGCCTGCCTCACAGCAGGTGTAAGACTGACGCAGCCATGTGAAAGGACACATTGCTGGAGTTGCGTCACTTTTCTGACACACTCCAGCAATGCGTCACTTTTGCACCATACAGATACGTCAGAAATACTGACGTATCTGTAACTCCTTGCGCCATGGTGCGCCATACTGTAAATATGACGCATCATTGGTGTCGCAAGGAGGGCGCAGTGAAAAGTGACGCATCGCTGTTTTCACGCCGCGATTCCTCACTTTTCAAAAATGAGGTCCTTAGTTGTGTTAGTATTTACCAGGTGCTCATTACTCACGCAAACAGAGAGATACTCTTCATGATTCCCTAACAATGCTTATCTGCAAACTCTACTCGGAGTGCCACTCTGAGAGAGCGGTGAAGGGACATGTGAAGAAAGAGTGTGTGTGTGCTCTGCGACTGAGACGTTTTAAGGCATTGGCAGGGTGGGCTCAGGCCCAGGGATCCAGCCTTTCAGGGTGGGCCCCTGATGGACAGAGCTCTGTTCTGCCGGGAGTCTTGCGCTGATGACCTTAGATAATTCTTAAACAGATTGTTGCAAATAGCATTTTACTTTAATTTATTTTAAATGGGTAATGGGTGAGACTCTAATCCAACAGTTTACAGACAAAGGTTGTGCTAATGTTTCACACAACATCCATAGAAAAAGTTTCTCTTATATCAAACAGGACCTCTCCTGTGAAAAATGAGAGGGTGTCAGAGGCTATATGCAGTAATATTAGCGAGCTGTTGCTATGTTATAATATTGTCACCCTCCCTGAATATGAGATGTAAACATATTTAGGATTTGTACCAGAGGGCCTGTGAACTGTCAGTAACCTTGCCAGAGGGGGCATGAAAGAACTGAAACTAGATCATGAATTCAAAGCGGATCCGAGAAGGCGTCTCCAAAATACGTTTGCCCAAGGCCCCCAAAATTCTTAAGATGTCCCTGCTTTGTGAGCTTAACGTTTATAATACATAGGAGTCGGCAATCCCACTTTAACAGCAGAAACATCGTATTGATTTTTGCGGGCTCTGTTTGGAACAGTTTTGCATTTTTTATTACTCAGTTTTCAAAAGTTCGGGATGATATGATGGCAAACAATATTGAAGTATATGTTGAACTTTCAGACACAAGATGATGCAAAAAACAGCTGAAGAATCTGAGAAATGGAGAGGAGCAATAGCTGCAGTTTAAAAAACGAAATTGAGAACTAACTTTTCCTACTGCTGATCTGTAAATCTAAAGTAACAGGGATCAGAAGAAAACATATATTTATTGACAAAGGAATAGGTAACTGTATTAAAGGTAACATGTATTTGCATGTTTCTACACATTCTAAACTACAGCTTGTTTTAACCTGACTTACATTTGATTACTTTGATGCTTGTATCATTTTCAAGCAATTACTAAATGCTTTTTGATGTGTTTTGAATGCTAAATACATTTTTCTTTTATTCTTGGGGTATCCAATCATGCTATCTCATTCTTGTGAAAAAGCAAACCATAATAGATGTAATGTTTGCTGGAAGAGTGATGGTGTGAACATCTATTATAATCAGTGTTAGAAATTGGGTTACTGGTTGACTGGGTTGTGAGCTCCGGGCAAGAAGTAACCACAATCCTAGTCAGAGTTAGGCACAACCAAACCAAACCAAAAATGAACCTGTGCTCGACCCCATAGTAGCGTGGCACAGAGCAGTCAGGCATAACTTAGAGGCAATGTGTAAAGTAGTTGTTCAACACTTCAAACAGTGAAACAGTAAAAACATCACACACAAATATCCTGCACTAGGTTAGAAATATAGATCAAAAGGAAATAAATAAAACAATACCAAAATGACACAAATCCAATCAGTAGTACCAGAGCTATACAATTTTTAATGAATAAACTATAAAATAGCACCTAAAAGTAGTGTAGTAGTAGTAGTAATAGTAATAGTAAAGGTAGTTGTGTAGGCAAGATGGCTGCTGGGAAGGAGCTCCACAACAGAGCTCCCAGGCACTAGGATCACCAACAAGGTGGAAATCCCTGCTTGTCCCCCCTGCACACTCCTTTTGCAGTTCCCCCATCGTACCAGCCAAAAAGAGGTTTGAAGCAAGATACAGTGCTGCCGCCATCCGCAAGAATCCACAAAGATACCGGACGAAGGATCGAAGCCCCGCAGTCGAAACTGAAAGTCCTTGGGTGCCGGGCACTAGGATCACCAACACAAGGTGGAAATCCGTGCTTGTCCCACCCTCCACACCCCGTCTGACGTCCCCCCACCGGATCACTCAAAAAGGGGAGTGAAGCAACATACACTACTGCTGCCATCCGCAAAAATCCATGGGGAAATTGAATGAAGGAGCGAACCCCTGGAACAAAACTGAAAGTCCCTGGGTCACACAGGCTCCCACCAACCTGCAAAACAACTGTGGGCCCCGTGGGGGTACAGGAGCACCGAAAGAAAGAAGAAAGAAGTGGTATGGAGACCACAAGAGTGCTCTGACCCCCACAGCCCCGCAACAGAAGGAACGCGGCCCTGGAGAAGAGGGAATGTAGCTCCCGACCCTTACTGATGCTCTACCTGGGGGTAGACATAGAAAGTCACCCAGGCACTCACCCTATGGCAAATGGGCCCCGTTCCACGGCAGGAGAAGCAGCGCAGAGACCCCAGGACAGCACTGACCCACGCAGACCATGGATGTCTGACTCCAAGATGGCCGCCCCGGCCAGCAACCAGAAACCGGATTGGCTCCATTGTTGAGCCATCAAGTGAGTACTAGTAGTGAGGTACTCAGAACCCTTGCGGGACAGCCTCTCACCCGTTCCTAGTGGGGCACGACCCCCCCCCTGCAAATAAAGACCTGAGCTGGCAACACCCCCACAACTCACCTGTGCCTGTCCCTAAGATGGCCGCCATGCCCACAAATCGGCAGAAAAATAAAACAAATGACCCACTTATAACCTTACTATGTCAAAGATATCTGTTTAGACAGCCGACCTGTCCTTGATGCAGCACAACTCCCCCGCCGCAACCTGAGACCAACCTCTCCTCTCCTGAGGTGCAGAGCTCTCCGGTGCCAACCACAAGATGGCCGCCTAGGACACTGAACCCTGACCTCACAACCACAAAACCACCACCACTGAATGGCACTCTCTCACCACCGAGAGGAGCTCCATGCTGCCCATTGTTTGACCCTGATTGTATCTGGTCTAATACATTCCTGATGTCATCTAGTCAAATATGACTACCTTTGAGTGGAAAACACCCACCACCGATTGAGCTCTACGCTGCTCAGAACCTGTACCTGTAACCCACCAAGTCTCAGAACAATTTCCTTTCCTCATGAATCTTACCTCACCCTGACCCCCCGACCACTCCATCATATTCAGCCCCTTCCCAATGTGCTTTCTCCCGACAGTGGCGACCCGGCAATCTACACCGTCCACACCTCAATACACCGCACCCCGAGTCTGCTCTCATTAACTAGCCCACGTAATAACAACTTGAATATCTCCATCACTCTCCTACTACCCTCCGAGGACGCTCTGGAAACATTTGTCCATCCTCCAGTACAGAACCTGCCCCCTTTCCCATACACCATCAATACCCCCCACCACGGCAGCCCACACCGTCCCCTCCTCTACGAACCACCTACTCACCCTCACTGCCTCCACGGATGATCTATCCATGACAGTACTCACTGACCATTACAACACATCCCTGACATCCATTCAAGACCAGATAGCCCCTTTGGAACAAAAAAAAAAAAAGGAATATGCCATCCAGACCCTGTTTCAATACAGACATCAACAATGAAAGGAGACAACGTAGAGCAACAGAAAGACTATGGAGAAATAACCCCTCCACAAGCCTACTCTAACAACTCAAAGCAGCTTGAAGAAAATACAAAAAACACACCTGTAGTGAAAAATCTAACTTTTTCTGCTCCGGCCTGGACAATGCAAAAAACAGGCCCAGTGAACTGTTTAAAATCATTAAGCAACAAACCACCAAGCCCTCCGTACCCTCTACCCAGGCCTCCAAGGAGCTATGCGAAAACCTCCAAGATTGAGCTGTCACTAGACACCAGCACCAATCCCGCCTGTAAAAGCCTGCCCCCAGTTTCAATAGAAAAGACATGCCTGCACCACACAAATACATGGAAGGCCTTCAATCCCATCACAGAAGCCGTGATTATCAAGCTAATCTTCACCTCCAAACCCGCTTCTCACGTCCTTGACCCTATACCCAACCATTAGACCAAAAACTCAAACTCTCCATAGCCTTGTTCTGGTGAAGAATCATCAACAGCTCCCTGAGAACCGGCATCATACCTGAATGCCTTAAAGTCGGCCTAGTAACGCGGCTACTAAAAGAAACCAGGCCTTGACTCCATGAACCTGAATAACTTCAGACCCATCGCCAATCTTTCCCTCCTATCCAAAATCCTCGAAAAATGCCTCCTCTCAGAACTGACTCAGCATATGGACAACATCAACCTTCTTGATCACCACCGATCGGGATTCAGAAAAGGCTACAGCACTGAGATGGCGATACTCAACATCACAGATGATATCCATAAATCACTTGATACCGATCACTGCTGCCTACTCATTCACCTCGACCTATCAGCAGCTTTTGACAGGTAGATCACCAACTTCTCATCAAGGCCCTACAAGAAAGGGTAGGTGCTGATGAGATGGTCCTCCGCTGGTTCGCCCCCTTCCTCCATAACCGGTTGCAAAGGATAAAAATCAAAAACTTTACCTCCGACCTTCACCCCGTCAGCAGGGGTGTGTCCCAAGGTTCAGTGCTCTCACCACAACTGTTCAACATATGCATGGAACCCCTCACCACCTAACGTAAAAATGCTAATATGCCCTTCCATCTATATGCTGATGACACCCAGATCTATCTAGAAACCTCATCCCCATACGACATCCTCAGGCTAAACAACACTCTAAAAGAAATTCAACACTGGTTATCCCAAAATCACCTAAAACTCAATTAGGACAAAACGGAGATCCTCCTCATCTCCAACAAAGAAGAGAACCCTCAAATTGCAGAATGGCTTAAAGCTATGGATGCTCTAAACCAAGGGTACTCAAAGTACGGCCCGCGGGCCAGTAGCGGCCCGGCAAGCCTTCAGTGGCGGCCCGCGGACCTTGAGACATTGCACCTGTGTTCTTTTTTTAAACTTCAGCAAACACCTCTGGTAGCAGCAGTGCGAGTCAGAGGGGGCCGGGCGATTCCAGCCACAGTCAAGAGTGGAGCTGCATTGGCGCTAAGAGGTGAGCAAAGCCTCATTAACAAACAAATGGTCTTTTAAAGACCTGTGAAGTACTGAGGTGCGGCTGTGTGTGTGTCCAGGCTGACACACATGGGGGAGAGAAGGTGGGGAGAGGACAGCAGGGACTGAGAGCTCGGTGAGGTGAGAGGGCAGAGCAGGGAGTGAGAGCCCAGGTGAGGGAGATGGGAGGGAAGAGCAGGGAGTGAGAGCCCGGGTGAGGGAGGTGGGAGGGCAGAGCAGAGAGTGAGAGCCACGTGAGGTGGGAGGGCGGAGCAGGGAGTGAGAGCCCGGTGAGGTGGCAGGGCGGAGCAGGGAGTGAGAGCAGGGTGAGGTGGGAGGGCGGAGCAGGGAGTGAGAGCCCTGTGAGGTGGGAGGGCAGAGCAGGGAGTGAGAGCCCTGTGAGGTGGGAGAGCAGAGCAGGGAGTGAGAGCCCAGTGAGGTGGGAGGGCAGAGCAGGGAGTGAGAGCCCGGTGAGTTGGGAGGGCAGCAGGGAGTAAGAGCTGGGTGAGGTGGGAGGGCAGAGCAGGGAGTGAGAGCCCGGTGAGGTGGGAGGGCAGCAGGGAGTGAGAGCCGGGTGAGGTGGGAGGGCAGAGCAGGGAGTGAGAGCCGGGTGAGGTGGGAGGGCAGAGCAGGGAGTGAGAGCCCGGTGAGGTGGTAGGGCAGAGCAGGGAGTGAGAGCCCGGTGAGGTGGGAGGGCAGAGCAGGGAGTGAGAGCCCGGTGAGGTGGGAGGGCAGCAGGGAGTGAGAGCCGGGTGAGGTGGGAGGGCAGAGCAGGGAGTGAGAGCCCGGCGAGGTGGGAGGCCAGAGCAGTGAGGGAGAACCGGGTGAGGTGACAGAGGGCAGTAGGGAGTGAGAGCCGGGTGAGGTGACAGAGGGCAGCAGGGAGTGAGAGCCGGGTGAGGTGACAGAGGGCAGCAGGGAGTGAGAGCCGGCTGAGGTGAGACAAATAGAGATAGAGACAGATAGAGGCAGAGACAGATAGAGACAGGGGCAGACAGCTTTAGAGACAGAGAGAGAGACAGACAGAGAGAGACAGAGAGAGCCAGACAGAGAGAGAGACAGACAGAGAGAGAGAGACAGAGAGAGAGACAGAGAGAGAGACAGAGAGAGAGACAGAGAGAGAGAGACAGAGACAGAGAGACAGAGAGAGAGAGTGACAGAGAGATAGAGAGACAGAGGGAGAGAGGGAGAGAGGGAGACAGACAGAGAGAGAGAGACAGAGGGAGAGAGGGAGACAGACAGATGGAGAGAGGGAGACAGGGAGACTGGGACAGACAGAGGGAGGGAGGGAGACAGACGGAAGGAGACAGAGGGAGACAGACAGAAGGAGACAGAGGGAGAGAGGGAGGGAGACAGACAGAGGGAGACAGAGGGAGAGAGGGAGACAGACAGAGGGAGAGAGGAATACCGACAGAGGGAGAAAGACAGAGGGATGGAGACAGACAGACAAAGGGATGGAGACAGACAGACAGAGGGAGGGAGACAGACAGACAGAGGGAGGGAGGGAGGGAGACGAAGGGTGGGAGACAAAGGGAGGGAGACAAACAGACAGACAGAGGGAGGGAGACAGACAGAGGGAGGGAGACAGACAGAGGGAGGGAGGGAGGCAGACAGACCGAGGGAGGCAGACAGACAGAGGGAGGGAGGCAGACAGACAGAGGGAGGGAGGCAGACAGACAGAGGGAGGGAGGCAGACAGAGGGAGGGAGGCAGACAGACAGAGGGAGGGAGGCAGACAGAGGGAGGGAGACAGACAGAGGGAGGGAGACAGACAGAGGGAGGGAGACAGACAGAGGGAGACAGACAGAGGGAGGGAGGCAGACAGATAGAGGGAGAGAGTGAGGGGGAGTCTTTGCCACATCGTGAATGGTTGGTAAGTGTCGGCGAGCAACTGGGGCACTTACCTGCATACCAGGGAGCAGCTAACAAATCCTGACGCCACTGCTACTCGCTCCGCCGCCCTTGGACTACATCTCCCGGCTTCCCCAGCGGCGGGCGCTCCAGTGACGCGAATACAGCGCCAGGAGGCGCGTTAAGAGCCGCGGACCCTGGTGGAGCAGGGGGAGTCTTTGCCACATCGTGAATGGTTGGTCAGTGTCGGCGAGCAACTGGGGCATTTACCTGCATATCGGGGAGCAGCTAACAAATCCAGACCCCACAGCTACTCGCTTTGCCGCCCTGGGACTACATCTCCCGGCTTCCCCAGCGGCGGGCGCTCCAGTGACGGGAATACAGCGCCAGGAGGCGCGTTAGGAACTGCGGACCCTTGCGTCGCGGGACGAGCCGGGCAAAGCCCGAGCCAAGGGCGGGCCCGTTTAAGCCCGTCAAAGACCGGATAAGGGCGGGACGGGCCACCCCCTTAACATCTGCAGCAGCAGGTTAAGGTCAGTGATCCACAAACTAGCCTAGGTGTGACATATTGTATACCAATCACTTAAAGTAATATCCAGTCTTCAGCTAGTATGGATACCCCGCCGGACATTGGCTCAATAGGTAGGAAATCCACTGGAGGTTCACTATTGGGTACTTTGGATAACTTTCTTATTAGGGTATCGTCAGTATTGGCTAAGGACATAGAACTTACAGAAAACAGACTATCCCTGGACACTATCCTTGACAAGAGATCTTCTCTGGGTCCTCTGGCAAGGGCCAGGTCGCCAATATATCAAGCAGCTGATTCCCAGGTCACGCTTCCTCCGTCGGGAGTAGAGGCAAGACCCTCATCACCTCAGCCAGCGATTACCCTTCGTTATATGTGAGATCTCCCCCAGGGGTACGGACCTGAATTAGGTTGCAGGCAGAGCCCCTTCCCCTAATATCAAAACTCGCTCTGCATGCCAAGCAAAATCAGGATTGGTCCAGCAGAATGGGGGGGTGCCTGCAAAAAGAAAGCATCCTGGGGCCCAAACACACGCCGGGGGGAGAAAAGCAAAGATTGCAAAAAACATTGCTCCCTCAGAGGTCTCTGTGGTTATGCCTGCTACTAGCCCTATACAGCTTGGAGCACCTGATAAAGAAGGGCATAGTAGTCTCCCAGAATCTGTGGGAGAGGATGCATATTTGGATCTGGGTCCACTGTTTTGGAAAAGACTGGAGGGGACTTTCAAGAAAATATGTCATCCAATCCATGAGCGGTTGGACTCTATTGAAAATAGACTGGTGTGTTTTGAGCTTGTGCTGGCTTCAGCTCAGAAACAGGTGGGACATAGGCACTCTGCTCCAACTTGCCCGTTGAAAGCATCTTTAGGTCAAAGTTCATCTAAACCAAGGTTTCATGTTGCACTAATGGGGGGGGATAACTCTAATCCTACTTATACCCAGTCTGTCAACAAGGAGTCCACTGCTATTCCCCCGCCTTCCATCCCGATAGGGGCCGGGAATATAGCACAGAGCAATAGTACGAACCAGGTGATTTTGGCACCCAATGCTGTACCCCCGGCTCATAACCTATTGGAGGTTGGGACATCTGTATTGAGTAATAGATTACATCAGGGAGATGGCAATAGCTTGCCAACAAAGCAGTACAACTTGCCTTCTTTGTCCACGGGACATAGTGCGTCCCCCCTACCTAATACAGATCTCCCTCCTCAATCAGATCCTTTTGTGGTAGTTTTGGTAGGGGTCCCATCAGTGGCACAGGGGAAGCGGGAATCATATCTAGACCTTAAACATAAGTGTATCTTCTGGCTTAATAAGTATCGCCCACTACCGAATAGTATTCGGGCAGAAATCCTGCTCGCCAGGAGAGTAAATTGGATAGGAAGAGGATGTAAGACGGTGGCGGGGGGCCGTATCATAATTAATTTCAGGGACCAGAGGTGTGTTAATCACATCTGTAACTGGCCTCAAAATGATCAGTCCCTTGGGATACAAGTACTGCCCTTGTCCTATTTTTATGGTATCCCCACTTCCGTTTCCCTTGAGAAGGATATTTTTTCAATTGGAGTAGCACCAAATCCCTGCCCACTGGGGAACATTAGGCTGTTTAATAGATTCCGGCTCTGTCGGGATTGGAGGACTGCGATTGACAGTATGTTTCTCAAAGGCCCACCTCGTATACTAAAGCCCGAGGACTGAAGGAGGATGTGGTTAGGAGAATAGGTCAAGTGACCACATTGGGTAGTAGGCAGGTAGGGAATGTTGGTGGTTGGCCTAAATATTACATGTTTAGTTAATGCAGAGTTGAGCATAGAAGAACGGACACTGGAACATCAGGACTCTGCATTCCAAGACCCTAGTGCCTCTCCTCTGTTGGGAGAATTGGTCATAATATCTAATGGGCCAGTATGCGAGACATCTTTTATTTCATTGAATGTGGCGGGAGTGGGGACCAATCTTAATTCACCTGCTTGGTTGGAATTTATTGACCGTTTTGATATTTGCCTCTTTCAGAAGGTTTGGGCGGTTGAACCGGTGTTCAAAGTAGGCTATTTGAATTTTTTCGTCCCTGCTGTTAAAAAATCCCAGGGGCGTCTTATGGGGGGGCTTGTGATATGGGTTAGGCAGAGCCTTAAATGTCACACTCAATTGCTCCCTCTGACGAGTAGCGATATTCTTGCCGTCAGGTTTAGCTTCCCAGCAAATATAATAATTGATATCTATAACGTTTATGCCAGGGGCCTCCCTGGGGGTAGAAAATCTGATGTGGTAACGGAGCTTGATACTTTACTCCAGGCCACTCCTCCAAACATATTGCCATTGGTTGCAGGGGATATTAACACCACTTTCGAACCTCTTGGTCTAGACGATATGCACTTAACAGAGGATGAGGATGGTAGGTGGGGAGTCCCTCAGCTTGACATGAAACCCATAAGAAAATGGACAGCAACCGCAATACAGATGAAGGGCCTCTGTATGGGGAATCAACGGAGGGCTGCCAATGGGCGAACATTGTCGGACAAGATGGGTAAGGAAACCTTTGACATTAGTGTTAGGGCAAGTAATATTGATTATTTACTTGTTCCTCTTAAGCTGTGGCCTACTCTCCTCGATATGGAGGTATTGGCCCGTATCGAGAGTGACCACAATCCCCTGACAGCGGTATTTAATCTGGGTTTACATAAAGTGGATGAGATAATGAGGAGACCCATTCTCCCAGACTTGGTAATATCTAATGTCGAACGCCACCTTAAGTGGTTCCAGGTCGTAGATCATCAAGACATTATTTCTGACATTGAGTTAGATCTGGAAGGGGTGATAGCAAAAATGGAGGAGGGCATAGTGCATGGACTTCCGTATAAACCCTTGCTGGAGGCCCACGATAGATTTTTTTCTAAACTGAAAACAGGCTTTTGTAAACCTAGATTGGGTAATAGAACCCAAACCAGAAAATTGGAGAGTTGGTATGAAGGCACTTGTCACCAAGCTAGGGAAGACCTGGGCCAAGCACTAAAGGAAAAAGATATTAGTAAAATTAAGTTGGCCCGGGCAAACTATAGGCATAAACATATAGAAAAAAAAGCTTGGGAAGAGAGTAGGTGGCAGGACCTTAAAGTGGCGTGTATGGCTAAGGATCCCAAAGCTTTTTGGAATATTTTCAAATGGGATGGGGGGGGGGCAGCGGGAGAGCCCCCAAAATAATGTTGGCCGAACCTCATGGGTAGACTATTTTAAGCCCCAATACGACGAGAAACAAGCTGGTACCAGTTAGGGGGTGTTTGCTCATACTCCTTATAACAAAGCTGCTTTTACAGCAAGAGAAGTAGATAGGGTCCTCGACTTAGTCACTGAGGGACGTGCCACTGGCATGGACTGTGTCCCCGCCGACCTTTTTCTAAGTAATAGAAGTCGCTGGCGGATTTATACCTGCATTTGGTGAACGCCATAGCCCAAGGGATGGAAGTTCCCAAATCATGGAAAGGCGCAGAAATAGGGCTGGTGTATAAAAAATGGGACAAGTCGTCAGCAGGCAATTATAGGCCTATAAGTCTGATGGACTCTATTAAAAAAATGATGGGTCGGCTGGTCTTGGGTAAAATACAGTCCTGGATAGATGATGATAACATTCTGAGTCATCTCCAGGCTGGCTTTCGCCCAAAAACCAGTACTATAGATCAGGTCTTCTGGTTCATCATCTTATACTGGCGTACGGTGGTCTTGGAGAAAGGTACCCTATATGCCGTATTTGTGGACTTAAGGGCAGCCTTTGACCTGGTTCTCCGTAATAAATTGTGGCAAGTGCTTGTCGAGGTAGGGATGGCACCTGAACTGTTGAGCCTGATCGTCCGCCTGCATGAGGATACATTCGCTCGGGTTTGATGGGGTTGCCAGGGAGAGGTTACGGAACCCTTCCCCGTTGAGCGGGGAGGGAGACAAGTTTGCGTCATGGCGCCTACCTTGTTCTCGCTCTTTGTGAATGGGGTGGTGAACTTCCTCTCCCTGGTCCCGACCGATGCCCCGGCGATGTCTGGTGAGCAGGTCCCGATCCTCATGTTTGCGGACGACACCCTGATAATTTCGAAAAACACCAAGTGGGCTCCAGCGTGCCTTGAAGCTTTTTGAAGGCTTTTGCATGGATAGGGGTCTTGAAATAAATACGGAAAAAACAAAGTTCATGGTTCTTACTGGCCGTAAACCTGCTGGGTTTGTTAGACCTTTCAGAGGGAGGATATATATGAATGAAACACCGCTGGAGTGGGTTGACTCCTTTACCTACTTGGGGGTAACCCTCCAGAGAGATCTGGGGTGGAATAGCCAATTAGACATTGCAGTGCTAAAACATCACCAGCAGGCTGGTATCCTTCTGAAAAGGTTTAATTCTTCAGTGAACAAGCCCATTAGTCCATTATTAGAAGCATATGGAATGAAGGTGGTAAGTTCGGCACTCTACGGTGCCGAACTTTGGGGTTTTGAGAATTTAAGAAATTTGACATTAGCAGAAAATGAATTTCTGCGAAAAGCCACTAGTGTTCCTATAAGTACCCCGTTAATACCTTTAATGTGGGACCTTGGGAAAAAAACGGTCCAAGTCCTTGCCTGCCTACGCCCGTTATTGTACTGGCGACGGATATGGACCACGGATGAACTACAGCATTACGCACGGGGCCTGATGGAGATAATCGTCCAAGACTCATCCCAAAAAGTACATTGGCTAAAGGCCCTTAGGACCCTGTTATTCAGACTGGGAATGAGGGAGCTATGGGTCGACCCGGCAAATGCTGCATTCCCCTCTAAGAAAATCATGAAAGAAAAGTATTGGGAGATGGTTAATTTAGAAGCCTGTACAAAGGGCCTTTCCTCACATCTAACAGGCCGTTTTCTGGAGTTTAAGGCCCAACCGAAGCTGGAAATATATTGGGATGCCATAAAGAAACAGCAGGATCGTAAACACTATTTTCAACTTAGAGTTGGCTCCCTCCCATTAAGGCCATTTACAGCTAAATGGGCAGGAGAAAACGATAATGATAAATGCCCAAGGTGTGGGGAGGAACAAGAGTCTCTAAGTCACCTCCTTTTCTGTTGTGCTCTGTATGCTGACCCTATATCTATGTGGGTTAAGCCTATCTGTAAATTGCTTGGTACCCACAGGAACGAGGAGGCCTTAAGAATTTTATGTACAGACCCTAGCTCCCCAATCGCTATTGCTGTAGCCAAGTTTCTGAGATGGGCATGAGTAATTCGGGCTAAACAAATTGAGGCAGAGGTATGAATAAATAGTTTTATCAGCCATAAGATAGTCGTAAACATGTGGATTGTCCTACTGAAATGAGTTTGGTCCAATGCTTCCATGAACTGTATATATATTGATGAGTTTTTTTGATTTTATCTATTTATGTAAATTGATTCGGCAATTGTATTGGAATTTTTATTGTAAAATGTGGATTTTATGTACACTTTTATGACTTAATTGTCCAATAAAGTTTATGATACTGGAGTGAGGCAGACAGACAGAGGGGGGAGGCAGACAGAGGGAGGGAGGCAGACAGAGGGAGGGATGCAGACAGAGGGAGGGAGGTAGACAGAGGGAGGGAGACAGACAGAGGGAGGGAGACAGACAGAGGGAGGGAGGGAGGGAGACAGAGGGAGGGCGACAGACAGAGGGAGGGAGACAGACAGAGGGAGGGAGGGAGGGAGGGAGACAGAGGAAGGGAGGGAGAAAGAGGAAGGGAGGGAGACAGAGGAAGGGAGGGAGACAGAGGAAGGGAGGGAGACAGACAGAGAGAGGCAGACAGACAGAAAGAGGGAGGGAGACGGACAGACAGAGGGAGGGAGACAGACAGAGAGAGGCAGACAGACAGACAGAGGGAGGGATGGAGACAGACAGAGGGAGGGATGTAGACAGACAGAGGGAGACAAAGGGAGAGTGGGAGACAGACAGAGGGAGGGATGGAGACAGACAGAAGGAGACAGAGGGAGAGTGGGAGACAGACAGAGGAAGAGAGGGAGACAGACAGAGGGAGACAGCCAGAGGGAGGGAGACAGACAGAGGGAGGGAGACAGACAGAGGGAGACAGAGGGAGAGAGGGAGACAGAGAGAGGGAGGGAGACAGACAGAGGGAGACAGACAGAGGGAGGGAGGGATGGAGAGAGACAGAGGGAGAGAGGGAGACAAACAGAAGGAGGCAGACAGACAGACAGGAGGGAGACAGATAGAGGGAGGGATGGAGACAGACAGAGGGAGACAGAGGGAGAGAGGGAGACAGACAGAGGGAGACAGCCAGAGGGAGGGAGACAGCCAGAGGGAGGAAGACAGACAGAGGGAGACAGAGAGAGACAGAGGGAGAGAGGGAGACAGACAGAGGGGGGATGGAGACAGAGAGGGAGACAGACAGAGGGAGAAAGACAGAGGGAGACAGACAGAGGGAGACAGACAGAGGGAGAGAGGGGGACAGGCAGAGGGAGAAAGGGAGACAGGCAGAGGGAGAGTGGGAGACAGACAGAGGGAGAGAGGGAGACAGACAGAAGGAGACAGAGGGAGACAGGCAGAAGGAGACAGAGGGAGACAGACAGAAGGAGACAGACGGAGACAGACAGAGGGAGAGAGGTATACAGACAGAGGGAGACAGACAGAGGGATGGAGACAGACAGACAGACAGAGGGAGGGAGACAGAGGAAGGGAGGGAGGGAGACGAAGGGAGGGAGACAGACCGAGGAAGGGAGACAGACAGACAGACGGAGGGAGACAGACAGACGGAGGGAGGGAGACAGACAGAGGGAGGGAGACAGACAGACGGAGGGAGTGAGACAGACAGAGGGAGGGAGACAGACAGAGGAAGGGAGGGAGACAGACAGAGGAAGGGAGACAGAGGAAGGGAGGGAGACAGAGGACGGGAGGGAGACAGAGGAAGGGAGGGAGACAGAGGAAGGAAGGCAGACAGACAGAGGGAAGCAGACAGACAGACAGAGGGATGGAGACAGACAGACGGAGGGAGGCAGACAGACAGACAGAGGGAGGGAGACAGAGGGAGGGAGACAAACAGACAGAGGGGGCAGACAGACAGAGGGAGGCAGACAGACAGACGGAGGGAGGGAGACAGACAGAGGGGAGACAGACAGAGGGAGGAAGACAGACAGAGGGAGACAGATGGAGACAGAGGGAGAGAGGGAGACAGACAGAGGGAGACAGAGGGGGAGACAGACAGAGGGAGACAGACAGAGGGAGGGAGACAGAGGGAGGGAGGCAGAGGGAGGGAGGGAGACAGAGGGAGGGAGACAGAGGGAGGGCGACGGAGGGAGGGAGACAGAGGGAGGGCGACGGAGGGAGGGAGACAGAGGGAGGGAGGCAGAGGAAGGGAGGCAGACAGCCAGAGGGAGGTAGGCAGACAGACAGCGGGAGGGAGGCAGACAGACAGAGGGAGGGAGGCAGACAGACAGAGCGAGGGAGGCAGACAGACAGAGGGAGGGAGGGAGGCAGACAGACAGAGAGAGGGAGGGAGACAGACAGAGGGAGGGATGGAGACAGACAGAGGGAGACAGTGGGAGGGAGACAGACAGAGGGAGACAGAGGGTGACAGAAGGAGAGAGGGAGACAGATAGAGGGAGACAGACAGAGGGAGGGAGACGGACAAACAGAGGGAGGGAGACAGACAGACAGAGGGAGGGAGACAGACAGACAGAGGGAGGGAGACAGACAGAGGGAGGGAGACAGACAGAGGGAGGGAGACAGACAGAGAGGGAGACAGACAGAGAGGGAGACGGACAGAGGGAGGGAGGGCAACAGACAGAGGGAGGAAGGGGGACAGACAGAGGGAGGGAGGGAGATGGAGGGAGGGAGACAGAGGGAGGAAGGGAGACAGAGGGAGGGATGGAGACAGAGGGAGGGAGGGAGACAGACAGAGGGCAGACTGAGGGAGGGAGACAGATGGAGATGGACAGTGGGACACAGATAGAGAGAGACAGATGGAGGGAGACGGAAGGAAGGAGAGGGAGGGAGACAGAGAGAGACAGAGAGGTGAGACAGAGAGAGACAGAGGGAGACAGAGAGAGAGGGAAGGAGGGAGCGAGAGACAGATAGAGGGAGGGAGACAGAGAGAGGGAGGGAGGGAGAGAGGGAGGGAGAGAGAGAGAGAGAGAGAGAGAAAGAGAGATGTGTGTGTATGCTGGTCTGTTGGCTCAGTGATGAATGCGTCCGCTGCAGGGGCCTGTGTTCAACTTCATGGTCACAGTTTTTTCTTTCTAGCCCCTCCCCACGCCCCGACTGACCCCGCCTCCACTGGTGCGGCCCTCGGCCACAAACCACACTGTAAATTCAGCCCCGAGAGAAAGTTTGTGAGTACCCATGCTCTAAACGGTAATCCCACCCTGGCTAACTCTGTAAAATCACTAGGACTCACCCTGGACCCAAAACTGGACATGACCAACCACATCAAAAATTCTGCAAAGACTGCCTTCCTCAACCTGAAGCTTCTCTACAAAATTAAACCATTCACCCATACCAAAGACCTCAAACACACCACCCAATCACTGGTGCCATCCAGCCTCGACTATGGTAACACAACTTTAACCAGCACCACAAAACCCACTTAGCTCCCCTCAAAACAACCCTCAATGCAACAACCAGAATGGTCACCAGAATCAGGAAATATGACCACATTTCACCAGCACTAAGAGAACTAAAAATGGCTCCCAGTTGAACAACGGGCTAATTTCAGAATGACTTGCCTCACGCACAAAGCCCTGCACACAGGAAAACCGGATTATCTGGCCACCAAACTCAAGAGGGCCTGTCAGACAAGAAACCATCACACAGATCCACCTCATCCCGCTTCTAGACAAGTGTGCATAAAATGAGGTTGCCTCAGGACTCTCGTACTACCTCAATAACGCATTCAGCGAGGCTACCTCAAGACTCAACCACTCCCTCAAGAATCCTCAGCACTCTTGGACTCCCGAACCTTATGTTTAAGACTGCTCTACTATGTAACTCCTATGAAACACTGTTGTAAATCGCTCCGATAACCCCTGGTCAAGTCAGCGATATAAAAAACTCCTAAAATAAAATGACTAAATAAAATGAAAGCATAAAGTGACAACTGGGCATAGGTGGTCCCACTGGACTGGGTCAAAATCAAAAGTTAGAGCCCACTGTTATAGAGTGCGGGTTGGATACTGATGGAGCAGGGTTTTCGTGAAAATAAACCTGCTCGAATTAACACCCCCCGTAATATATACTAACAGTGTGCAGTGGAAACTAACAGCAAAATCACATGAAACACATGGGAAACCGCTTTGCACATAGGTATACTAATGTGAACTAATACATGAAAGAACTAAGCCGCAATTTACATTGTTCTTTGAAAGGAGCAAGAAATAATGCATGACTAGGCGCATTTCCCATTTGGCATATTGCATGTTGCTTAAAAAAAAAATGCCGCTTTTACCTAAAGCTTTGCTAAGAATATTTTAACAAAGGTGGGTGGTAAACAGTGAAACGTGCATTATTATGTAATTAATGAATGCTTATGATTTATATCCAAAGTGAGCCGAATGGGCCTGAATTTTCCAAAAGTTAACATGATAGATTGGGGCTGAAGAGTGCATGAATATTCCGACGAATAGACAGAAATGCTGAGCGCTGCATAAGATCAAAAGTCTAATGTTGTTCAGCTCAAAGAACATTGTTTGTCTGCCAAAAGGATGAGAAAGGCCGTGGGATCCAATACTTCTTCCACGGACGTAGCTAAGAAATATATGTGAAATAATGTGGAAGTATCAAGTATTAAAAATGAAGGAACAAGTCAGAAATTATGTTATGCGAACAACGAATAAGCAAAAGACTGTAGAAATGTTGAATGGGAACCTGGTGGTGTAACAGACCACCTCCCAAATCAACCAATAAGAAGTCAAACTTTATGAATTGTTTCAACTGATGTGGGACGGACATGTAGATTTTAGGGTATAACTGTGGTGCCTTTGGAGGTGCGGTTAGCAGCTTGTGAGGAGGCAGCAGGAGAGAGAGATGATGCGTCGCTGTCTGGCAGGTTGCAGAGAGGCCTAGATGTTCCTGTCCCTGTCCCGTTCCTGGGTTCTGAATTCTTTAATCCCTGACTCTATTTCAGGGGACCCCCACTACCTCCTTGGCCAGGGGGGTAGTATTTCACTGGTCCTTGGGATGTCCTCTATGTCAGGCCTTGGTTTTGTGCATCTATCCCCTCCTTCGTGTGCCTATCGTACATTTGATGATGAGTATGACACTGTTTGCACTTTGCTGTTGTTTTTCTCTCCTTTTGGCAATTTCATTGTTTGCATTTGTGACCGTATGCAGTGAACATTTATTAATCCCATTTTTTTGGGAGATAAACTTTATTAATCTTACAGAGAGTCTGTGATTATTTAGCTAACTAAATAGTTAGATAGATAGAACTAATATTACCATCAACTACTCAACCAGTTGGTCCATCCTCCAGAGGAAAGAGAGTTGATATACACGTTTAGTTATGTATTTAGAAATGGTAAACATAAATCTGAGAAGGAACCAACATTTGACATCATTAAAACTTCACCCCCAGCGCATCAGGGATTTGGGTGAATGTGTATGGGTCATTTGTATGTGATGTTATCTAGTTTTGCTCCCTTATTAGGTGTTGCGCTGGATCATTGCAGTCCAAAGTTAGTTCCTCTGTATGTGTACCTTCTCAAGTTTTTTGCCAACAGTCCCATTGAGAAGATTTGCAAGGAGAGCGTCGCTGAAAGCTGTTGGCATGGAGGGAAGAGCAGGCGAAGCATTGCAGACAGGTGGGCTTGTGCTTCATGCTGGCAGGACCCTGCAAGCAGTCGATGCTGCTATGAGAAGAGAGAGGCTGGTAGCGGCCTGCACTATATTTCAGTCTGCGAGGTGTGGTTTCTGTGTGAATTGGCCCATTTGCAGTTACAAAGAGCACAAATGCTTGAATTAAGAGCCCACTGAACCACACCAAGGGTCCAGGACCTGAGGGGCATCTGTTGGGAGTCAGGAACTCATTGAAGACGGGACCAGGAGCTGTGAAGAGCCTGTATGACCATGAGGCTCAGATCAGGCAACCAGCATATGTAGCCCCTTGGTCTCTCTGGGGTCCTGCATTCAAGATGAAGTAGCAGGTTCAGTTCTTCCTGACAAAAGAGGGCAGCAGGTCAGATCAGGAAGTCAGCAGCTCCATCAAAGTAGCAGTCTAGCAGAGTGACAGTCCTTTCAGCAGCACAGCAGTCCTTCCTGGCAGAGTATCCACAGGTTCAGAAGTGAACTGAAGTGGTAGTGTCTGAGGACCTTCTTTTATACATGGGTGTGCCTTTAAAGTAGGGTTAACTCCTAGAGGCATTCCTTTGTCGCACACAGATGCCCTGCCTTCCCTGCCCTGGCTCCAGACTAAATACTGGAGGTATGTAGCTCTTTGTGTGGAGAGGGGACACTCCCTCTTAAGGTGTAAGTGAGGCTGGACCCAGCTCATTGCTCTCATCCTGTCAGTGATGGTCCATTAAATCACACCTAAGAATGAATGGCTGTCTAGTAGAAATATACAAAGCCCAACTGCCAACTACTCCCAGTCTTGTGACGAGAGCAGGCTGCAAGCTCCAAATGCTAAGACAAACAAATGCCAACTTTCTAAAAAGTATTTTTTAGGGCACATGCGTCGCACACCCGTCTGTCGCACTGCGGCATGGGAAAGCATCCCTCATGCTAAACCATTGACTCTTAAGAAATACATTATCATCACTTGATACCAGTAGTTATCCAATTCCTTTTTCATAAACTTTCCCAATTTTATCAAATCACTGCAGAGACAGCGTGGTTCCATCTTGTGTCTTTATTTGACTTTTTCATATGTAACCTGCAGGCCCATCCAGACATTACACAGCAACACGTAAGAATCAAGGTGAAACGTGCACCAAAGTAGACTCATTACTTCATGCCCAATGCATTTCGAGCCTAAAAGGCTCTTCGTCAGGGGTCTCTGCAACAGAAGAGAACAACAGCTCAGCTAACTACTCACTGCTTAACCTTCATTGTATAAACAAAATATGTCACTCCCAATAACACTACCCTGATTCCCCTGCAACTCTCACTTTAAAAAACCCATTGCTCAAACATTATACAAATGCATTCCCTCTCATTCCTCAACTCCATCCATCCACTTTACTTTCATTGACAAACATCGTGATTTTGTTTTGAACCAGAGAAGGTGATAGGAGGGTGGAGGAAGAGTACAAGGGTGTGCTTGTATTTCTGCAGTTGGTTTTATTTAGTTTAATTTTTAAAAAATGGCTCTGCACATCCTTATCTCTATCTAAGGAAGTTTTTTCTAGATAATAAAAGATTGAAGATGCTTCTGTCAGTGGAAATACTTCCTGTCATCACCCAGTCATGTTTAGTGTCCTTAAGTACCATTCTTTGATCATGTTTTAATGGAACATAAATAACTATATTGTTACTGCAATTTGGTCCTAAACTTGTGTGCCACAATTTCATTTGGATGCATTTATTGCCTGAATTAGATGAGAGCATTCTGCATGATTATCTCTGACAAAATGCTCTTGTTCTTCTCTGGGTGTTGGTGAGGAGAGATGTCACTATGAAAGCCATTCCACACTACCCATATTGTACCATATTCAGTTCTGCTTTTCCATAAGTAAACATGGCAGTACTGAAATGTTCGGGAGGCACTGCTTCTTTTACTGACATCCGACAGCACAGCCTAGGTTCCACTGGCCAGGAGTACCTTAAGTAAATCCCCACATTTAGCCAAGGATGAATGCTGCCTCCCCTCAACAACATATAGTCAAGTCAAGAATACTTTATTTCGCCATAAAAGATTGCACACACATAATTTCATTTAAAAGATCGGCAAGTCCACATACACAAAATTTACAAATTTTAAAATGATCAATATCTCCGACTAATCTTAAAAACAGTAAAAAGATATTTTAAAATACAATATATAATCTCATCTGTTCCTAGAGAGAGTAGAAACTCCATTGCCAGTGTATAATTCCTAATCCCTGTAGGATGTAATAATGGGCGAATAAACTGCTTCCGCTGGGTGGTGTAAAAGCTACAGAAAAGAATAAAGTGAGCAGTGCTTTGAAGTGAGCATTTCTCACACGGACAGACAGGGAGTGAAGCAAACCATGAGCCTTGGATAGGGAAAGCAACTAAGAAATGTTTGGGGCCATATGTACGAACATATTTTCCCATAGACACAGAATGGGTAAAACCCTTTGATACATCTGGCCCTTTTTAAACGCAGCTTCGTCAACAAAAATGTCCTTCTTTCATTTAAGTCGATTTGCAGTTACAGGGCAGGTTCTCTTTATGGTTGAGAGAGAAGCTCTGGATGACCAGTCGCATTGCATATGGGGCCTGCCCACAAAATACTTTAGTAAAAAAGAAACTTTATAGTGGCAAATGATACATTTTGTAGTGTGTCGGAGATTGTGTAATATTCTGTAACACCCATTTTGGCAAAACTCGTTGTGACATACCTTAGCCAAGGTATGTCTAATCTATTACCCAGCTTCATGCAGACTGAAAGTATTGTTCTGCAGAGAATGGCCTCTGGGTTCTTCCAAGCTTTTAACCAAAGCAACATCGCAATAGTGGTTGCATCGCAATATAGACTTTCAAATAACACAGACGAACTTCTTCATGAAAAAACAGAAACAGAGTAACATTGGGGCACTGAGCACTGAGTGAAGTCTTCTTAGAAAAGTATTCTCTAATATTTGAAGTGATTTACAGTTTACATGTCCACACACCACAGCCCCAAAAGTTACTGCAGAAAGGCTTTTACTCTTATAAATACATAAAATCTCCTTAGTTGGTTTATGTCCCAGTCTTTTAGCAAATCTAAAAATAGCATTGATCAATTTCTGAAGTTGCATAATTCTAATATTTAAAACATGTTTCCAATTAAAATCAGCATCAAATAGAAACCCCAGATAAGTAAAATGTTGAACTTTCTCAATTTCTTCACCCCCCAATAAATATTTTCACATTTTGGCTTTTTTTGGCTCACATTTCATAATGAATGATTTTGTAAAGTTACGTTTTAGCCGCAGATCATTCACAAAAACATTTGTATGAATCTAGCAGTATTTGCAAACCATTTGCTGTCCTGGTTATCAGGACAGCATCGTCAGCATGTAGGAGAACAGGGATTTAGCACATGTAACATCTTGGGGTGTCCTTTCCCACCTTACGTGGTAGGTCTCCGAGCATGTTAATATATAGTAAAAAGAGGATTGGGGTCAGGACGCAGCCCTGTCTTACTCCTATATCAGAGGGGTATCCTTCTGTCCAATCTCCCTTAGTACTATAGCAAACTGAGGCTGACGTGTGTTCATGAAGACTACTGAGCAAGGTGATAATTACTCCATCAATCCCCATTTGTAACATTATGGACCATAGTTGACTGGGGTTCACTTTGTCAAAAGCACAGGTTAGGTCCACAAAGGTTAGATGAACACAGCCATGTTGTGCTTTGGTGTACTTTTGGACAACTAATGCCAGATTTAGAGTGTGTTCCACAGTTCCAAGTCCTGGCCAGAATGCAAATTGATAGATTGAGAGTGTCTGACGTTCCAGTGCCCAAAGTTCTAATTTGGCCAAAATTCCCCTACCAAGATTTTGACTGAACTATCGAGGAGGGAAATTGGGTGATAGCAATGAGGTTGGGTTTTATTCCCCTTTATAAAAATCGGCTCTATAATTGCTTCTTGCGAGCTCTTGACTAGTAGGCCCACTATTGCAGCTTTTAAAACATTTGTAATCAAAGGGGCCCAGATATCTGGTAAATACTTGTATAGGTCCACAGGAAATCTATCCTGGCCCGGTGTTTCTCTCAACAACTAATTTCTATAGATAATAGTACCTCACTCACCTGTATTGAATTGCTAAAGGTCTGGACAGATCTTATATCACAGGGAATTTCTATGGTCGGCAATCGATTTACTATCCTTGGCTCCGGAGAAAAATTTCAGAAAAATGGTTAACCCAGGCTTCAGCTCTGACTATGGTATCTATTTTGGGCAATTTCATCACCAGACATAGAAACTGAGTTTACCACCTCCCAGAAAGCACAAGAGTTTTTTAGGGTCGTTTGGTTAGTTTATCTGCCATAAGGCCATTTAGATTTGTTAAGGCCACCATGATGTTCTCTTGAGAGGCGGAATCTGAGAGTACTGTCTCAATATCAGCCTTGTTATTCGTTATAAGCTCTTTAAGAAAGACTGCCTTATCAACCTTTTCTTATTTAATACTAATACCCTTATTTCTATTATATTACTGCCCTAAGCTGTATTTTCTTGTCCTTTTCTAGGCCACAAGTAGGTTTAAAGTTAAAACCATGGGATTATGGTCAGTCATACAACTTGCCTTAACTACACATCCCTTAAAGAATTACACTAGGTCTTTGCTAATTAGAATGTGGTCAATAGTCGAAGACGATGAGGGATCCACGTAAGAGGATGAGGGACCCACATACAACAACCTATAGGGAATCTGACAATTTGCAGCAACTGATACTATTCCATGTCTTTTGTATGTGCATCCCTGCATTGAAGGCATTGTTCTAGCCTTCCTGTGGAAAAGGCTTCATTAAACAGGGTCCTTGGTTTAGCCCATAATGTGTTTGGAGTGATAAAAACAGCAACATCGCAAGGAGTTGCAGGAGCAAATAGTGCAACATTTTCAGAACAGAGGTTACTGTGCTGCTGCCCCTTCAATCTCTCGCAATTACTATTCCAATCACTGGAGTATGCTTTCAGGATTACAATTAAAAGTCAACCACAGAGGCAGAAAATGCATATGTGTTTCTCCAGAAGCTTATGTATGCACTCTGAGTTCATCTTCTTTCAATACATTTTCAACTTGCCATTGACTCTGGATAATGACTGTAAGGATATGCATGCTTTGCATGATCACCTCCAATGTTTTAGACTAATGCTGCTGTTTTTTTGACACAGAGAATGCATTGAGCCCTTCCCACCTGGACTCTGTAACATTGCTCTGACCCCTAAAACGAGTGTCTGATTGGCTCCTGCACAATTGGTATAAGTTAACTTACGTATAAGTCCCTAGTATGTGGTACAAGGGATATCCAGGTTCAGTAATTTACAGTGTCCCTTGTGGACTGCAGCACTAATTGTGCCACCAGGAGTGTGACAAAGCAAAGCAAGACTCCCACCCTTTCATTGCTGGCTGCAGTGGCAGCTGCTGACGTTTGAAAGTGGTTGGGTGTAAAAGTTTGTGATGAGTTCCCTTTGGCGAGGGTCGACCCGGACGGTCAAAAGAGGGGTTGGGGCGGAGGTTTGAAAAGAGAGTGGGCAAATGGTGCTTTTTCATGCAAATTTGAGAAACATAGAACGTTAATAAAGTGATGAGGCGGGTGCATGGAATACCACGAGGCGCACATACCAGTTTGCAAACCGCAACAAGCACCGCACGTACATATACATATTGGACTGTCAATTGTGTAACCTACCTCGATGTTAAGCTCTCTGATACCCACGGGTCTTGTTCGCGCTATACAAAACTCTAAAAATAAATAAATAAATAAATAAAAATATCAAATCATGTGCATTCCTACCACAGAACATAGAAGAAGCTTGCATAAGAAATTAAAAAAAAACAGTAAATACATACCTCCTGTGCCTTTCTACCTCAGATAGACAGAAGCATACACAAGAAAAAACACAACGAGTTGTGTAGGTATACAGGATATCAGGCAACCGTTCAGTAACTAGCCCCTTCCTGAATGCTAGGTTTCACACGCCCTCACACAAGAGCATGGTGCACCGATTGTTCATAAGTCCTTGGGCGTGGAGGGAAAACTGGTGAAAATACCTATTATCACTGAAGTCCCCTCCAAAGAAAACTATTATGCTTTCCACATACACTAGACACACAGGTACATATACGCCACTCCCTCGAGAATTTTTTTTCCATAAAATATCTAAGGACACCAATTATATAATATTTACACATCAAATTTATTGATAGTTATACTGTAATTTGGCTATACTTATCTTCGCATTTAACTGAAAGTTTCGTGTGATCACACTTATTGGAAATATGCTGCACACCGAATATATATAGCTCCATGTATATGTGCTCCTACTACTAAAATGAGATTGAATTATAAGAGACAAAAGGGGTTCACGCCTTTTTGTGAACCGACTCCCGGCAAGAGTCTAGCATAACTGGTAGCCTTAATGGTCGGTGTAGTACGCCCCCTTCACTGCCCTCCAGCCCCCGAAGCCCCCCCGCGAGCACCGCACCGGTCTACTTTGGGGCCTATGGTGAGTTACAGGTGACAGGGGCTGTTAACGTGCTGTACCCCTGTATGGGCACCAAGAGTCCTCCCAAAGATGGCACCCAAGCTGCAGGATGCGGGGTTGGTCAATCAGACTGTGTATTGGCAGGTGGGGGCGCTCGGGCATGTGCAACTGCATCTCAAGCGAGCCGCAGTGTAGTCAGGGTTTGCAGATAAACCATGTCCGGAGACGGGCACCGAGGGCTCAGTAATGTAACATAGTTACCAACGATCATGCCGGTTGTGATGTGCTGGAGGGGAGAAGCAGGGGAGGATATTGTTTGGGCTGGGGTGTTCAGCCCAGTGGTTGTGGTCTTCAAGCCTGTGTATCCCCGCTGTAGGGAAGGCAGGCCCCTGCCGGAAGGAGCAACAGTCGACGCATCTGTGCAGACGGAGGCTTACAGATACCCCAGGTTGAGATCCACGATTGCCAGCCATCACCGCAGGTTACAGGATTCTTGCAGAAATCTGCGGTAAAGGGATGGAGACTCTCAAGACTGAGTGGGTGGTGTGGTCCCTAACTTACTCATTGCCCTGGGTAAACAGTGTTAATGGCGCCAGATTCTGGGGACAGATGGTAATCGCTGCTCCATGCACTCCATAAAGTCAAGGATTGGTGCAGATGCTGGGGCCCGAGCATGAATCTGCCATGATTGCTGTTGAGGTGTTCCTGCAGCCAGTGCCTGGTAAGAAGGCTATGACCAAGGTCCGCGGTGCTCCCTGGTGGCCGTTTTGACTCACGGGTAGGGGTCACAGGCAGTG
Organism: Lissotriton helveticus; assembly: GCF_964261635.1. NCBI lineage: Eukaryota > Metazoa > Chordata > Amphibia > Caudata > Salamandridae > Lissotriton > Lissotriton helveticus. The sequence goes on along the minus strand of NC_136071.1, from coordinate 1,088,493,425 downwards.
GGGTGTTCGCAGGGGGGGTATAATTAAAAATAAATCAAACGTACAAAACTGGGTCCCGCGCCACCTCTGCTCCGGCCAGGTCCAGCGTTCCTGTTTTTCCAACAGGAAGCAGCCACAAGCAACCTCCCTCCCCTAAGCCAATCACAATGCTGCAATGGCTGTGTTGTGATTGGTGGGGCGCGTATTGGGTGGACATTTTCTCTTTGTAGGTTGCATGCAGCCTACATAGAGAAGAGGCAGTGAGCGCACATTAATGGTTTAATCAGCCCTAGAGGGACGACCAAACAGTCAGGGCCAACAGCATTGGAAAGCCCCTCCTCCCCGACCTGCCCACCCCTAACCAGGCATACCCTTCTGCTTTCTTGCAGTGCTGGAAGCAGAAACATAAAATGCCATTTAAAATACCATTTTATGTTTCTGCTTCTCGCACTGCAAGAAAGCAGTGGGGCGACGCCCCTCGGCCCTAATGGAAGAGCCGCCCCTGGCTGGCTGGCGGAACAGGTTTCAATCTTCTTACTCAACTTTGCTATTTAAACAAATGACAGACCATCCTTTTTTAACATATATGTCACCCCCAAAGAGAATACATATTGGGTCCTCAGGGGTATACTAAGAAAGGGATAGATGTGGTTTAACAACTCTTAACAGTAAAACCCCCAAATTCTTCTATGTGCCGTAGAAAGGCTAGCAGCCCATTGGCATGTACAGGGTTACACGCTAACACCTCAGCTGTGTTAACGTCTGAATGGGACTACTAAAGTCGAAGCTTCAAGTTATCAAAAGAATTGTTGCATTAAACCTGGCTTAATGCCCAAGTAAATTTAATGTAACATTTAAGTAAATGCCAACTTTAGAAAGTTGCCTATCTGCTTCCAAGTTTTTCCAGGGACAGTTTACGTTTGCTCACCCCAAGACAGCCATCTATTCTCCTGCGGGAAGGTGTAAACAACTCTCAGGAAGGAGCACGAAGAACCTGCCAGTGAAAGAAGTATTATACCAGCCAAACGGGGTGTGATCAAGTTTCAAAGAGCAAACCACATTGGTGGACACACCAAGAGGGGCTGGTCTTTTGTTCTGGTAGATAGGTTGGAGTCGACGACAGAGAGAGGAAAACAGTGGCAAACCCACTTTTTCCTGTGTGCATGTATCCCTTAGGTAGCCACACATCTAGGATGGTCTACCTAGCTCCACACACCAAGAGAGAGTTTCTACAATCTTGGGAGTGGGCAGAACATTTAATTCTGGGACAGGTAGATGCAACACATGGACAGGAAGTTGTCATCAAGTGGGAGGGTAACTCGTATCCATTGGCTAGTAGCGACTGCATTCCCTGAGAGCAAGTTCTGGGCATAAAAGTGACACCCCTGACAGCTAGACTGCAGATCATGTCTTCACTAGAGAGAGGACTAAAGAAGGACTGCCCTCCTGTCCTTGGACCCGGCAAAGAGAGGTTGTATAAATGACTGGACTGCACCTGGGCTAGCACGTGGGCTAGCAAAGAGAGGACTCTACCTGTGGTGCCCTGCTTGAGGAAAAGTTGTCCTCCTGCCCCAGACCAAAGAAGTGACTGCGTCATTTGGCGGACCTCCTGTTACAGCTACAGGGTCACAAAAGATGAAAAAGCCGGCCTTAGTCATTGGGTAGCCCTGATTACTTCACCCCTGCTGACCACCAAAGTACATTCTAGAGGACGGAGGACAGAGTCTTAATGCTCAAAAGGTCACTAACCTCAGTTAAAGGCAGGGCCACTGGACTTATACGATTGTGTAGCCCACATCATCTATCATCTGCTGCTTAATCTGCAGATTTAAACAAAAACACTTTTGTTTCTATCAAACAGATACAAGATTACTAAAAATGCAGCAGCACAGTGAAAGGCCCTTTTCCAATGTTGACTGGTCACATTTCTATTGTTTTCTGCTATATTTGGGAGCTAAACTGCTACTAAGTGAGACAGTGTATAAAATTAGAAAATAATAAAGTCATTCTATCACAAAGTGTGCAGCATTATGCTGCATGTTATGCCTTTTTTAGCTCCAAATTTAGTTAACCTTGCCACATAATTTGGTCCACACCTGCTTCAAAATTCCAGTGGCTATGTTCAAAGGGAACCAGCTGTATTTACTGTAACTAGAGATCAGGAGACCAGTGGCAACTGGTTTTTGCCTGGACTTCAACCAGACCTTGAGGGACATCCACCCCTATAGCCAAAGTCACCCCACCATGTTCATGAACTGAGATGTGGCATCAGGAAGACACCCATCACCATATAAGCATCCTCAGCATGCTTCAGCATCTTCAACATCCTGATCCCTTGAATCAGGATCACTCTATTGATGTCTACGGCGGTTCATTCATAGAGCCTGAAACTTGACTGGACACTGCTTTGACTGTAAGGTAGCTGTCTTGCCAAGCCTCATTGGCCCCTGTGACTTACTGCCTGTAGGGGATGATTGCCCAAAGTGGACTGGAGCAGTCGTTTAAAAATCTGCAAAAGTTTTCAAAATTTTTCCCAGCAACCGCTAATGTTGTCTGTGATCTAAATGAAAATCAGTGAATTATTACTTTCTTAATAATTTCAATTGCCGAAACATCCAGTGGATTGTATTCATTTTGATGTCTAAAAATTCTTAAAAATGAGAGTGAGCTATTTTTATAAATTGGTGTTGGATTTCAGCCATATTATAAATCACATTCTACAAAGTGACTCATTTGCTAAACATCAAGTCTTCCTTCAAACAACACAACTAACACTTTTCTTTATAGAGAAGCCATCCTGAATTGCCTGGTCTACAGGAGACTTTAAAATTTCATCACTGTCTTCAGAAAGTCTCAGGGAGTAAACACATGTTGGCAGAAGTTGAATGTTACCACTACACAAACGCATAATACACAGAAGAATACAAATAAATGTGGCGTAGTTTTTTAATATGGATAGGGCTTACTTAAAATACGATCTTGTTGACACTGCTTGCAAGCCATTCATATATTACCATTCGTGAACCAGGAAAATACTCTGAATGCAAATCAGGGGTTAATTTAACCTTTTGCTTGGAAGATTTGAATATTTCACTGAGGCAGGTCCAGGTCCTACTCCACACTTGTATTGAAAAATATGTTGACTTAGAAGTTTTCTACTGTGGCTGCCAAGGTTTTTAAAAACCATCAAATGTATAACTCTACTGTGTGTGGGGTGACTTGCTAGGGGATGTATGGTGGAACATCTGCCAAGGAAGATAGAACTATTTCCAACTAATGTGGACATTGTAAAGTGTGGGTAAATTCATTGCCTCTTCCTCAATATCATATCCACAGGCATACAGGGGTAGAGCTTTATTCCATAGCATGTTAAGTGTGTTGTAATAACATGTCTTTGAAAGTCTGCTACCCTTTCAAGTAACAGTAAATAATCTGCCAAACCTTTGTGAATGTAGCTTTGGTGCAGAGTTGCTTCGCTGGTGGGAAGTCCACTCATGCATGTCTTACTGAATTTAGTAACTACCTCCCACAAAACACAGTTAAAAAGTGTGTACTTTTCTGTCATTTGTTTATAAAGAATAATAAAAGGCATAATAATAATATGTTCAAGTATTCAATATTATGGTCCACCAACAACTTTTCTTTCAAAATTCTCAGCCTCTGGTTGATCTGCTAATGGATTTCTTCAACTTGAATATGACTGTCGTTCTGTTTTTGGTACTTACATGAACCTCATGAATGCTAATGTTTCCCAAGAAATGTTCTGTTTATTGGAATTTCTACAGTTAAAGAACTGTGTAAACTAAATTATTTAATTCAATGTATTTACTGGGTGATCAACTGATAGATTTGCATTGTTCCAATAATCACAGCATGTTGTAATGGAAAACCTCATGCAGTATTTGAACACTCTCATGTTGAGCTCTTTTTTTAACTTTAAGGAAGTCTTTCTTATGTTTTTGAACTTCCACAATAAGAGTATGAGGACATCTTGAGTTCCACTCATGTCAGCCTATTTTCTCTGAGTCAGTCTTTCGGACAAGGCCTCAGGTTACGTTTCAGAAAGCATGCTTTAAAGGACTGTTGATGACTATTTAATAAAATCCAGAAATCTCCTGTAGCTTGATGCAATATTCAAATTTCAGAAATGTAACTACATGGACTGTGCAATCTTTAAAGGGTTATGACAATTCCCCTACATCTTAATTCCAAATTCTTATTAGTTGCATGTACCCATCTGAGGTTCAAGTTTCACCTCCACATAGTTGACACTAAACTTAATTTGTATGGTTGTGTCCTTAGCTGGTCCCCATTCCTCAGTATTCCTCCTTATATGTGCTTCATGGAGCAAAGCTACTTTTATTGTTTTCATTTGTTATATAACATAAGTGTCCGCCCTTTCAATCTAACATTTTCCATTTTAGTTTTTACCACTTCAAAACCCTGAATATGGATTTTGTTATTCCATTCTATGAGGATGCTGACAGATAGTGTGTGTGTAGGTGTGTGTGTATTTAAATGTGTGACTTTTAGGAGTTGCTTGTGCTCAGTCACATTGTTCATTCTTGTGCTTTCTTAAAACCTCCTGAACCTATATCTATGTGTATATAACGTAAAGCTGCATATCTGGTATTTTACAATCTATTGTTTCAACTGCTGGGGAGAAGCGACCCCAAAAGAACTGCGATCAGCTATTAAAGTGATCAATCAGATTAAATGAATGAATCAGGACGATTTCCAGTGTTCAAGCTGGAAGAATGTCATTTCTGAGAACAAAATGGACACCTATGCACTGAGATGCTGAGCTAAGCGTATTTTGTAGTGTCCTGTTTGAAACCTCAGTGCACAACTCACTGATGTGGTGCCACCTTCTCGCACCTCAGAACTGATAGCCACATACTACTCCTCAAAGCCTAATAAAACTATTATTCCCATTCAGCTATGGACTTTCCAGTTTTACTCCTGACATAGACAGAGTTCAGGTCCTAAGTATGGAGGTTGGCTCTCCATCAATGTTTAGTCTCACATTCATCAACCCATAAGCTCTTGTTTTGCCACCAGAATGAAGAAGAATCCCCTCCTTTTTGTACCATCGTTGAGTCTGTGGATCACTCCGGGTCCATAATTGCAGGCCTACCTTACTTACAATGGGCTGATCAATTTCTCCCCTGGTCTTCTTTAGAGGGTTACTCACCAAACACCTGGAGAGAAGCAACCTTCTAGATCTCTCCCAATCAGGATTCAGAGCCAACTACAGCACCGAGATGGCCCTGATTGCTGCAACAGACGACATCTGTACCTTACTCAGCAGAGGTCTTTCCGCCACCTCTGACACTGACTCCCACCACACACTCATAAACCATCTGCACCAGATTGGCATCAAGGACAACGCTCTTACATGGATGGAATCCTTCCTCAATGGGCACACACAGGGGATTTGTCTCCCTCCCTTAACCTCACAGCCCAAGCACATCATCTGGGGTGTCCCACAGGGCTCATCCATAAGTCTCACCCTTTTCAAAATATTCAAGATGCCACTGGCAGACATCGTCAGAACTCGCATCATCATCTCCTACTCCGATTACACCCAGCTCATCCTCTCATTCTCAGTGGACCCCACTATGAAAAAATACATCTTTCACAACTGCATGAAGAACGTCTCAGACTGGATGAAAGACAACTGCCCAAGGCATACATGAACAAGACCGATGTGCTGATTTGTGGCAGCCACATCTCCCTCTGGAATGACTCCTGGTAGCCATCAGAACTCGGACCCACCCTCATTCCAAAAGATCACACCGCAACCTCTGCATCATCCTCAACAGAGAACTCTCCAGGAAATGACAGGTCACGCCGTCTCCTCAGCCTGTTTGTACAGACTCCGCAGAATCTTCAAGTAGCTACCCACCAGCACTAGGAAAACAAAGAAGCATGCCTTAATCACCAGCTGTCTAGACTACAGCAATGCACTCTATGCAGGCACCACTAGTGAACTCAGGAGAAGACTCCAGGCCAACCTGAACGCAGCAGCCAGGCTGAACCTCATCCGACCTAAAAGAGCCAGCACCTGAGAGACCTCCACTGGCTCCCCATCCAGAAGAGATGCGTCTTCAAGCTCCTGACCCATGCCTACAAAGTCCTCCATGACTAAGGACCAACATAAATTAACCACTGCCTGAACTTGCACCAACCACCCAGAAACCTCTGCTCCACTCACCTCATACAGACACAACTGCAGCACCAGAGGATGATCCTTCTCACACTTTACCGCCAAGTCCTGAAACACTCTTCCCCTCCACCTTTGAAAAGTACCCTAGTTGGCAGGCTTCAGGAAGGGACTCAAGACTCTGTGACTGAGCCCCCCAGCCTAGTGCCTGAATACCCTCATGGGTGATAAGCCATGATTTATAAGTAGTGTTTGATTGATTGATTGAGGGTTATGAACATTCTTTTAACATAACTGCCAAGGGCCACTCAGAAACTCATCAGCACTTTAATGAAACAGTCCAAGTTTCCACAGGCAGACCCATGTCATATATGCCTAATGACAGCTGCCCACCACACATTTTGAAGGAGGTCTGTTCGGCTCTACCTCAGAGCATTGTCCCCTTTCTGAATGAATCTCTTTCACAGGGCAAGGTTCCATGCACTTTTAAAAACGCAATGGTCGTCCCACTCATACAAAAACCTGGGGCAGACCCCTCGGACCCGTCCAATTACCGGCCTATCTCCCTGCTCCCCTTTATGGCCAAAATAATAGAGGCTCACGTGTCTAGATGTCTTTCGAACTTTATCGAACACTCTGACTATCTAGAACCGAACCAAGCCTTCTTCCGCCCGTCACACTCGACGGAAGCGGTGGTCCTCGCAGTCCAGGATACTCTTAGAGTCAATGCGGACAAGGGCATCCATGAGGTCTTGGTGCTCCTGGATCTGTCGGCCCCGTTTGACACGGTCTACCATAACATACTGTTGAATCGTGTCAAACAGGCCGGCCTCAGGGGACCCGCTCTTAGTTGGATAGCCTCCTTCATCACCAATCGGACGCAGTCAGTAAGACTTGGAACATTTACAGCCCCGAGACTATCTTCCCTCTGTGGGGTGCCTCAGGGTTCATCACTGTCGCCACTTTTGTTCAATCTATATCTCAGACCCCTGATACATTCCCTAAAAAAACGCAAGATTACTATTTTCAACTACGCTGATGACCTGCAGTTGATAATTCCTCTAAATTCCCCAGACTCAGCGGCAGAGTTTCGGGCAACAATGTCTCACATATGGAGGTGGATGGACCTGAACCATCTAAAACTCAATCCGGGCAAGACAGAACTAGTACTGCCCGGGGAAAAGTGAGCTTAGTTGAGGCCCACATTTCTGGCCGACCGATATGGGCTCCCCGCCTACGGCTTCCCCTTCTGTTAAAAGCTTAGGGGTCATCCTCAGTGCCGACATGTCACTTAAAAGACAGGTGGGAGCTGTAGTCTCCTTTAGTTAGCTTTTTCCAACTTTGAAAGATCAGAAAAATTGCACACCTACTGACCCACTCAGCACTCATACAGGTAGTGATAGCCCTGGTACTCTCTCGTTTGGATTTCTCGAACGCCCTATATCTTGGCCTGCCAGTGGGACTGCTAAAACGACTCCAGAAGGTCCAAAATGAGGTGGTAAGACTTATATGGAAACAACCCAAATGGCAGTCAGCTAGACCGGGTATGGCAAAACTACACTGGTTACCGATGGCCCAAAGGATCGCCTTTAAGATGGGCTGCACTGCTTTCAAGGCACTGCACGGTAATGGCCCTAAATTTGTAAAAAACATGATTAATAAACTGCAAACCCCAGCGTAACTTACGCTCTGCCCATCTTTGTCTGGTCACCATCCCCTCGTTCAAATGAAAAGTGGAAGCTGCTTCTCCTATCTAGCTGCTACTTTCTGGTACTCCCTCCCCTTCTCACTCAGGAACTTCAACAACCTCTTGGTCTTTAGGAAGTCCCTGAAGACGTGGTTGTTCGAGCAAGCCTACGCTTAGGGATTGGCTACGTCTCTCTACAACAGTGCCATGAAACCTGCGGGTGTACGTGCGCTCTATAAATGGTTATTAACATATCAGTACATGGGGAAGTGTAGGTTTGAGTTGAGGGCACATCATAGAGAGCCATATTTTAAGGGCTTGGCAAACTCCTAACTGCAAAATCGTATGGGCCACTGTTGAATTGCGCTTAGTTCTTGAAATTGTCTTCAAATTTTCTAATGGCTATCCACTACCTATCCTTTTTTAAGTTTAGGAAATATCTATATTAAGTATAAGTAAACAAATTAAAGACATTGAAAAATGTAAATAACCTTATTACTTAAAGATAAAGTATATTTCCTATATATGAAACAATCATAAATATAGTGTTTAAACTAACTGGGAACAAAATGTATTAATATCTATCGACAACTTAGATTTATGAATATCTTATATTGAAAGTGAGAAAGAAGCAATGAAATGAAGATGAAGAAGAGAAAAGTTAGCAAGAAATATAAAAAGTATAAAAAGTGCTAGGAAAGAGAACACTATGACAGATTTATAATCATAAAATACTGGAATAAATTATGAAGAGCACTAATTGTCACAACAGCCTATCTGGAAAGGCTCATAGTAATAATACATGTAGCATGTAACATATATAGATACAACTTTTAATGAATCACAATGTAGATTTGATATAACAAGACAAAAATATCAAAGAAATATGGTGGAGATGTGGGCTCTCCATCAATTGGTGTGCAGAGTGAGTATTGTAACATAATTATATTATTGAGGGAAATAATCACACGTGACCATAGGAGTTCTCTTTTAATACCATGTGATATGGTTGACACACTTGCTCTGTCCAGTTTATGATTAAAGCATGTTCCATACCACCAGGCTTCAAAATAAATGCTCATAGAATATTTAATTTTCCTTGTAATTTGCTGAAAAACACCAACAAGCACAAATTCAATTACACCAGAATTTACAGAATAACAATTCCTTTCCTCAGAAGGACTACCTAAGAAAATATTTCCATACGTGAAGTGAATATTTGAATTAAAGAGAAAATGTATCTAACTCAAAACATTGTTCTAAGTTTATGAGTATGCTGACAGGTAAACAAGATATGGTGTGTATTGTAATGAACTTTCCTCAAAGCAAAAGGAGTTCTCAAGAGTCTAATGATTTAAATATGTTCACAGGTAGGAAGAATTTGTAACCATATGTTATTTCATAAATTGATTTAAAAATTAACATTTTGATTCTTCTCCCATTTCTATTAAATATCTGCCTTTTGCCTTTTAAGGCTTGAACACATAAATGTAATTGGTTTATAAATGAGAGAAACCTTCAAACCTGAGGTTAGAATATTCAAATAGTTTTTGCCTTGTGAGCATTCTATGTGGTTAATAAAAAAAGTACTGTGTCTCCAGCAAAATTCGTTGACTTAGGATATTGCATTTCTTCCCGAATGATTTAGGAAATGTAAATAAAAGTTTGTAAATAAAAGTTGAGACTCTAAGACAGTAATTTGAACATCATTTTTTATAAGCCGGAAAATTCATACCAATCTTCTATCACTCCAAACCTTTCCAAAAAGTGATTTGTTATTTTAATTAGTACATTTTGACAAACAGTTGAGTTTTTATTTTTTTTATTTTCCTGTATGTGTGTAGACTGGCTGAAAGTCGTGCCCGCGGCCGCCAGAAGACCACAGCCCTACCGGTCCAAATAAATCAATGCCTGTGTGAACATTTCAACTGCAAATGTGTTGAATGGACACATAAGCATGATATATGAGGAAAAATGCCTCCTACCCATTGCGGGAGTCTGGCCCATATGTTGGCAGTCTAGGCAATGGGTATATGGTACAAAAAGGACTCACCTGTATATCACCGCAAACAGTAATGTGAAGGGCGGACCCAAAGAAAGGGATCCAGCAAAATCTGATGGAAAGAACTGGAGAACAGGAAAGGGGTAAGTACGCACCCCAAATCCCTTGTTTTTCTGACTTGAATATGGCATTCTCACCACTGTGGTTGGCTCTTTAGAAAGCCAACTTATAGTATGGAGGGCGGTGAAACTTCTCTGTACTATCCTGTGGCAGCTGTTTTTCCACGACCCTGGTAATCTGCGGTGTGCTGGCGGTCTTTCATATAGCATTCCTCCCATCTCGTGCCATGGCAGGCAGTCTGCCAAGCTCATGGCGGTCAAACCATGACTGCGGGTATGGAAGTTAATGGAACACCAACCTCCTAATAAACCCCCTAACTGTTCTTTAATTTGCAATTTTGTTTAAAGTGGCAAGACACATTAGAGTGTCTTTGAGTGCAAGACATCAATTCTACAAATGCAAAATCATGAATACATTTTTTCTCTAAGTTTATCCACATATTTAATTTACAATATTATCATCTGATAATCATTGAACGTTATTTGTTTAGACAAAAAGCATTATTTTAAACCTGGAAATCTAGAAAGTTAACTACACCTTCTTTATTATTTACTCTGTTTTGATTGAAAAAGAGTCATGAGAGACTTTTTTTATTCCATAAAAAAGACAAGTGTATGGAATGTCTTTTTAAACATATGTGATGGCCATTTTTGTGTGGCGTAGATACGCTTAGTAAAGTAGTAGGAACTAACATAATTTGATTTAATTCTTGTGTCCCCACCATGTAGATTAAAAAAATGTATTTTCTTAGTTGCTTCTTCTAAATTAAGTTTTACTCTATCTTTTATAAGGTAGTAGTCTCTAATCCCAGATATTTAATTGTATGTGGGTGGTAAGCCAAAACAGAGGCTTTAAAATATTACTATAACCAGACTTTGTTTAAAAGAAGTACCTCAAATTTGCCAGAATTTAGTTTATATTCCGAAAAAAATTACTTCTTCTAAGATTATTGGCACAGATGATTCTAAATTTGAAATAGATAAAAGTATATCAAGGCATATACAGATATTTTAACATGTTTTTGCCGCACTAGAAAACGTCAATGTTTTCATGTTGCCTAATCCTAGATAACAAAAAGGCTTTAACACTAAACTAAATAAAAGCCGAGAAATTTTGTCTTACATCTCTATTTAACTTAAATGTTAAATATACTAGATTGATGATGAAAATGAATGCCTTGGACAAACAGTATAAATAAAAACTTTCTCAGCATACACGACATTTGGTGCTAAAGAAATTTTATAACTGCTGAATTTATTTAACATTTTTAAAAAATGATTGCTCTGGTCCTAGTACGTTTGGCAAAAGGAGATTTAATGAAAGAGCAACAGTTTTTTAAATGTATTATAATTGTTGGTAACTATATATGTTGACCTGTACTTTTTACAAACTTAGAGTCTCTATCAATTTGGGAATCATATAAATTAGAGCATCTGTCCTGCTCTGAGACCACCAAAGCCATTAAGGGTCACCCGCTAGATTACGTCTTATTTTTACTGTGGCGGGCGTTTTTTTGGCGGTCCCACTGTGGCCCCTGTAGGGCCCCTTTTGTTTCCTCACTGCCACTTTTCATCGTGGTCACACCTCCATGAAAAGTGTTGCATTGAGGAAATTCCTAATATGCTTGGTGGTGCTGCAGCAGCACCACCAGCATATTAGGGGCCTCAGACCGCTGTGCCACCGCCAGGGATCAAGGATCCCTGGCAGCAGCGGTCCTGTGGCAGTCCAACTGCCACAGTACTAATGCGGCGGGCAGACCACCAGTCTGGCAGTCCGTGGCCACCATGGGTTCAATGGTCCATTGGACCTCCAAACTCATAATAAGGGCCTAACACTAGAGTTGAGAAAGTGCAATGCTTTTTCTGTCGATAGTTTATTTAATGGTAGTGGCTATTTACGCAGCAAATTTTCTCTGCTATTTACCTGCCCACTGGCTAAATGGTAGAAATGGATTGTTTACTACTTAACCAGTAGGTTTGAAAATAGCAAAGGAACTTAACTATTTATATGGTGGCTATCTAAACAGCTTAAAATGTGTTTTATTATGCCTTATACAGATTTCAACAGGTACTTACACCACACAGAACTGCAAACAAGGAGTGAACACGGTTGGCATCTATCTCCCTATGAAAATTAGGGTCTTGATGGATTGTTCTTTAATTCACAAAACGTTATCGCACATTTTTCACACACGTTTTGCAAAAGGAAATAGTTTTGTGCAAACTGACAAGTTCTGTTCCTCGGTTCATGGAATACTTTATCACAATTAATATTCATTAGGCAGGAGCCAATTTGTGATCCTCTCTATTGGCTGTAATCACAGAGATGGTGGCCTCCAAAGGATAGCACAAAATCATCTCGATTACCACGTTCCAAAATGGAGAAAAAAAAATCAATGCAGCCCATGTTTACACTGTGAATCTTAAATTGGAAGCAATTGGTTGTTGCATCTGTTTCAGATTTCAAGTCAATCATTTTAGTCTGACTCTCACTTTTTGCCTGCATGGCAAATATGGCCTGATTCTGAGTTTTGCAACAGTGGGGGATGGAAAACATGCAATTTCACCTTATTGGTTATCCTTCATACTGATTTACGAAACTATCAAGGGGAAAGCACTCAAATTCCACAGTTGGAGCTAATTTTTGGTATTCCTAAAGAAGTCACGCATTTTGCTGACATTGCTTTGTGCATTATTTTCGGTCTGGTGAGAATCCTGTCGTTATTGTTTATCTCTGCTTTGCATCCATCGCTTTGAAGTCTGTCTCCATTACTTTCGAAATAGGAAGACAAATGATCACCTGTGAGTGACAATGAACATCATGAGGACAGTAGTCATTGTATAGATGAAATGGCATTGTGTATATCTGTGAAAGAAGTGTCAATTCAAGTCAATCCTGATCTGGTCAATCGAGATATTCAGAGGACCTCTTTTAAATATGTAGGTGTACTGAACTCCTGAAATTGCTGTGATCACAGGCAGAGAGTCAAAGGTAGTACGTCCACAGGGACGTGGGGGCGTTGACCCCCTGACTTTCCCACTGCATCACACAAATACTTTGGGATGACCTATGGGCTTTGTTATCTGAACTGCGCCTGTCAGATTGGCTGGTGATTTCACTGTGGTGGCCAGCCTGACATGCGGCTTTCAAGCTCTTGCAATCAACAGCTGAAAGGCATCTGAGAAGCAGAGGCACAGACCTGTAGGTGTCCAATCACTGTCGTAGCCTGCTCCTGCTTATCCTAGCACTGCTCTTATGCTGTTTAGCATTGCAAGCAGCAAGAGAGGAGTTCTTGGATTGGCTCGGATGCCATTGTCCAGCAAGAAGTGCAAGGCAGGAGAAACTTCGGGTGTAGGTGTGCTGCAGAACACCATCAAGAAAGTACATTTATTTTTATGTTCCATGACATTTATCTGCCCCACCTCTTTTAAAATGTAGCAGCCACCAGTATAGATAGTTATATTGTTTACTTCATATCTATCTGAATAACCTTGTAAACCTCATGGAGGCTATTCTACTGATGCTCCGACAAACTAATTGTTCCACACACCATAGATAGCAGTTGCCCAAACCAAGGCCACATAAGGAGTTGCCACTGTGCTACTCTTAATTAGGTCACATACGCCGTGGGGGACACAGTGTTTGGGGCCCACTGTACTACAAGTCCAGTCAATAGTCGAGTCACAATGTGAACTCATCTTTACTAGTGTACTTAGGATACTTTTGATCATAATCGGCGGTCTTGTCTTAACATTGTTACACAACATTCCCACAAAGGACACCAGTGCACAGTAGGTACATGTGACTACAACACATCATTTAGAAAAGTCATGTGATAAACTATGTTCCACATTATAGAAAACTGGACTTTTAACTATGGAGGAGAGCCATGTGTGAGCTCCCACAAAATGAATCAATCCAGGGCTTAGAGAAAAAGCAGGTTTCAATGGGAAATCATTGGCTTAGGATACAAAGCAGGATTCTCCTAGAGAAAAGGCATGCCAAATATTGTAGCAGCTCCAAAACAACATTCTTCTTCCAGCTTCTGCATTGTTCTAAAAAACGAAAACATAGACACCTTCTCTAAACCAATTTTGTAAAATGATGAAAATTTGCTGATGAGAATAACGCCGACAGAACAATTACAGTTTTGGTTTAACAGTGACTTGTGTGTGTTTTTCAAAAAATGTTGACTATATGATTTTTGTTAGCGCTAGTATAAACGAATTTCTCCTGAGAATCGTTTATAAAAGCAGAATCCTTTTTGATAAAATGCTAATACAACAACAACAACAACAAGCTTTATTCGAATTCAATAAGAAATTCATAAAAGCATACAAGATAAAACACATTCAAAAACAAAAAGCGATTATTTTCATAACATTGTCACAAAGGTTAAAAAGGATTCCTTATACTAATAAAATCGTTATTACAAGTCATCATAAACCGACCCCAGCAGCTATAGTACAAGGTGTGGTCATATCAATTAATTTAACAGCTTTAAAAAATGTGTTGTTTGACTTTAAGCAATTTATGAAGACATAGTTTAAAATAAAACAGATAAACTTCAAAATGTACAAACGAGAAAAGTGCATGTTTGGTTTCTTTAGTAAGGACCATCCCCAGACTTGGTGTTAGTCGTTATCATATTCAGATTTTAGCAAACCGTTCGAAAATCTAATTAACAAGTCAGTGCACCTGATCTATGCCAGAGAATAAATCAAATTAATTATAAGTGGGTATTGTGTGCCAACTAGGTCCCGGGCCTCTGCTACCCATGCAGTGGTTATTTTGTACATATGATCTTACAGGGGGGAGGTATGTAGTTCTAGGGTAGAAGTCACACAGTTCCCAAGTTCCAATTGGGCCATCGCCCATTTGTGGCTTCCAACTTCGCAAGTATTTGATGACTCGGGTGTCCCTAAAGTTGACCAAAACCAGGTCTCCCGGTATATCCTTGGGGGTGGATCCTAACCTCCCTACCCTTCTGACATTTAAAATGTTTCCATCTATATTGTGTGGAAGGGGTCTATTTTTGGTAAGCCCAAAAGATACCTTATTTGCCAGATCCGCTGGTCTTTCAATTTTGCTGTTAGTGAGTTCAGGCATGCCTGAGAGGATGCACACAAAAGGTGCTTCCTCTGGCGGTAGATCTATATGGTTAGCCTTTCTTTGCCTGTTGCCATAGTTGTAAGACATCCCCTCTGTCGGCGTGGGTTCTTTAGCCGACCCTATTCTAATGGCAGAACTTTGGGCAACTGGGGGGTTTGATATGAGTAATGTTTCGGATGTTATTGGGGCAACAGCGTAAATTTGTGCGGATTTACTTTGTGCAGAGGTGATGGAGATGTCAGTAACGACTGATGTCTCTACTTGTTTATGTCCTACCATACTTTTTGTGAGTATCAGATTTGCCTTAATGGTTTCCTCTAAGGTTGTGAGCTTTTCCCCTATTACCATAATTCTTTTTTCCAATGGGGATATTAACCAATAAGTCAAATTGTGTAGGGGATACGGGGGAATCCAGAATTGGGCGTACCTCAGATGTTTTTGAGGTGTTGCTGGTGGGCGAGAGGGGACTTAGATAACATTTTTGTTTTTTAACTAATCTTTCAGTCTGTTTAGCACCTTTGCGCTCTCTGTTAGGACGGGGGGCCTGGGCATTTTCTGACAGTTGGATAATATCCTTAGGTAATGTTAAGGGGGGGTACCAAGATGGTTTATGTTTAGTTGAGATGTAATGCTAGGCTGGGGACTTGTATTACTCATTACACATGCAGGAGCAGTTGTTTGCTCGTTTCCATTTTCAACATTGGTATATACAGTTTTACAAATCAAATTTAATTCATCCAATAAGGAAAAAATTTGGATTTGGTCTGGTAGCACCAGGGGAGATTGGATACTGGATGTGGGCTCTGCGGAAAGACTTTGTTCGACTCTCTCTATTTCGGACTCGATTGCAGATGTAGCCCTAATTAGATAGTTGTCCAATGTTCCCTTCCGTTGCCCCCCCTGAAGGAAATTATTTATATGAAGCCCTTTATCAGTCATGGTGAGATTAGCTTTCTGTATATGTATTTTGCTACGACAGATACCTATACAGGTTCTACACGTAATATAGTGGCCAAAAACTAAAAAGTCAGGAGGTGGCCCTTTAGGGAATACCAAAGTGTATGTGGAGTCAGTCACTTTGATGGGTTCGTTCGTATTACCTCCCTTTTCCAGCGAGAATGAGGCAATGATCAAATTGGGTGGCCCGTCCCCGTCCTCCTCAGGCCCCTGAGGGCCACAGAGGGCCCGCCCTTTGCCCGGGCTTAGCCCGGCGCTGCCCGCGCGCGTCCCATGGGGCGGGAAAAGCTCCGCGTTGTTATGGCGCCAGCAGGCGCAGCAGGAGCGTCACGGGAGCGCCGGGGGGCCGGGGCTGCTGGGGGATGTGGTCCCTGACCCAGGAATGCCTCGATGTGCTGGCCGTTTCCCTCACGGCAGGATTACCCTGGACGCTGGCCGTTTCCCTCACGGCAGGTAAGTGGCAAGCAACAGTGACGTGTGTGTGCTTTTCAAAAAATGTTGACTATATGATTTTTGTTAGCGCTAGTATAAACGAATTTCTCCTGAGAATCGTTTATAAAAGCAGAATCCTTTTTGATAAAATGCTAATACTCAGAAGCTTACTTAAATTTCAGCTGATGCTCTCTCGACTGGCAGAGTGTCAGAGGCCCTGTCATCAGCCTCTCTGTCAGGGAATTGCCCACTGGATTTATAGCTCCCCATCTTTTTCTGTGATAAAAGAGCATTGGCGGCGCTTCATATTCACTTTCATTCCACATGAATGCCTAGTGAGGCCCCTCTGCATTCTCTTTTCCTTTTGCAGCACAAGTTCCTAGAAGTAAAGTTTTGATGCTATAATGCAATAAAAATATCCCTAGTGTTCAGAATGTTTTCTCTCTGAGTATCAAGGCAGAATTTTGATTATCATTTGGCCCGGTATACTTTGCATGGAGGTACTAGAAAAGAAAAAACTGTAATATTGGCCATGCCTGGAAAAGGCTTGGGCTACTACCACTGCACTCCTTTGGCTGATGGACTGCCAGATCAAGCATTTGCATTGGCAGAACATAGTAAGGCTCAAACAGAGGAAACCCTGCAGTTCCTCACATTCATTTTGAAGTTGGAACATCTGAGGGACCCAGGCATAGATTTCAGGAGTACAGAAACTTCCGTATCCCTCTTTTTAGTACCAGCATCTGAATCAGAAAACAACTAATTTAATATACAATTAGTGAAAAACTATTTCAATATTCATGCAGAATTGCAATTATTTTGCAACACCTGCGACAAAAAATAGAAATGAGTTGGGAAGCCAGTACAAGTGTTAACATAGTTGAATAGCAAAAATAGCACAGCAACAAGATTATTAAAGTCAGACAAGTGGGCTCGGAAGACTAGACCCCCTTCTGCAAATCAATAATTGGAGCAAATATGCTTAAAAGTGTAACTTTCACTCTACTTTTTATAAGGTTTCATTACATTGGAATAACTGGAAACCAAACGTACAGTTATCTGTATCTCTGATACGAGGAAACGTATCTCGTTAGAACACAGCTGAGTCTCACACACATGTTTCAAAATCAAGGACTGGTAAATGCTGATTTGAGGTAGATAATGAGGTACCACTTAAGATAGCAAAGCTTGAAAACAAGATAAAGCTTCTGAGCACTGAGGCTTAATGTGCAGCACAAAAACAAGGAAAAAGAAGTGCACAGTTTTAAATATGTGCAAATTAGAATGCTCCTTCACAGCATATTGGTGGTAGTGAACAAAAAATATTCTTTCAATCAATCAATCAGGGATTTGTAAAGCGCCCTACTCACCCGTGAGGGTCTAAAGGCGCTGGGGTAGGGGGGGAGTTCGGGCAGCTCTGATTCAACCAAAGAGCCAGGTCTTGAGGCTCTCCCTGAATGCTTGCAGTGTGGGGATTCGTCTGAAGTTGAGGCGGATTTTGTTTCAGGTCTTTGGCTCAATGTAGGAGAAGGGTCTTCCTCCCGTTCTGGCTCTGCAAATGCAATTGATTTCGGCCAGAGCAAGATTGGCTGAGCGGAGGTTTCTATTGGGGGCATAGAAGGAGATTCTTTTGTTGAAGTATTGGGGTCCGGTGTTGTGGAGGGATTTGTAGGCAAGAGTGAGCAAATTGAAAGCCACTCTCTTTTTGACGGAGGGTCATTGGAGATCTTGTAGGTGCTGGGTGATGTGGTCTCATCGTGGTATGCTTAGGACAAGTCTGGCTGTGGCATTCTAGATTGTCTGAAGTTTGTGGAGCAGAGATTTGCTGATTCTGATGTAGGGGGGATTCCCTTAGTCCAGTCTGCTGGTTATGAGTGCATGGTTGACAGTCTGTCTTGATTTGTGGGGGCACCATCTGAAGGTCTTGCGGAGTATGCAGAGGATGTTGAAGCATGTGGAAAATACGGCGGTGATCTGTCGCTTCATGGTGAGGGAGGAATCAAGTGTGATGCTGAGGTTGCGGGCATGATCGGTGGATGCGGGAGGGTTGCCAATGGCGGGAGGCCACAAGGTGTCATCCCACACAGAGGGAGTGGATCTGAGGATGAGGACTTCTGTTTTCTCTGAATTGAGCTTCAGGCAGCTGCTGCTCATCCAGAATGCAACGTCCTTCTTTCCTTCCTGGAAACTGTGTCTGGTGAAGCCGTGAGTCTGTGATTTCTGATGATGGTTATGAGAGGTGCCCTATAGATGTTGAAGAGTGTGGGGCTGAGTGAGGATGATTGGTGTACTCTGCATCTGATCTCTGTGGTTTTGGAGAGGAAGGGCAGGGATCGGATTCTTTGAGTTCGGCCGGCAAGTAAGGAGCAGATCCAGTCTAGGGTAGTTCCTTGTATGCTGGCGTCGTGGAGCTTGGTGGCTAGAGTTCAGTTGGAGATGATGTCAAATGCTTCTGAGAGGTCTAGTAGACTGAGGGCTGCTGTGTGGCCTTGGTCGAGGAGAGTGCGCATGTCATCCGTGGCAGCTCGGAGGGCGATCTCGGTGCTGTGGTTGCTGCAGAATCTGGATTAAGAATTGTCGAGGATTGCGTTGGATTTTATGACGTTTGTGAGATGGGTGTTGATGATCTTCTCTGCAACTTTGGCAGCGAAGGGGAGGAGAGAGATGGGTCTGTAGTTCTTGAGGTCTGTCGGGTCTGCAGAGGGCTTCTTGAGGAGGGGTTTGACTTCTGTATGTTTCCAGCCATCGGGGAATATGCCTGTTTCGAGGGTGCAGTTGATTGTGCATCATAGTTCAGGAGCTATGGTGGAGGTGGCTCTGTGGAAGATGTGTGGCGGGCAGGGGTCAGTAGGAGGTCGGTGGGAGGTCCTGAGTGCATGCTCCTCATGGTCAATGCGGTGTCTTCTGTGGTGACAGTGGTCCAGGTGGTGATGGTCAGCTGGGTGTCATTGTTGGTGGGTGGAGTTGTGTCAATGCCTAGGTTCTGTTCGTCAAATTTGTCGTAGAGAGTCCTGATCTTGTGATGGAAGAAGGAGCCAAGTTTGTTCCAGAGGTCCTGGCAGGGAGGGACGTCAGAGGTTTTGCTGGAGGGTTCAGTGAATTTCTGGATGATGCTGAAGAGTTCCTTAGGGTTGCTGAAGTTGGAGAGGATTCTATCCTGGATGAAGTTCATCTTCGTGGACCTGATGAGTTGGTTGCGTTCTGTCATGGCGGTCTCTGCTTCTGAGGTTTTTCTGTTCCTCCATGCTTTCTAGAGTTGTCAGCACATGCTCTTAGAATCACAGAGGTCTGTGGTGAACCAGGAGGCTTTTGTGGTGCATTGTCTGTAGAGGTTCTGGATGGGGCAAGTGTGTTGGCACGGTCGGTGATCCATCTGTGGAGTTCTCTGGCTGCAGAGATGGTGTTGGTTGTGGTGGGTAAAGGAGTGCTGCTCAGGGCATAGTTGAGGTGCTCCTCTGTGATCTTGCTCCAGTTTCTGTGCGGGGGTGTGACATGGGCTTGTGTGTCATGGGTTTCATGGAGAAGTGGATGCAGTGGTGGTCCATCCGAAGGGGTTGCATGGTGTGGTTGAAGTGAATGTTGTTTCCTCTTGCAAAGATGGGGTCGAGGTTTCCTGCCTTGTGGGTGGGGTAGGTGATGAGTTACTTCAGTCCGATGTTGGCGTGGTTGTCCAGGAGGGTGGTGTAGTTGGGGTCCTTGAGTTTGTCGAGGTGAAAATTCAGGTCTCAGAAAAGTGCGTAGTTTGTAGAGGCGAGGGCGTGGGGCGCGATGAGGTCTGCGATTTCACACAAAATAACTGGTTAATTCTAAACTGCTCATTTTTGTGACCAATTCTGGATCGTGAAAATAATGATCTGTGACAGAAGTGTGGTTGTTTTTCAAATTGCATAACAGATTTTAGCTTCAATACCAACTTAATAATTTTACACACGCATAATACCTCAGGCATTTTTTGGCAGTGATTTGGAGAACCAATTACTACTATGCACTGACATTTGCATACTTTTTGTAATCAACTTCAACTCTTAAAAAGCATTGGCAAAGCTAATAAGTCTGGTGTTTGTAAATGCTTGTCTAGTTTTGTCATGAATTGTTGCAGGATATGGCACGCCTTCACCAATATTAAAAATACCATGGCGAAAAATAAAAATATATTTTTTTGTCAAAGAGCAGAATGCCCATGTGACAGAGGCATGGATCCTCGGAAACAGTACCTCCGAGAAGCCCACCTTCTGGCAGCTAAGACTCTGACTTTGACAGCACAGAGTTTCAGAGTGCCAGCTGGGGGAAGGAGACATGTAAAAAAGAGAAACCATAAATATATAAGACTAATCATCACTTTACTGATATTCCAGTGCAAGGTTCCTGATGCTAATTTAATACGAAAAACAATGCCTGAGGGTTATACCAGGTGTCTTCCTGTTACTTATTTCAAAGCCCATAAAAATCTCAGTTATTCTGTCTCAGGTTTCATGCTCTCTAATACACATGAGTAGCTCTATCACAATAAGGCTCAGGATAAAATGTTCACTTAGTCTGTCCCAACATTAGCGGGACCAACAATGACTTTTCAGTTCTCATTAACCGTCTTTTGGTTAGTGTTTACCAAGTATTCATCTGAGTTAGCCCTCACACATTAAAGAAAAGGAACTCAAGGGCTTCCGGCCCAAAAACAGTTCCTTGACGACTACCTGAGGAGCAAGGATTAGTTGCTGGTAATTCACAGCCTAGTTTCAGTATCAAATGTGTTCCTAATTCCTGCATTCGGTAGGTGTATAATGCACGAGTAGTTCATTTGACGCAATCCGATTTAAGAAATCTCAATGTGCAAGCTGCTAGTTATCTAATAAAAGAGAGGGACCCAATAACCCAAAGGAGTAGGGTACCAAGCGACAAATGTCAGAAAATAAGTTTCCCTTTGGTAACTATAAACCTAGGCATTCATTCAGCTCAATGATATCAACACAAAACATTAATGCAACATATGTAAACAACACCACATAAGGAAATGCAGATTCAATCTGTGTAAAAAGATAGGAAAAAATACAGTGTATTTAAACAAGTTAAGACCAGCTCAGGCTTATATCAAGCATATCTGATAAGAACACATTTGAAATTAAATATACTTTAGCATTGTACAAATACATAATACATAATAAATGATAAAAACAATTATAGGGGCAGAAAACGGAGGAAATGATAATTCCTGTTAACAACGAGAGAACAACAAAGGTAAATCAAAGATCAAAACTGATTATTATTATTGATATTCCATCAGATTTGTTGTCTCCCAAGACTCAAAGTAGTTCTCCCTTTCTTGTAAATCAACGCGTTTCGGTGGGCTTTCAATTAGTAGCCAACACCTTCCTCAGGATAATTAATTGTACCATCCCATTAAAAACAACAAGAGCCTGTAAAAAATTTAAAGAATTTTTGAGGGCCAGTATTTATGATATTTTACATACATGATTATACTACATTCTGCTTAACCTTTTTGTTAACAAAACACTACACATATTACAAAACAATACAGTCTAGTTCATATAAACATGCCTCTAAATTATGCATACCCAACAGCCTAGAGAGCCACATATGAAATGTGGGGGCAATAGTGTCCTTCCACCCAGCAGAGATGAGGATTCGTAGTACCGCAACTGCAATGAACAATAACGCTTGGGTGTCCCTCCCAACTTTAAGTTTAGCATCCGTCCCTGTAAGAACCAAGGTAGGGGATAGATCAATGTTAGGACCTAGTAGCCCCCCCAAAAACAGAGTTATCTCACTGCGTATTAAGGCCAGATTGGGGCAGTGATAAAACATATGCATAAGGTCAGCCGGACCTGTGTTGCATTTAGGGCATTTATCATCTTCTCTCAGCCCCCACCCATACAATTTCGCCGGAGTATAGTATAGGTTAAACAGAGGCTTATAATGTTGAGCCCTCAAATTTGACGCTCAAAATACTTTCTTGCTTAAGAGTAGGGCGAGGTCTATGTCAACATCAGGGTCCCCCAACTTCTGCGCCCATGTGGCCTCAGTTTTCTCCAAATCATCTGGAAGGCCCGGCAGCAGAAGATTATAGGCTGTACCTATCTTCTTTCCCCCTGTTTTTAAATATTCAACCATTTGACTGTCTGGGGGCAGCAAAATCTTTGGTCTATATGCTAATAAGGTTTGAACAATTTGCCCATGTAAAAACCAGTGACTGTCGGGAATCCCATATTTCTGCTGCATTTCACCAAAGCTGAGGATTATGTCGCCTGTCATAATATCACCCAGGCATCTTATCCCATGCTCCATCCATACAGTGCAGTTCTCACTTTGGCCCAGATAAGGAAATAGAGTAGATTTCCACAAATTAGTATTGGCGTTTATTTTGGGGATCTTCAAGATTTTACTTATGGCCTTCCAAGTTCCCCGGACCCCTTCAATGATCTTATACCTTGCCTTCCTATAATATCTTCGATCCGCCTCACACTGCAGTAATCCATAGGCCTTCCTCCCTAGTAGTAGCTCGAAAATAGAGGGTGGGTCCTGACTCTCAATTTGGCCTTCAAATGGTAGGGGATCAGATTGAATCAGTATATTCATTTGCGTAAGGAGGCATACCAGGTGGTATAATCTAATGTTCGGCATAGCCAGGCCTCCCCTATCCCATAGTAATGACAGGTGGTTAATTGAGCGTCTGATTTTGTCATACTACCAAACAAACCCAACAAATGTGGCTTCAATTTTCCTGATCACACTTTCCCCTAACAGCAGTGGAATAGCCTTAAACAGGTATAATATTTTGGGGAACATGGTCATTTTTAAAACATTCACCCTGCCAATCAAAGATAGGTGTAACACATCAATTCTTTTCAGATCTGTCTCGATTGAATTAATGAGGGGAAGATAGTTTTCCCCAACCATCTTCTCGACTGATGCATTAATTCTGACCCCAAGATATACGGCTGAGTCTACAAATCTATGATCAGTCTTCACGATATTTTTGGTACAGATAATCTGGGTTTTCCCCTCATTTAACCGATAGCCAGATCGAAGCCCAAATTCATTGGACAGTTGTACCAGTACAGGCAGGTGTGGGTCCGGAGTTATTATTGCCAGATCATCGGCGTAGGCAAGCAGTTTTGTAGTAAAGCCATTAAACACCACAGCGCTAATTTGACGGGAGGCCAAAATTCTCTGAATAAAAGGATCTATATATAAGGAAAACAGGATCGGGGAACAGGGGCAGCCCTGACGCGTCCTCCTCTTGATCACTATTTTATCCGACAGTTGCCCCATAACCATGACCCGAGCCACCGGGTCAAGGTACATAGCTTTAATTGCTCTCAGGAAGTTACTACCGAAACCTCTGCCAACCAGGATACCCCAGAGAAAGTCCCAGACCACTCGGTCAAAGGCTTTCTCCACGTCAAGGAGGATCATGGCCATCTCCCCCCCCCCGCGGCACCATGGGCATCAAATAGCGCTATTGCCCGTCTAGTATGATCAGTGGTGCCTCTCCCAGGCACAAACCCATGCTGCCACGGGGAAACGAGACGGCCAATAACCCCCCCAAGCCTACTAGCACAGATCTTAGAATATAACTTTGTATCCGCATTAATTAGCGATATTGGGCGATAAGACCCCGGCAGTTCCTTTGGTTTCCCCTTCTTATGAAAGATAACGATGTTAGTCTCTTTCCAAGACTCCAGTATAATACCTGAATACAAAATCCCATTAAATAGATCAAGTAGAATTGGAGCGATCTCCTTTTCTAGGCATTTATAGACCTCGAGGGGGATTCCATCAGGGCCTGCAGCCTTGCCTGCGGCTAACTCCCGTAGGGCCTTAGTTAATTCCAACATATCTAGGTCTCTATCAAGTTCTTCTTTACACTGTGCATCTATACCAGGACCACCATCCACATAACCAGGGCCCTGCTCACCAGTCACGCCCTGCTCGTCATACAATTTTTGATAAAAGTTCTGAAAAACCCTTAAAATATCTTTAGGCTCCGTATACTCCTTGTCTTCATCCTGTATACGGGAAATTAAATTCTTAGTCCTCTCTTGTCTTATCTGCAAAGCCAATGCCCTACCCGCCTGTTCCCCTGTTTCATAGCATCTTGCCTTAGAAACCTGGTACTCGCTAGTTTCCTTCTGTATAACTATTTTCTGGAGATCAGCTTTAATAGTAGTTATTCTTTTTAAACTCTCCTGTCCATCCCGTCCTTGGCCTATATCCTTAATATGCTGCTCTACAGCTACCACTAACGTGTCCATAAGCTTCTCAATCTCTCTCTCATCATCTCTCCTAAGCCTAGCTGAACAGCTTATCGTCTCTCCCCTTAAAGAAGCCTTAAAGGCAATCCACACGCCATTCCGGGAAGTACTATATCGATTAGCATCATAAAACTCACCAGCCCATTTTCTGAGATGTTCCACAAATCTGATATCTAATAATAATTTCCTCTCAAAAGACCAGCTAGTTTGTTTTCTCTCAACTTTAGGCACTTCACAAAACAACACCAGGGGATTGTGGTCCGAAATTGAATTTGGGAGTTTCTTGATGCAAACTTTATTCAACTCTGAGGAGGAGATCAGGAAGTAGTCTAACTTAGAATACCTCAAATTAAGGCTAGAGAAGTAGATGTAGCCTGGATCTAAGGGTTCCTTTACCCCCACACATCCTTGAGGCCATGAGACTTCATAAGAGAATCAAGGGCTCGGAACACTCTAGGTTACCGCCCAGAATAACCAGCTGGCTTATTCCAATCTACTGAAATATTTAAATCCCCACAAACTATTATGGGCGTTGGCCAATTGGCTAGTTCTTCTTCCAAGAAGTCAAAGATTTCTGGATCATCCTGATTAGACCTGTATATCACACAAAGAGTATAACCTAAATTGAGTTCCACTATCACCCATCTCCCTGAGCTATCGGGCTTGTGACGCTTAGCCCCACCTAAATAGGGTTTAGCTAGGATGGCCACCCCCCTGACTGTTGATGTTTGGGATGAGCAAGCCAGAATTTTAAACCCTCTAAAATTCATCATATTTCTTTTTGCCCAAGGGAGATGAGTCTCCTGTATACAGAAAATATCAAAGTTATTATCTTTGGAAAAGTGTCCTACCCTTTGATGCTTCCTCGCATCATTCAGGCCACCCACGTTGGCTGTACAGATTTTAATGCTTGACATCTCCTTGTATCAAATTTCCCTGACAAGCCTGAATTATTATTATAACCTTCAATGAGACCTTAAGGCCAATGATATTTACCTTAACACACCTTATTTTCTCTTTTTTTGCTTTTTCCCCCAACCCCTTGTCCACCCCCCTCCTGACCCCCCACCCTTCCCCCACCCCCCTCCCCCCTCCCCCCCACTCCCCCCTTACCCTCCATCCCCCCTCCCTTTCCCAGCATCCCTGCACCCTTGCTCGTGAGGCGCTCAGACCAGGTCTGTGTGTGTGATGGTCACAGTGAGAGCAGTGAAGCCCTTAACACGATAATCCGAATCAACATCCTGTTACCCCTTACAACCTTCTGAAAAAAACTATACTCCGAATTCACCTGGCCCTTCGATAATACTTCAATAGTGCTACAAAAAAAACCAACATATATACGACCAGTATTGAGTGATTCTACTTCCCGTAAGAGTCCAAATACTCTTTGGCTTTGATCTCAGAGGCAAAATAAATAGTTCTCCCTTCATTGATGATTTTTAACTGAGCTGGGTTGATCAGGTAGGCCTGCATTTTTTTTTCCTGAAATGGGTTAATCAGTTGTCTGAGTCTCAAACGCCTCTCATGGCATGGCAAAAATCCGGGCGGACAAAGAAAAAGACCCCATCCATGTTCCTCTTAGCATCCGGTCTTGCCTTCTCAGCGATTGCCTGCCTCAGCACGAAGTTGCCCAGAAAAATTAGAATTGCTCTGGGTTTGCCGCCTTCCTTAGTACCTTTCTTGATTTTAAACGGGGTGCGATGCGCTCTCTGGATCTCCGTTGCCCAGTCCCAGCTTGAAAGCTCCGGAAATGCCTGCTCAAATAGTTTAATAACGTAGGCTCTGACATCGGGCCCTTCCACTCCCTGAGGTACCCCAAGAA
This sequence comes from Lissotriton helveticus, assembly GCF_964261635.1. Classification (NCBI taxonomy): domain Eukaryota; kingdom Metazoa; phylum Chordata; class Amphibia; order Caudata; family Salamandridae; genus Lissotriton; species Lissotriton helveticus. The sequence continues at coordinate 1,088,466,878 of NC_136071.1, read as the reverse complement.
TCCGGAGGGTATTCCGTCTGAGCCTGTTCTCAATGCCCTCCAGTTTCCACTGGATGTCTATTATTTGTGAGTTTTGGGCTTCGACCTTATTAATTGCGGCTGCTGCCTCCTCCTCCGTAGAGACCACTCTGTTCTCCAGATTAGTTACCCGATCTCCCAGGTTAATACAGGCCTTGGACTGCTTCCTAACCGCCCCATGTATTTTCGTAACAGCGGCTTGAAACTTCCGACTATCCTGCCGGGCTTCCTCACTATGGGCCAGAATCTCGCTATGAATAGTTTCCAGGAGTGACATCTGGGCAGCAGCCCCACCCGGGCTCCCCTGCAGGGGCATTGCTGAAGAGTGGTCCCAACTAAGCTCGCGGCTTTTAGAACCTGCTTGAGGTTTGACTACTGTTACCGGAGAGCCAGGCTCTGGATCACTTTCTGCGTCAAGGTCTGAAACCACGTTGGAGCCAAGATCTTTGTAATCCTCATCCTCTGACCACTCACCTCCCTCCGGAACTGAAAAAAAAATTCACTCGGGACCTTTTCATTCTCTTTCCCCTTGTCGGCTTCCGGGCAGGCCACCGTGTTCTCCTGATCATGCCCGTGGTGTGCCTTTGTTAACTCGCCAGGTTTCTGCCCATCTTGGACTTCTGCCTTGTTCTCGACCTCATCCAAACCATCTGGGCTCCTTTGAATGGCACAGGCAGCTGGTACGACATTAATATCCCCTGGCTCGCACTCATTCAGTTTGTTATTGCTGATGGTCCCATTTTCTATAGACTCACTTTCCAAATTGCCTGAGGCATCAAGCTCAATTATATCAGCTCCTTTCACCATACTTTGTCCTGCAGTACTCAGGGGCACAGGGGGATCAGTCGAATCAGGCACGATTGAGGAGGTTACATCGTCTCCTGCCTCTAGTTCAGCCTCGCCTCCCTCCTCCGTTAATATTGTATTTTTTGGTCCCTTCTCTCTCCCAGCCTTAGTGAAGATATCTGCAATTGGGGCTGTGGCTGTGGCCTGCCTTGTTCTGGCCGCCATCTGCTTTCTTACCGGGGGGGTCTGTGTTTTGCCATCAGTGTCTCCCGTTGCTGTCGCCAATCCAGTCTTCTTTTTCCTTTCAGCGGCTGATTTTCCTCCCGTATTAACTTTGGGAGCCATTGCCCTTCGTCTTTTCTCTGCCCAGAGCCTCTTTGTGCTGTAATCCCCTTCGCGTCTTGCTGACTTCGCCAGCTCCGCCTGAGACGCCGCTCTTCTCTGCGAAGCACGCGGAGATTCGCCCGTGCCCCGCCCCTTCGCTCTCCGACGGGAGGAACACACAGAGAGAGCGGACCGGGTCAGCTCCTGAAGCAGCCGTAACACCGAGCCGCGGCAGGTTAGTGGAAAGAGCATCCGTTCAATTACTCCGCCGGTTTTCTAATTCAATCCCACAGTTTGTTCCCTTACAGAGGGGTCAGGGTCTTCCCGAGTGAGAGGGGAAGCATCCCTGTGGTTCCGCTGGGGTGATCACTCGAGCTTCACTGCTCTGCTGTGCTCGGCCACAACTAGGTGGCCGCCATCTTGCCTCTCAAGATGGGACGGCTCCTATGGAAGGATCAAAGATTGGATTTGTTAGAATGATGATAGTTCAATTGTTAAATAATATTTGCACTGGATTTGGAAACCCGCCTGAAGAAAAATTTAATTTTAAAAATGGTTAATCATCACCCATGTAAACCGGAGCAAACAAGAAATTATATCCAAACAGGGTCTTCCTGGTATAGTGAATGACACAAACTTCGATTAAAAAATATTGTGGGACATGAATATTATGCCAAAAATATTGTCACTACAAAAATAACTACAGTAAGAATATTGTTTTTTTGGTATTACCTACTGGCGGACGCCAGTAAGTAGTTATAGTTAGGACTTGGTTTCCATAGGAAAATTGCAACATTCTATTCTGAATAATTTTGGCGCCGATTGACGAATCTTTGTGAAATTTTCAAAACTCGTGGCCTGCTCCGATCCACTCCTATGTTGAAAGTTTCGATGTGATTCGGCAAGCGGGGGCCGAGACAAAAGGGGGTCCCAAAACATGTTTTTCCCATGCAATTTTCCATAGAAAACTTTATACACGGCTACAGCCTGAATTGCTGAACGGAATTACACCAAATTTGGCCAAAAGGTAACCCTTGTTTCAGAAAGATATCTTTTTGTTAAATGGTGTAAATCCGTTCAGAAGTTGCTGAGAAAATCAAAATGAAAAAAGTTTTGTTATTTATGGCCGCGGAGGATCTGCGCACCCTACAGATGAGCATCCGCGCACCCTGCAGATAAGAATCTCCACATCCTGCCAATCACAAGCTGCATTCTAATTGGCTGTGAACACTCTAAACCAGGAACTGTTGGCAGCCATCTTGTGCATCGGTAGAAACAAGGCACAAAATGGCAGTAAAATGAAGGCGGAAAACAAGGAGAGTGAGCAAGATTGAAAAACCCTGACCTCCTAGGTCTGCTTAGGGGGTCCTACAAGGACTTCCAGGGCTACAAAAAACATATATTTTTTTAAATGCCGTGATGCACGCTGGGTGAAACAAACAAAATGTGGGCTCCCGTGCTTCATTTAAATAAAGCCCCCGGGTGGGCCAAATACCGGGGATAGAAAAGCAAAAGTGGAGGGGGGCCCAATCCCCCCCACACTGCCCTGGGGACCGACACCCCTAGGGCTTTTCTTTCAAATGTTGTGGGGGTTTGGACCAGGGGCATTCAAACCCCCTTCCAAGCCCAGGGGACCGCCACCCCCGGGTCTTTTTCTAAAAATGTTGCAGTGGATTTGGGGGGGCATTTAAGCCCCCTCCCAAGCCCTGGGGACCACCACCCCGGGGCTTTTAATAATATATTTTTGGGGGGCACATGGCCCCCAAGCCCCGGGAACCACCACCCATGTGTTGTGAGGGGGGCCGCGGGCCCACCTCTTAGAGCTGGCCCTGGGGGGGTGGCGGTCCCCAGGGCCAGCTCCTGCAGTGACTCGGGGTGCCTACCCAGGACACTGCTGTTTGCTATGGCAGGGCGGGAGCTTCGCGGCTCCTGCACTGCCATAGTAAACTTGGTTTGGATTTTGGAAGAGAGAGCAGGAAACCTACTCTCTCTTCCAAAATGCAAACCAGATTGCCTTTCCACACAGGGAGCTGCATTTTAGCAGCTCCCCATGTGGAAAAGCAATGCCGGCTCCTGAAGGACGCGGGGAGCCGGCAGGACATTGGGGGCATTGGGGCTCCCACCACGGTCTCCACCATTGTGTATACGCCCTGGGGGATGGGGTCCCCAGGGAGAATATAAATTAGTGAAGGGAGCTAAAAAATAATTACAGAAAAATTTGGAGCCACAACTCCAGCGCAGTGCTCAGTGCGGCCCCCTGGTGTGAATGCACTTGGTGCGTGACTCCCAGCGCGGCCCCCTGGTGTGAACGTGTTGGGTGCGCGACTCCAAAACGCGCTGGGTGCACGAGTCCAAACTAAAAAAAAATATTTGTAAATATAAATCAAACTTATATGTTTAGATCTTGGGTGGCTCTAAAAAGAGTCCTTGTGTTTATTGGGAGATTTTGGTAAGTCTAAAGTTGTTGAGAAAGACTCTGTTACCCTCATCTGTGAAATGTACACCATCTCTCCTTTAGATGCCATCCATATTAAAATGCAGATTGTTATTGTAAAGGGACCCCCTCCAATAATCTCTGAGATAAGCAGAAACAGCTTCATTGACATGTTTCCTAGCTTTCTCAATCTGTGGACAAAAATCATTGGACCAGTTCCATTTCTGTCTTTGGCATATGTTAGAATAGACAAAGGTAGTTTGGGGGAAAAGTAACATCAATTCTGCAAAGGTGTACTTCATTAGCATTTCCAGACCAACCCCATCAATGTGCCTAGGTCATTGCCACCACAGTGCACAATTATGAGGTCAGGGTGTTAAAGATGTAAAAAGGATTTACCAATGGCATTATCCATGTAATTTCTACGTTTTGCAAAGCTAGGTCTTTGTCAATACCTCTGCTTTTAGCATACCTTTTGCACCAGAAAATATAGCTGTGTCCAACAATCCACATTCTAAGCATCTTGAAGGGAAATCTGGATGCACTCAAAGGATGTCCGTATGTGAAGTAGGCAGTTTGGAAAATAAGATATTTCTAAAATGGTGGACAAGATGCAGTTACAAAAAAAGTAGAGATATGATTGGCTGAATGAGAACATTACACACTGAAAAATAGGGTGCAAGTTTCTGTGTTTTAAAAAAGCGTTTCTTATTGGTTTGTAAAACGTTTTTGAAAGGTACATTAGATAAGATAAGCTTGTTCTTTGGAAAGACAAGCACACTTGCTGTTTGAATTTGTAACATTGTGTGCTGAACTTGTGACCTGTGTGTTCAGTTGAGTGTTCCATGAACTGTTACTATGGTAACAGGCATTAAGCAGAAGGGGGGAGGGTTGAAAGTTATCTCAATTGGCAAGGGTTGAAATGTGTAAGCAATAGAAATGTGTGTTAGATTTTTAATTAATGTGAGAAGCAATGGGATTTGATATTTACAGGTATATGTGTGCAGAATGAGAGGGAAGTGTTGTAGACAAATGTGTAGAATGTATGCGGTCACCTAACCCCTTCCAGACTAGTGAGTGTGTTCTGCTAAAGTCCAGGGAATAGTCTTGCTTGTCTAGAATCACACTGTGAGTCTGTGTCCACTTGTGTAACCATTTTGACAGAAGCATGTGGTTACTTAATCTCTTTGCTGATACATAACTGCTTAGAAACCTATCCTGTTGTCAACTACAAGTAGTATTAGAATCCAGTCATTGCGTATGCATTTGCAGAATGATTCAGGCATTCACACAAGCAGTGCTGTAGTCAAATGTGTAGAATGTATGCGGTCACCTAACCCCTTCCAGACTAGTGAGTCTCTTCTGCTAAAGTCCAGGGAATAGTCTTGCTTCTCTAGAATCACACTGTGAGTCTGTGTGCACGTGTGCAACCATTCTGACAGAAGCAAGTGGTTACTTAATCTCCTTGCTGACACATAACTGTTTAAAAACCTATCCTGTTGTCAACTATTAGTAGTATTAGAACCCACTCACTGCTTATGCATTTGCAGAATGATTCGGGCATTCACACAAGCAGTGCTGTAGTCAAATGTGTAGAATGTATGCGGTCACCTAACCCCTTGCAGATTAGTGAGTCTCTTCTGCTAAAGCCCAGGGAATAGTCTTGTTTGTCTAGAATCACACTGTGAGTCAGTGTGCACTTGTGCAACCATTCTGACAGAAGCATGTAGTTACTTAATCTCTTTGCTGACACATAACTGTTTAAAAACCTATCCTATTGTCAACTATTAGTAGTATTTGAACTCAGTCACTGCTTATGCATTTGCAGAATGATTCAGACATTCCCACAAGCAGTGCTGTAGTCAAATGTATAGAATGTATGCGGTCACCTAACCCCTTCTAGACTAGTGAGTCTCTTCTGCTAAAATCCAGGGAATAGTGTTGCCTCTCTGCAATCACACTGTGAGTCTGTGTCCAGTCTTAGAATCATCCTGACAGAAGCATGTGCTTATTTAATCTCTCTGCCGACATATAAGTGCTTATAAACTTATCATGATGATAATTATTAGCACTATGAGAACCCAGACACTGTGTGTGCATTTAGAGAATGAGTCAGGCATTCAGAGAAGCAGTGGAACACTCAAATGAGCACAATGTATGCGGTCCCCTAACCTGTTCCAGACTTCTGTCTCTCCCACTAAAGTCTAGGGAATAGTTTTGCCTGTCTGCAATCACACTGTGAGTCTATGTCCAGCCTTAGAGTCATCCTGACAGAATCATGTCCTTATTTAATCTCTCTGCAGATATATAAGTGCTTATAAACATATCGTGATGATAACTATTTGCACTATAAGCACCCAGTCACTGTGTATGCTCTTAGAAAATGAGTCAGGCATTCAAAGAAGTAGTGGAACAGTCAAATGAGCACAATGTATGCAGTCCCCTAACCCCTTCCAGATTAATGAGTCTCTCCTACTCAAGTCCAGGGAATAGTCTTGCTTGTCTGCAATCACACTGTGAGTCTGTGAGCAGTCTTAGAATCATCCTGACAGAAGCATGTGTTTATTTAAGCTCTCTGCAGACATATAAGTGCTTATAAACTTATACTACTAGCAGTCTGAGAACCCACTCACTGTGTATGCACTTGGAGAATAAATCAGGCATTCAGCGAAGCAGTGGAACAGTCATATGAGGACAATGTATGTGGTCCCCTAACCCCTTCCAGACTACTGAGTCTCTCACGCAAAAGTCCAGGGAATAGTCATGCCTGTCTGGAATCACACTGTGAGTCTGTGTCCACTCCTACAATCATCCTGACAGAAGCATGTCCTTATTTAATCTCTCTGCTGACACATATGTGCTTATAAATGTATACTGCTGTCAACTACTAGTAGTCTGAGAACCCTGTTACTGTCTGTGCACTTGCAGAATGAGTCAGGCATTCAGACAAGCAGTGGTACAGTCAAATGTGCACAATGCATGCGGTCTCCTAACCCCTTTCAGACTAGTGAGTTTCTCCTGCTAAAGTCCAGGGAATGGTCATTCCTGTCTGGAATCACACTGTGAGTCTGTGTCCACTGCTGCAATCATCCTGACAGAAGCATGTCCTTATTTAATCTCTCTGCTGACACATTAGTGCTTATAAACGTATACTGCTGTCAACTACTAGTAGTCTGAGAACCGAGTGACTGTCTATGCACTTGCAGAATGAGTCAGTTATTCAGACAAGCAGTGGTACAGTCAAATGTACACAATGTATGCGGTACCCTAACCCCTTCTAGACTACTGAGTCTCTCCTGCAAAAGTATAGCATTGATACACTCTTTTAAATACTCAGTTAGTAACTAAGCAGTCTAGGAAACCTTCTGTCTGTCTCAAGCACTTGTCCATTCACCCATTCAGCACTATGTGTGTATCCTATCACTTTGCCAAAAGCTAAGCATTTATAAATCTATCTTGCACTCTATTTGCAGTACTGAAATTACTCTAGTTATTACTTATATACATAAGGATTGACCTAGCCACTAAACCCAGTACAAGTCAATTTCTTTATATAGTATGCATGCAGACCTGCAACAAGCTACAAAGTATTAATACACTCTTATAAATACCCAGTTAATACCTATGTAGTGTTGGAATACCTCTATTATTTCCCATGTAACCTGAGAAAAAAAAGATTTGATTGGTTCATAACATTTCCCAATGTAACTATTGAAGGACCGCAACCATTTCAATCATTCTTGTTGGAGCATCTTTGGAGACATATCTCTGTGCTTACCTCCTGTCACTCTCATGCAATTCTTCAATCAACCAACCAGCAATATGTTCTTATTGTATCAGTCTGCCAATACCTAAGCACTTATGAGGCAGATTTAGAAGCACCCTGTACCAACAATACGTCACTTTTTGTAACGTAGTGATGGCGTTAGACACTCCTTCATATTTACAAGGAGAGGAAAAGGCCCCCTGCATAGCTTTTCTTCTCCGTCTAAATATAACCTCTTCATACATAGCACTTTGCATTGAAAGGGCGTTCCATAGATGTTGCTGTGGATGTTCCCACGCAACACTCATAGAACACGACACATCTTCAGATTTATCATAAATCATAAATCTGGAGATGTGTGTGAATACTGCACCTTCCTCCAGTTGGTGTAGCAAGGCACAACAAGGAGAATTGTTTTCATTTCTCCTGGTTTTTTCCTCTTTCAATGTATGCTGCATTGCACAGCATACATTGAAAGAGGAAAATGTATTTACTGATTGTTTTTGTGCAGGAAGGTATCTCTTCCTGCACAAATACAATCTTCGCACAACACAAACATCCTTGCACCATGGTGCAAGGGTGCCTGGGTCACCACATGGCTGCAGTTTGTGCAGCAGTGCAGAGAGAAGCACAGAGTTTCAACATATCCATGTACATATGTTACATCCCTGTGCTTAGGAAGTGCCACAGCACAGTGCAGCTAAAGAGTTTGCAGTGTCACGCTGCAGCACTACCTTATAGTTCTGCACTTATACATTCACCATACACTAATAATGCATTATTTCAGTCAATTATGCTCTACACATATATTCAACCAAACTTTCACACATAAGCATACAAATATAGTTCTTTCTTTAACCAGAGAAGTTAGTTTTGAGAAGAACTTCTTTTCTTCTTTTTTTCTTTTATATTTTTTTGATTTTTCTGAATTGTATTTTGTATTTTATTTGGTGTTATTTAAAAAAAAAGAATGAATGAAAAAAAACAGTACATTTCAGGAATTATGTTGCATTCCCAAAAAACAACGCAAACAAAAAACTAGCAACCATGGTTCCATTGCGCAGCACAAACTGCTTCGACAGACTGCTCCCCAAAACAAATAAGTTTCTTGCACTTGACCCGGTGCTGTTCAAGAAAACCAAACTCAGGGTGTATGTCGGGTGTAGATGCTGCAGTTGATGTACCAGAAGTACTAGGAACTGCAGTTGGAAGGTTCCTTTGTGCTCTTTTACACTCCTCGTGAGCCAGATTTGCCGGATGAATAGTCTTCAGATGTTTATACATTGAAGCAGTGCCACAGGAATATTCTCTTTCAGCACTGCCTCTAGATAAGACTCCTCAAAAATCCAGCAGGTGACCTTTGTAGCATTTACTTTCTTCTTTCCTTTGGGAAAAGTGAAGAATTTCCATACCACTGACAAAAAAATTTCTTCCGAAGAATGTTCCACCTCCTGTTGCTGCTGTCCTAAAGCCATGTTCTTTTTTTTTTTTAAAACACCCCAAAAAAATAGTGAAATCAGGGTTCTTCAAAACACTGAAATGACTCTTCAAAGATGCTCAAAGAAGAATGATTGAAATGGGTGGGGTCCTTCAATAGTTACAATGGGAAATGTTATGAACAGATAAAATCTTTTTTGTTCAGGTCCCATGGGATCCGCGCACCATGCGCACAGGCAGCACGCACCCTACTCGACTTCGCAAAATTGCATTTAAAAGTAATATACGTTTATTACAAGTGAAAATATGTTATTTTTATGAATACCTTAGATAATGTCTTGCCCTAATATGTATATTACAGACATGTATATATCATTTATAAACACACTCAATCACCCAAACAACTGTGTACACATGCACTCTTAACCTCATTTACCTAGTGAATCAGCTATTGACACATCTTTGCACAGTCACACACACCCCACCCAACCACACACACATTCACTCTCTCATACAAATACTCAGCCAACTAATCAATAAATAATATAGACTTTCATGTAGCTAGTAACCAACTGATGCAGCAGTTTACACAACAGACATAGTGATGCAGACATTCACACAGTTTATTCACTAACCCATGTATTTAGTAAGAAACTTTGAAATAGTCACTTAAACAGTCAATTATACAGCTACTAAATCCAAAATCCAGACACTTATACATCCACTAATTGTTCAATGCAGATTGCTATATATATAATACATATTTAAATATCAAACCAAACCACATTCACTGGATGATGTTATCAGTGATGTCATCAGTGATGTCATTTGAGATGTCATCAGTGATGTCATCAGTGATGTCACTGACCATGTTATGAATGATATAATATGTGACATCATCAGCAGTGCATTGCGAGCGCGCGAGTTATAGTTAGCAGAACTAACTATAACAGCGGAACTTCAATGGTTTTGTACGAGTGAAATGTCTAGCTAACTATACCAGCCCTGAATCCTATATTTTATTCAGTGAATTTAAGATATTGTTTTTACTAATATCGTATTTAATATGGAATAATGTGATAAACTATTTTTTAAAATGAATTTCTGATGTACTAGTTGGTTGTTGGGTTCATATTAGTTAAGAAATAATTAATTTAATGATAATGAATTTGTGATTGTCCATTGACTATTTAATTGAATATAATGTATGTAAATTGCTTAATTGGGATGTTATTTTTTTTAATTTAATTTGCTAATTTAAATGAATATTTAACTTTTTTATTCTAATTTATATTTTAGTCACGTGTTTCTGGGTATTTACGGAAAGTGGGTGGAAAGTTAATCAAATCAAGAGTTATTAGTTTTATAGGGAATTATTTATTATCGTACATTAAATATTAAATTGATTAATAATTAGGTAATTTAACTATTAAGTTTAATTTTCTACATTTGAATGCATATTCTAATGTTTATGCTTCTACTAGTAATATATATTTTAATAGCTGGTGTCTGGTTTTCCAGGTTAATGCCGTGGACAACTATTGGAATTATATTACTTTTTAAAATCAATTATTCATATTAATTAATTTATAATTAAGCATACTATAATTGTTTGGTATGTACATTATTTGTTTTATTTCACTTATTATTAATTTATCACAAGGTGGTTCTAATAATATTTGTAAAATATGGTTTTTCATTTTTATTTCTTTCATTTTATTTACTTTATTTGACTGCTATTTTCATTTAAATATTGCCCTATTTTTATTTTTATAATTTGTGTAGGTTTTTTGGTGTTTTTGGGTTGTACAAAAGAAAGTGAATTTCATTTGCATCAAATTTAAAGTAATTTTTCAAGTTCTTTTGCATTTTTTGTTTATATAGTATGTTCTTTTTATATAAAATATGATTTAATATTTTCTTCTTGTTAGGTATTTAAATGTTTGCTAAAATTATTATACGTTCGAATGGAATATATAGTTTCTCTGAAGTCCAAGACTTTTCCTACATTTGCATAACTTGAAGTGAGAATATTTATTGTAAGCCCTCCAAAGTTTAATACTTTCCCTATTGTTGATCAGACTGGAGTGGGAATAGTATCTGTAAGTAACCCCTCTGGAGTACAGCACTTTCCCTGCTGTTGCTTAGACTGGAGTGGAAATATTAAATCTAACACTGCTTGTTAGAAAATGAGTCATTAGTTGTGTGGCATGCAGAAATAATTAAGTATGGGCATAAAATTCGTTCCGCTCGGGGAATTTGAGGATTTTCCGCGATTTCGCGATCCGCGAATCACGCGAAATTGTGGCAAAATCCGCAAATCCACGAGCGGGACGAATTTTGCTTAGGAAGCACTTACAGGGTTACAGCAGGTGCCCAAGTTGAAGCTATTTCTTTGTAACCATTTACAAAATGGTTGCAAAGAAATTAACTTCAACTTGGGCACCTGCTGTAACCCTGTAAGTGCTTCCTGAGCGGCGCCTCGTTGCCTACTTGCAACTATTCTCTGACCCTGCTCTGACCCTCGAAGCAGGGTCAGAGAATAGTTACAATTAGGCAACGAGGCTCCTGTCACAAAAATTAAACCTCAGCAGGAAGCACTTACAGATATAAATAAAGCAGGCGCCTGAGTTGAGCTCAAATTCAGTAACGCATTATAATCAGCCCAGGAATCTAGTGAGCACGGTCGATGCTAGGCAGGTGTGCTTTCTCCCCAGATCTACCGTCTACAATTAGCTGTAATCCGTGATGGGGGTCTAGGCATCCAAGGGTTTTTCGAGCGCAATCCCCCTGTACTTCCAGTGACCAGGGGGCTGCTTTCTCCTCATTTGCTGCTCTGATCGGTCTCGGACCCTTTATAAACGAGAGGCATGTAAACTCGCACAGAAGCCCCGCCCATTTGGCCCCTTCCCACATGCACTAGGCTATGCAACCTCTTCCCTCACTTTCTCCCACTGTGATGGACAGCTCACTCGAGGGACCTGGGCGCCTATGGGCGCGGTGGAAAGTTACAGACACACGGGGTCATTGGAGACAACTCTTCTGGGCCTTTACACAGCTGTAGTGCAGGAAAAGCACGATACATTTATCCAACAAGGTAGCACTTACTGCTTTCTCCTCATCTGCTGCGATGATCGGCCTCTGACCTTTATAAACAAGAGGCATGTGAACTCGCACAGAAGCCCTGCCCCACACACACTAGGCTATGCAACCTCTTCCCGCCCTTTCCCCCACTGTGATGGACAGCTCACTCAAGGAACTTCGGCGCCTATGGGGGCATTTGCAAAGTTACAGACACACGGGGTCACTGGAGACAACTCTTCTGGGCCTTTACACAGCTATAGTGCAGGAAAAGCACGATACATTTACCCAACGAGGTAGCACTTACTGCTTTCTCCTCATCTGCTGCACTGATCGGCCTCTGACCTTTATAAACAAGAGGCATGTCAACTCGCACAGAAGCCCGGCCCCACACACACTAGGCTATGCAACCTCTTCCCGCCCTTTCCCCCACCATGATGGACAGCTCACTCGAGGGACCTCGGCGCCTATGGGCGCGGTGGCAAAGTTACAGACGCACGGGGTCACTGGAGACAACTCTTCTGGGCCTTTACACAGCTGTAGTGCAGGAAAAGCACAATACATTTACCCAATGAGGTAGCACTTATTCCTTTCTCCTCATCTGCTGCGCTGATCGGCCTCTGACATTTATAAACAAGATGCATGTGAACTCGCACAGAAGCCCGGCCCCACACACACTAGGCTATGCAACCTCTTCCCGCCCTTTCCCTCACTGTGATGGACAGCTCACTCGAGGGACCTAGGTGCCTATGGGCGCGGTGGCAAAGGTACAGACACACGGGCTCACTTGAGACAACTCTTCTGGACCTTTACACAGCTGTAGTGCAGGAAAAGCACAATACATTTACCCAACGAGGTATCACTTACTGATTAGCCAGTAGAAAGTACTCCAGTTGAGTATGGTGCAATTGCAAAAAAATCTGCGATTTCGCGGGGAAATCCGCTAATTTGCGGATTTTTTTTTGCGAATTCACGTGAATTTGCGAACCGCGAATTCGCAAAATTTGCCCATACTTAGAAATAATGGCCCTACATTTGTACTTCACTAGGAACCAAACACCCCATTGTAGCGCTTGACACCCATCCTACTCAATACTATGCAACAATTTACAAATATACAAAAGCTGATGGAAATACTTCTTGCTGACAATGCATAATCATTCTTACTCCTCCCAAAGGAGTCGGGGTCCAGTACCACAACTCACATGTTTAAACATTATCTTGCCCCTAAGTGCCAGGGGTTGATCATAATTTGGAATAAGAGCACTTAAGTATGGCAACAAAGTGAGTGGCTGTCCACCTCATTATGTCAACAAACATTTCACCACAGGACTAAATGCAATAATCACCTATAGTCATGACTGAGAGCACCTGATACTGGCAGTAAAGCAGGCATCTTAATTACAAGTGGCTTTCAGTCTCAGTATTCAATTAAAGCATTATCAAAAATCAATGTCTAAGTATGAAGGGAGTGTGGTGTACTCATCATAACTGTCAACATGAATAACCAAGTTTGTCACATGTATAATTACAATAGTGTTGCAATTAGAGACCTTGGTATATATTTTGAGTAACATTCAGTATACAATAATTCACATTAACGTAGTCCCTAAACGACATCACTAGAATAAATACACTGACTGTCCAATTATCACCTTTCACCCCTAGAGTAATTCTCTCAACATGACAAACTCATATTGTACCCCTTCAGGCAACAACTGGTTGCATCCATACTCCTCCCCCCTAGAGGGCCGATCATTCCGATGCTGTTGAACAAAAAGTTCAGCAGAGGAAGTCTTTGAAATAAAGAAAATACCCTTGAGGTGTTATCTTTTTACTGGGATCTCTTTAGCTGCTTTTGGGGGGAGGCTGTGCTGCTCCTACAGCTCCTCCAGATCAGTTGTGCTCCTTGGGCAGAAACACCGCTCCAGCACCAGCCAAAAGAAGTGATTTTTGTGAAGATATGTTGCCCGGCCCCTAATGGCCTTATGGGGCACTCCTTGCGCTTGTTGTGCTTTTCTTAACAGCGGCTCTCCCACTGTGCTGTGAGAACCACGTCTGTTTCCTTTGGCAAGGCATTACACTGCAGATCCTTTGTCTATGGGGTGCCCAGTCCCACCCGGGCATCACATGTGCATTTGTGGTGTTAGATAACAGCTCACAGAGCCCACTCCCGGCTGCTCTCATTGGCTCTCCCCACATGGGCAAAACCAGATGCGTGCTGCCCCTGGAGCCGACACTTCACTTCTGGTCTGCCCACTCCTGTGGCCAGACGCGAGGTAGACAGTTGGATGGGTGGGCTTCATGGGGGTGCAACGAAGCTGCCCCTCCTCCATCTCTATTATGGGACCCAGGAATGGGGTCCTGGGCCCCCAGACAGCTTCAGGGCGGATGCAACAGCTCTCCCTGACTTTCCCTCTTCGCCGGGAGAAGCTTGCTGGTGCTCCTTGGAGTTCCTTCTCCTTTCGCAGACCCCGGGCCCTGGACCAACCCACGGGCAAATCAGACACCTGGCAGCAGAGCCTCACACATTCGTTGCAGGTCTGGAGCATAAGATCAAATGTCGCCTACCTTCAGGAAGGCAGATCTTGGGCCCCTGGGCCAATTCCGATGCGTTTTGGCTGGTTTTGGTCCTACAGGCCCCTTTACACAAGCCTTTACAGACTCTGCTTGAATTTTTTTTCTTTTTTTTTTTTAATCCTCTTTTGCCTGGCCCTCCTCTTATTCGGCCTCCAACTGCCATGCGCGTATTAACTCAAAATGCAAGATTCCCACTGCACCTGAAAACGCGATTGGTAAGAATCGGCAGGAGATGGCCCGAAGAGAAAACGGGTGGTAGCTCCAAACTTGGTGCTAAACCAGTTGAACTAGCCTTGGAACCAAATGGGGGGGCCTAGTTCTTGGAGTTCTAAGGCACAATCATTGGACCAGGAAAAAAAAACCAAAATCTCCACTGAACCAAAAAGTTCCTGAAAGCCCGGTTGCGTGGAGCACCTGATCTCGACATGTCTGTTTTAGAGTTTGCATACAGAGATGATAGCCAATTTGCATGTGTTGGTGCCGATTTTTCAATGCAAACCTTGCATATCTCTCTTCTTGCAAGCAGTATTGCATAAAACAGAAATGTCCTTGCATGACCCTTTATGCTGTTGTCCCTTCCAAATATAATCAGGGGAAGTGTGATGGAAATCGAGATGTTGAGAATGGAAT
Source organism: Lissotriton helveticus (assembly GCF_964261635.1). NCBI lineage: Eukaryota > Metazoa > Chordata > Amphibia > Caudata > Salamandridae > Lissotriton > Lissotriton helveticus. The sequence goes on along the minus strand of NC_136071.1, from coordinate 1,088,451,822 downwards.
CCAAGGTCGCTTTTACTTCATTCCAGAACTGTAATAGGCTAGGGCATTCTTTAAACATATGGATGTCCGAAGCTGCAATGTAATTACATTTATTGCATTTCTTCCCTGGGTTGAATTTAGACAGTTTTAGAGGGGTAAAGTAGGCTCGATGTATCGAAAAAAAATGGTTGCGCCTAAGCCATGCAGGTTTAACACACTTGTATAACAAGGTGCAGGATTTCTGCCAGATTTCGATACTCTGGGCCCCGAGTTCTGTGCCCCATAGTTGTTCCGGGAGAATAAATTCTCCGTCTATATCTTCTAACAGGCTCCAGTACCACTGCGAGACTTCTTTACCCCCCCCTGATCGTACTACCAATTTCTCTTCAGTGATGCTGCGCTTCCCAAGTGTTACCCCTGACCTGGCCAGTGCTTTGAACCAACTGTCTAATTGTAAAAACTTAAACCTCGAAAGCTCTGAACCCAGTTGGTCCCGTAACTCCTCCCAGGGCTTCATTGATTCACCTCCCAGCAAATCTCCCCATGTTGATATACCTCCTTCTCTCAACGGGATTGCGAGCCTGTCTTCCAGGCAAAGCGGCATTCCGGAGATTCTCAAATGGGTGCAAAGTTAGAGTAGTATGGCAAGCCTAGTTTCCTCCTTATATGTGGCCAGGCCTTCGCTTGGGACATAAGAATTTTTAATTTCACTTTTTTTAAGTATTTCTGGTCTCCATATTTAAACATGTAGCCGTTAGTTGGTAGACCGGCTCCAGTCAGCATGGCATTAAACATGAGACCAATTGATGTATTAGATGGGACTTTTAAGAGCATGCTTGAATGAGACAGCTGAAATGCCCACGCATAATACTGCAAATCAGGCAGAGACAGTCCCCCCTTTACCCTCCTCCTTCTCAATTTCTTCCAGGCCACTCTTGCCGATTTATAGCACCAAACAAAGGAATTAAGCTCTCTCTGACATTTCTCCAAGGCTACATTATTGAATGCGAGAGGGATGGTATTGAAAATAAAAGTAAATTTAGGAAGAATGGACATCTTCATCAGACTTATTCTACCGAGGATAGTCAGTGGAAGATTGGACCAAGATTTTAACAGTTTCTTACTTTCATTAGACACTCTTTCGAGATTAACTTGAGCGATTTTGCCGACTTCATGTACTACCCGAATACCCAGGTATCTCATTGAGTTGGTTACGTTTAGCTGTAAATCAGGAATGTTCCAAGCCATGATGTCAGTTTTGCTTGGATTGATCTCATAACCCGAAATGCGGCCAAACTCTTCGGCTCTCCTTATTACCTCTGGGAATGTAGTCTCCGGGTCTGAAGTAAAAATTAGAATGTCGTCTTCATAGAGAGCTACCCGCTTTTCCCACTCCCCAAATCTGAAAGATGGAATAAGTACATCCCGTCTTAGGACTTCCGCAAACGGTTCAATGTACAGATTGAAGAGGAGGGGGGAAGGCGGGCAGCCCTGTCTAGTACCTCTAGAAATCCCAAATGCTTCAGACAATGTACCATTTATTAGGATCCGTGCAGCTGGTGAGTTGTACATAAGTTCTATGGTGCGACAAAATTTCTTCCCAAAGTTAAACTTCTTCAGTACGTCATTGAGATAGGGCTAATTTACCCTATCAAAGGCTTTAGCCGCGTCTTAGGTGAGTGTTGCCAGCGGAAGGGAAAAGGATGAGGCGATGTCAATTGCCCCCACTAGATCGTACGTTAGATCGGAAAGCTGGCGACCTTTGATGAATCCCTTCTGGTCCTGATGTATTATTTCCCCCACTACTGAACCCACTCTAGATGATAAGATGGAAGAAAAAATCTTGTAATCGCTGTTCAATAGTGATATTGGGCGATATGACCCACATAAAGTTGGGTCTTTGCCAGGTTTGGGAATCAATACTATCGTGGCCTCGCTCCATGATCGAGGGGGGTCGTATCCCTCCCTCAAAATGCCATTGAAGAGGGCCGTTAAAGTAGGGACAATTGCATCAGCCAAGACGCGGTAAAGTTCGCCGGGGAGTCCGTCAGGACCTGCAGCTTTACCGTGTTTAAGTGACAAGATAACCTTCCTTACTTCTGTTTCGGAGATATCCATCTCGATCGCTTCGCGTTGTGCAAGTGAAAGGGATGGTAAAGGTATCTGATTTAACCATGTGTCCCTTGTCTGTTGGTTGTCAGGGATATCTTCCCTGTATATCTCCTCAAAAAATTCCCTGAAGGCTGTACTAATTTCTTGGTTCGATGTTCTGAGCTCACTTTCTCCTTCAGCCTTGATTCCTCTTATATGACTTTTGGCTTGATCAGCTTTGACCCTCCAAGCCAAGATCTTACCCGCTGTTTCTCTCTCTTTTAGTATATTTTCTAGCTGATTTCTCAGATCAGACATGTTCTTTTGATCTTGAAGTGACCCAATTGAGGCCTCGAGTCTCTGCTCGATTTTCTCTAATTCCAGTTCGAGGTTTTGAATTTTCGATGTATAAATTTTCCTCAAGTAGGAGGCTCTATTTGTGATACAACCTCTCAAGTATGCTTTTAGAGCCTCCCAGACCGTATCAAGAGAGGCTGAGCACAAGTTTATATCTAAGAACATACTAGTTTCGGTCTTTAAATATGTCACTTCCTCCGGTTCCAATAAAATGGTGCGGTCGAATGACCAAGAGGGATGTTTAATTTGATCTGGGAGTTTTAGCGTAAATAAGAGAGCCGAATGGTCCGATAGGTGGGAGGGTAAATACTTAATGCTAGATATAGAGTTTTGGAGGCAATAGCTGAACAAGGCAAAGTCAATTCTTGAGGTGTGTTTATATTTTAAGTTCCTATAGGATATCCCTTGTTTGGTGCCCGCCTTTTCTCTCCATAGATCTGCCAGACCTATTTGTTCCATAATCCCTTTGAGAGACTGTCTAGCTTTAGAAGAAGGATGACTTCTATATCTGCTGTGGTGAGTGGATTTATCTAGTTTTGGGTTCAATATAACATTGAAGTCCCCTGTCCATATTATAGGGTCCGAAGTGGTCATTAAGTTATTTCTGACTATTTCTAAGAAGGACGGGTCATCTATATTGGAACCATAATATCCGACTATATTACACACCCACCCATTGATGGAGAGCTTAACTAGAAGCCATCTTCCACTATTGTCCTCGTTGAAGTTAAGAATCTGCACCTTTGTAGTTTTTTTACAGATTAGGAGGATTCCTCTTATGTTGGCGTTAAGATCAGTGCTGATGAATTTGTCTATCCACTTTTGTTTTTTTAGTATTGAGTTGACCTCACTTTTTAAAAGATGTGATTCTTGGATGACAATGATCTCCGCTGGGGAGTCTCGTAGATATTGTGGAATACGTTCTCTTCTCCCTCGCAGGCGCAGACCATTGACATTCCAAGATAGGAACTGAACTGAGGTCATCTTTCAACATCCTCCCTGGTGTATGCTTCCCTACCGCACACTTTATTAACTTTGTTTGTCTTGGCTGTGGCAGTTGATCTATTTAATAAAAGAACTTGATTTGGAGGACCAGACTCCTGAGGATTTTTTTGAATTTTAGTGCCCCCCCCAGCGCCCCCTCCCCATCTTGGAGAACCCACCCATACTCACTCCGACCAGGTGTAAGGCCGGCTTTGCGCCAAACTGCGCCTTCTCCTCCCACACCACAAAGTGCTCGCCCTACAAAAACTGAAGACAAATAGCCTGTGCGTTAACCTGTGCAGGGACTTTACATGTATTCACTTTCCCCTTTTGTTTTATTTATTTATTTATTTAATTTTTTCTTTTTTTTCTTTCCGCTCTTTCTTTCATTTTCCGTATTCCTTCCTGGAACTTCCTAGGAACTTCCTATAACTGCTATGACCCTATAACCCTATAAATCGCCCCCTTATAATGCAGCCTCTCAGGCTGCATTCTCAACAGAGAGTCCAATGAAAAGAAAGTAAACAGGGGGTATAAAAAGGAGAATATGATAGAGGACGGTGACTTAATGGATCTGATCACTTAAAGTTTGCCCTGGGAGTGATTGTGAATGGATTCCAGAAGTTCATCTGCCTCATAAGGTGATCTGACATTATGCATCTTATTGTTTATACATAATACGCAGAAAAGCCGGAAACCTCATCTGAACTGTTGCACCAGCCGCTCTAAATTTATCCATCTTCTGGCCCAACTCCCACTGCCTATCAAGCGTAGTCTTAGATAGATCAGAGCGGATTTCGAAGGGGAAATCAGGACCTTTTGTAGTTTTAAGTTTAAGCGCAACATTAAGAATTTTCTCTTTCAGGGCATACGTCAAGAAGTTTATAAGAATTTTCCTAGGTTTAGTCCTGCCAGAGTTTTATCGGAAAGGATCGCGGTGGATTCTCTGTATGTCATTATCCAACTCCTCTGCTGACTCCTCGAGGTTTAAGGATTCCTTCAGTAGTTTTACTATGAAACTCTTAAGGTCTCCGCCTTCCTTTCCCTCCGGGATCTTCAGGAGATGCAAGTTATTTCTGCGTGAGTAGTTCTCTAATGATTCCACTCTTTCTTTCATTGCGTCCCCTTCCCTCCGTAAGTTTTGGATCTTTGACTCGGCTGCATCTAGGTTGGCTTTCATCGCTCCAACCGAGGTCTCCAATGCCTCTGTTCTTTCCCCCAGGCCATCTACTTTTCTCTCCAATGCTTCACAGGATGACCGAATATCATTCTGATTTGTCTTAGAGACCAGAAAATCATTACGGATCTCTTCTCTCATAGAGGCAATTGAGGCTACCAAGGCCTCCAATGCGGACTCGGTGTTAGTAGAACCCTTATGGCTGTCTCGTTCTCCTTCTTTGTCTCTCACCGCTAAGATTTGTGAATAGCCTGTGGGGCTCGAAGCTTGCACCTCACCATCGCTTTCCAGGGTGTTTACTATTATATTCAGTGGTGGTGGGGGCAGTGGGTCAGCCATAACGGTAACTGAGGCAGAGATATCAGGAACTCTGGTGGGGTTGTAGATATTCAAATCAGTGTTGGTAGTAGACAGACTGACAGAGGGGGTACCTATACTAACACTCTCGTCCAGGTTGTTAACTGGTATCAAGTCTAATACCTGAGGCAACACTTTGAAAAAAGAGCGCAAGGAGGGGGTTACTTTCCCAGCACTACAAGTTGAGTTCAGAGCCTTAAACCCCCCTTGGAGACCAGTTTTACTGTTTTTTTTGCTTCTTTTCCCTTTAGGTTTTGGCTTAGGCTTCTGGTTTGGCTTTCCTTTTACTGAGGCTGTGGAAGTAGAGGTAGAGGGCTCGATTGCTACCAAAGCAGGGGTAGAGGGCTCAATTGCTGCCACTGTCCCTGAAACAGGGGATTCTGGGAGTTGTAGTATTTTCTTGCTAACCCTTTGTATCTTTTCCAAATTTTCGATTACGCACTTAAAGTTTTTAGCTTTCGCCCCCCCTTGGGAGATTTCCTTATCTTTCTCGCCCCTCTTGCTCGCAGGACTCCCAGAGCACACATTATCCTCCACTCGACTCCTTTCTCCAATGACAAAGACAATGTCTAATCTCCCTTCAGTCGTGCCCCCCTGCTCACGTCTGCTTTGATCGGTGAGAATGAATTCGCTGCCCTGCTTCTGCAGCAGCCGGACCTCCGCTCCCCCAGAACCAACACAGCCCAGCCTACCTCTCAGTTGTCCCCGCGCCGAGCGGCCCCGACGAAGCTCCACGGCTGCTCTGTGCCACGGGCCCTGAAGGGGCGGAGAGCTGCTGGGAGGAGGCAGCAAGGCGTCGCCGTGAAACGTCCGAAAAAACACCGACCCTCGCAAGCCTCAAAAGAACGGTCTGGAATTACAGAGACGTGGTTCCAACTTGAAAATTACAAGCTCAACGCTTTAACAGGGACTCGGTAAGAGAACATGGTCCTGTATAGCAGACCTCCGCAAAGCAGAGCGAGGAGAGGCAACTCCGTGGTGCGGAGCTCAGGCGTCTGACGCGAGCACCGCACTAGCCTGCGGCCGCCATGTTCCCCGCCAGCTCCAGCAGGACTCTGCTTGAATCTTTTACAATTCACTCATTATTCGGGGTGATTTTAACTATCAGCTGGAACTTAACAACAACTCTGTTACCAGCAGGCTACTTAATAACGTAACAGGATACAGCCTTCTTCAAAAAGTGGTGGGACGTACACATTCTGCTGGCCACACACTTGATGGCATTCCTGCCAATAATACTGACGTCATGATGACTAAAACGGCCCCTCTTCCATGGACTGAATACATGGAAATATATTTTAACATCAAGTTCTCACAGCCGTTTCAGCATGTGACAAATAAACCGCTAGCATAAAAATCAGACGGTGGAATAAACTCCAAGGAATTGAATTAGAGCAGGCTCTAAACAGCTCTTCCTCCTCTACAGGTCTCTGATAACAATGAGGTAGCCAGCGAGTTTAATAACTGGATAGCTATGGCAGTAAAAAGGTCATCAAATTAAGAAGATCACAAGTGACATTGCCTTGGTATGGTCCTGAGCTGAAAAGACTGAAAGCTATATGTAGGAAATCTGAACATTTTTGGTGAACTGAGTATAGTAGATAACACAAGACATCCTATAATATAGCGCTACAACAATATAAAGAGGCTATCATAAAAGCAAAAAACACTTACTATACAGCAAAAATAGAGGAGGCTAACAACTCAGCAAAGGAGCTCTTTAAAAATATCCAAGTGTTATCGAAAGCGCGACAGAACACTCTATCCAGCCCTGACTACGCATTCTGCAATAAAACGGCGATTTTTTTTCAGACAAAGGTCCAAACAATCTATGATGACCTCCGTAACAACAGGCAGGTAAACGAAAATGGCTCAAGTACAACAATGGAGGATAAGACTCTTCACTGTCATTTTAACACTTTCAGCGTGTTTACTCCAGCTGAAGTCAACAAAATGCTGCTATCCACTAAGTCAGGGTCCCTGAAGGATCCCTGCCCACTGGGTGTATTAGTAGACATTTAACTCCTATTCTCAATCAAGTAATTGAGTTTCTGAGCTATCCGTCGGTCTGGAAAAAAAATCCTACATTAGATCAATCTTGAAAAAGCCAGCTCTTGATCCATTGGAGGTCAAGAACTTTCGACCTATCTTGTGTCTGCCGATTGCAGCCAAAATTCATGAAAGGTCAAAAATCCAGGAGCTGACATCATAGCTAGATGTTAACAAACTGCCGGACTCAAGTCAGCATGGCTTACGGTCGTGTCATTCGACAGAGACTGCGGTGGTCATGGCAACAGAGTAAATTCGGAGACAGTTAGATGAGGGAGAGCTATCCTCATCATTCTAGACCTATCAGCAGCATTCGACACAGTGAATCACACAGTGCGGTGGCTGAAGGCAGTGGGGATTGGGGATGTGACTCTGCCCCTCCTCTCCTCATTCCTAGAGTATAGGGAACAGAATATACATTGGGAAAAACTACAGTCTAAACCCTTCCTTCTCCTATGTGGAGTGTCACAGGGATCAGCGCTGTCACCAACTCTGTTTAATATATATGTCACCCCACTCGCCAGTCTCATTAGACAGCATGGTTTCTCATTTGTATCTTATGTGGACGACTCACAGATTATCATCTCTGTATCTATACAGTCTGAGTCTGTCACAGCTAGCTTCCATGCTTGTCTGACTCACATCATGAGCTGGATGAGCAGTAACTATCTTAAATTCAACACGGATAAGACGGAGGTGATAGAGTTTGGCAACGGTCCGTCCCTAAGGAACCACACTTGGTGGCCGATAGAGGCTGGCGAATGTCCAGCACCATCTGCTAAAGTTAAGAATTTGGGGATAATTTTTGATGGCCAATTTAGCTTTTCGGCCCAGATAAACTGTGTAACCTCCACTTGTTTTTTCATTCTGAAGCTTCTTCAGAAGGTGTTCCCTTTTATTCTACTGGAGCTAAAAAAAACAGTGGTAGTGGCCCTAGTTCTATCACGCCTAGATTACTGCAATGCACTATTTATAGGCATTGACAAGGCTCCGAAGGCTAAATTGCAGTCTATACAAAATGCCGCTGCTCAGATATTATTGAACATCCCAAAAGGCCACTCTACCTCTGCTGCTATTAGATCATTGCATTGGCTTCCAATACAGCTGAGTATGGAATTCAAGACTTATTGCCTGGTTCAAAAGACACTATTTGGCGGAGGGGCAGCCAACCTCGTTCAATTTTTCCATTGGTACACTCCTACAAGAAGCCTCAGATCTTCAACCACGGGTCACATCTGTACCATCAAAGTCTGTAGAGACGGATGGGAAGGTAGGAGTCTATCACACTGTGCAGTCAGGCTATGGAACCAACTACCACTACCACTGTGAGACTTCAACCAAACAGGCTAATGTCAGGAAACTGTTAAAATGTGGCTGTTCCTCTCATCTTTAGCATGTTCGGCTGGAGATTTGTTTTTGATTTGTGCTTTATTGTTTCATTCTCAAGTATATTTATCGTTACTTGATCTACCCCCAATATGGCGGCGCAGTTAGTCAGTCTGCCCTCTCTTTCCAGCACTTTCAGCATTCGCCATGATTGCCCCCTCATTTGGATTACACACTTGTTTATTGCGGGCCAATAAATAGCTGGGACATTTGGCCAGCCAATCTTCTCTTGTCTTCTATATCCTGCGAAGGGTTCCTTCATCCACACGGAAGCTTGGCACATCAGAATTCCTCTGCCACACTTGGAGGAGGACGCTGTTTCCCTTCCTGTTCTTTGGGACCATTTCCTGCACCAGCCCAACCCGCCTGAAATTAGCACCAGGACGGCATCGCGGACATCTTCTGTTCCGGAGGTAAGATTGTCTTGCCTCATGTTTTTTCCTTTGGTTCAGTGCCAGAGGACTCGTCTATCTCACTGCGAGCCCCTTTAAGTGGAGGTCGCAAATACTCTTGGGCTCACCATTTGTGATTGTTTTCCCTACCCTGTTATGCCCACTCTGTTTTCCTCACCCTCTTCCAATGCTTTCCAGATGGCTCCTGCTACTCCAGCAGTCAAGCGTTTTCTTATGGAAGGTGGCCTGATATTTTGTCTTACTTTTTACCGGACACCCATCTTACATTACTCCTTTATTTTTTTCAGATAACTGATTTCTCAAACGTCTATTAACACGCGACTTCATTGGTGCTGTCACTGCTGATTGCTCATAGCCATTCCGGACCCTCTCTTTTTTCCTCAAGTGATTTGTTCTCCAAGTTAAAACACACAGTTTTGCCGGTTTATGATGGTAGCCTGTGTATATTGGGACGACTGGCTATTCTCGTCCTAGACTAGTGTTTATGACCCCCTATCTAACAGTGCATGTACTGTCTGGCCTTCTATTTTCAGATTCTTTTATATTTAGGCTCTTTGGCCCTGGACTATCTCCACTTCGAGGCTCCAATTATCTGTGCGTGATCGTCATTCCATCCTGCATTTGCCTGTAGAGAAACTTGTTAGGACTGGTTTGCTACTGGATCCTCAGTAAGTCATTAAGCACTAACGATACACACTTTTTTATTTTTACTCTAGTACTCCTGCTATTTTTGTGTTCTTGTATGACTTTACCTTTCACACTTTATAGTATCTCTGCATGCTCAGGTTGTTAGCCACCACAGGATTGCAGGAATTTTCTTTTCATCCGGTCCTACATCTTGTGCGGATCTCTTTTAGCTTGTCTGACTCCACACAGGGACACTATTGGCTTTAACTCTTCAAATGCTTGGGATATATTCAAATGTATTTCCTTCATTGCACTTCTTTTTCCAGGTGAAGTATTTGGAATTGTTTAATCTGTTTTCAGGGGTGAATGTCTCTAATTATTCTCTTTTTGCTTTATAGCCTTTCGGAGCTACTGTTAATAAGATGCATATTTGACACTCAGGCTGTATTTTTTAAAACCCCCCCTCTTGTCCCTCCCCACCTTATTGCTCTATTTAGATCATCAAGTTACCAGTGCCCTGATAAAGGTGATGGCTACTTGTTAGCCTAGCACTGAAACGCGAATCCGTACCGTGCAAGACAGAAACCATTGGGCGAAAAACTTCTGATGGCAACATCTAAATACACTCTTGCCCTTTATCTGCATTGGGTTTCTGCCTTTTATATATATTGTTTCCTTTTGTATATAATCTGTTTTATTTGACATCTGTGAGAGTATGGGGTGTATGAATGGTTAGATCGGTGGAAGTATATGTGTTATGTTTTTGCTTTTTATGTTTGTCCTACTGTTTGGAGCTCTTTTGTGGAGATAGAGAAACTTAGCCTGTAAACCTCATTCTTCTTATGAGTTTAAACATATTTTTTTTGTATGTTCATTGTATATATTTTTGTGTACATTGTCTCCTTTTTTGCTCTGTGATTTACTACTTAAAATTCAAAAATATGTATTAACATTATCTCTAAATAAAAACCTTTTGTACTGTACCCTTGTTTGTTTGTAACTCTTCTATGCATTTGATTTGCCCCTGAAAAAAGCAAATTGCCCATTTTTATCCATTAGAGATGTTATTACGCTCCATTAGTATCCTGTGGCAAGTGACACCTTCCTCCCTTGTCCTTGAGATTAGGCTATTTTTCATTGTTCCCTGGGGCATAACACGTCCAGCATAGCTGTTTGTAGTCCCTCTCTTGTCTCACTTTAGCGCCAAGACGCCTCGGCATTCAAGCGCTCTATAAACTTTATTCTATTCTATCCTGTCCTGGTGGCAAGCCCTAGACACCTTGAGAACTTTCTTCAGGTCTCCAAGGAGGATGAACTTTGCAGGGAGCTGATTTCACTGGCTCCCCCATCAGCCTTTTTTGTGCTGCCTTCTGGGCCTCTCACCTCCTGATGCAGAAGCCCAATCTTTATCCATTGGTCCTGTGCCCAATCAGAGACAGAGTCCTGAGACCTGGGGACAGTCAGAGTGTTCCTCCTTCCAACTTCCATGGCATCAGCCTCCAATCCTAGTGTTCCTTTAAAAGCACATCCAAGTTAGAGCTCTCCCCCCTTTGCGCAAGACCTTTAATGGGGGGATGGGAGGTGCCAGCAAAAATGCATCTCTGGCCTATCCTGAGGTGCGAATAAACCAATTGGACTGGGATGGCGGCACTCCTTCAATGGAAATTCAACTGGGTCAACTTAAACACAAGCGTGTATGGATCTTCGGGTGCCTCGGAAAGGGTCCCTCCTGGCCAGTAGGGACTCAAAAGTTCAACAGAGTAAATAGGGGGAGTGCAGGAGCCTCCTGCACTGTATCCTGTGGCACTCCAGTAAGAGAAGATAACTTCTTCAACAAAAGTTCAGTAGGTAATAGCAAATTCAACAATAAGATCTCACTGTACATCAATGTTCATGGGTGAGGTTTATTTTGAGAGTCACGTATTACATCATAGTGACTAAGTTGAAATAGTTTTTTTCTTAGTACATAATTCGAGTTCAAAGAAATCCAATTGGATTGTGGGTGTCCCTATGCATTTCAGGACTGAAACCCTTTGTCAGGGGACATGTCACAATCTAAAAATGAAAATAAAGGGTACAGCGTATCAGGAAGGGGAGCAGCCTCCAAAAGGTATTAACAAAAATGGGGTAAAGTCAAACGTGGAATGGGTGAATATATCATAGTGAGTGCTGGATGGTGGAGTGGGGATAAACGTGCAAAGGGGACGTGTGTTAGACCTTAGACACCTTAAAACGGAGACCATAGGAAAGAAAGAAAGTCTACCGTAAACGGGAGAATCACGATGCCGAAGAGTGTAATTACGAAAAAAAAACGGTGTGCGCACAAGTCAAGAAACGCTACAGACATGAATTAAATCCAGATTATAAAGACAAAGTAAATCACCCGTGTAAAACATGCAAAGTATTCAGGGCTTACCGGATCCAAACATTCGGTAACACGAAGCGTGTCGGTCGGGCGGGTGAAAAGTGCCGAAAAGAAATCCAGAACGTAAATACAGGGAAACGTGGGGCGTAAACATAAAGAGTGGACTGTGAAGGGTATGGGCCAGTGAAGTGGGGAAAGTGACAACGGACTGCGCGGGTGAAATGCATAAAGCATGATAAAAAATGACGAACATTGAGCCAAAGTAAAAAAAGAACGGGTGGTCAGGAAGATGATGTGATGTAATGAGACTGAATAAAGGTGGAATGTAATGGTAGACAGGCTCAGGTGCAAACGAAAAAGCTAAAGTACCAAAGGTACACAGGGTAGCCATGTTGGAACGGGAACACAAAGGTTCTTCAAGATGAAATAAAAATAGTAGAAGCAAAGCAGAAAGGTATCAACGGGTCATAGTGGGTGAGTGTACGGGTCACAATACATAAAAACCAGAATGAAGGGGAAAAAATTAAGTAAAACATGTACAGGTCACAATACATAAAACCAGAGTGAAGGAGAAAGTTTAAGTGAAACATAGAAGGTTGGAAATGGACTTAAGAGAATAAAGCAAAATAGAGAATAGTAGGAAAAGAGATAACAGTAGAGGGAAAGGGTACATAAGTTCAACAGTAAATAAATCAGAGGAAGCAACTGTATTCAATCCGGTCATTGAGGCCTTTGGGCTCGCATGCATCAAGTCTCTTTATCCAAAATGTTTCTCTTTGAAGAAGTTATTTCCTGTTGTCCACGCCTGGTCTCAGCAGAACAATCTCCAAAACAAGGAATCGTAGTTGGCTGACGTTGTGGTGGTGTGTGGTGAAATGAGCCGCAAGTGGTGCTTTGAGAGTCTTGTTCCTTATGGTGCTCTTGTGTTCGGTCAAACAAACTTTTATTTTCCTTTCAGTCTTACCCACATAGGGTAACCCGCATGGGCATTTGAGTAAGTAAACGACATTTTTGGAGTCGCAAGTTGCATTGGTCAAAAGTTTAATGGTTTTGCCAGATGATGGGTGATTAATGAAGTTCCCGGTAATGATGTTGTTGCAGTGACTGCAATTTAGACAAGGTTTTGTACCTGTGTAACGGGTAGGGGAGTCAGTTGATCTTGTCTCTAGAATGTTCTTAATGTTTTTCGCTCTCTGGTATGCAAACAGTGGTCTGTGATTGAAAATGCCTTGGAAATCCGGTTCATAACGAATCATGTCCCAATTCTTAAGGATGATGTTCTTAATGGCAGTGCTTTTAGTAGAATATTTAGACACAAAAACTGGTCTCTGGTTGCTGCTTGGTTCATGATGAGATGACAACAGATCTTGGCGGTTCTTATTGGAAATACGTGATCTGGCAGCCAGCAGAGTGGATTCAGGGTATCTCCGATCTCTATATTTCTGTAGGATCTTTTGTTCGGACAACTCGTAGGCCTCAGGTTCCGAACAGATTCTTTTGGCCCTTAGCAGTTGCGAGTAAGGTAGATGCCTTTTCAAGGAAGGAGGGTGACAACTGGTAAAAAATAGAGCATTGTTTCTGTCAGTGTCTTTCACAAACAGGTCAGTGACTAGTTTGTTGTCCCGTAGATTGACTCGGACATCCAAGAAGGGTAGGCTGGTGGTACTGATGGTATGAGTAAATCTTATGTGATTATCAAGACTGTTGATGTATGTTAGAAACTCCGAGATCTCTTCTGGTAGACCAATCCATATTAAAAAAAAATCGTCAATGTATCGCCACAGGGTAAGAATATTGTTAACCCATTTGTTGTTGTTCAAAATGTGATCTAATTCCATGCGGTGCATAAAAAGGTTGGCGTAGCTGGGCGCCGCGCAATTGCCCATTGAGGTACCAACGAGCTGCAGATAGTAATCGTTATTCCATGAGAAATAACTGGTAAAGTGTGAATTGTATGAGTTCGAGGATGAAAACTTTCAGGTCATCAGCGATGGGATGGGTTAGTAGAAACGATTCAATAGCTTCAATGCCCCTATTGTGTGGTATCGAGGTATACAAGGCACACACGTCAATGGTGACCAGAGTGTATATGTTGTCGGATTCCAGGGTCACTTGCTGAAGGCAGTTCAAAAAATCAGTGGTGTCACGTAGGTAGGTCGACATGTTTTTAACAATGTCCTGAAGATAAAGATCAATGAATTTGCCGGTAGGTTCGTGAATGGAATTTTTAGTCGATACAATTGGACGGAACGGTGGTTGATGAAGGTTCTTATGAATCTTTGGAAGCATGTGAATGCTAGGACATTTAGGATTAGCCTGGGTTAAGTACTTGTGGTCTTTATCAGTAATAGTACCCATGGTGACGGCTTTATCCAGAATGGTTTTCAAAACCTTGGAAAATGACTCAGTTGGGTCACAGGTTCACTTCATGTACAAGTCGGTGTCGTGGACATGATCAGTGACACTCTTGTGATAGTAATCACTATCCATTACGACCAATGCTCCCCCTTTGTCCGCTTTGCAACACACGATGTTGGGATTGCGTGCAATTTGATCAAGCGCTCTGGATTCCCTGCGATTAAAGTTGTTGTGAATGGGAACAGATTCTTTGAAGCAGTCTTTGATGGAGTTCATGGTGAGAGTTTCATATGTGTCAAAGATCTTATGGCTCACCGGGGCAAAAAAAGTACTCTTACTCCTCAAGTCTTTGCATGCATGAGTTAATGGAGTGACCGTAGGTGGACAAACATTCGTGAAAAAGTGACGAAGTCTCAAGTTTCGCATGAACTTGTAAAGGCTCACTTCGGTTTCCAATTCAGAGGCATTGTAAGTGGGGACAAATGAGGTACCACGTTCAAGCGTGGATAGTTGAGAGCTAGCTAACGTGGTTTTCGAGATGTTGATGACTAAGGTTTTTTACTCCTGGTGGCATGGGCTATCGATGTTGTATTTTTTTGTCGGCTTCTGCTCCTCCGGGTTCGACGACGATGACGATGACGGGGCCTTTCTCTAAAAAAGAGACACCAGAAGTTGAGGCGGTGGTTTGCAAAATGTTTTCAGTGGACTTCGAAGGTACAAAGTTTCTGGGTGGTCTTCCGTGGGGAGTCTCCCCCCTTTGTGAAGTGGAGCCGTCGGTAGAACTACCTTCATCTGATGAGGGATTATTATAGGGTCTTTGTTGTCTCCGTTGGGCATAGACTTCAGCCCAACTATAAAACTATCCTGAGGTGCCACATCAACTTTCACCCCCTGTTTCAACCTTCCTGCACAGTCTTTTGCAATACTTCAGCATGGCTTCACCCAGGATTCACTTGCCATATGAGCTCTGAACGTCTCAGCTCCCCCCTCACTGACATCAGGCCAGGCCCCCCCACCAAGAGGATCCCCCATCCTGATTGAGGGTCCTTGGGCAGGCCTGGCGCCTGGCACAGGATGACAGCTGGCTGATTGATGTATAGCAACTTTGCCGTGTCCCTCCCTTCCGAAGTTGACCTAAACACTGTCCAATGCTTGCTTTGAAGGGCGAAGCCTCTAATCCTACAGGTGAGGAGAAATGTAATTGATCCAACCTGACAGGGTGACATAAGGCCGGGCTCTTGTTCCAACCTGTGTCAGAGGAATATGACATTTCAGGATCAGCCATAAGTGGTACTGATATGCTTTTGAAGATGGCAGAATGTATCTTTTCACGAAGTTTACAGTGTACATGGGTGGTCTCTGAAGTCTGTGGGCCAGAGAACCGAAGCTGCGCCATAAGGCAGCCTTTCCCATAGGAATATAGTGGAGTGTTCCTACATTTAAGGCAGAAAAGCACACAAAGGCCTATTTCAGGTCATCACCCAACTCTGCATAGTCCCTTCTGTGCACAGCTGCTGGGCTGCAAACGACTGGAGTCTCCGATATGCAGACCTCACACAATTGCACACAGGTCCACATGTAACCAGCCCAATGCCCCTTACACTAGCTGTGTCACAGCGCCCTTAACGCACAAGGTGGACACTGGCGGTAAACACACACATTCCATTTTACCATGGGTTTACCGTGGATGAGTCCCAGGTTATGAGGCTCTCCCACTGTAAAAAGGTAAAAAATCAGGTGATCAAGAAGTGAAAAATCCAGGCTGATTAGATGGTCAGAAACAGCCTTCTCATACTGCTGAAGTCCATCACTTACTCTACTGTTGCTTAGATTGGAGTGGGTATTGGATCGAACCCCTCTTAACTACAACACCTTCCATACTGTTGTTTAATGTGCAGTACGAATAGTAAATCTAACCTCTTCAAAATCCTAAACGAGCCCAATTTTTGGTTAAACAAGGTTCATATTAAATATTTGTATATTTTTGTTACAGTTGTTTCTTACGTTCTGATATTTCGTTTTTTTTTTACATTTATACATTTTTAGAACAAATATTTTTAATTGAAAGTTTGTTATATTTATTCTATTACTTTAATTCAGTCTTATTATTTGTAATATATAGGTTTTAATTTGTTTGTTACTATTCATATTAAATTTGATTTTTTTGATTGTTACAATATATGTTCATTATTTTATATTTGATTTAAAGTGTCAATTAAAACTATTAATTTTGCATTACATTTATTAACTAACTTACTATTTTAAATAAATAACTTTACATTTTATGATTCATAAAGGTAAACATACAATTCAGTGTACTTTCTTCTGAACATATTTTATTGTAATTTTCAACATTACAAACATCGCATTTCGGGGCTCAAGATCATGAGAATATGCAAGTCAGCATTCACTGTACGTCAATCCTCATACAATTGCAGCTGACACATCTGAGGAGAGCAATAGAGTGTAAATATTGCAATTTTGGGAGCTGCCCATCTTACCGGTGTCTCCCACAACCCACTCCCTCTTAACACTTGCTTCTGCTTTTTGTGTCCTGTGAACGATAATGTATCACCTGTACTTAGTGGTCATCTAGTTTACCCACTTATTCAAAGCTCCTCATAGCCCATCGACATAGTTCATCCACAGGTAGTGGGGAATGATCAGGGGTTTCTAATTCTGGATCTTTGAAACAATCTGTGGTAGACTTGGCATCTTTACCATGGTTTTCCCCTGACCTTTTTGTCCCAACCTCTTGTATTGTTGATGCTGTGCTGGATTTTGTTTTTGCTGGCTTAGATGCTTTGGGCAATTTGCACTGCTGATCAGTGTCAAAGTGCAGGTGCTCCCTGTGTAAATTGTTATTATGATTGGTACTCCCTGATTGGCATATTTGATTTTATTTATTTATTTATTTATTGAAGTTTTGTATAGCGCTAGCTGGACCCGGAGGTATCAGAGCGCTCCACAGCAAATACAAATATGCAGCAGAGGCAAAAAAACAACAAGCAGGAAATAGAGTCTGTGCAACAGTAACTTGAGCGGAATAAGGGATGGAGATCTGGAGTGAATCAACCGGCTCTGGGTTCAGATAGAAAGCGGACTTCCACCGTCACGCATGGGGTTCTCCTTAGGCACCAGAGTGTTCAAGGAAGAAGGCTTTGAGTAGCGATTTGAATTGCGGGAAGGAGGCAGTCATTCTGATATGGCGGGGTGGAGTTCCAGATCCTGGGGGCATTCCCCGCAAAGGATTTATTTGAGGTTTTTCATTTCTGTGATTTCAGAGGGATGAGTAAAAGTGTGTTGGAGCTTCTGAGGTTCCTGGACTGACCCGCCCTTTTGAGTTTGGAAGCCAGGTATTCCAGTTTTCCTGTATGCAGTGCTTTATGAGTGAGGCAAGCTGTGCGGAAGTTGGCTCGTTGGTCAATCGGGAGCCATTTCAGTTCTTTGAGTGCTGGGGAGATGTGGTCAAATTTCTTTGTTCCTGTGACCATTCTTGCTGCTGTGTTGAGGGTGGAGGTGAGAGGTCCCAGGTGCGCCATGGCAGTTCCCGTCAGCACTGCGATGCCATCGTCTATTCTGGAAAGCACAAGTGCCTGGGTGGCCTGTTTCAGATCTTTGGGGGGGAGGACTGGTTTAATTTTGTATAGAAGTTTCAGGTTCAGGAACGCGCTTTTGGCGGTTTTAGAGATGTGTTTGTTCATGTCCAGTTTGGAGTCGAGGGTGATTCCTAGGGATTTGGTGGAGTTTGTTGGTGTCAGAGAAACATTGAGAGCATTTAAGGCTTTGAGCCATTCCACTATTTGTGGGTTTTCATCTTTGTTCGATATTAGGAGAACTTCCGTTTCTTCTTCATTCAGTTTGAGGTGGTTGGCTGTGAGCCACTGTGGGACCTCCATGAGTGTCGCGTTTAGTCTGTGAATGTCTGCTATCGAGGTGGTTTTCAAATATAGTTGTGTGTCATCTGCGTAGAGGTGGAAGGGAATGTTGGAGTTTCTTAGAAGTGAGGTGAGGGGTTCCATGTAGATGTTGAAGAGTTGTGGAGAGAGTACTGACCCTTGGGGGACTCCTCTGCTGACGGGGAGGGGGTCAGATTCGAAGCTGTTGATCTTTATTTTTTGGGTGCGGTTGTCAAGAAAAGAGGAGAACCATTTTAAGACTGTCTTTTCGATGCCCGCTCTCTCTCGGAGGGCATTAAGTAGGAGGGTATGATCCACAGTGTCGAACGCAGCCGAGAGGTCAAGGAGGATGAGAAGGCTGCATTGGTTGGAGTCGAGTGACATGTGCAGTTCATCTAGGACATTTAGGATTGCGGTTTCAGTACTGCAGCCCTTCCTGAACCCTCACGGGTGAGGGTCCAATAGATTGGAATTCTCAAGATGTTGGGTTAATTGTGAAAGCACGCATCTTTCAAGAATTTTGGCTAGGAACGGAAGGTTTGAGACCGGGCGGAAGTTGTTCAGGTCAATGAGATCAAGGACAGGTTTTTTTTAGAAGAGATGTGACTTGCCCTAGTTTGAGGCAGTCGGGGATGAAGCCCTCGTTCAAGGAGCTGTTGATGATCTTGACCCAGATAGGGGCTAGAGTGAGCTTCATATCCTTTGTCAGTCTCGAGGGCAGTTGATAGAGGGAATGAGATGAGGGTTTAGCGGCAGCGATAAGATTGCTTATCAATTCTTCCTTAATCGGCTGGAAGGATGACCAGCGGATAGACGGGGTTACTGGGGGGTTGAGGTTGGGTGTAGGATTCGTGCTGAATGAGCGATCAATTTTGGCGATTTTTTCATTGAAGAAACTAGCAAAGTTGTCGCACGGGGTCTTGGATGCTACTAGGTTGGCTGCCTTAGGGATGGAAGTTTGGTTCCTGATGATGTCGAAGAGTTCTTTGGGGCGGTTTTTGGCATTATCTAGGGTGGAGCAGAAGAAGGATGACTTTTTGCTTTTGATGTGGGTATAATAGTTTTTGCGAGCTGGCTTGAGTTGGTCCCGATGGAGGGCGATAGGGCTGGTCCTCCAGGTTCTTTCCAAGGATCTTAGATGTCTTCTTTCCTCATTATTGTCAGTCGAGAACCAAGACCTGGAGGGGATGCTTCTGGTTTTTTTTAGTTTCAGAGGTGCCAGCTGATCCAGGGCGAGCTCGAGGTTGGAATGGTAGAGCGAGGTGAGATCTGAGGTTGAGAGGGACTCCTTCGTTTTCGGGAGGAGTGAGCTGAGACCTTCTTCTAGCTTGTCTCGGGGGATTCTGGAAGTGTTCCTGACCCACTTAGGGGGGGCTTGGGTGGGTGGGAGGGATAGGGCCGGCTGAATAATATGAAAGAGAATGATGTGGTGGTCTGACCAGTCCACCGGGATGATGGGATCTATCGAGATTGCATTTTTGTTTGCAATGATGGCATCCAGGGTCGCTCCTCTGTAGTGCGTTTCCTCTGAGCAGTGTTGAATCAGATCGTTGGCTTGCAGAAGGGAGTTGAGAGATTGAATCAGCGGGTTATGGATTCGTTCCATCTGAGGTTGAGGTCGCCTAGAATTAGATTGTCGTCGCTGTTAAGAGCTGATTGGGTGATGAGATTAGACAGTTGAGTTCTGAAATCGTTGGAGTTGCCTGGGGGATGGTATAGGAGATGGCATGGACGTGAGCTCTGACATTGACATTTGATGTTGACCGACAGGCATTCAAAGGAACTGTACAGGCCGGAGGGAGCTTTGGAGATGGAGCGGTTATTTTTGTGGATAATTGCTATGCCCCCACCTTTGTGTAGGGGTCTGTCTTTGCGGATGATTGAGAAACCAGGTGGGACCAGCATGTTCAGAATGGGGAGAGATAAGGTGTTTAGCCATGTTTCCGTGATGAAGGCTACATTCAGGTCATGGGAGAGGATGACTTCGGCTATTTCCGTTGCATGTTTGACTGCGGACCGGCTGTTGATAAGCATACAGTTCATGGGGGGGTCTTCCTTCACTTTAATCTTGTCAGGCTTGGCTCTGGGTATGGAGGAAAGAAACGGTGGAGGTCTCGTGGCTCTATGGGGGGGGGGGTTCTACCTACTCCGGTGATGACTTGTATCGAAGAGGTGAGAGTCGAGTTCGTGAGTGGGGCCTGGGCTGACTGGTTCGGGGGGAGTTCGTACGAGGCGACAAGTGCGCTCACTTCCTGGGGGGAGAGGGAGTTTGTAATTCTTCTGGGAATGATTGTTCGTGGTTCCGTCAGGCCCTTAGTGCGAGGAGGCAGGGAACCTGGGTGTGGGTGAACCCGGATGGTGTTGGGATAGTCATTCCTGGGGGGAGGAGGAGGGATGTGGATTGGAGGAGACGGAGGGGAGGACATCTGGAGATTCCCTAGGGCAGATAGGGTTTCTTTCAGGCCTAGGATCAGGGTCGCGATCTGCACCTCAATAAGGTCGAGGCGATGCGCTATCTCGGGTGAGGGGGAGAGGAGGGGAGGATCTCTGTGGGGGGGAGGATCTCTACGGGGAAGGGGCTGAGAGCTAGTTGTGGTTTAGGAACTGGGGTGAGGGGGGGTTCCTTTGGGGATGAGTGGGGGGCTGAATACTTGAAGTTAGGGAGTGATGGGGGAGGACGGGGGTAGGGGGAAAGGGGGAGCTGGGGAGGGAGAGGACGCAGGTTTGGTAGAGTGGGAGAGCAAGGAAGGTTGGGGAAACTGGGGTGGATCTCTAAGGGCGGCAGATTGGTAGCTAGGGGTGTTTTGGGAGCTGGGGAGAGGGGGGTTGGAGGTCCTTTGGGGATGAGAGGATGGCTGAATAGTGAGAGGTTGGGAGTGTGGGAGTTGGGAAATAGGGGGGCTGGGGCTGATGGTGACGTCTGATTGGTGGAGTGACTAAGTAGAGTAGTGAGGGTCTGTCGGGGTGGCGGGGACATGCTCTGTGGACTGGGAGTTTGTATGGCGCTAATAGGTGGGGAGGGGGTGATTTTGTGGGGGTAATGGATATTAGCCATCTTGAGAGTGGGGAAGAGAGAGTCGAAGAACTCTAGGTTCTCGTCTTTCGCCTGAATTAGAATGGTGCCATTCTCATAGATGGTGATGGAGATGTCTCCGGTCAGAGATTGTTGGATCAGAGAGGCGATGGTTAGTTTGCGATTATGTTCGGTGAAGGTGGTTTTGGAGACGGGGAGGGATGAGTAAAAGGTGGTTGCCCAAACGTCAGGTCTGTTGGTGTGGAAAATGAGGTCCATTTTTCTCTGTTCTCTGGTTGTGCAGTGGTAAGTGTCAACAACTAGCGTTTCAGGGTGTAGCCTAATTATATTCTGTTTGAAGCATTTTTTTGCTTTGAAGGAGAGGCTGCGTGGGAATGTTATAGCGAAGGTATTCTGCCCTTGAGGAGAGAGGTGATTAGAGGAGGGGCAGAGATGCGTGTCTGGTTGTGCAGTCGGTGGCATCTTAGGTGCATTGAGGGGGAGGCGAGACCTCCGGGGTAGGAGAGGGGTAGGATCGGTGTAGAGGTAGAAGCGTGGTAGAGGTAGCGGGGATGCGCAGGGGGAATAGTGTTACGGGGATGGTTGCGCGGGGTGTGGTCGGTGTTCACGAGGGGGGTAGGGGAGGGCTGTCCAGTGGAGTAGGGGGTTAGCGCCGGGGTCCTGGGGATATTAGGAGTCAGAGAAAGGTGGTCAGCATGCCCTGGGGCGAGCTGTGTCATAGGAAGACGGGCGTGTTGTTGGGTAAGGTGGGGGACAGGTCCCTTGGAGGAAGAGGCCGTCTGAATCTTGTTGGTGGGTGGTCTACTGCGGGTACTGGGGGAGGCACTGTCACTTGGAGCCTCTGAGGTTCCTAGGCTGGGAGAGATAGATACGCTGATGTTAGTGTCTTTGTCAGCCCGGTTTCCCTGGTCAGTTAGCTGACCTGAGTGGACTTATCTTCCCAGAGTTAAAGTCTTTGAGCTGGTAAAAGAGTCTGAAATGGGTAGAGCAGGTCCATGAGCCCTGCTCAAATATTGAGGTTGAGTCAGGTCCAAGAGTAGTGTTAGAACTGGAGAATCAGGACCATTTTATTTGGTACAGTGATGTCCCGGGTGGCGGCCATCTTAAGGTCATGCAGCCCTGTATGAGAGCGAGTGATATGTATTAGCGTTGGGGGCATGGGGAGGCGCCCCAGTGGGGTGCCCCTAGGGACCGTTCGCTGAGGCAGCGTGGAGCGTTTTTTTTTTCTGGTTTTAGGCTCACCTGTGGCTTTTGAAGGAATTGTGGTTATTAGCGGTCGGCCATCTTGGGGCCAGGCAGCCCAGCCGGTGATGGTCGTCGGGACCGGCGCGAGGTCCATCTTTTGAGCGTGAGGTCTGCCGCCTCTCGCCTATGCCCAGCTGCGGCGCCTAGGTGTTGCGGAGGCGTCGCTACGTTTCCACTGCTAACTGTTGGTTCCTTCCAGCTGTGCCCATACAATGCAGGAGCGATGATCAACCCGATCCACTACCCTTGCCCATAAGCGACCCACTGAACGTAATACAATGAGTCAGCAGAGGGGCAACGGACAGGGGGCGGGAAAAGGGTAGTGACAAATAAGGGATCCCAGGTGTTCTTCTAAGGACTACTGCAATGACCAGTGTCCTTATCTCCACGTGACTGCACCTACAATAACAGGAATAGTTACAGTCTAACACATATGGTATTACATACACAACATAGTGCCTCTTAATGTGACCATGCCAGTACAACCCAACACCTCCTTACCCGCAAGCGCTGTATCCGAAGGCTTGTGGAGATCTTCAATGTCAAGATGGTAAGACAGCCAAAGCAGGGAAAGGGGAGGGGAAGATGGACCGGGAGAAACGCTCTGGAAGTCGCAGAGAACTGAAAAAACCTCCTTCCAGGTTCAGGGATTATACTCAGGGGAAATACGGGGATATGTGCAGGGAGGAGACGCTGTAAATCGCCGGCTTCCAACGCTGCTACTGCTGGACCTGGAAGCGTCCGAACTTCACTCCACCTCCACACAACGATGTAGAAAGGGCGGAAAAGACGCGGAAATGCATATACCGCGATGCCCACAGTCACAAAGTTCGTGAAAGTAATCCAGCCGGACCACTATCTTCAATTCAGGAGAGCGCCGGAGCCCCAGCTACTCCCAAATCCCATCCGGGCTAAAAGGCTCAAAGTAGACAAAAGCAAAAGGGAGCACAACACGGTAGAAGGGAAAGCACATCCAGGGAAGACGAACAACAGGAAATAGGTGAAGGGCAAGGTAAGAAGGGCAAGGAATAAACAAAGAGCCCAATAAACGAGTAAACTAGCTCACGAGCCCGTGAACTACCGCCACAGTGTCCCAAAATACAAATATGTCCCTAGCCCCAAAACCAGGAACCACACGACTAGATATCAAGCACTGAGGACAGGGAGAAGGCAGCTTATAACTCCCCCCATCAGGTCACATGGGCTTCACAAACATGGCCACAAAAAGAGGACTACGCACGAATCCTAACAGTACCCCCCCAACAACCCTCCCGACCGGGCGAGGCTTGGAAGGATGCTGGCGATGGAATAAACGAACCAACCGGGGAGAATGAACCCCCCCAGCCGGTTCCCAGGTACGATCTTCCGGGGCATAACCTTTCCAGTCAACCAGATAAAACAAGCGACCCCTCCTTCTTTTGGAATCCAGGATAGCCCGGACCTCGAATTCCTCATGACCATCCACAACCAAAGGGGGAGGTGGGGGTAACACCTGGGTAGAGGGCACATAGGGCTTCAACAAGGACGTGTGAAACACAGGGTGAACCCTATATTCATCGGGCAGGTCGAGTTTCATGGCCACGGGATTAATAACCTGCACTATCGGAAAAGGACCCACATATCTAGGCTGTAATTTACGGGACCCACCGAGTCTGAGGTTCCTAGTGGCCAACCATACCTGCTCACCCACATGATAGATAGGAGCTGGTACCTTGTGTTTATCAGCCTGTTCTTTCATGCAAGCCTTAGCCGCCAGCAACTGTACCCGAGCAACGCCCCAAATATCACTCAGCCGCTTACACACATCATCTATGGCTGGTACTCGCCCCGTCGGTTGGATAGCCAGTGCCCTAGGATGGTAACCCAGCGAGCAAAAGAAGGGAGTCATACCCAGAGCGGAATGCAAGCTCTTATTATACGCAAACTCTGCTATGGGCAGAGCCGTAACCCAATCACACGCCAGGGAAGACACTAAACACCTGAGATATTGCTCCATGGTCTGGTTAGTGCGCTCAGTCTGTCCATCAGATTGCGGATGATAAGCAGAAGACAATCTAATCTCCACCCTTAGCACGGAGCACAACTCGGTCCAAAAATGGGACACAAACTGAGCCCCCCGATCTGTCATCACCGCAAAGGGCAGCCCATGTATCCGCACGATGGAGGACATAAACACCAAAGCCATCTCTCTGGCCGTCGGGAGCTTGGGAAGTGGGATGAAATGCGACATTTTCGTGAATAGATCAACTACTACAAGAATAGCGGTGAAACCGGAAACAGATGGAAGCTCGGTCACAAAATCCATACTAATGGTATGCCATGGAGCGGTAGGGACCTCCAATGGACGCAACAACCCTGACGGTTTACAGTGAGTGGGCTTGCTGATGGCACAAACCGGGCAAGCTGCCACATAACCCTGGATATCCTGAGCCAACGTCTCCCACCAAAACCACCGGATACACATCTCCTTTGTCTTCGGTATCCCAGGATGTGCTGCCAGAGCAGACGAATGACACCACTCCAGCACCTTTTCTCTCAATGTAGGGGGAACAAACATCCTACCCTCAAAGTACAGCAACCCATCCTGGACCGTAACATGGGGTAATGACAACCATGGGTCCAAATCCACCTGACGTAGCCGATCCCTCACCAAAGTTGGAAAATTCTCCATTGCCACCACCCCTACAATCCTGTCACCAGGAATCATGGGTCTATCTTCCTTTTCCTGTCCCAGTTCCTTTGAATCTACGTGGATGCGGGATAGGGCGTCAGATTTAACCTGCTGTGCTGCGGGCCTATACGTGATGACAAAATCAAATTCATTGAAGAAAAGTACCCAACACATCTGGCGAGGTGTCAAAGCACGTGCAGAACGAAAGAACTCCAAATTTTTGTGATCCATGTAAATCGTGATGGTATGTCGGGCCCCCCACAAATAATGCCTCCATTCCTCAAAAGACAACTTCACTGCCAAATGCTCTCTTTCAGCCACGGTGTAATTGCGCTCCGCTGGCAGCAAGGTCTAAGAGAAATAGGCAATGGGATGCATGCAACCGTTCTCAAGGTCTCTTTGGGACAACACCCCACCCACAGCACACAACGAGGCGTCTGTCTCCACAAAAAACGGCAGGGCAGGACCAGGATGAACCAATACAGGCGCCGACGCAAATTTCTCCAACAACCGCTGAAAGGCCTCCTGTGCCTCAGAGGACCAAACAAAAGGAATCCCCTTCCTCAATAACCGAGTCAAAGGGGCCACAATATCAGAGAAATGGGAAATAAAACGCCTATAAAAATTGGCGAATCCCAACAGAACCTGTATGTGTTTGACCGATGTTGGAACAGGCCAGGTGATAATGGCATCGATCTTTCTTGGATCCATCCGGACACCACCCGCCGAGACAATAAACCCCAAGAATTCCACCTGAGGGGTGCTGAACTGACACTTCGTTAACTTTGCATATAGATGATGATCTCGCAATTGCTGCAGCACTTGTATCACATGCTGATGATGATCAGCCCCTGTCTCCGAGAAGATTAAGATGTCATCTAGATATACGATGACACTCCTATCCAGATACTCCCGAAGCACCTCATTTATAAAAAACTGGAAGGCCGCCGGCGCATTGCATAATCCAAACAGCATTACACAATATTCATACAGGCCATGTTTGGTCTTAAACGCCGTCTTCCACTCATCCCCGGAGCGGACACGCACGAGATGGTAAGCACCCCGCAAGTCCAACTTGGTGAACACTGTTGCCTTGCGGAGTTGATCTAACAACACGGGAATGAGTGGAAGCGGGTATTTGTTCTTTACTGTGGCTTTGTTCAATGTTCTATAATGCACACATGCCCGCAATGTGCCTTCCTTTTAAGGAATGAAAAAGATCGCCGATGATACTGGCGAACAGGAGGGACGAATGAACCCCAATGGCAACATCTCATCAAGGTATCCCTTGAGATGCATCTCCTCGGGTTCTGAGAGAGCATACACCCGACTGCAGGGGAGTGGAGCACCTGGTATCAGATCGATCTTACAGTCAAAAGACCTGTGAGGGGGAAGAGATTGCGCCTGGTCTATATCGAACACTTCCTTATATGCCTCGTACTGTGATGGTACCACACCCGCGTCAGTTACGGCACAAGACAATGATAACGCCTTCTCACCTGCCTCTTGATAACAATGCTTCAAGCAAGGAGGTGAATCCAGAGACACTAACCGTTGCACCCAATCAATCCTGGGATTGTGCTCCTGCAGCCAAGGCACACCCAATACCAAACCAAAGGAAGGGGCATCTATTAAATCAAAACACACCATCTCTGAGTGTCCGTTCTCACACACCAGACACGAAGGCACAGTCCGCCTAGTAATAGACCCTGACGTTAATTCCGTACCGTCTATCGCCCTCACTGGCTCTGGCTGGTCCTTCACACAACAGGGAATCCTCAATTTCTCCGCAAGCGCGATGTCAAGGAAGTTCCCTGTAGCCCCGGAATCCAATAACACCGACACTGACACCCTATGGTCCCCAAAGAGCAACAAATGGGCGTTAATAATGAAGTGCCTCGGCGCCCGATCTATGGCTCCAAGTACCTCATACTTTCTCTCCTTGCTCTCAACACCTCTCTCATGATACAAACATGCTATCTTCTTACTGTATGAGGCACCAGAAGGCTTCACTGGGCATTCCCTGGCAAAGTGTCCACCCTGGCCACAATATAAACACAGGTTCAATTCTCTGCGTCGTTTCTTTTCATCACTAGACAACGGACCTCTCACCCCACCGATTTCCATGGGTTCAGGCCCCGTCTTCGTATCACCTGTGGTCTTATTGTCCGATTTCACATACCCCCCCCGAGACGCCTGAAAGCGGCTTTTTTCCCCCCGTCTCTCTGACAGACGATGGTTTAGCTTGACCACAAGATCTATAAAAGCCGCACAATCGACCGGGGGATCCACCACCTGTGACACCACATCCTTAAGATCCTCGGAAAGACCCTGATAGAACAATGAGGTCCTCTTATCCTCAGGCCAATGAGTTTCGGACACAAGACGATTAAAGGTAGAAATATACGTCAGCAAATCCTGTCTGCCCTGCCGCAACTTCAACAATTCCGCATCACTAGCCTGCATGAAAGCATGTTTTGCAAACAATCCATGCATTAATTCCTTGAACGCAGGGTAGTTGGCCAACACCTGATCATCACTCTCTACTAAGGGTATAGCCCATTGGGCAGCAGTACCAGCCAAATATGATATCGTAAAAGCTACTTTGGCCGAATCATTGGGAAAAGCAGTAGGTTTACACATAAAGTGTAATTGGCACTGGTTCATGAAAGTGCCAAACTTATCGCTATCCCCAGTAAATCTCTCGGACGGAGCTAAAGGCACTGGAACAGGTGTATTCACGGTAACTGCTACAGGTACCCCACTCCCCAAGCTCTGACCCATCCCACCACCATATTGAAAGGTTGCAGGCTGCAAAACTGGAACATGAGCCCTGTGCTGTCCTTTCTCTCTACTAATCAGAGCCCCGACTTCCTGTTTCAAGGCTACATTTTCCTCCCTTAAATCGTGTATTTGGTCTTGCAGGGCAGCTAATGCGCCCATCACATCCTGTAATGTGGGAACCGCAGCAGTTCCACCTACAGCCCCTGTCGAGTCTTCGTTCATCGCTCAGGCAATGTAATTATAACGTGGGCTTGATATTCTGTTGGTTCCTTCCAGCTGTGCCCATACAATGCAGGAGCGATGATCAACCTGATCCACTACCCTTGCCCATAAGCGACCCACTGAACGTAATACAATGAGTCAGCAGAGGGGCAACGGACAGGGGGCGGGAAAAGGGTAGTGACAAATAAGGGATCCCAGGTGTTCTTCTAAGGACTACTGCAATGACCAGTGTCCTTATCTCCACGTGACTGCACCTACAATAACAGGAATAGTTACAGTCTAACACATATGGTATTACATACACAACATAGTGCCTCTTAATGTGACCATGCCAGTACAACCCAACACCTCCTTACCCGCAAGCGCTGTATCCGAAGGCTTGTGGAGATCTTCAATGTCAAGATGGTAAGACAGCCAAAGCAGGGAAAGGGGAGGGGAAGATGGACCGGGAGAAACGCTCTGGAAGTCACAGAGCCTACAATATAGGAGGAAAAAGTCGTTATAACGACTGAAAAAACCTCCTTCCAGGTACAGGGATTATACTCAGGGGAAATACGGGGATATGTGCAGGGAGGAGACGCTGTAAATCGCCGGCTTCCAACGCTGCTACTGCTGGACCCGGAAGCGTCCGAACTTCACTCCACCTCCACACAACGATGTAGAAAGGGCGGAAAAGACGCAGAAATGCGTATACCGCGATGCCCACAGTCACAAAGTTCGTGAAAGTAATCCAGCCGGATCAATTCAGGAGAGCGCCGGAGCCCCAGCTACTCCTAAATCCCATCCGGGCTCAAAGGCTCAAAGTAGACAAAAGCAAAAGGGAGCACAACACGGTAGAAGGGAAAGCACATCCAGGGAAGACGAACAACAGGAAATAGGCGAAGGGCAAGGTAAGAAGGGCAAGGAATAAACAAAGAGCCCAATAAACGAGTAAACTAGCTCACGAGCCCGTGAACTACCGCCACAGTGTCCCAAAATACAAATATGTCCCTAGCCCCAAAACCAGGAACCACACGACTAGATATCAAGCACTGAGGACAGGGAGAAGGCAGCTTATAACTCCCCCCATCAGGTCACATGGGCTTCACAAACATGGCCACAAAAAGAGGACTACGCACGAATCCTAACACTTACGGGCACTTTCACTTGTGGTTCTGCACCGCTACCGGGTGTCCCGGGGGAGCCGTCTCTAGCTGCCTCCTCGTCGCTGCCTCACCCCTCCTCGTTGCTGCCTCACCCCCAGGTAAGAGCGGGGGGCATTCGCTGCTTGTTGGGAGGGGGTGCGGGGCGGCACTCCGGAGCAGGGACCGACCAGGAGACCGTGAGGACTCTTGCGTCCTTCACGCCGATCCTTCTCGACGGGTCAGGTTGCCCCGTCCTCCGGTTTTTCACTGTCCCGAGGGCAGCCGGAGGTAGCCGGCTTCAATGTACTGGGGGGGGTTGCACTGGGGTCGCTCCGGTCGGGATTTACACCAACAGTGATCCCTTGACCCGGAGCTCGCCCCTCTTACTCCCTCCTCGCGGCCATCTTATCAATATTAGGTCCCTAGTAAAGTACACTTAGTGTGCCAGTGCTGTTAAATCTAATGCTACAAGTTGGCCTGCAGCACTGATTGTGCCACCCACATGAGTAGACCTGAAAAGGTAACTCAGACCTGCCACCGCAGAGTCTTGCACAGTTGTTAACTGCCATGTCGACTTTGCAAGGGCACCCACTTGCCAGGCCCTAACCTTCCCTTTTCTTACATGTTAGCCATCCCTAGGGTAGGCCCAATGTGTTCCTGTGGTAGTGAAAGGGAGGACATGGCCTGATGTGTGTGGCATGTCCTGTTAGTGAACTACTGCCAATTTCGTTTTTCACTATTGAAAAGCTATCTGTTCCCATAGGATAGAATGGGGAGTTGCTTATAGCATCTTTTAAAACATAACTACCCCTCAGAACAAGATGGGAAAATAAAGTTTTGTATGCCTCTTTTAGTGAGGGTGATTTTTACATTTTGTATTTGAATTTACAATTTGTAGAAGGTAGGTATTTTCTTGCATAGCCCTTCAGTGTGCTTCTTCTAGGATGTGGATGTGGATTGACCGTCTGGGTTTGAAATGTCAGGGGCTGGGGAGGAGCAGTGGCTCCAGAGAGCTTGATGAGTCAGGGCTGGGCAGAATAGACCTGGGCTGCATTTAGACTAGGGGGAGGAGATTTCCTTTCACCTGAATGAGCATGGTCTGCTTTCCACAAAGCTGCCTCCGCCCCTGCCAGGAACCTGCACCATAGAGGACAGAACTGGTTTTGATTGAGCACAGGGCTTTCTTTTCTGCACAAAGAGAACAAATATATTTTGAAGTATAAGTATTAGACCTAAAACCCCTGAACTTTAGACTACTTCTGGAATCAAGAGGAATCGTTGCCAAGGAGAATAGTTGGAAAAACTAAGGAGAAGTACTGCCCTTGCTGTGTGTCTGGGGTTGCCCTGCAGTTGCAGTTTCTGCCAAGGAAAGGGGAAGGACTTTGCTGTGTGCTGTGTCCCCTGCTTGAGAAACGTCTCCAAGGGCTTGAGTAGAGCTTGCCTCCTTTTTCAAAGTATCGGGAACACAAATACTTACCCCCCCAGCTCACCTGAGCTTCCTTGCTGGGAGTTCTGACCTGCCAAAAAGTACCTGGGACTGTGTGGGGTCTCTGGAGCTTGTTTCTGCTGCTGGGAGTTGGAAAAGCAACACAACAATGAGAAAATCGATGCATTGCTCTTCTTACAACAGTTTTCTGATGCAACGCCATGGTGCAAGAAGAATCTCCATGCAACACCGAACTGCTGCAAGAATCGTCACATTGAAGGGTCACGGTTGCAGAAATCGATGCAGCACCACTCGACAATGCCACATCATTCGCAGATGCATCCCAGATTTCCATGCATCGTCCCTGTGAGGCAAGTTTTCCCCAAAGCAACACCGGCGGAACGGAGTCATCTCAGAAGCGATGCATTGCTTCCCCCTTCAGACTGGACCCGATGTACCGCTCCCCTGTGCCCAGCGGAACTGACTGATCGCATCCTCGAAGGTCTCAGGAATCAACGCATCTCTTTGTTTTGGGGCACTTCCCATTGCTGCTGCTGTTTGGCTTGGTGAATTTTGTTGCAACGACAGGTTTTCAAGAAATCACGCATCCATAGTTTTCTATGGACTCAGTTGCTAAAACCTTTTTAAAGTAATTTTTCTTAATAGTTGTATGTTGGATTTTTGTTCTTTTGGTCTTGTTAAGTTTAGATAAAGATACTTTATCTTTCTAAACTGGTGTGGTTTACATTTGTTGTGTTATGACTGTATAACTGTGTGTTTTGAGTACAAATACTTTACACATTGACTTTGGGATAAGCCTATCTGTTCATGCCAATCTACAAAGGGGTTGAGCAGGGGTTATCTAGAGTGTGTATCCCCCTTCCCCTGAATAGAAGCAAGCGTCCCTATCTGGACAAAGGTAACAACCTCTGCCAAATAGATACCCCCATTTCTAACACTCCCCTTAGGCCCGGTTGCAAATCCGGAGGTCAGACCACGACAGCCCAGCCACAGCTGCCAGGAAACCACCATTGCCTAGAGGTGATACAGTGGTCAGGAGGCATGAATATGCTTGGCAGGACCGCGGGGTCCAGCCAAGCATATTACAAGTTTCCTCTCCCTATGGTTTTCAAGTCAGTTCCACCACCATGAAAACCGTGGCTGAGAGGAAACAAAGGGGTACCTCAATCAATCAATCAATCAATCATTTGTAAAGTGCACTACATACCCGCGAGGGTCTCAAGGTGTGGGGGCAGGGGGGCACTACTGATTGAACAGCCAGGTCTTGAGTATCCTCCTGAAGGTCCGCAGGTCTTGGGTCTTTCGTAGGCTCAGTTGGAGGGTGTTCCATGTCTTGACGGCGAGGTGGGAGAAGGGTCTCCCATTGGTTGTTCTTCGGATGCGCGAGACGGTGGCGAGTGAGAGGTCGGCGAGGCATAGCTGGCGGTTAGGGATGTAGAAGGAGAGCCGCCCGTTGAGGTAGGCTGGGCCGGTCTTGTGGAGTGCCTTGAGGGCGTGGGTGAGGAGCTTGAAGGATATCCTCTTGTTGACGGGGAGCCAGTGCAGGATTCTCAGGTGGGGGGTGATGTGGCCGTGACGTGGTACGTCGAGGATCAGTCGTGTCGAGGCGTTTTTTTGGATGCATTGTAGTCGTTTGATGAGCTTGGTCTGGGATCCTGTGTAGAGGGCGTTTCCATAGTCGAGTCTGCTGCTGACGAGGGCCTGGGTGACTTTCTTTCTTGTATCTGTCGGAATCCATCTGTAGATCTTGCGGAGCATGCGGAGGGTGTTGAAGCAGGAGGAGGAGACGGCATTGATTTGCTTGGTCATTGAGAGTGTTGAGTCGAGGATGATTCCCAGGTTGCGTGCGTGGTCGGTGGGTGGCGGGGCTGCCCACAGTGCCGTTGGCTACCAGGAGTCATCCAAGGCTGAGGGGTTGGAGCCGAGGATGAGGAGCTCCGTCTTGTCCGAGTTCAGCTTCAGACGGATAATCTTCATCCAGTCGGTGGCGGCCTTCATTCCTTTGTGGAGGTTGGCTTTGGTGGTGATGGGTTCCTTGGTGAGGGAGAGGATCAGCTGAGTGTCGTCGGCGTAGGAGATTATGTTGAGGTCGTGCTGTCGGGCTATGGGTGCGAGCGAGCCATGTAAATGTTGAACAGTATCGGGCTGAGGGAGGATCCCTGGGGTACGCTGCAGATGATCTCAGAGGCTTTGGAACCGAATGGGGGGAGATGGATGCTCTGGGTTTTGCCAGAGAGGAAGGAGATGGTCCAATCCAGAGCCTTGTCTCGGATCCCTGCGGTGTGGAGGCGTGCGCGTAGTGTGTGGTGGCAGACGGTGTTGTAGGTGGCAGAGAGGTCTAGGAGGATGAGTGCTGCGGTCTCGCTGTTGTCCTGCAGGGTCCTGATGTCATCTGTGGCGGCGATGAGGGCAGTCTCGGTGCTGTCGTTGCTGCGGAACCCTGACTGGGAAGTGTCTAGGATTCTGTTTTCTTCGAGGTATTGGGTTAGCTGTTTGTTGATGGTTTTCTCAATGACCTTGGTCTGGAAGGGGAGTAGAGAGATGGGCCGGAAGTTATTGAGGTCTCTTGGGTCTGACTTAGGATTTTTGAGTAGGGTGTTGAACTCGGCATGTTTCCAGATCTCTGGGAAGGCCACGGTCTCGAGGGAGAGATTGATGACGCTGCGCAGGTGGGGTGCAATGGAGCTGCTTGCTCTGTTGAAGACGAGGTGTGGGAATGGGTCTGACTGAGAGCCAGAGTGGATTGTGTGCATGGTCTTGAATGTGTGATCGATTCTCCCGATGGCCCAGGCCAGCAGGGGGTTGTGGTTGATGGTGTGCGGAGGGTCTGTTCTGTTGCTGTCTGTTTGGGCTGTCTGGGTGTGGAAGCTGTCGTGGATGTCTGCTATCTTGCGGTGGAAGAAGGTGGCAAGGAAGTCTCACAGGGCTTGCAACGGCGGGATGTTGTTGGTGTTGAAGCTGGGGTTGGAGAGTTCCTTCACGATGTTGAAGAGCTCCTTCATATTGTGTGCATTGTTGTGGAGGTGGTCTTTAAAGGAGGTCCTCTTGGCTGCCCTGATGAGGTGGTGGCGGTTGCGGATGGTGTCCTTGTGTGCTGCGTGGCTGTCCGGAGTTTGTTCACTGTGCCATTTCTTCTCTAGTTTCCGGCAGGCTTGCTTGGAAGCTAGGAGTTCTGGGGTGAACCAGCTGGCCCTCTTGCTGGTATCTCTGTGGGGGTTTTTCTTCAGCGGGACGTGAGTGTTGGCGCAGTCCTCAATCCAGCGTCTGAGGCTGTGGGCTGCGCCGTCGGTGTTGGAGGGTTCGTGGGTGGGCTGAGAGCGAGGTTTGCGTGTAGTTGGTCTTCTGTGATTTTGCCCCAGCAGCGTCGGGGGATCTGTTGTGAGCGGTGGTGTGTGGTGGGCTTCTGGAAGGCGAAGTGGATTTAGCTGTGGTCGGTCCAGAGGAGTTTGGTGGTGTGGCTGACGGAGACGTGCGGGCTTCAGGAGAAGACGGGGTCGATCGTGTGGCCGGCGCAGTGG
The DNA here is from genome assembly GCF_964261635.1 of Lissotriton helveticus. Lineage (NCBI taxonomy): Eukaryota > Metazoa > Chordata > Amphibia > Caudata > Salamandridae > Lissotriton > Lissotriton helveticus. The sequence continues at coordinate 1,088,417,735 of NC_136071.1, read as the reverse complement.
GTGGGCGTTGTGACGAGTTACTTCAGTCCGAGGTTGGCAAGGTTATCGATCAGGGTTGTGGAGTTGTTGTCGTTGTTGTTCTCAAGGTGAAAGTTCAGGTCTCCGAGGAGGATGTAATTGGTGGAGGTCAGGGCGTGCGTGCTGATCAAGTCAGCGATGGAGTCGTTGAACTGGAGGTGGGGTCTGGGGGGTCGGTAGACGAAGGTGCATCTGAGGGTGGAGTTAGGGTCTGTGTGGATCGGTGCTAGTCGAGACCCTGATGCTGTTGTTCTTGTGGGTGATGGCGATTCCTTCTCCGACTCCGTTGGTGCGTTCTCTGCGGGTGATCTTGTAGCCGTCTGGGATGACTATGGCGATGTCGGGTGCGGAGAAGTCATTAAACCAGATCTCTGTCAGGAAGGCGACGTCCGGGGAAGTTGTGTCAAGCAGGTCCCAGAGCTTGACGGCAGGCTTGCGTGCGGAGCGAGTGTTCAGTAGTATGCATCGGAGGTGGTTGGGGTCTTTCTTGGCGGGTGGTTTGTCGGCTCTGAGGCTGGTGTAGCTGCAGTTCTGGCAGGTGAAGGGGCCATGTGTTCATTTCGGGGCGGCCTTGAAGCAGGTGTGGCCCTGTCCGGAGTTGAGAGCTTGCAGAGTGCTGGCATCGTAGCGGCGGCAGTCGCCGTGGTGGGTGCAGGGGCCAGGGGTTCTGGTGAAGGGTGCGCTCCAGGCGCGGATGGGTGCAAACGGGCTTGCCTGCGCGCCAGCGGCACGGCAACGCAGTGGCTGGCATATCAGGGGAGGTGGGATGGTGGAGCAGCTGGGTGGTGGGAGGCGGGGGCAGCGAATGGGCAGTGGGCGGTCAGGAGGGCGGGGACGCAGGGGATGGAGCAGTGAGGGCGGTGAGGGACAACGAAGGTAACAGAAGGAAAAAAGGGCATAAAATCGTGGGAAAAATGAGTTGCACAGAAGGCAAAAGGGCACAAAAAACAAGTGGAACAGAAGGCAAAAGGGGCACAGAAACGAAGGAAAAAACGAGTGGCACAGAAGGCAGAAGGGCACAAAAAAACAAATGGAACAGAAGGCAGAAGGGCACACAAAACGAGTGGAACAGAAGGCAAAAGGGGCACAAAAACAAGGGAAAAACAAGTGGTACAGATGGCAGAAGGGCACAAAAGACGAGTGGAACAGAAGGCAAAAGGGGCACAAACACAAGGGGAAAACGAGTGGTACAGAGGGCAGAAGGGCACTAAAAAACAAGTGGAACAAAGGGCAGAAGGGAACAAAATGAGTGGAACAGAAGACAAAAGGGGCACAAAACAAGGGAAAAAGCAGTGGTACAGAAGGCAGAAGGGCACAAAAAATGAGTGGAACAAAAGGCGAAAGGGGCACAAAAATGAGGGCAAAACAAGTGGCACAGAGGGCAGAAGGACACAAAAAACGAGTGGAACAGAGGACAGAAGGGCATAAAAACGGGTGGAACAGAAGGCAAAGAGGGCACAAAAATCGAGGGGAAAATGAGTGGCACAGAAGGCAAAAGGGCACAGAAATACTGGAAAAAAGAGTGGCACAGAGGCAAAATACAGAACACAGAAATACAGGGGCAGCTAAGAACAGAAGGCAGAATGGGCAGAGAGGCACTGGGGCAGCGAGGGGAACAGAAGGGAAAACCGGGCAGAGACACAGGGGCAGTGAGGGGTATAGAAGGAAAGACCAGGTAGAGAGGGCACAGGGACAGCGAGGGGGAAAAAAGGGAAGAAAAAGGGGCACGGACCACATACTGGCAGCAGGGGAAGACAGACAACAGCAGTCACAGACAAAACAATGAAAATACAGGCAATACAATAAAAGCAATAAAGCGGAGGATGAACAAACCTACCTACGGCCTACAACTGGCCACCAGGGATGAGGTGCAGGTGGTAGCCTGCGGGTGGTGGAGGTCCTCAAACTTCCTCAGCAGCGGCAGCTGGGGCAGGGAGACACAGGCAGTGTGCCTCACACCCTGTGATTGCATTGTGCCCCCCTGTATGCATGCACACCAGTTCCTGCACAGCGTGAACTTTTCAGTTCATGTCGTGCAGGAACTTCTATTGGCATTCCCAATGCTGTGCCCATTTTAAGGGCACTGCCGTAGGAACGTCAACAACAAAGCCCACCAGACAGGAGGAGATGCCTAATGTGGCAGGCGGTCCAACCACGACTTTGGCTGTAGGGCGGACCTGGTGCTGCACCGTCAAAGTCGTAATCAGGCCCTAAGTAGTCACGCACCTTCTCAATCAAACCTTTTCCCCTCCTAACCTCTTAAAATAATATTTCATTTTCATATCCCACCCACTGGTTGAGGTCCTCTCACCATTTGACCAACCTAGGGCCCCTAGTGTCTGTCCAATGCATGGTTACTTCCCAAATCACAAGTCTCAGGGTCAGGTCCACAAATCTAGAAGTGATTTCACATTTATTGTGGCACTGGAATCCCCCCTCCCCATTAAGCAGGCCATAGGAGTACAGGGGATCATCCGTTTGGTCAATCTCATTAATACATTCTATTACCTCTATCTAAAAGCCAACCAAAGTGGGGCTGGACCACACCATGTTCTCTGCATCAGGGGTACAATGTCTCAGTCACTCGGAAAAACATAGTAATTTTGCCAGGAATGAGATATGCCCTGTGCAAAATGTCAAAATAATTACAATAAATCTAGCGCTTCAAGACACTGTATTCATGTTGGCTAGTATTGTGGCCCATTTCGCCTTTGTGATTTGGAAAGCTAAGTCTCCTTTCCATTTCTCATGCAGCTCTACTAATGGCATAAGAATATCAGTTTGCAAGACCTGATATAGACATGTAGCTGCTTTGAGATGGTCTGTGGTCACTCAGTGTGGTGACTACTGCCTGGTGTAACCGAAATTGATCCCTTGGAATTTCGAAGTTGGTTGATAAGTCATCGAATGCTAGAAGCTCCCCATCTATATAGATACTACCTACCAGGGTCACCCTATATGCAGACCATTCCATAAGTCCCCTCCATGCCCCACCCAAGCCACCTGTTCCAATCAGTGTAGTGGAAGATCCAGTGAGTAAGGTATGAGGACATGGGGGTACGCTGAATGCAGCGCTGCTAGCAGCACCGAATAACCTGCAAGTCCTCTCGGAGGGGCCACTTAGAATTCAGAAGGGGCTGAACTAGAATGTGGAGGCTCGGCACCATGTTGTAGGGGTCCCAACCAAGGCTCATCCAAGAATAAATCAACTAGTTGAACCACTGGGGCTGTGCCGTCAAATAGTAGGCCTTGAGATTCAGCACGACTAGTCCCCCCTCTGTTGCCGCACACTAAAACCTGGACATTGCCACCCTGCGTCTACCCATCCCCCAGATAAGTTCAATCAGTGAATCCAGGTCAAGGAATATATCCAACAGGGAATAATGATAGGGAGCTTGGAAAAGAAATAAAGCAGCCGGGGGAGGGCCACCATTTTTGCGAACATGATCCTTCTCACCGCGGATAGCGGTAAGGACTTCCAAAATTCTACACTAGTGTGGAGCGCTCTGAGGGCTGCACCAAATATACCCTCCAAGAGATCAAGAGGCTCATGGTAAATCCTAACACCTAGGTATTCCAGGCAAGTCCCTTCCCAGGCAAGACCATGCAGATCTCAAGGTTGAGGCATGTTACCACAGAGCGGGAATAAATGAGATTTCCTGCCAATTAATGCAAAGGACTTATGAACTTACAAAGTGCTCCAGGAGTGGTATAGCACCCGGCAGGTCCTTGTCCACATCGCACATTAACAAGAGCATATTGTCCACATTTAAGGAGGTGAAGTGTGTAATGCCCTGCAGTTCTAACCTCCGACACAACACACCAGAACGTGCACTGTTAGCAAATGGTTTGACTGCAATGACAAACAGTAACAGGGATAGAGGGCATCCCTGTCTAGTTCCCCATTCTACATCAAAAGTGTTGGGAATACATATACCGGTTCAAGCTCGTGCAGTAGGCGCCAAATAAAGGAGCCTAATCCACTGGACAAACCAAGGCCCAACGAAGGCTATCAAAAGCTTTTGCGAAGTAATTTGCCACAATTGCTGCCCTGTTTTTGTCTCGGACCTCTGCATCGATGATCAAAAGGAGCTTGTGAATATTGATTGCCGTATTACGCCCTGGAATGAACCCATCTTGGTCAGCATGGATCAACTTGGGCATGAGGTATGAGGCAAGTAGCCAATATCCAACTAAAGCCCCCATTAGAATTGTGGGCGGACTTCAGTCCGCCCGCCACCCTAGCAGTGCTGGGACCAGCCGCCAGTGGTGCGGTGGTCCCACACCGCCAATTAGGAATGCGAGTGCCACCCCGGTGGTCGCATCCCGAATCTTTGACATTGCAGCACCTGCTGCAATGCCAAAGGGGAATGTTGTGCATTGCCATGCACAACGTGACAGGCACCGTGCGGTGCCTGCCACCTTGTGCATGGTAATGAAGGAGGGTAACATAGGTAACCCCGAGAGCAGCCACCCACCCCCTCCGTGGGCCCCCAATGGGCGTCCAAAGTCATTTTCCACATGCCTTTCCATGGCAGATTCTCCATAATGAAAGGCATTTCCACCGCAGACATCATATTAAGGATGGTTCTGTCTGCAAGGCACCGCCACCATATTGTGGGCCTGTTCCGCCCGGCAGGCAATCGTGACAATTGTCTGCCTGCGGAAAAGTGACGGACGGTCTTTCCGTCCGCTGCTGTACCCCTCACCACGGTAATATGGCGGAGGTTAATGGCGGTCGGGCGGGGAGTTATGGCGTGTGGATCGCCGCCGCCGGTCAGGCGGTGGCAATCACCACACCATCATAATGACCTCCCTAAGTATTTTATAGACCATGTTAAGCATCGATAAGGGGCTTCATGAGGGGTGTGGCCTGGTTTTAGTGGTGAGACCACAAAAACTTTGCTAGAGGAGTCGGGCAAGTGGCCCTCTTCCGGGGCCGCAGCATATAGGGCAACCAACTTCGGCACCAGTTCCTCAGTGTACGTTGCATAAAATTCTACTGGCAGGCAAATGGTCCTGGGAACTGTGCCTCGTGCCATGGCCTTGATTGCATCCTGCACCTCCTGAAGCATGATAGCACCTCCAAAGTTTTATATATAAATGATAGAATTATTATGGCATTTAAAATAGGTGGGATTTAAGGATTATGAGATGGGTAAGGATTCAAGGTCGTAAGGGTTTTAAAGGAGTTTTTAAGATTCAAGTTTGAGTATGGGAACGGGGTAGTAAGGGGTTTTTAGGGTTCGGGCATAGGTTTTATGATTTGAAGAAGGTTTAGTGATGAGTAGGGTTACGGCACATTAAGATGTAAATGCAAATGGTAGCAGATATATATTTTTTAAAATGAATGCTGTTTCTCCCTAATTAGAAAAATATCTATCCATCCGTATATCTATCAATCAATCTATCAATCTATCAATCTATCTATCTATCTATCTATCTATCTATCTATCTATCTATCTATCTATCTATCTATCTATCTATCTATCTATCTATCTATCTATCTATCTATCTTTCTATCTGTGTCGGTCTGTCTGTCTATCTATCTATCTATCTATCTATCTATCTATCTAGCTGTCTATCTGTCTGTCTGTCTGTCTGTCTGTCTGTCTGTCTGTCTGTCTGTCTGTCTGTCTATCTGTCCGTCTATCTATCTATCTATCTATCTATCTATCTATCTATCTATCTATCTATCTATCTATCTATCTATCTGTCTGTCTATCTATCTATCTATCTATCTATCTATCTATCTATCTATCTATCTATCTATCTATCTATCTATCTATCTATCTATCTATCTATCTATCTAGTACAGTGTGTTAAAGCTCAACACATTATGATACCCATTGTGTAATGGCGTGCATATTTAAATCATTTACTAGATGGCAGCATTATTCCTGCTCCAGAGCCCAGCTACAGATTCAGTGCATGCTCTGAGAACAAATTATTATTTCCCCCCAGCATGTGCCTAAAGTCTTAACGTCAGTGCTTGGGATAGAGTGAGCACAGCAGTGGAAGACATTAGGGTTGTTTACTAAGGGTTGCATGGGCAAAGAACAATCTTGTACTGCGCTTGCAGACGTTTGCTGCTCATGAGTGCACTCAAAATCTTATTAAATGACATCCACACTGGCGGTTGAAACGCCTGCTCGTTCACTACAGACAGACAGACCTGCAGTGCATTTGAAGAGAGTGGGAAGTGAATACCCACAAGGAAGTCTACATCCCTCTGTATGAGGGTCATGAGAGTTCTTGGAGTGTTCCCGGGAAATCTGAAACCCTCCACCAAAGATCATGTTGTGAGGGTGGCCCACAAACTTCGCCTCGATTCTTAGGTGTCATTCTTAGTGACCCTCCGGAGACCTTAATTGCTCATGTTCCTGAATCTGTAATATAGCACAGGGGCACAGGTATATGAATGTCCTTGTTTAATTGGACGATTCTCCTGAGCAAGGGTCATGTCTGCCTCACTCGTCTTGCTCAAGGTTGCCCTAGGGTCTATGTTCCACATTCTGCCACTGGAAGCAGAAAAACCAGCACAAGCAATGCTGTGTACTCCCCTCCACCTCTGAGAGTGAAATGCTACAACTTATAACACCGGTGCTGGTGTAAAGAAGGAGGGGGGGGGGGGTAACTTAATTCACATGGACCACAATACTAAGCAAGGAAGGCCCACCTGGGTGGACAGAAACTCAGTACTCTGATCTGAGTATATCGCCACTCGTGAAGTATTCTGCTGACTGACAACCACACTGAATGTAATGGGCAATCATTACTGCCCTTTATTTAATGAGAGCTCATATCAGTGTGGTCTGTTTAACAACCTAACACTGTATAAGCTGCCTTCAATTTGTAAAATGAAATGTAAGATCTCAGTAGCTCTTCATTTTGAAAGAAGGGCTTGAGTAAAAGATAACATGTCTCGCCGGTATTATGGAAGTCATTTATATGCTACCAACCTAGCTGATACTTACATATTTATATGTGTCTCTTAGATATCCTTCTTATCACGATCTGCTGTACTACCGAGGATGCTTTATAATTAGAAGACGTGTATTTTCCTAATTATAAACCATGGCTTTGGCAGGAGCCCTGCAGGGAAAACCAATACATTTATATTAAAAAAAGGTTTCATTGTCAAACAATTTTTGGCAGGTTGCTAGATATAGTAACAGGAAACGTGTTTGCAGATAACATTTGTATTATACAGCCCATCTCTGTTGGTACATAGTTCTGGGAAAAACCTCAAGATTCCATCCCCAGCTGTCACTTTTACTATTAAGTCAATTACTGCAAATGCTGAAACAAAAACAGAGCTAGCCCAATTGAGAATGTGAAAAGAAATCATTTCAGCACAACATTAACCAGGAGAAAAAAAATGCAATTTCGTCCCTTTGGATGTCTTTTTCTATTTAAACATTTCCCACCAATTGTGGAATCGAATTCAATTTAGAATGCACGAATGATAAAGACATCGCTGTTTATAATGAATTGTAATGTACAGCGGGTTATGAAACCAGAGGAATGCACATTAAAATATGTTAATGTTGGTGTTTGCATAATATCATAATATGTTGCTAATGTACTTAGGCGCACAGAAAAGAACTTACATTAACATAAGGCAATAAATGACATTAGTTTATGCATTTGGGTATTATTGTTGTTCAGGGATCATTGTGTTTTTTGTCATGCAGCATTTATAATGAAAATAGCAGCAAGACAAGTTAATATCCAACACAAAATAGACAGGAGCGTTTATGTATCCGATTATTAGTAATGCGTGTTTTTATCTTGCATCTATGGAGCCGCATCTGGCAAAGAAAGTGCATTTTAATGTATGGCAAGCTGTCAAGACAATTACTTTTATTTAATGGAGTTAGTCCTTTTAGCTGCTGGATTAATGACTCAAAGAACTAGGCCCTTGACCCTACACTCATCGGAAACTCAACAGACCTACTCAGCGATCCATCCTTCCAAACGTCGGTGGGCTGAGGTCCATTAAATAGGGACATTTATTTACAGCGGTTAGAAACAGTCAAATGCATTTCCTTGGTTTGGTTTTTATCAACAACCCGCTCAATCCGCACAGCGGAACAGATGTTAGTGCTTCATTGATATTTTTATTCACAAGTGGGCCAAATATGAAATATGACTGCTGCAATCGAAAAGAGCATGCTATTGATAATTAAATGAACTTTTAATAATGGATCTGTCAGAGCAAGAACTGCCATGAATCATTCTTTCCTGGGGCTTCAGGCGAAAAGTGAAAAATGTATGATTTTCTTTTCCCCTTGTTTCTTTTAACTGATTTGAGTTTTTGAATGTAGAGAAATCCATCTGCTTGAATGGTGGAATAACTTTATGGGAGTTACTTTAATAAAGTTGTAACAGCAGCAACCCAAAACAATTACAGTAGCATTGGGGTGTATACTGTTCTGCATTAAAACTAGTTATACCATTCACTCGTTTCTGTGGGCAAATCGCGATATTAGGGGTGTGCGAAGTCGGCAAGATAAGCGTCTCACAATTTTCTCTCTCATGAGCAAAATGTCCAATCCAATGTAGATCCTATAGCGAGACACAGCCGGAAGAGTTGTTCTTTCAGCAGCAGGAAGGTGGCTCTGGGAAACAAGTAAAACTCTCCAAGCATTATTCATAAGAGGCCATGTTTCTTTACTTGCTAGACATACCACTACGCTGCATTAGGGTCCAGACGTATGGAACAATCAGTGCTGCTGCACCTTGCACTTATAGTTTACCTAGTACAGAGAGCACCAGAAAAACAGGTTTCTCTAGCCAGACCCTTAAACTGGTGTCCTCTAACCAGTCTCAATCTCCTTCGGAGGTCTTTTGCCTCAGCCTGACTCCTCTTCTGTGTCTGCTCCATCCTTGATTTTATTAGTACCACTGGGTAATTTGTAAACGAATGAGTGCTGGTGGCAAAGCTCTGCTTAGAAGCCCATGGTGGTCGCTATTAAATCAGTGTGCGGAATACCAAGGCTGCATTGTTTTCAATACACCTTGGGCCTCTTTAATCAACTAGCAGGCACAATATTCCCCTTTATCTTACTATTGAAGGTTCATGTTTTCTCTCTTTGTGACGGTGTATCTGTCCCTCTCTTCCTTGATGTGTTTTCCCTCCTGTTAGAAATGGGATTTCTGGTTGTCTAGAGCTTGCGCCTAAATCAGGGAAGAAACCACCACTCTAGTTAGGCAAGGGAGTTACACGCCGAAGATAACCCCTGCTCACCCCTTTGGTAGCTTGGCACGAACAGTCAGGCTTATCCCGGAGGCAATGTGTAAAGCGTACACACACACAGCAGCAACACACCAGGTACACCACAAAAGAGACTCCACACAAGGGTATATAAAAAATAGCCTTTCTAATATCCAAAACACATTAGAATTATAATCATACATATACACTGTGCCAACTGGCACCAGGTGGAAATTCACGGGGCCACTGTCAGAGCCATCACAAAGCACAAGTAGCAAATATAAAACACAACCAGTAACTACTGGCAGAATACTGTACTCAGCATTAGCATTTGCAACATAAATGCATTATATCTGCATCACATTAGGCATAAAACACATTATGCATAAATCACTTTGGGCAAAAAACATCATAACATTAGGCATCACCACATTAGGCAATAACATTAGGCATAAACCCATTATGCAATCTCACATTAGTAATGCACCACAGTAACCCTACATGGTGCATTCATATTCTTTGCACTCCAACTAGAACAAAAAATGACCACAGGCCAACTGGTCTTCCTCTGGGGACCAATGCCCTCTGTCCAAAATGTCAGGCCGATAAGCTGCCACTTGCAGCGAAGAAATTGTGCGCAATTCACTGGGGGCAGGGGAGTGCATCTCACTCCTTCCTTGTTATAACCAAACAATTATTGCCCCTGTCGTTGCAGCTGCCCGCGCTCTTGCGGTGCAGTTGTGTAAGACACACTAGCGCTGACACTGACAGTGCCTTCTGAGTCCCACTCTGGGACTTTAAAAACAGTATTATTTATTATTATTTTGTACTTGTATAGCGCACTTATCACCCCTACAGGGGTCTCAAGGCGCTGTACGAATACCGCTGTGGAACCCTTCCTGTCTTTCCCTGTGAAGTGCCCACTCCTGGGCACCCCCAAGGTGAAGCGAGTCATCCTAGCGTTGTTGGGGCCGTTGTGGAGATTAAGCAAGCTATTCCCCAGAGTTGCAGAGTGTGACCCATGATTAGAGTAGGCACCGAGGCGAGAATTATCGAGTCCGTGGACATTTGAGCCTCAAGACCCATATTGCCCCATGTTGCAGCTGCCTTCCAGCGGGTGGGTCAGCTGTGTAGAATCAGCCCCAACAAGCATGGGCACCACCGTGCCAACTCGGGCCCCACTCACTGGACTCCCCAGGGATCCCTCCGTCTAAGCGGCGGGGCAGGCACTGAAAATGTGCTTTGGCTGGCCCCTCTCCGGGGGCCTCTCGGGACCCGCCTCTCTCTCGCACATGAGACGGGGCGGAGAAGGAGCCTGCAAGGCTCCCGACCTTTCTGGGGCATGCGGGGCTTCCCTCACTGATATGGGAGCCCCGCCTCACCTCAGGCACTGTAATGCCTTACTTCCCCTCTGGCCACGGTGCATTTGGCAGCCTTGGCAGCTTCCTATCCTGGCCTGCTTTGATTAGTGTGCCGTGAATTACCCCTGCCCACAACCTGGCACAGGATTCATGTCTTGGCTCCACAGTTCGGGGTAGGCGCCTGCTGTTAAATACACAATTGCGGGGTGGGTTCCCGCTCCTCCTTGGAACACCACATTGTGGGGTGGGCGCTCCAGCCCTCACAAGCAGCGGTAGTGCGGGGTGGGCTCCCGCTCTGCTTCAGAAGTACCCTCAATGCGGGTGGGCTCTCGATTCGCTGCTGTCAATGCGGGGCAATCCCCATGTTGGGATTCCTTCGGAATAGGTCACAGCTCAGCGCTGCAAAGCACGGGCGTTCTCCGTAATAAAACACCGGGGTCAGCCAAGTCCAGGGGATTTGAAGCACTCTCCGGGACACACAGTCCACAGAACATTAGGGGCAGAGCTGGGCACAGGCAGGCCCAGTAGCGGCCCGTGGTGGGAGTGCTGCCGAATTTCGTTGTGCATGCTGCATCGGATTTGGCGATGCAGCACGCAACAAAATTTGTTTCATTTATTTTTATGTTTACTTACCTCTAATTGGCTATAATCTGCAGTTTATTACCCCCCCACCCTGCCCCTCCCCGCCCCACATCGGCACACAACAGCACTTCCACCACGGGCCGCTACTGGGCAGGCCAGCAAGTAGGGACACCCAGGAAGCAGCAGCTGGGTCCCACGGTGGTTCCTCCTGTCGCCCAGCAGTCCTTCATCCCAGAACAGGTACCAGTGAGCACAACACATGGGGTCACAGCCCCAGTATTTATATAGCATTTCATCTTTTTTCTGCCCTGGCACAGGGCTTGAGGGGAATCAGTTTCAACTGGTTCTGGGGGGTATTGGAGCACTTTGTGTACAGTGCTCACATCCTCCTTTGTCTGATGGGGCTGAGTCCTCAGACACACCACAGGGGGGTGGAGCCAGCATTCACCTAGGCAGGCAACGACCTATTCAGGGTCATGGGACTACTCCTCCCACCACTCAAAATGCAGATCTCCTATTCAGCCTAGCGCTGACTCACCCTGCCCTCCCTGGAGCCACACACACCTCCACAGCCCCTGTCACTACAGAGACAGACATGAAATACACATCAGGCAGGCAGACACATAGCACACAGAAATGCCAACTTCTAAAAGTGGCATTCCTAAAATAGTGACAATAAATCTACACACACCATTGCTCGGCATTTATTTTTACTATTCCAAACATACCAAACTTGACCACACTGCTCCTTTCATATCAGGAATTACCACTGAAACACTTATCGAGGAATCCCCAATACATTCCTATGAAAGGGCAGCCTCACAGCATTGAGAAACAAAAATGGCTGTTTGGCACTACCAGGACATGTTACGCACTTAAGGTACATGTCCTACCTTTTACCTACAATGCACCCTACCCATAGGGCTAGCTAGGGCCTACCTTAGGGGTGACTGACATGCAGTAAACGGGGGTCAGAGACATGGCACACACTTTTAGGTGCCACATCACAGCAGCAGTAAAACTGGGTGAACAGGCCCTACAATATCAGAGGTCTGAGACAGGTTTTAAAGGCTACTTTGGTGGGTGGCGCAATCAGCGCTGCAAGCCACCAGTAGCATTTAATTTAGAGGCCCTGGGTATCTGAGATACAGCTTTACAAGGGACTGACAGGTAAATTAAATATGCCAAAGAGGTATAGACAAATCTTATCATGTTTACCACAAAGAGCACATGCACTTTACACTGGACATCAGTGCTAAAGTGCCCAGAGTCGTAAAACCACCAACAACATGTCAGTAAAAAAAGATAGGAAGAAGAAGGCAAAAAGTTCAGGGATGACCCTGCAAAAAGGGTCAAGTCCAACACCTCATTTGCTCTCTGAAAATGTCTGATGAGAAAAAACTAAGGCTGGTCCCTGAAAATGAGTGATGGGGCCTTCCACCAACAACTACTGGCTCAAATTAAGCACTTATTAGTATGTTGTTTCTTCTTACCTCAGAACAAATGCACCATGTTCCTTAAGCTCATCATAAGTGAAGCAATGTAGGCTCTAGTTATAGTGATGAGACATGGCTCTTGAAGCCCAAGTAGGATACATTATTATAGAATGTGAATAATCTAGCTCTCCAGTCGTACATTTTATTTCAATTAAGGGGATGAAGGCAGGGATTAAGCTGTAACATTATTTTGCTATATTCAAATCAGCAAAAGAAACAATTGATGGACGGAATTATGGACAATGTAAACATTTACCCACAGTCATAAGGGTCTGGATTAACGCCATCATTCTTTTTCTCACCACACCACCCCAGTTTGGACCCAGCCATATACAAATCAGTCTTGACCCTGTTCCTTGTGGGAACAGTCCAGCCCGAACTGCCAAGCCAGGTCCTCCCTGGACCAGAAACAAGCATCCTGGGACCGGTTTCAGGGCATCACCCTTCTGCAGCCAGGCTAGCTTAAATCCAGTGGTGTAGTGAGCACTGGACCCATGTGTGGGCATACCCTTCCCACTTAGGGCAACATATGCAAAAGTAACAATTGATGGACGGAATGCTGGACAATGCAAACATTCACCCCCAATCTCAAGGATCTGGGTAAATCCATCATTCTTTTTCTCACCACACCACCCGAGTTTGGACCCAGCCATATACAAATCAGTCTTGATCCTGTTCCTTGTGGGAACAGTCCCGTCCGAACTGCCAAGCCAGGTCCTCCCTGGACTAGAAACAAGCATCCTGGGACCAGTTTCAGGGCATCACGCTTCTTCAGCCAGGCTAGCTTGAATCCGGTGGTGTAGTGAGCACGGGACCCACATCTGGACTGTTCCCATGGGGAAGACTGATTTCCGTATGGCTGGGTGGAGAAGCGTGGCTCAGTGGTTAGAGGCGGCAGACCCGGAAGCTGAGATCGGCCGTGGACCAGGGTTCGATTCCCCGCCTCGGCGGGTCTCGGGCTCAAAAATTCCACGGACTCGAGAATTCTCGCTCCGGTGCCTACTCGACTCATGGGGTCACACTCTGCAACTCTGGGCAATAGCTTGCTTAATCTCCACTACGGCCCCTCGCGGCGGGATGCCTGGCTTTCACCTTGTGGATACCCTGCCGGGGTATCTCACAGGGGAATACCAGGACGGGTTCCCTAAGCAAGCGCCTTGATACCTTCGGGTGATACTATATAAGTCGCAATACATACTGGGTCCTAACTAGGGTGATGCAGTGGGCAAAAGAACAATGGATGTAACCCAGATCTTTTGACTGGGGGAGAATGTTTGCATTGCCAGCATTCCATCCATCATTTGTTTGCTGTAACACTTTTCGCCCTAAGTGAGATGGGTATACCCAGACGTGGGTCCCTTGCTCACTGTGCCACTGGATTCAAGCTAGCCTGGCTGAAGAAGGGTGACATACCCTGAAACCGGTCCCAGGATTCTTGTTTCCGGTCCAGGGAGGACCTGGCTTGGCAGTTCGATCTGGACTGTTCCCATGGGGCACAGGGTCAAGACTGATTTGTATAAGGCTGAGTCAAAACTCGGGTGGCGTAGTGGGCAAAAGAACGATGGATTTAACCCAGATCTTTTGACTGGGGGGCATGTTTGCATTGTCAGCATTCTGTCCACCATTTTTTTGCTGTATTCAAATCAGTGGCTGCATTACCAAGTGAAACCCACACTAGCATCATAAAACTGCAAAACACATGCTCACTTCTGACCAATCATAATAAACACACTCCCACAGCCAAAGCTGGAGCCACTTTGCTTGCCCAGTTCTGAAGAATCCACATAAATTTACATGATGGCTCTGCTTTGTTTAAGTCCCTACAATTAAAACATGATGAGCTAATTTTGTATGCTACATTTGACATAAAAAAATAGCAGGAATGGGTGGAGAAATGCAGGTAACCTGAAAATTCATAAATAATGATAGAATCAAACTCTCAAAATGCCAATCTGATATATCACTTAATGGACACAGATATTATTAACATAATGTGGGAATAATCCTTGCAATTGGCGTCCATAATAGAATTAAATCTTTCAGATGCAAAAGCTAGGCCATTTTATATTTGGGGCAGGACTGGAAGAACAGTCATAGCTCTATCACAAGAGTAAGCGTCCCTTCGCTTGCTGAACCACCCTGCGACTCTGCAAAAGGTCCCACTCTTTTTTGGACTATGCTAGTTTAAAGCTTTAGTACCATCTGTAATACCATAAATTGAACAGCTTTAAAATAAAATGTATTGAAGGACTAATCTGTGAGCCAATCAGCCACTTTCAGAGTGTCTTTCAAACGCACCCCTGAAAATAAAAAATGTAGGGCCTAATTACGAGTAAGGCGGTCCATGGAACCACCAAGCTCGAGGTGGAGGTGCTGTGGCAGTTGGGGACCAACGCACCAGTGGTCTGACTGCTTCATTACAAGTACGGCAGTCGGACCCCCAGGGGACCACTGCAACCTCTTGGGATCCGCGATCCCTGGTGGTGGTGCAGTCGGCTTGAGGCTGCAATATGCTTGGTGGAGTGGCTGCAAATTGCCAAGCATATAATAAGTTTCCTCACTGCCAGTGATCTCATGGTGTGCAGGAACTTACTTTGGAATTCCCATGATGGTACCTTTTTCAAAAGCACCCCAGTGGGAATGGCAAAGGACCTTCCGCTAGACAACGAGAAAACACATAATCTGGCGGGCAGCTGGCGGTCTAGTGTGGTGGTGCGGGAGCATGGCGATGGCTTGCCGCCCCACACCTACAAACTCGTAATCAGGCCCTTAGTCATCATTATACAATTCAAACTGAATTGACAGAAAACCTATCTACATCACACTGTTCTTTGTCCATCACCCTTTTTACCCACCAAGCTAATGGGATCAGAAATGTTGCACTAATTGTCTTGGCAAAAGTAAATAAAAATTTAGCCCCAGGGCCTCAAGTTCCTCATTGTGTCCTCATATTCTTTGTGGCAACGAATTACACAGAACTTTGAATTATCCAAGAATATTGGAAATGATAACCTGGTGGAAGTTTTAGGTTCACTGGCAATGGCAAAGTTACTTCCTCTGGAATAATAAACCTACCATGCATATCATTAGCCTTTACATCGGACAGTCTTTAATAGGACAAAGGCACAGAAGTCAGGCTTATTTTACAGAAAGTTTCTTATGAGAGAAATCTAAATTTCAGGGTCATCACTCGATGCAGTTGAGCAGTATATTTGCATCCCACAATCAGGAGATTTTGGGCTCAAGGGGCACCAACATTCCAATACCTCTCAATAATTGTTTTATTCATGTAATCTGATCTGTATTGTTACTCTTGGAAAAATGACAATTGGAAGAAAGTCATCTGGGAGAAACTCTTAACAAACCTGAAGAGGCAAATATATGATTATAACAGCTGCAAAACCAGGGAAGCTGACCCATAAGATGAGAAGCATAAAGAAAAGATCTTTGAGATAAGAACCCCAGCCATTCATCCATCAGGACTCAATAGTACCTCAGATCAAACTTCCCCTCAGTGAACTCCTTGAAATGCATTGAATTGCAAGTCTGCCACTCGATTGTCCTTGCCTGCTAAGTGTTCCACTGTCACTGAAAATGTGTTCAGGAGGCAGAACTCCTTTGTTACATTTTCTAGAGTCTTTGACACTGTACCTCCAAATTTGTTGATATAATATATTGCTGATAGATTGTTGTCTATCTTCAAAAATACACAACTGACTCTGTCCTTTGCCAGAGACTTGATTATGAAAGAACTTGCCAGTAAATACAATTTATGTGCACTGTCAGCTTTAGGTTCACCAAGGTTCTCGCCATTGAGAAGGGGCCATATATTGCTCCCCTACCCAGTCTGGCAGTGTCAGTCTCTGTAACCAGATCCATAGCCATTCAAAGCATCACCCTGTCATTCCAAGTATCCATGTGGGACAGGCCCCACTGTAACTCCTATTGTGCCTCCTCAGAGATGGGAATGAAGTCCAAGCATGCTAGGCCCTTTCTGAGGTGAACATTGTCAGCCTTTAAAGGGCTTTATAGTATAACAGACCTAGGAAGATTGCTTAATTAGAAGATAGGAACCACACAAGCGCTTAGAGACCTCTGGGTGATAAGGCGCTCTATAAATCTAATATACAATACAATACAATACAATCCTCGTCAGCTGTCTCAGGGACCTCCTCTTCTTGGATTTAATAAATATAAACTCCTTTTTGGTTTTCATTATTTTTGAGAGGGGAAGATAAAGCATGGCTGAAAAAATACAAATTGATTTGGAACCTCCGGAAATCTGTTTGCTGGTACAGCTATAGGACAACAAGGAGGCATTCATAATGAATCTCAGGTTCTGAAGAAGTTCTATTGCTAAGGAAAGAAGACACTGATGAGTTTGCAACACCAATATCAGTTTACCTAAGATGATGAGTTATAATTATTTAGTCTTGATAATCTTTCCCACCAGTCTCGTAACATTGGTGATGCACCAAGGGAATGATGACCGACCAAATGGGATAGATATAAATTTGTAAATCTGCTTCTGCAAAAAACATTTTCAGAAACCTTCAATGATGTGGAATTATTGGAACCATGAGGGCAGCATCCTTCAAGTCGAGATGCACCATTCGATCCCCCAACTTGTAAGCATCCCAATAAAGTTGACTACCCTTCATCTTGACATGGCAGTGAAGAATAAAGGCATTGACTTCCCTCTGATTTATCACCGGGTGAAAGTCATTGTTTTTCTTTTTGACAGGAAGCTCAGGAAAATAGCAACTTCATTCTGGAGAGACTGAATGCATTCCTCTAATAATCCTATGTTTTGAACTCACATCCGAGAAGGAAAAAGGGGAGTCATTGGGATTGGAGATTGACAAAGGTCTAATTGCAATCCCGAAATAGACTGTTTAACACCCAGTCGTCAGATGAAATACGGGTCCAGTGTGATCCAAATTCCTCGGGGAATAACAGAAGAGGCCACTATGAGTGCCACCTGTAAACCAGCTCTGGTAGGCTCAAGATCCTTTGAGGCTTTGTTGGCCTCTTTCTCTGCCACTGGATCATGGGGGAAAGAAGGTAGCAAATTGATTATGATCTCAGGCTATTTGTACTCTTGTTGTCTGTCTTTGAAAACCTTGAAATGAGGCTTGGCTGGCCAATCATGCTCTACCTCATCTGGCATAAATCCTAAAGCGATTTGACTGTTCTCATCTTCATCCTTGGCATCTATTGTTCTCCACGAACATCACTTTTGGTGGGAAGTTAATATATTACTTGATAAGGATTTTAAGCACTAGGTAGAAAATTCTATGCACAGTGGAGTTATATTCTGAGCTATGGCCACGATTCTTGTTTCCTACAGTGTGACATCATCTTAAACTTGAGGGATGTTTAAACTCAAGATCTGTATTTGTATATGAAAGAACTGGCACACACAATCATATGAGTAGTTTTTGGTTATCTAGGATTGCCACTGGACCGTGTTGAGGATAAATTCTCACTCAGCGTATGATTCTACCTTTACAGAACCAAAAGGTCATTATTTTAAGTCAGCTACTTAATTTATCTCTCTCCCTTGTGAGGGTTGACTGTTTAAGGGCAAATGAGCATCTAGCAAACGGTCTCCTTGCAATAGGTTTCCTTTCTAGATAAGAATGCTAACTATTCACCAAGAGAGCAAACAATACTTACTTATGGAATAATGAAAAGGAAGCTATAGACTCCATACCACCTTCCCAAGGAGGATCCTTTGGTGTTCAATAAGGCAGCAACGCACATTGGAGTTAGAAGAAAATTCTTCTTTTAAATTGCAGCTCAAACTTAGGTAAATGCTTGGAAATTTCCAAACAGCACTCTTTACTTTTCTTGTCTTCTTATGTTTGACAATAAAATATCAAATAGATACATTGCTGCATCAAAACAATATTATTGTGCATTCGTTGGCCAACGGCCGTCGCGAGCACTACCTCCGTAGTGCTGCTCATGTCCATTGTTCGACGCAGCCCCGCCCGCGCAGTAGAATGCCCGCACTGCAGCGTATTTTATGCCACAATTAACGGGTTAAAAATTACAGCAATATGCAAGGGGTATGACAAACATTCTACTTCCAACACCACAATTTGCTATATATCCAAAGGTGATCATTTCTTATTCATATTCAATTATGTTTAAAGACCCTCCTTCACAGAAAAACGACTCCCACCTTTTTATGGTCAAGTATTTGTACTGAAATTTGTTGTAAAATACATACACCCACCAACAACCAATAGTAAGTCGGGGTAATAACTGGTTATCACTGTTAAACCCCTCTTACTCTCCTGTCCTGCCCCTAGCCACCCAAAACTTGCCCAGCATGAAAGGAAAGTTCTAAGAAAAAATGCAGGGACCACATATCTTACTTAAAATTCAGAGTACACTCACTCCCTGTCCACTATGCCTCATGCAATTCAGTCAATTCTTTCATATGACCCATTGTCTGGGCCTATATGACGCTAGATACAGTGTTTGGGTACTCTCCCTGTGCCCCACAGAGCCATGACAGACTGCCTAATGGTGCACAGGGTAAGGGACATCACCTTTTTCTTAGGTGAGTGCAGTGGTATTCTAGCTTAATCAGAAGACCCAGGATTGTATATGCCCAGAATTGTAGGAACTTCATCTCAAACATGGAATTCATGTGAGTCAATGCTTCTTGCAAGTACCTTTAATGTTTGTCTAAATTTCACAGCAAGTGCACTAGGGAACAGGGCCCTCCCTACCCCATCCAGCATTCTACTGAATTCACATTATTTCAGGCATGGAATCCTGCAGGTAGTGAAAACCAATACAGTGTAATGTTCTTGAAAGCTTCTATACCCATGGCCCTGATAGGTGACCTCATGTTCTGTGAAAGATACACAACTATTATGTATCTGTGAGTACCCAGTTCTCTTCTGTCCTGGGAATTTGGGCTACGGGTATAGTGTGGGTGAGACATATTATGTATGTCAAAGAGTAGTTGTTTCTCGTTTCTTTTTATCTAGAGCAATTTCTCAAATGTATCCAGCAGTCTATTAGTGTGTGACCTGACCTCATCATGTGTGACCCAGTGTCTAATCTGAAGATATTTCAGTTTCACCCACTACTAGATCCTAAATTCCTCTTTATTTGTTCAAAAGAACAGACACTCACTGGATCATAAAAATCCCTGCTTCTGTTACACCCAGCACTCCGCCATGCACCAAAAGCCTCTCCTGCTGCCGCAGAAGAGAAGCCTGGGTTGCCGATGATAGATGTCAGTGGGGAGCGGAAGGTGGTGAACCCCTCAGCAGTCGCTACTCCAACCCAAGCATTCATGGTGACCCTGGTGATCAGATATGAGTACAGGCCCCACAGACTATGTTTCCATGGGAGCCAATCTACATTTCATTTGAATGTCCTAGCTACAGCTTGATCTATGAAGCACCAGTGCTTCTCAGACTCCTTCCTGTTCCATTCCACCATAAATTGGAGCTGGGCTGCCTGGTAACAGTGGACTATTATGGGATTTCTCAGCACCCCTCCTTTTGGTATTAGGTAGGCATATTCCTTTGTGCTTTCCCAGATGATGCTCTCAATGAAGCTCTGCAATTGCAATTTGCCTGGGACTTTTTTAACTGGGTTGTAGTGGAACCACCTCGTACCATATCCTAGCACATAGGCTGATCTTGATTGCAGTTAGTCTCCCTGGAAAGCAGAGTCCATTTGCTTGTCAAGACTGCAGCTCTTTTTGCAACATGGCAGCAAGTTTGTGTAGCGCTGCAGTCCCATCTTTTGGGCCGCAATTCGAAACCGTAAGTATGTTTATGTTTATGTTTATGTTTATGTTTATTCAATTTGTAATGCGCACAAATACCCGAGGGTGTCTCGGCGCAGAGGATTTGAACAGTAAACTGAAAAGAAAAAAGTATTTATTGATCAAAAAGCCATGTTTTGAGCTGTTTTCGGAAAATAAACAAGGTTGGACTGATTTTAATACAAAGAGGAAGGGAGTTCCATAATCTCGCCGTAGCTACCAGAAAACGTCTGTCTCCCCAAGTAACTGTTCTGGTGCGAGGAAGGGGGAGCAGAAAATTAGATGCCGAACGAAGAGACCTGCTAGGGGTGTAAATCCTGAAAGCATTTCTTAAAAATTGAGGGCCTGAGTTATGTATTGCCTTGTATGCAATACAGAGGGCCTTGAATTTTATGCGGCTTCTAACTGTAAGCCAATGGAGTTGACGTATGGCAGCTGCAACAGATTTATACTTGGGAATGGAAAGAAGTACCCTGGCCGCTGCATTTTGGACTAATTGCAGTTTATCCACAACCTGCTGTTGGGCATTCAGCAGGAGGGCATTGCAATAGTCCAATTTCGAAAATATAAGTGTGGAGATCAATGTCATTCCTGCAGCCAGGGGTAAAAAAGGAAGTAGTTTTTTAATTTTCCTGAGGATGAAGAAGGAAGCTGAGGTCACATTATTGACATGATGGATAAAAGTTAGTTTGGTGTCAAATGTGACCCCCAGGTTCCTGACCTTGGCAACCGGTACCGGTGGGGGGCCGAGTTCTATGGGCCACCAGATGTCAGACCACACCGGAGACAGGTTGCCAAAGGTCATCACCTCGGTTTTGTTCGAATTTAGTTTAAGGCAGTTCCCCAACATCCAGGAACCTATGGCTAGTAAAGCCTCCTGAAATCTTGAGGCAACTGCCAAACCATTCTTATGGACCGCCAACACCAGTTGGGTGTCGTCTGCATAGGTGGTCAGATTCAGTCCATAAGTTTTTATGACCCTCGCCAAGTCCGACACATAGATGTTAAATAGTGTCGGACTTAGCGAGGATCCCTGGGGTACTCCACAGGGTAATGTGGTAGTAGGCGAGTAGAAAGTACCAAGTTTCACAGCTTGGGAACGGTTCGCCAAAAAGGAAGCTATTAGGTCTCTGGCTCGAAGATTGACCCCCAGTGCTGAGACACGGTCGATCAAAATAGAGTGATCGACCGTGTCAAAGGCGGCTGAGAGATCTAGCAGAATGAGAGCAGCTGCCCCATTATGATCTAAAATAGCTCTGATCTCATCAGCCGCCTTTATCAGCGCTGTTTCCGTCCCATGGTTCCTTCTGAAACCAAATTGGGTGTCATCCAGCAAATGATGTTGTTCAATGAAGTCAGACAGTTGGTAATTCATGATTGCTTCACAGATTTTTGCTGGGAAAGGAAGAGCAGCTATGGGTCTATAACTAGCTGGTTCTAAAGGGTCCAGAGAAGGTTTTTTCAACAAAGGTTTAATTATAGTTCTCTTCCAGATCTCAGGGTACTCGCCAGTAAGGAACATGGAATTACAAATCTTGGTAAGAGGAAATGTAATAAGTTCACTGAGTTGATTAAATACCGATGCAGGGCACGGGTCCAGAGGTGAGCCTGAGGTAGTAGTGATAATGTATTTGTTAATTGTTTCCGTAGGGACAGGGTGAAATAAAGAAAAAATAGGGCTAGTAACAGGATTTGAAGTGTGTTGAGAATCAGGACCTTTAGTTTGAACCAACGATGTAAAGGTGGCATAGATACTAGTGACTTTGGTGGAAAAATAATCAGCTAGGGAATTACAAAGGTCTTGGGATGGCTCAACTACAGGGACAGAGGGAGGGGTAGATAACAAATTGACTATTTGAAAGAGTTTCCTGGAGGAATTTTGTGCGGACTCTATTTGAAATAGATAGTACGCCCTCTTGTGAGAGATTATGGCACGTTTATAAATGGCTATAGCAGCTTTATAAGTTTGTTTGTCGTGCAAATTATAATGTCTTCGCCAATGTCTCTCAAGATTCCTGCAGTGCTGCCTCTGCAATCTTAGTTCTTCAGAAAACCAACCCGCAGATTTAGTAGAACGGTTTGGAAAGATGACTTTAGAGGGAGTCGCTACATGGAGTGCGTTCACAAGCCATTCGTGAAATTTGGCAGATGATTCAGCTGGATCAACAGGAATCTCGAAGTGAGGTGTTGTAAGTAATTGGGTAAGCAAGGGGAGATCCAATTTTCTCCATTCGCGAATACTCTGAGGGATTTTTGATTTCAATTGTGCTGGATTCGGGCAATATACTTTGATACTAAAGATAACCGCATAATGGTCTGACCAAGTCAGAGGTAACACCTTAGCAAATGAGATAGCAGGATTATTAGTAAATAGCCCGTCCAAAGTGTGGCCGGCTTGATGTGTCGGAACTGTAACTAGTTGGCGTAATCCTAATGCTTCCAAATCAGTAATGAGTTGGATGGTATCTCTGTCCACGGGAGATTCAAGATGAAAATTAAAATCTCCCAGGACTGTATAGTCCGATGAGTCCATGCACATTTGTACAATTTCAGCAAGATTGGAGAGAAACTGAGTGCGTGTGCCTGGTGGCCGATAAAGCAGACAGCCCCTAAAAACTTGATTAGTATTAAGTGTGATGGAAAATTTAAGGGTCTCGCTGCTCAAGGTAGGAGTAAAATCAGTTTTTAAACCGAACTTGGCTTTATGGACTATGGCAAGTCCCCCACCCCTACCTACGGGTCTATCCATTTTAGATACTAGGAAGCCCTCAGGGGTGGCAGAGCAAAAATCTGGTCCAGAAGCAGCATCTCCCCACGTTTCTGTGATAAACAGGATGTCTAAATTTAGATTAGTAATCAATTCCCGAATTTCCAGACTGTGCTTTGGTAAAGAGCGAGCGTTAATAAGGGCCACTGTGTAGGGAGACCTAGGTTCTGTACAAGGGGTCAGAATCGATGGGGGGGGTTCACAAAATGAGAATAAACATATAGGACAAGAAATGCTAGAAGACATAGGTAACGGCACACAAGACAAAGGAGGGCAGTGATGTGAAGAGACACCTACATTAAGTCTTTTTAGCTGTTCAGCGGAATACTGGATACGAGTGGGCCGAAGAGGATCGAGGTATTGACCAGGGGGGGTGGCCCTGGGCCCGGTACAGGCGCGGACGGGCGCAGACGGGCTTGCCTTAAGCGCGCCTTCGGCGCGCTCTCGGCGCGCCCGCTGCGCTCGTCCGCTGCGCTTCCGCTGGGGCATGAAGTTTAAGTAGGCGAGGAGGCGAGCAGCTAGACTGCTAACCTCTCAGCCCAGGCGTCTGACGTAGCCCTTCCCAGTATGGCGGTCTATCCCTCCACAACAAGCCGAATGATCGGTGGTGGAACGGGGATCGCGCCTCTGAGAGCCCAACACTCATGCAATTCAATTTAGTACTCAAATCAAAATGCTAACTTAATTATGGTGCAGAAATAATAAATTACAACCAAACGTTTTTTAAAATCCGCTAGGCGCCCTCTACAAGGAGCATCCGTCCGCGGAATCGTTTTTAAAAAGCTGGTTCTGGTAAGAGGCGCAATTATAGCAGCATAGGTCCGTAATTCCTTCGCATTTCACATTTCAGTTCAGAGAAATCCAAAGGTGGGGCTGAGTCACGAGTTTAAGTAGGCGAGGAGGCGAGCAGCTAGACTGCTAACCTCTCAGCCCAGGCGTCTGACGTAGCCCTTCCCAGTATGGCGGTCTATCCCTCCACAACAAGCCGAATGATCGGTGGTGGAACGGGGATCGCGCCTCTGAGAGCCCAACACTCATGCAATTCAATTTAGTACTCAAATCAAAATGCTAACTTAATTATGGTGCAGAAATAATAAATTACAACCAAACGTTTTTTAAAATCCGCTAGGCGCCCTCTACAAGGAGCATCCGTCCGCGGAATCGTTTTTAAAAAGCTGGTTCTGGTAAGAGGCGCAATTATAGCAGCATAGGTCCGTAATTCCTTCGCATTTCACATTTCAGTTCAGAGAAATCCAAAGGTGGGGCTGAGTCACGAGTTTAAGTAGGCGAGGAGGCGAGCAGCTAGACTGCTAACCTCTCAGCCCAGGCGTCTGACGTAGCCCTTCCCAGTATGGCGGTCTATCCCTCCACAACAAGCCGAATGATCGGTGGTGGAACGGGGATCGCGCCTCTGAGAGCCCAACACTCATGCAATTCAATTTAGTACTCAAATCAAAATGCTAACTTAATTATGGTGCAGAAATAATAAATTACAACCAAACGCTTTTTAAAATCCGCTAGGCGCCCTCTACAAGGAGCATCCGTCCGCGGAATCGTTTTTAAAAAGCTGGTTCTGGTAAGAGGCGCAATTATAGCAGCATAGGTCCGTAATTCCTTCGCATTTCACATTTCAGTTCAGAGAAATCAGAGAAGTACTGTACGTGTCCCTCAGTTCATGTCAATGGGTACACATCCTGCAGGACTTTTTGTTGTCTAGGATTTGTGAGTTCCTTACATTTATTTTAAATCCAGACATCAAACCAAACAATGTGTGCTCAGCTATTAGGGAGGGAATTGAGAGTGAGGGATCAGCAATCCTCACTAGTACATGTTCTGTATAGAGAACAATCTTGGGACTTGGGGGCCTGAGGAGCTGATGTTTGGTCCCTGATTGACTGGGTTGTTCCTCTTTGGCTTCACCATGGACTCCAAGAAGAGTGCAAAAAATAAGCAAGGCCAGGATGCACCCCGCCTACTGCTTCTCCTCACCTCAAAAAGTTTAGAATTTACCCCACTGACCTTCATCATTGATACAGGCTGAGTGTATACAATCAGCACTTATGCTTTAAATCTAGGGCCTTGGCACATTCCATCCAAGAATTTCATCAGGAACGGATAGTGCAACCTGTCAAAAGTCTTTGTAGTGTCAATAGACAGCAGAAAGGCCATGTCTGTATTGTGTTACATTTTGTCCATAATTTATAAAACAAGCCTTTGTGCTCTTTCAACATCCTCTCTATGTTATGAATCAAGTCTTATCAATCAACCAACTCTTACATATGCAGGTCCAATTACCTAACCAGTAAACTAGAGACAATTTTTGTGTCAGCTTCCAATTATGAGAAAGGCCTGTAGCAGCTATAATCAGAAGTGTCAGAATTTCTTTCTTTAGTTGGGGTAGTGGGGGACACAACTCAAGTAACAATCATAATCCTTGTTATGGTGAAACACAGAATTTCCTAAATAAACCTGAGCTCAACACTCTGGTAGCTATGGCACAGAGAGCAGAAAGTCTTATCTTTAATGGTAATGTGCAAAGTATTTATGAAGTACTTAAACAGTAATAGAGTCTAGACACAAAACAAGAAAATCCCAAACCAATTTATAAAAATAGAGAATATCTCAATAAATAAAATGAACCAAAGAACAACAACATTCCTATAAAGGGAACTGGAGAAATTAATTCTTAAAGTTTGAATTAAAAGTAGAGCCAGAAAGCATTAAGCGCCACCCGTGGTCATCTGATTTCACTCGACCAGCTCCAAGGTGAAAGTTAACGTCAACTGCAATAGTGTGTGGATTGTAGACAGGGACCAGGTTCATCTCAGTTAAAAGGTTGCCTTCAGACTTAGAAAATATCATAGAAGCAAAAGTCTTCAGTGGATCCAAGTGGCTAAAAGTGGGCTAGTTGAGGATGGGAGACAGCAGGACGAGGTCTCAGTGATATAATCAACAAAGGCTGGAAATGCTCTGATCTAGAAAAGTTCAAGATTCACTCATGAACAGGCCTCAATGTCAATTGGTTCCACTTCAATTGAGGCCCGTGAAGCATTCTACATTTGGACTTCAACATTTTTTGGGAAGTTGGATTTCCTTAGCGGGATAGGCTGCAGGATTTAGCTGCTGAAGGTTCGACAGATGCTGGTCAATGGTGGTCTTGCTGAAACAGAATTGTGGATGCCAAAAAGAATGTAGTGGGAGCTGCGGCAAACTCAATCCCTTTGGCAATGCACCCTCAGTTGATCAGATTGTTAGGCTGGTCCCAGTTCCTAGGTGGTTCTCAGTGTAAAAAATTGGCAAAAAGGTTCTGAGTTCCAGATTTTATGGTTAGGCATTAGGAAAACACTCTCACCACATCCAAGGGTCCTTGGGGACAACACATTGATGGTCAAGACTCTCTCCAGCAGAGGCCAGCAGCAGGGCCCAATCCAGTTAAAACTGGTCATTTGGGAATGCAGAAACAAGGCCTCTTAAAGCTTGCTGTGTCCTTTAGCTCAGACAGGAGGTCAGCTTGATGATCCTTGGAGTCACTTCCATGGCACTGGGTACAAGGAAAGCAGGTCATGTCTTCCTCAGGTCATTTAATAGCAGGACAGTCCTTCTTCTGAATCTTTCACAGATCCAGCAGTGTTTTGAGGATTGTATTGTGGGTACCACGTTTATGCCTGGCACCAGCCCGTGGGCAGGGAAATCCACTGGCTATTCCCTCATCAATGTGGTAAATGTTCCCAGGGGTTACCATACCCACATTTGAAGCACTTCCAGTGGTTTCTACTGTACACTATCCCCAGGCATCCCTACCTCCCTAAATCCAACACAGCGGAACCTTTCTATCTTGGTCTGAGCTCCTTGTGCTCGTGTCAGAGGTGTGGCTATGGAAATGGTCAACCTCTCTAAAGAAATCACTCTAAACTAGTTCTACAGCAGCCCCAATCTCACGGGCATAGGTGTCCAGGTATAGGTGTCCACCTGACATTGGGAGAGCAGGCCCAGGTGTGAGCTACATCTGTCTGTTCCACAGTAGGCCTCCTTGGAAGTTAACCAAGTGCCTGTGCATAGCCCCCAGGCTATCCTGTCAATACAAGGACATCACCTTCCCACACCCAAAAGTAATGTCCATGTTTAATTTAGCTTTAAGCTTGCAGGCCAGCAGTTTACAAGATTTATTAACCCTGGCCCAATAGCTAAGCTGGACACCCTTACAACTGCCTTGATTTTGTCTCATAGCATTGATGTTAGTGTTGTCTCTATCATTCTCCTGTAAGTAGTGTTGAATGACATCCAGTATCTTCATGTTTTGATGTTCACTTTTGAGTATATTATTGTTTAATCTCCAGTTGTTTTGAGCTCTGTTCATCCTATGGATAAATAGAATAAGGGATACCAGCACATGGTCCAAGAGGGGAATGGATTCTGTTGCCACTGAGTCAGTCTTAGCAAACGTTTTGTGATGTGTCTAGGAAGTATTCTACTCTGGCATAGCTCTGGTGTGTGTTTGAGAAGAACGTATAGACTCTGTAGTCTGCATACTTTGAATGACAAATGTTTGTCACGTCCATCTCCTTCAGTCAGTTTAGCTCCTCTTTTGGCATGGCCTGAATTCTGCACTGATCTGTGTACCAAGGAGTCCATGTCAATATTCAGGTCACCCCTCACCAGAGTGTCCTTGTTTGGGGAGGTAAACAACCTCAACCAGTGCATCTCCAATGAAGTGTTCCTGTCTTTCATTGAGAACATAGGTTGCTGTAATGATAAAAGTGAAGCCAGAGCAGTCTTTAGCACTGGTGGTGCCCAGTATAACAATCGTTTTTGGTGTGTGCCCCCAATGGCCTCCTTCTCCACTGATTCCTTCACTAGCATCCTCCAACAATGTCCCCCATCTCTCCATAATCCCTCAATCTCATGCACTACATTTGTTTTATAGAGCCACTCCTACCAGTATATGATATCAGAGCACTTTACAGCAAACAAACATTATGCAGAGACAATGAATCATACATGTGAAAATCAGTCTATATGAAATGTTACATGAGAAAGTGAGGATTACACAGTTTAGGAATCACATGTCATCCATACTAGAAGGCAGTATTATGTAAGAGTGCTTGGCGTGGAGAGGTACAAACTCAGGATTAAAAGATATTATAGTGATCAACAGTGGTCCCATGCATGGAGGAATTTCAAAGCAAGATACAATATAGACACAATGGAAACTATATTATATATTGACAATCTCTAAGAAATTGTTGAAGGTATTCTTTTCTGGAAATTGTTGTTAAAAATTAAATATTGGACCGCTGCTCGGCTGGGCATGTCAATATATAATATAGTTTCCATTGTGTCTATATTGTGTCTTGCTTTGAAATTCCTCCATGCATGGGACCACTGTTGCTCACACTAATATGTTCCCCGAGGTCCTGTGCTGACTCGATTGGGTGCCCTTGTTGTGTTTCATAAATAAAAGCTATTATAGTGATTGAGGTTGTCTTTACCATTGAGAACGTATTTCTACTCAAATTAAACCATTTTAGCAACATTAGGATAATGAAAGAGAGGGGACAAAACATAACATTTTAACCTGTGCCATACAGTTTGCATGCAGCTCTTTGATTACAGTTCATTTGTTACTGTGCTATATTAGCATTGTAACTATTGAACTGCAAGTAACAAAAGGATCTCTGTGACAAAACCAGCAACCACCTGAGCCTGCCACATAATAATACAGTTCTGTGATCTACATAATGCATGTTCTTTGTGGCAGGCATAATAACCCCCATGCAACTTTATGATGAGTCAAAACTGCCACTAGATGAAACTCTGATATCTCTCAAGCAGGAACATTAATCACCAGAGTTATCTTGAAATTTGTTTTGTTTCCTGAAAACTACTGGAAAAGTATAGGGTCTCTTTTATTTTTGTCAAAGCACTGTCCGCAAAGGACAGAGGGGGGTTTATTGCACTTATGGTGGCCCCGCAACTCAAGCTTGTCCTTCTTTATTGTCACTGACTGTGTATGTAAATCGGCATGATGGTGGCATCAATCATACCGTGAAAAAGCTGAAAGGCGAAACATGATGGTATTGAGCAAATCTTGCTAATAATTTTATGAAGCAGCCTTGAATGTCCTGGAGTATTCTTGTACTAAGAAGTATTTGCGCGCTGATATTAAGGGGTTATGTGCCCCATCAAGGACCGCTGCATTTAGAAGCTCTATACAAATTCCAGATAGTGACGGTAAGAGAATATATATATATATATATATATCACACACGAAAGAGTTGCCCCCTTGGAGAAGCCACACAAAGGCAGGTTTTCTCATTCCGTTTATTCAAGGAAGTAACAGCTCAGCATAGTGTAACACCCTGCATGAAGATTATTCCCAAATCGCCGACGCGTTTCGTGCTTGCTAGTACTTCTTCATAGGCATGGAATGTCAAAACAACGCGAGGCAGCGTTGTGCACTTTTATTTCAACCTGACTCCCGCCCCTGTGGGCGTTGGCTCCTCGCAGAGCTTTATGGTTTCAGTAGTGCACCCAAGTATTCCTCTCGTGAGTTTGCTCAAGGGGTTGCAGGTGAAGACAATGTTAAAACCCCAGTGGGTATGCAAACTGTTCCACTTCCACTGCACTGTTATTATAAACCTTGCAAAACGCCCTCCTTTCCAACCGCAGTGCCTTCTTTCGATAACACCGCTGGACTGCTTTGCTGCAGCGGGGCTACTCCACTGCCGGACCAGCCGTAATTACATCACACACGAAAGAGTTGCCCCCTTGGAGAAGCCACACAAAGGCAGGTTTTCTCATTCCGTTTATACAAGGAAGTAACAGCTCAGCATAGTGTAACACCCTGCATGAAGATTATTCCCAAATCGGCGACGCGTTTCGTGCTTGCTAGCACTTCTTCATAGGCATGGAATGTCAAAATAACGCGCGGCAGCGTTGTGCACTTTTATTTCAACCTGACTCCCGCCCCTGTGGGCGTTGGCTCCTCGCAGAGCTTTATGGTTTCAGTAGTGCACCCAAGTATTCCTCTTGTGAGTTTGCTCAAGGCGTTGCAGGTGAAGACAATGTTAAAACCCCAGTGGGTATGCAAACTGTTCCACTTCCACTGCACTGTTATTATAAACCTTCCAAAACGCCCTCCTTTCCAA
This sequence comes from Lissotriton helveticus, assembly GCF_964261635.1. Classification (NCBI taxonomy): domain Eukaryota; kingdom Metazoa; phylum Chordata; class Amphibia; order Caudata; family Salamandridae; genus Lissotriton; species Lissotriton helveticus. Next base: position 1,088,387,342 of record NC_136071.1, on the reverse strand, counting down.
CCGCAGTGCCTTCTTTCGATAACACCACTGGACTGCTTTGCTGCAGCGGGGCTTCTCCACGGCCGGACCAGCCGTAATTACATCACACACGAAAGAGTTGCCCCCTTGGAGAAGCCACACAAAGGCAGGTTTTCTCATTCCGTTTATTCAAGGAAGTAACAGCTCAGCATAGTGTAACACCCTGCATGAAGATTATTCCCAAATTGCCGACGAGTTTCGTGCTTGCTAGCACTTCTTCATAGGCATGGAATGTCAAAACAACGCGAGGCAGCGTTGTGCACTTTTATTTCAACCTGCCTCCCGCCCCTGTGGGCGTTGGCTCCTCGCAGAACTTTATGGTTTCAGTAGTGCACCCAAGTATTCCTCTCGTGAGTTTGCTCAAGGCGTTGCAGGTGAAGACAATCTTAAAACCCCAGTGGGTATGCAAACTGTTCCACTTCCACTGCACTGTTATTATAAACCTTCCAAAACGCCCTCCTTTCCAACCGCAGTGCCTTCTTTCGATAACACCACTGGACTGCTTTGCTGCAGCGGGGCTTCTCCACGGCCGGACCAGCCGTAATTACATCACACACGAAAAAGTTGCCCCCTTGGAGAAGCCACACAAAGGCAGGTTTTCTCATTCCGTTTATTCAAGGAAGTAACAGCTCAGCATAGTGTAACACCCTGCATGAAGATTATTCCCAAATCGCCGACGCGTTTCGTGCTTGCTAGCACTTCTTCATAGGCATGGAATGTCAAAACAACGCGAGGCAGCGTTGTGCACTTTTATTTCAACCTGACTCCCGCCCCTGTGGCGTTGGCTCCTCGCAGAGCTTTATGGTTTCAGTAGTGCACCCAAGTATTCCTCTCGTGAGTTTGCTCAAGGCGTTGCAGATGAAGACAATGTTAAAACCCCAGTGGGTATGCAAACTGTTCCACTTCCACTGCACTGTTATTATAAACCTTCCAAAACGCCCTCCTTTCCAACCGCAGTGCCTTCTTTCGATAACACCACTGGACTGCTTTGCTGCAGCGGGGCTTCTCCACGGCCGGACCAGCCGTAATTACATCACACACGAAAGAGTTGCCCCCTTGGAGAAGCCACACAAAGGCAGGTTTTCTCATTCCGTTTATTCAAGGAAGTAACAGCTCAGCATAGTGTAACACCCTGCATGAAGATTATTCCCAAATCGCCGACGAGTTTCGTGCTTGCTAGCACTTCTTCATAGGCATGGAATGTCAAAACAACGCGAGGCAGTGTTGTGCACTTTTATTTCAACCTGCCTCCCGCCCCTGTGGGCGTTGGCTCCTCGCAGAGCTTTATGGTTTCAGTAGTGCACCCAAGTATTCCTCTCGTGAGTTTGCTCAAGGCGTTGCAGGTGAAGACAATCTTAAAACCCCAGTGGGTATGCAAACTGTTCCACTTCCACTGCACTGTTATTATAAACCTTCCAAAACGCCCTCCTTTCCAACCGCAGTGCCTTCTTTCGATAACACCACTGGACTGCTTTGCTGCAGCGGGGCTTCTCCACGGCCGGACCAGCCGTAATTACATCACACACGAAAAAGTTGCCCCCTTGGAGAAGCCACACAAAGGCAGGTTTTCTCATTCCGTTTATTCAAGGAAGTAACAGCTCAGCATAGTGTAACACCCTGCATGAAGATTATTCCCAAATCGCCGACGCGTTTCGTGCTTGCTAGCACTTCTTCATAGGCATGGAATGTCAAAACAACGCGAGGCAGCGTTGTGCACTTTTATTTCAACCTGACTCCCGCCCCTGTGGGCATTGGCTCCTTGCAGAGCTTTATGGTTTCACGAAACGCGTCGGCGTTCACCAAGAGATGACAGACACAAAAATTGAATTGTACAAATATGTACGAAAACTAAAACTTAAAAAACATTTTAAAAAATATCCGAAACCGGATACAACACCACAAGACCAGCAGGAAAAAGACAAATCGAAAAAGAAAAGCAATACTCTTTTCAAAATGGTGGAAATACCACAACTTCGGGTCGCTCATGACTTAGCTAATGAAACCTCAAGCACACAACTTGGTGACACACAAATACTGGCGGCAATGGATATAGACACCAACAAAAGACCCAAAACATCGTTCAAGGCCAAATCCAAGTTCTGCCCGACCCTATATCCAGGCAACAAAATAGACATCTTTCAGGACCTGGTATTGGGAGAACTGGAAAACATGACCAATGTCAGCCACAATAGGAGTGAAAATCTAAGCAAGGAAGAAAGATCGGCAATAGAAACATTGAAGTCAAATACCACCATCGAAATCAAGCCCGCCGACAAAGGAGGCAACATCGTCATCCTAGAAAAAGAAGATTATGTGAAGGAGGCGATGAGACAATTGGAGGATACCACTAAATACACAGAACTTGCGAAAAACCCTACAAAAGAGCTAACATTGGATCTAAGGAATAAACTGGATAAATGGAAAAAAGAAGGCCTCATCTCAGAACAAGAGAGGAAATTCTTAATGGTAGACAATCCCATAACACCGACCATATACTTTCTCCCGAAAGTGCACAAGACACTCAACAAACCACCGGGGAGACCAATAATTTCGAGTTGTGGGAGCCTATATGAAAACATTTCAATCTATGTGGACAACTTCATAGCACCGATTGTCCCTACCCTCACATCGTACATAAAAGACACTGGGGATTTTTTACGAATTATCTCAAACACAAACTGGCAACCAAACTACCTACTCATAACGATTGACGTAATCTCGTTATATACTTCAATTGACCATGAAATTGGCCTCCAAGCAATTAAATATTTCCTTCAACAACTTCCAATTGGCCAATATGAGCATTCAAAAATGCTATTAGAAATGATAACTCTATGCTTATACAACAACGTATTCCTATTTAACAAGAAGGTGTACGCGCAGCGCTGCGGGACAGCCATGGGAGTTTCCTTTTCCCCGAGCTACGCAAATCTCATGATGGGGTGGTGGGAGAGATGCGTGGCTTGGGGAGAGGAAAACGACCAACATATGGCCAATGTGGCGTTGTGGCTGCGTTTCATCGATGACCTGTTCCTGCTATGGAGGGGAACAAAGCAGGAATTTCTTGTCTTCCTCGAGGCTCTAAACAATAACAAAGTTGGACTCAAATTCACTTTCAATTTGAGCTCTAAGGAAATAGAATTCTTGGACACGAAAGTGTATGTGAAGAACAATAAATTGGAGACAACCGTACATCGCAAAAAAACTGCCACGAACAGCATTCTCCACGGGCAGAGTTTCCACCCTGAGAGCTTGAAAAAGAGCATACCATATGGAGAGCTGCTCCGCATGAAAAGGAACTGTTCCGAAAAAAATGAAATAGAACAGAAGTTCAAGGAGACAAAAACTCGTTTCATGCAGAGAGGATACAAAATGACGGACGTTGTCAGAGGAGAAAACGCAGCCAGAGAAATGCACAGAGATGAAATGCTGATATCAGAAAAAAAAGATGAAAAGGTCATTACCAAAGAAAAGGAAAAGAGAACAACTGGAAACAATAAATACAGATGAACTACCATCCCTAAAGGAAGAAACAACATTGGAAGATCAACCAAGATTGATAATGAGATACACGAAGGAAAGTCACAAAATACAAAAAATACTAACCAAATACTGGCATGTTCTAAAAAAGGATGGTGATATTGGCAAGGACATAGGAGAAAGACCGCTAGTGAGCTACAAAAGAGCCCCGAATCTATCGGATCACCTAGTACACAGCCACTTTGAAATTCGAAAAAATCCTTCTTGGTTAGAAATCAAAAAAAGAGGATTTACAAGGTGCCTAGTGTGCAAAGCATGTCAGATTGGCAAAAATCTAAAAAACATTTGTGATCCGTCAGGAAAAAACTTTGAAATAAGAGATGTGATAACCTGTGAAACATCCTTCGTGGTATACATATTACAATGTAATTGTGGTAAAAACTATATAGGGAGCACCACGTGTCCATTGAAAAAGCGAATCCTTGAACACACTCGTGCGATACAAAACAAAGACTTTTCGTACGCCATGGCAAAACACATGGCCACCCACCCTGGAAAATCATGGCATTATATGACATACTCTGGCCTAGCGGTGGTACCGCAACATGAACGAGGGGGGGACAGGAAACTGAATTTGAGACGACTCGAGTCGAGACTCATCATGAGATTTAAAACAATGCAACCTCAAGGATTGAATGGAGACGCTGACCTATATGTACATTTGTAAATATTGACATTATAGCAAACTGCAATCACTGAAAAATAGCGCATGTTAGATCTGTATGTTGATACACCCAGTTGACAAATACGTAGTACATCTCTCCCATATACCTGCGGTCAGTAATTGCGGTGACCAGGGCACTCAGCCTTTGAACCTTTAGTGCTTCCAACAACATCTGCATGTGCATACATATCCAACTGCTCAGAGCCAACACAAACCCAAAATAAATACATAAGGGCACAACACATAGTTCAGCGCGAGGGAATTATATCAGCGCGCAGGAAGCATCTCACCGCAAGACCACACAGGTACAGGGAGAAGCACTCAGAACTGTTTGTAAAAATATACACTTGTAAATTAAAAAGCATATAAAGGGCACTTAGCCCAAGAATCTATTTTTCAAAGACACAAGTGTATAATAATTAATAACTGATAGAGCGCGAATTGACCAATGAATAAAATTGGTCAAACGCACACATGAAAAAACTGCACTACAAGTCCCAAAATGCACAGCTTTCTACATGTGTATAAAATGTGAAAGAGAAGAAGGACTGACTGTCTAAAATTATGCCGTGATCAAGAACGCTGAAGTTCGAAACGCGTAGGCGATCTCATTTGTTACAATTAAACAACTGAAAAATCATCTCTGAGTGGAGTGCCATCAATATTTGAAAAAGTTGTGTTGGATATGATCGGGAGACTGCCTCGATCCCGCTGATGGCACCAGCGCAAACGAGCTCCCCCTGCGACGAGGCATAGTGCGAGGGAATATATATATATATATTACCTACTGGCGGTCGCCAGTAGGTATATATAGTTAGGATTTTTTCCCTATGGGATTTTTGAAAATTCTATGTCTAATAACTTTGGCGTTTGTGGACGGAATTGGCTGAAATTTTCAGGAAAATGGCACATTTTGTTTCTGAGCAGCCCTTGAAAATTTGGGGGGGGTTCGTCAAGGGGGGGCCGAGAAAAAAGGGGGGTCCCAAAACGTGTTTTTAACATTGAGTTTTCCATAGGGCGGTTGGCCTCACTTTTAGCCCGAACGGCTGGAATGGATTTGCACGAAACTTGGCAAAATTGTAGGGACTGGTAGCCCGATGTGCCTTTTGTAGGTCTCAATATATGTGCTTCAGTGGATTTTGAGAAATTAACGTTCAAAAAAAGATATATATCTGTAACAGCGGACCGGGCAGCGCTCCAGTTCGCGTACTTTTCGCGCAACGGAGCTTTGTGAAGCGAAGCTGATTGGTTCTCCGGCGTCTGTAAACATTCCAAACAGTCCGTAGCGGCCGCCATCTTGTCTCTCGGTAGGATCGAGAGACAAGAGGAGGCCAAAGCGAAGGGGCAAATGACCATAAGGGGGCATAGTAGATCCTCGCTGACCCCCTAGGTTTGATGTGGAGGTTTTAAAAGGGCCCCGCGGGGCAAAAAAAATAAATAATAATAATAATCGAACGGCTGAATGGATTTGCACGAAACTTGGTAAAATATTAGGGACTGGTAGCCCGATGTGCCTTTGCTAGGTCTCAATATATGTGCTCCAGTGGATTTTGAGAAATTAACGTTAAAAAAAAATATATATCTGTAACAGCGCTCCGCTTCGCGTAACGGAGGTTTGCGAAGCTGATTGGTTCTCCGGCGTCTGTAAACATTGCAAACAGTCCGTAGCGGCCGCCATCTTGTCTCTCGGTAGGATCGAGAGACAAGAGGAGGCCAAAGCGAAGGGGCAAATGACCATAAGGGGGCATAGTAGATCCTCCTTGACCTCTTAGGTTTGATGTGGAGGTTTTAAAAGGGCCCCGCGAGGCAAAAAAAAAAAAATAATAATAATCGAACGGCTGAATGGATTTGCACGAAACTTGGCAAAATTGTAGGGACTGGTAGTCCGATGTGCCTTTGCTAGGTCTCAATATATGTGCTCCAGTGGATTTTGAGAAATTAACGTTAAAAAAAAGATATATATCTGTAACAGCGCTCCGCTTCGCGGAGATAAAATTATATCTGTATTACCTAGTTGTTGCTAACACCAGTTAGCGACGGCTAGTAGGAGATAGCGACCATCTTGGGCCCCACTTTGCATGTGAGTGATATTTATCACTAATGACATGCAAAGTGGGCATGCCAAGATGTTAGCGACTGGAAACAGTCGCTAACATCGCTATCTCCTATTATCAACTTTTGGAAATATTCGCGATAAGCGTGAATATCTCCAAAAGCTAGCACCTGCCCTGAGCAATTCTAAGGCATGTTATCCAATGGGAGGTGGATAACATGGCTAAGAGCATTAGCTCGGTAATGCATGAATATCGCTGAGTTTTCAGCGATATTAATGCATTGCGGTCGTTTTTTATCGTATTTGCGATAAACCTTGATAATAGCAAGGTTTATCTGCGATAATTTCTGACGATGCTTAGCGGTAAAAAAATCGTTGCTAAGCATCGTTAGGGATAAATATCGCTTAACTTTGGTAATATGCCCCAACGTCTGTTAACGTTCGATTCGAAGGAAATCAGGAAGTGTTGAAAAACATTGTCTGCGCCATCTTGCCTTTTTTCAAATGCCACACTTTTGTCGTGCACGGCAGTCATTTTAGATGCCTTGACCAGACCCACTCTGTGCACGCTGTCGATCCTTAGCATGACTCCCCACCCTCGCAAGCATCTCCCCCAGGCAGTGGTCACCCCCGCTCTCTGTCTTATGCATGGGTAATAAACCACCCCCCATCTGCGCTGCTCTTCCCTGAGAATCACACCCTGTGCCCGCCCGACACCTCCCTTTCGCCCTATTCACTACCGCACCCTCTGACACTCCTTTTCCTCTGTGTCCGATTGTCCAGGCCGGTCCTAGGGTATCAGCTAGCCCTGCAGATGTAGTTTATGGCCCCAGCTGTAAAGAATCACCCCTCTTCAAAGGAGTTATAGTAGATCAAGGCCCACACTCGATGAGATCCGTCACAGCAGACGCGTTCCTATTATCTGAAAACCATCCTGTATTGTGATTGGGGAGGGGACCGAGCCTGAAGCGGAAGATTCCAGGGATGACTCTTTGTACATCAAAGTTTTTACAATTATGTGTCACATTAAAAATATATAGCACTCCAACAAAGTAGTAAGATTATAAAACTTTAATAACTTATAAATATATACAAGAAAACAAAAACAGTAATAACATATAAACATTTTTAGGGGAAAACAACGAAGTAGCGGTCGGCTGTGCGAATAGTCCCAACGCAGCACAACGTCCAGATTTCTGGCGTGGGGCGTCGCGGGGGGTGGGTCATCAGTAGCAAACTGTTGTGCGAATAGTTCCAAGGCAGCAGAACGATGGCACCAAGGTGATGTCCAGTAAGTTGCCGCACTGGTTTTGGTATCCTACAATGCTGCTCCGAATAACGGCGTGGGGCGCCCCGGGGGAGGCGGCGTGAACGGGCCTCTCCAGGTGGAGTGTCATCTGTTGTAGTGGGGCGCCCCTTTACCGTTTCAGTTGCCATTCCGTCCGTTTTTGGTCCACTGTGTCAAAAGCCGCAATTCAGCTGAGTTGCGCCCACTCTTGCGGTGCAGCGATAGGCGGCTGTCACAGGACTCTCAAAATGGCGGCAGGCTCTTTCCTTTTTGGGCCTGGTCCACTGAAATGGCCCTGGGACACCTTGGAAATCGGACGCTTGTCTGCTAGGTCTTGGACCCCATTCTCGAAAGCGTCCCCTCCGCCTTGAGGATTTATCAAAAGTTTTGGGGGCCCCCGACTCCTGTAGGCTTCTGGTGGTGAGCGGTTGCCATGATTGCTCGCGGAATGACCACGACGGAGCTACGAGATGGTGGTGCTCTCATGCTGAAGCCAGCTTCAGTCTGAAACATCCAGAAACAAGGTGGGGCTTTCATCGTTTGAGAAAAAAAAAAGTTTTCATCCAATGAAAAGTGTTGTTTTTAGGTCATATGATCAAGCCTTCCATCATTAGGAAACCAAAAGTAAAATGAACCAATGAAAAGTTTTATAAACAAGTCACATGACCTGTTATGCGGCATAGGGTATAAAATGCGGAGAAAATACGTTGGCACGTGAGGCGGCGTCAGTAGCGGACCGATGTGCGAATAGGCCGAAGGCAATACAACGCGCCAAGATCCGGATGGCACCGAGGTGGTGTCCAGCAAGTTGCAGCACTGGTGTGGCCATCCTACAATGCTGAAAGTCGGCGTGGGGCGCCCCGTTGGCCTGTGAGTTTGCGTCAGTAGCGGACCGATGTGCGAATAGGCCGAAGGCAGCACAACGCGCCAAGATCCGGATGGCACCGAGGTGGTGTCTAGTAAGTTGCCGCACTGGTGTGGCCATCCTACAATGTTGAAAGTCGGCGTGGGGCGCCCCGTTGGCCTGTGAGATGGCGGCAGTAGCGGACCGATGTGCGAATGGGGCCAAAGGCAGCGCAACAATATTTTCGGAATAGAAGACACCACAAGGCGCTGAGATGCCAAGATCCGGATGGCACCGAGGTGGTGTCTAGCAATTTGTGACACTGGTGTGGCCATCCTACAATGGTAAAAGTCGGCGTGGGGCGCCCTGTTGGCCTGTGAGATGGTGTCAGTAGCGGACTGATGTGCGAATGGGGCCAAAGGCAGCGCAACAATATTTTCTGACTGACACCACAAGGCGCTGAGATGCCAAGATCCGGATGGCACCGAGGTGATGTCTAAGTTGCGGACCGATGTGCGAATGGGGTCAAAGGCAGCGCAACAATATTTTCTGTATGGAAGATACCACTAGGCGTTGAGATGCCAAGATCCGGATGGCACCGAGGTGATGTCTAGCAAGTTGCTGTACTGGTGTGGTCATCCTACAATGCTGAAAGTCGGCGTGGGGCGCCCCATTAGCCTGTGAGATGGCGTCAGTAGCGGACCGATGTGCGAATAGGCCGAAGGCAGCACAATGCGCCAAGATCCGGATGTCACCATGGTGGTTTCATAGTTGAGAGGCACTTCATCTGCAGTGGGGCGCCGAGATCCGGATGGCACCGAGGTGTTGTCTAGCAAGTTGCTGTACTGGTGTGGTCATCCTACAATGCTGAAAGTCGGCGTGGGGCGCCCCATTAGCCTGTGAGATGGCGTCAGTAGCGGACCGATGTGCGAATGGGGCCAAAGGCAGCGCAACAATATTTTCTGAAGAGAAGACACCAAAAGGCGCTGAGATTCCAAGATCCGGATGGCACCGAGGTGGTGTCTAGCAAGCTATGCAGTTGAGTTGTGTGCGCACTTGCGGCGAATAGGTCGAAGGCAGCATAACAATGTTTTCTGAATAGAAGACACCACAAGGCGTTGAGATTCGGTTACCACCGAGGTGATGTCTAGCAAGTTGCCGCACTGGTGTGGCCATCCTACAATACTGCTCCGAATAACGGCGTTGGGTGCCCGAAGGGGGGGGGGGGAGGCGGCGTGAACGGGCCTTCCTAGGTGGAGGCTCGTCTGCTGTAGTGGGGCGCCCCTTTACCGTTTCAGTTGCCATTCAGCTGAGTTTCGCTGCTCTTGATGCTACAGCGACAGGCGGCTGCAACAGGACTCTCAAAATGGCGGCCTGTTCTTTGGATTTGGGCCTGGTCCACTAAAATGGCCCTGGGACACCTTAGAACTCGGACGCTCGATTTTTTTTTTCCTTTCCTGTACATGCAAAAAAAGGTAAATGCCCGGTACGTTACACGCTTCATCTGCCACGATGAACTCTCCAGAGGAACCGAAAAAAAATATAGTTATGGTAACTATACCATGCATCGTCATATGGAGAGGTGGCACCAATTAATTATAGTGCTGAATAAAAGAGAGATTTGGAGGAGAACCCCTGACCTGCTAGTACATTCATCAAAGAAGTGGCACTGACAGCATCAGAGGCAAGGGAAACGGTCCCAAATATTTAGAAGAACTTTGGAAAGATTAAAATGACATGTTTAGATTGTGGCAAATTAATTTCATGTGGACAGATGAGTGTTACTCTAATAAATACAGCATATGAACATCATCATAGTCGATGGTTGGTAGAGACATTTTGACTATATCCTGGACCTGCCCGTCCTCGCCCAAAATGGCGCCGGAATAAATGGGACTCGTAACTCCTTGTTGTGTACTGGTTGCAGAACCTTGAAATCACGAGATACGTATGCAGTTTTGAAGCACATGGCGGGCGGGGACGAGAATTGATTGAATATTTCGACATCCCTATTGATATTAAGTTCTGATGTGTTATTGATTACTGTACTATTGAAAGTTCGAATTAACGTCACCCATGGTACTTGCCCGCAAATGTAGATCTAGATAATTTTATTGTAACTGGCCCTGTCGTATTTTAATTATAAAATGTACGTCCACCGATTCCGTAACTGTTAGACACCTTAGTTCTTGCAACCTAATGGCCCGCCCGTTACGTTCCTCTACAGTGTAAATGTCTACTCATCATATACGATTACAGTTTGCTCCGTGGCCGGCCCACGTGGTTATAGGCTCGTATTTGTATAATGAAATTTTCACAATAAAGGTTTTTAAAAGAAAACATGGTAGTAGTATATACATTGGTAAAGTTTTTAATAATAGTCACTGTTTTAGAATCAGTAAAAGGCAAGTGAAATAAAGCAGACCAATTACATGAAGGGTAAAAGGTATAATTCGAAGGAACGCAGTAAAGATAAATGGTCAAGGGCTGTTGTGTTTTCTACTCCTGCAACATAAAGTGATCGATAAGAATCTCATATTCAGGCGTATCGGCGACTAAGACAGCAGGTCGACCCTCTTTTGCTCAACGGCTCCGTCATGGGACAAAGAAACGCTCTTTTTCTCGAAAAAAGAATATATTTTACTTGCAGGACAGTTGTAAATTTTCCGGGAAAGTACATTAGCCTGGAACATTATAACATATATTTAAGAAAAAATAATGTTCGGAAGTAATAAAAAGCGTAATTTTTAGGTCATATGACCAAGCCTTTCATCATTAGAATAAGAAAAGTAAAATGAACCAATGAAAAGTTTTATTAACAAGTCACATGACTTGTTATGCTTACGTTACGCGCTGCGCGCCCCGGATGACTTCCGGATGCGCTAACGCGGCGCGTCATATGACGCATTACGCGACAACGCAGGTCCAGAATATAGTCAAAATGTCTCCACCAACCAGCGGTTGGAACACAACCCCTTTCAGCAGGCTAAATAGTTCTGTTAAATGACAACAGAAGGGACAGGCAACAAGAACCATCAGTCAAAGAGGGGAGGGCTAGTTCTTCTCTACCGGGTTACATTGGGGCGCTACCGGAACTGATCGAATTGGTAGTCTACAGTGTTTCTGGATATTCAGACTGAAGCTGGGGTTAGCATGAGAGCAGCACCATTTCGTAGCTCCGTCGTGGCCATTCCTCAACCAATCATGGCAGCCGCTCTTTATCGTTATTTTGGGCGGGGTGGGTGGCGGAGCCAAGCTGTTTTGCAGCCATCATTGTGTGGAGTTCAGTTCATCTCACTAGTTTTGTATTTGTCATGAGGGGTTGTTCCTAATGTTTCTATTTTAGCGAGGTCAAAAAGAGATCCCATTAGTGGCCTACTGATTTTGCTCGATACTTGGATAACAATCAATCAAATGGAGAGAGAAGCAGGCACGACGTATTACAACGGGGGCAAAGGCCTGCGTTAACTACCCTTCACTATGTGCAAAGAGAGAGTACTCCTAATAGAAATGAGGGGGGGGGCACCATTCAAAGCAGATCAGTGTGCATAAACACGAAAATGTTTTCACTTACCACGTACTTGACATTCGACAGCTTATGATATTTGCTATTAAAAAACCATTGAAATTCACTGAAAAAACCATAGGTTATAGACCATATATAGTTAGGAATTAGCATTTACAAAACCTTGAAAATTCACTGAAAAAACCATAGGTTATAGACCATATATAGTTAGGAATTAGCTTTTAAAAAACCTTATTTTACTCACACAAAACCATTGAAATTCCATATATAGTTAGTTGCACTAACTATATATCGCGCACCCGCAATCCACTGCTGATCATGTCACATATTACATCATTCATGACATGGTCAGTGACATCACTGATGACATCACTGATGACATCTCAAATGACATCACTGATGAGATCACTGATGACATCATCCAGTGACTGTGTGTTTCTGTAAAGTTTAAATATGTTTTACATATTGAAGAATGAGTAGATGTATAAGTGTCTGGACGAAGGATTTAGTAGGTGCATGACTGAATGTATGAGTGAGTGATTAAATGTGTCTCACTGAGTGCATGGGTTAGTGACTAAACTGTCTTAATTTGTGCATCATTATGTCTGTTGTTCTGTAAACTGCTGCATGTGTTGATCAGTAGCTATATGATTAACTATATGGGTTATTGATTGATTGTCCAAGTATTTGTATGGGAGACTGAGTGTGTGTGTGGCTGGCTGGGAGGTGTGTGACTCTGTGCAGATCAATGTGTACTTGTATCAATGATTGTATAAGAAAGTAAGTATGTGTTAGTATATGTTTGAAAATGTAAGGTGCTCTATGTTTAACTGTATAGACAAGAAAATGGAAGTGTGATTGATTCTTTACAGGACTGACTAGGTGTGTGAGTAACTCCATGGATGAGTGGCAGAGTGTGAGTGTCTGTATAGGTGTATGAGTGCATATGATAGTGTTGTAAAGATGAGTGATTGTATGTATGAATGATTGTATGGGTGAATGAGTGAATGTGTGTGTAGACGTAGGAATCAGTGAGTACGTATGTAGTAACTAGTATTGGTGTGTCAATGGTTTCAAAAATTATACTCTGTATTTAACACTGGTAGAAACAGAGGTTATATTAAAATGTGAGGAGATGCATTGTATTGTCACATGAATGATATCATCAGTGATGTGGTCATTGATGTCAAATGAGATGTCATCAGTGATCTCATCAGTGATGTCATTTGAGATGTCATCAGTGATGTCATCAGTGATGTCACTGACCATGTCATGAATGATGTAATATGTGACATGATCAGCAGTGGATTGTGGGTGCGCGATATATAGTTAGTGCAACTAACTATATATGGAATTTCAATGGTTTTGTGTGAGTAAAATAAGGTTTTTTAAATGCTAATTCCTAACTATATATGGTCTATAACCTATGGTTTTTTCAGTGAATATATATATATATAAGCTCCGATTGCACCACAATACAGTGCACTCCCGGACGGGTGCTTGTAACGCGATGGTATATTCGGGTGAATATGCACGCTCAATCCTTATTCCTTCTTGGCCTCAGGAAAGCAGTCCACAGGGACTCCAATAGTCATAAATTACTTAAATCCATGATATACAGGGACAAGCGTAACATGACGCATTTCGAAGATGCCTTAGTCGTATGTTTACATTTCAAATGCCGTTAAATGGCCATTTTAAAACCTGGGTAATACAAATCACATGACCAATAGATCATCAAGGTGAAAAACGAACTACATAGTGCCGATATTTGGCGCCATCTTAGAGTGTGTAAATATAACTTTATCAAATACATTGAATCACTGTATCCCTTGTAAACTGTTTGGCAATTCATATATTATAGTAGTCATTGCTTTAAATATAAAGAGCTTATTACTGTGACAATATTATACAAGTCAATATTATTAATGCAATGTTATTAATTCTTTCAACACAACTCATGCAACGTTTTTGAACATTCATAAACAGAGGTATAATGTGGTATGTAAATCTCGCCGTATATTGGCTGAGTAACACGTAATAGCTCATAAAGCAATTGCGCCGTGTATCGGCTAACTAACAATAATACTATGCAGTTAATAACAAAGGACATAAATTGAAAGGTCCGTGAGACCAAAGAAATAATTGTGTTCAATAAACTGTTGTAAACGTATCTAGGACCCTATTTAAATATTCCCGATTTATGCCCTTATGTGGTTATAACAAATCATATCCTTATAAAGGCATAAGAATCATATCCATATTTAGTCATAGCCAATGCAGACCAAATACGGCAAGGCTACTCCCATAGACTCCTAGAAAGCACAACGCGTTCTTAAACAAACCAAGCCTCCAGCAGTCCGGGAATTCCCCCTGCTTCTGTATTGATTTGTCCTAGAACTCCTGGAGTCCTAAAAAGAACTGCGAGTTCTTAGTGACGTCTTATGTCCAACCTTACGTTAAACTCTGCACCTTCCTGGTATAAATATACCAACAGCTACCCTAGCAAGACACACGGTGGTTTGGAGCAGATCAGCTGTCTACTTTCCCGACGCCCTGCTGTGGCAATTGCCGAAGAAAGCCAACCCTCCCATTGACGCACTGAGAGAGACGCTGTCTTTTCTCCTGCCAAGAAATCCAGCTCCAGTGTTTCCACTCACCCTTGCGGGGTGCTGGGAGATCGAGTCCTGAGAAAGAGATACAAGACCTCCTTCATTCTATAAACAAGGTACAGAGCTGATTAGATCCTTAGAGAATTCTTGATTCAGATTCATTCTTGGCAAAAACTATCTTAACTTAAACTGCAGCTCACTTACTCCTTCCCACGTACTAGGCTTAGGTTAGGTACACCAGGGTATGTGTATCTTAGAAGCACCAGTTGAGTATGTTTTGTTATGGTTTTATCTATGTATATATTTTATCTATTTTAAACACCGTATGGCTTAGAAACCATACCATGCTTTTACAGTATTATTTTATAATGCTCCTTTTACTGTACGCACTTTATCTTTATGAAAAGTATTGCAATTGTGGCAACTCACTTATCTTGCATGAGAAAGAAGACTGCTCAATAAATAACCACTTTTATTGAAAATGCCTGTCTCTTTATTTCTCTGCGCTTCTGGTGAAACTAAGTATGCACGATTGACTGGGTGAAATAGTTATCTATTGTACCCGCGACACTGGAGATATACTCCTTATTCTGGAGGGAGCAAAGTTGTCATGTGTATGCGGTTGTCAGAAACTAATCCCTTCTTGTCTATTCAGGAAAGTTAACACCCTTTTGTTTACTCGAGAAAGTTTCTAGTGACCTCTGAGCTAGCTGGCATTCATAATTAAGTCTAACATATTCAATAGAGACCTAGTCGACCTAAGTCCTACGTCTAAACTATCGTTTATGTTATTCCAATGCGCAGAGCCTATTGGGAATATAGAAACTACACTACATGGCGCCCAACATTTGGTAAGGCGATAATTTAATGCTAGATACTAGAGTAACTCAGTCGTGCTTTTCACACAGACCCCTTTTCCCGTAAATACTCCAATAGACGTCTGGAGTGGGTGAAAGGTTAATAGCCGCCAAAACTTAGTAGGAAGAGATTCCTATGTACTAGTTTTTGGTTTAGTCAACGTTGAAGGATACAGTGTTCCAAAATATTGTGCACCTAATCTTTGTTTCCTTGAAACTTGCTCTGCAAACTTTCTGTCAGCAAAATGTCGGAAGGTGAAGAGGATAAAGAAAGAGATGCTTTAGCAGCTCAACTTTGAGCGGAAGACACAAGTCTCCGACAAGATGACCCGGAGGCTATAATAATAACAGTGAGTGTAAGGAAGAGTGTAACTTACAAACTTATAAATAATGGAGTATCACCAAGAGGTGGTACAGCCATATTTTTGGTAGAGGCCCATGAATATCGGCAGACAGAGGTGTTCTATTCCTGGATACATTTTCCGGCAGCACATGCTGTGACACGCGATTTCCACTATTACAAAATAAATGAATCTCCAACGGAATACGTTCCTTTTGAGGACATTGAAATTCCACTAACGTACCAAGAGCGCCAGCTCTGGTTTAATGGTGCCCTAATACATCAAAATCACTTCACCAGGCTTGGTCCACTAGGTAGACCAGGAGCCACATTGCCGGTTCTAGCCGGCTATACACCACATCCGGACATTGAAAAAATGTCAAGCGGAGAACTTTTAGTTAAGCTAAAAGAATTAACAAAAGCATATAGACAATTAGTTCAATTGACAATTGACGGTACAAGCTGATGCCAAAAATTGAAAGAAACAGATATAGCAGAACAACCTTTTGAATAATTGACAAATCCTATGAAGAATTAGGTAGAGATAGTGTGGGTGGGAAACCACAAAAACCACAACTAACTGAAAATCCTGAAAAGATCTTTATTAAAAATAATCTCAATACACCAAAAAAGAAGTGGGAGGGTAATAAACAAACCACTCCAGAGAAAAACAGTTCCAGTCCAGAGGAAGGTCTCCCCAACGGAGACATAGATCTCCAGAACGGAGGGGCATGTCTCCAAAATGAGCCCTCTGAAAAAAGATACAACCTTGGAAATAGGGATAATTTAAGAAAACCTGACAGATATCAAGATAATGATACACGTCCCTCTCGATCTTTTCAGACTTCCTCACAGAAATCGGAAAGAAGAGGACGGTCAGAACATAAAGAAGAGCGCGTCAAGTCCAAAGACAAGGAACCTGCTCATCAAAGTAAAAAATTACAATTTCCCAAAAAGAAGGTAGCCAGTATTATAATAAAACATGCCGAGGGTTCTGAGGACACAACTCAAGAACGGAGAATGGGCCCAGACAATGCTAGACAGCGCAGCAGAAGTGACCATAGCTCGCAAGATCCTGATGAATCTTCTGGAGACAGTGGACACAAATTAATACATTCAGGTGGAAACTGCAGACACCAGAGTTAGTGTGCCCCATAAATTATATGAAATAACATTACGTATCGAAGGGGACAAAACTAGGAAAAAAAAAAGGTCTCTTTTGGGAGAACCTATCTAAAGGCTATGATATCCTGCTAACAGAGAAAGACTGGCCACCAGAGTTTGTCATGGAGTGCCCATATGGCGAAGAAATGATTATGCCTGCCTTCTCAAATCAAATTCCAATAAAAAAAAAAAATACACATTTGCTAGAAAATGGGCAGTGGCCCAAGCCCCTGCATTATATAAAAATCATGTAGGATGGGATGAGGATTCTCCTCACCATAAAATTCAGTTATGCACAGAGGCAGTATCCTGTTAAGCAAGAAGCTAAAAACAAGTCAGGGAGATCTTAGATCAACTTGAATATCAGGGGGTGATTGAAACACGCACCTCACAAATGAACAATCCTTTGTTTCCTGTCTCCAAGCCAGACGATTCATATCATCTAGTTTTGGACTACAGACACCTAAACTCCTGCTGCAAAACATTTGCAGTACAAAACTCACACAGTGCAGCACTAATGAATAACATTGTGCGCAAAAAATATAAAATGACATTAGATATCTGAAATGGTTTCTTCTGTCAAAACATTGCACCAGAAAGCAGGTATTTGACCGCTTTCTCAAGTATGGGGGCCTAAAGGCAATTCTGTGATCTCCCCCAGGGATTCAAGAACAGCCCAGGATTATTTTCAGCCAGGGTAACAGAATTACTACAAATGTATGATGATGAGGCATTATCTTATGTCGATGACATCTATCTTACAGACGATGACCTGGAGACACACTTGAAAAGATTGAACACCATTATACTTGGGTTCGCATCTGAAGGGTACCAATTCAACTTCAAAAAGTCACGAATTGCCCACCTCACTGTCCTATTGTTAGGATCTGAATTATCAAGTGAAGGCAAAAGCCTAGCAGACAACTTCTTAGAGAAGTGTGCAGTACTCCAAACTCCAAAAACGCTGAAAAACTTACAATCAATTCTAGGTTTCCTGAATTTCGGAAGAACTTACATTCTAAACTATACAGAGAGGGTTAAAGCTCTCTACGAATTAATAAAACCTGATTTCAAACCAATCAATTGGACTCAGAAACACAAACAAAAACAAACTAAAACAAAACTGCAAACATGCGCAAATGAACGCAACCTTTTAATCCGAGTCATCCCAGGAAGGTGCAGATTTACGTACCTAACCTCTAATGAGGGAGAAGCGGTACCAATAGCTTATAAATCACACTTGTACACACAAGCTGAAATGAAATTCAGTTGTACTGAAAAAATTCTGACTGCGCTTCAAACTGCTGTAGCAAAAGAAAGAGCCCTAGCCCAAGGGAGGAGTATATCTGTTTTAACAGCAGTATCAGTCCTTGAGGCAGTAACAAGACCAAGCATTCCGAATGCTAAAGCTTTAGATCCAAAATGGATACAATGGGAAAATTCTCTTGCTGCAACAGACGTGAAACACGCATTTGATCCGAAAATGAAAAAACTAGAAGATCGGGAATACGAACATGAATGTCCTCTGTCAATCGAAATTCTGCCTCTCGAACAGTACACCTGTGTAATCTACACGGACAGATTTGCACAACAATACGTTGTGGAAAACCAAATTTACAATGCAGCATGCGCGATTGTTAAAGTTCGCTGGCGCTTAGGTAAATTCAGACCGATGATCACTAAAACTGAATCACTCAGAAACTGTACAGCTCAGCGAGCTGAAATAAGATCTTTAAAGATGGCTCTTGAGAATGCGGATCGCGAATTCCCCACACTAATAGTGTGCGATTCGTAATATTGCGTCCAGTCTTACAATGATTACTTGCAGAACTGGGTTCCAAACGGTTTCAAAGATGCAAAAGGTGGCACAATCAAGCATAAAAAACTTTGGGAACAAGTAGTTATTTTACAGAAAGAACTACAAAAGACTCACGTGATACATACACAGAGTCTTCAACGTGATGGCGTTCACGTTGCAGGGAATTCATTGGCTGGCAGAGCCAAAATGGCAGCGGTTCAACCGGCTTCCGTAGCTACAAAAAAGCGTTCTAGAGAACAAATAGATGGAGAAACCATGCTGGCAGTAAAAGCCTCATTAAAAGGCGACTATGCAGCATTACCTCTCAACTATCCACTCGACAATAGATACATAAGTGATGCAAACTCTGTTCCTTTTGCTCGAATCCCTGGAGTGGGGGACAGAGTAATTCCAAACACGAACCGGAGGGCTTAATTGATTTAAGAAGCACACATGGGAATGGGTCTGAGGCACCAAGAGATCTTGAAATCTCTAATAGAATTACAATCACAATACTGGTGGCCGGGGATGAGCGTGCAAATTTTGCAATGGATTGTCAGGACTGCAACAGAGATCGCAGTTGTGAACCGGACCAGACACCAGCCCAGACACCTCTATTAGACAGCATTAGGCTATCTACACGCAGACATCCACACTGAAAAATGCAATCCCATAATTATTAAGACGAGATTCATTTAGATGAGGCCCTAGCGCTCGGCTGACGCCAGAACTGTTATAGAAGATTTGCGAGTCTTTATCGGCACATACGCAATTGTCATGCTACATTCTGACGAGGGTCCTGCGTTTAGCTCTCGAGCTTAAAAGGAGGCCATGGCCAGCTTGGGCATTGCATTGCGGTACTCTAGTCCATTCCATCCCGAGGGAAATGCGTTAGTGGAGAGAAAAAACCGTCACTTAAAGCAATCTATAACAGCGTGGGTATTAGGTTCGGGTGACGGGTGGGTCAAACATCTAACAAG
The DNA here is from genome assembly GCF_964261635.1 of Lissotriton helveticus. Taxonomy (NCBI): domain Eukaryota; kingdom Metazoa; phylum Chordata; class Amphibia; order Caudata; family Salamandridae; genus Lissotriton; species Lissotriton helveticus. Next base: position 1,088,367,658 of record NC_136071.1, on the reverse strand, counting down.
TGTCCAACGTAGTCTTAATAATCTGCCAATAAATTATCTGGGGGGAATCACTCTGTATCAACTTTTGTTTGGTACTAGAATGATAATCGAAGACCTCGATTGTCAGACTTCAGTGGTAGAACAAAAAACCTTTGATATCAAAGATCGTTTGGCTGTTTTACAGGACTTAAATGAAACAAGAAGAAGTCTAAGTAACACAAAGCAAGAAAAACCACCTGTGCCAGCAAGACCTATCTGGATTCCAAAGATTGGGGATCTGGTCAGAGAAAAGATCGCGGTGAAGAAGGAATTTGGGCCTTCTTACAGAAAAACAGTACCTGTCTTAGCTATCAGCGGACCAAGATCAGTAGTACTACCGCTCCTTGCTGGTAAAAAGGAGAACAGAGTTGTATCAATCGACCTGGTAAAACCACAATCATGTGGCCAATAATAAGTAGTAGGCCCAGTGGACTCCGAAGAAGTAGCAGAAGACCAAACCTTGCTACAATTCAAGAGGTTCAAACTGAGAGACTAATCACATTTGATAAACCTGCAGTGAATAAAAAAGGACTATGCAACAAAGCCACGGAACTTGTGCCTCTTGAAACCCAAATTGCAACAGTTTGTCAAGAAACACCAATCTACAATGATGTAGCCTCTGACTACACAAATGCAAAGATTAATAAAAATCCGGAAGCAATTCCAACAATTGACAGAATTGCATCTGGCTACTTCATCAATTTCGATGACTTTTCTGATGATCCAAGTGAACACGAAGAAACGCCAGCAACTAAAACTTTCAAAGAAAAAATGACTTAACTCTTTCATCAACCCAAAGAAACATATCTGATTTCACCATGGATTGAATTATGGATTGTTTTAGGTGTACTTTTCCTCCAACTCTGGCTCATTTTGGTTTTAAGCTTGGGAAGAATGATTGAAGGAAAATATAGTACAATGGACACAGCAAGTCAGAACATCAACTTGGTCCTTCAACTTGGTCTTCTCACATTGAAAAAAGAGAGCTATCATCAGTAAACATCACAGCCATTCCTATACCTGGTGGTGTAGCATGGGACACTACTGATTACGACATATATGGCCAGGTTGAGCTTTTGAGATATCCACATCAGTTCAAGGTTTCATTAAGTGACTTTTTATCACCTAGTACTTTCTCTGATGATTGGGACTTTTAAAATATTAATAATATGATGTCAGATTTAGAAATGTCAGCAAAATGTACAGAACATGATTATTTAGAAGGCTCATCAAACTATGAAGAAATGTATTGCTTTAATCATTATGGGCATCACTATTTGCATAAATCTGCTAATCCTAGAAATGCTTTTAATTATAATCAATGGGAACATTGTCCAACACCGCCAAAAGGCAGTTCAAAAACATTTTATGAGAAATTCCCATACTTCTCAGGGTTCAACATCACTGATCCAGACACGTTTTATTTTAAAATGTTCAATAGGACAGGAATGAAAAACATGTTGACAAACACTAAATTGATATATTCCACAAAATTTTATGAAAAAATGTCTGCATTTGGTTTTTGGAAAAACAACATTGAAACAAAAACAATTTGGGGTACTAAAGAATGGGAGGTACAAAGTCTAGAATCATTATTTAGAGCCTGCATGATCCCAGAACAAATAATGTTCCTTAATGACACCATTCAACAAACAACCTGTCTTGGCCTAGCCAAGATAAAGGACTTAAACAAACCGTCTATACCAAAGCCCATACCTGATAGTAATAGCTCTACAGATGCGGAAATAGACGTATCCCTTATTTTAAAAGAAAACAGAACTAATCCTGATTGGAGAAAATGGTTGATCTGGCCTACAGACACTAATAACTGTCAAGATAGATTTCTGAATAAAAGACAGGAGTTCAAACAGAACAGGCCAGACCCAAGATATTCCCAGAGACAACATCCAGGGATAATTACAACATACAGTGTAGGGAAACTATGCCTCGAATGGCTACAGAAATCCAAACTGCCTGAAATTAAGCAACACTTGACTTTACTTAAAGAAGGTGCTGACTTGCGAGATTTCATATTGGGACCTCGCAAACAGCGTCAAAAACGTTTCATAAACGCCGGTATATACGCTGCTTACAATGAAGCTTGGAAAGTAACGCAAATTGAAACGGCTGAAAAAATACGAGAAATTGATCGTATTCATTTGGAAAAATCACTGTCTGTAGTGGACAATGGGTTAACAACTCTGTCCTCCAGAATTTATTCACTGGACAGCATTACATCATCTGCTATTGATATATTAGAACAGGATATGCTAATGTTACAACATGGCCAGTCTCAATTGCGTTCTATTGTACAGTTAGGCTGGACGTTGCAAAACCTCCGTTCAGGCTACGTGCCATGGCGTCTAATCAACACAACGTCATTATTTTCTATCTTTAACCTTACTGATAAACAAATCTCTTTGGCACAAAAAGGAGCAGACTATACGGTGCTGAACGTTGAAAAACTAGAAAAATTGCCATTGACAGTCTCTGAAAGACCTGTCATTGAATGGATAATACATGGCACAATTACAATTCCGATTACGACCTTTCAGTTTCAATATTGCCAAAAGCATATACCAGCAGGCCTGTATGAAAGGTAGGGTAAAGGTTATTCAAGTCGACCTGGAATCTACCTTATACACATAAATGTTACAGTGGGGGAAAAAATAGCTATTTCTTAGTGGTAATAACTGTAAAATTTCACTAAGCGGTACACTTCTGTGTCAAGGAATTAACTTTCATGGAGCCTGCAAAGGTTCATCAAATAACCTTTGATGCCACCTGCACGGCACCCCAGCTACACAGATAGAGCCTTTTTTCAGACAACTTTCCAACGCCAGTTACGTTATAATAAGTGACCGCAGCTGTTGTGGCATGGTGCCAGGATGGGCCTATCTCGTCAGTGTAACTTCCATGGTCACTTGCTGTATGCAAGTATTATATCCAAACAGCATACCAGACAAGGAGGCAACGATATGGCCTTCTCTGAATATGTCTTCTATTCGAATTGATACTTTAAGCAGAATGAAATCCATTCTTTTACAAACAACTGTGCCTTTAACCTCATCTAAAGGAACGTATGATCTGCAAGTTGCAAGGACAGCGGCAGAGATATATGCATTATTATCAACAAATTGCCCTGTGCATTTCCCAGAAATGTTAGGTCAAATTTTAAACATGTCTGATACCAATGGCATCGCACATGTATTTAAGACATTTTTTTCGGGACTATTAACACCTTTTGAAGCAGTCCTGAGCATCTTCCCGAATTTCGTGCACTCTGTGTTTGGTGGCCTGCCTCTCATCTTGGGACTCGTAGCAGGAATTTGTTTTTTGTTCCTTCTGCTCCGATATGGCAAATCCAGCCACAAACAAAACTCAGGCTACCATGGAAGAAACGATCCTTGCGATGAGATACCAAGAAAGAATAACTAAAGTACTCGGCTTAGCTCGGCTAAGAGATCTGAATACCACATGGTTTCTTTCATTCAGACCAATCTGGCGAGATTACATCTTACCTGTTCTACGATGCCTGCTATGCGGAGAAGAATGCGTGTTGGACGTCTGTCTCAAACTACCATCAGCAGTACCTTTGGATATCGATACTTTGCTTGGTTCGGTAACGGCTCATGCAACGTGTTGTCCCCAGCGGCTACCTATTCTGATGACGGCATTCATTGAGACCTCACCATTACAATTAGGTGACGGTGAGGTACGAGATGAAAGCGGCACACAGGTACCACCTTCTGTGACTATTGCTGATCTGAACACCCATGACAGCAATGCCTCTCATATCTGCACTATTTCTGCTTTTTCGGACTTGGTCCAACTTTCACCTACTGTTGTAGATGAATTCTTTGCCACCCTATCTGAGTTAATGTTCTCTCCTAACAACGATAATACATTTTGAGCACACAGTGTTCCCTGAACTCTGAATTCGACCTTCAATTTGGAAAAACAGAAACTTCTAAAAAACTGAGGAACTATTTTTTGCCCCTAAAGCGAAATTATTTTCCCCGTTCCCAATATATATACCTTTTTTTTGGCACATGTTACTCTGCTTAAAGTAGAACTATTCTTAGAGAACAAGATTTCTATTTTAAAAATCTAGAGACAATATTTTGATTCAGCCTCTAGCACATGTACAATCTTGTATAAATATGTGATGAAATGGTCTCGACCTTCTCTTCTGTATTAAGAGCCATTTCATGAATGTAATTTTCATGATTCATTCAGCCAATATTTAAAAGTACTATATATGCATTAACTGAATGATACCACTGCTTGAAAACGTACAGTATATTACTCATTTCTCGTGTATATACCATTTCAAATGCATTTTATGTATTTTGGGGTGGGATGGAAAACACATGCATAGTCATATGTTTAAAATTGCTTAGTATTTAGTAATGATGGACATTATACGTGGAGTGGGTGTTGTAAACGTATCTAGGACCCTATTTAAATGTTCCCGATTTATGCCCTTATGTGGTTATAACAAATCATATCCTTATAAAGACATAAGAATCATATCCATATTTAGTCATAGACAATGCAGTCCAAATGCGGCAAGGCTACTCCCATGGACTCCTAGAAAGCACAACGCGTTCTTAAACAAACCAAGCCTCCAGCAGTCCGGGAATTCCCCCTGCTTCTGTATTGATTTGTCCTAGAACTCCTGGAGTCCTAAAAAAAACTGCGAGTTCTTAGTGATGTCTTATGTCCAACCTTACGTCAAACTCGGCACCTTCCAGGTATAAATATACCAACAGCTGCCCTAGCAAGACACACAGTGGTTTGGAGCAGATCAGCTATCTACTTGCCCGACGCAATGCTGTGGCAAGTGCCGAAGGAAGCCGACCCTCTCATTGACGCACTGAGAGAGACGCTGTCTTTTCTCCTGCCGAGAAATCCAGTTCCAGTGTTTCCAGTCACCCTTGCGGGTTGCTGGGAGATCGAGTCCTGAGAAAGAGATACAAGACCTCCTTCATTCTATAACCAAGGTACGGAGATGATTAGATCCTTAGAGAATTCTTGATGCAGATTCTTGGCAAAAACTATCTTAACTTAAACTGCAGCTCACTTACTCCTTCCCACGTACTAGGCTTAGGTTAGGTACACCGGGGTAGGCGTATCTTAGAAGCACCAGTTGAGTACGTTTAGTCATGGTTTTATCTATGTATATATTTTAGTTATTTTAAACGCCGTATGGCTTATAAACCATACCACGCTTTTACAGTATTATTTTATAATATTCCTTTTACTGTACGCACTTTACTTTATGACAAGTATTGCAATTGTGGCAACTCACTTCTCTTGCATGAGAAAGAAGACTGTTCAATAAATAACCACTTTTATTGAAAACGCCCGTCTCTCTATTTCTTTGCGCTTCTGGTGAAACTAAGTATGCACGATTGACTGGGGGAAATAGTTATCTATTGTTTCCGCGACTCTGGAGATATACTCCTTATTCTGGAGGGAGCAAAGTTGTCATGTTTATGCAGTTGTCAGAAACGAATCCCTTCTTATCTATTCAGGAAAGTTAACACCTTCTTGTTTACTCGAGAACGTTTCTAGTGACCTCTGAGCTAGCTGGCATTCCTAATTAAGTCTAACATATTCAACAGAGACCTAGTCGACCTAAGTCCTAAGTCTAAACTATCGTTTATGTTATTCCAATGCACAGAGCCTATTGGGAATATAGGAACTACACTACAAAACCATACATATTTTCATAAGCACTATCACAGAATTCCAATTCAATTTGAATGTCAGGAGCCCCTGACTATTCAATCCCCCAAATGCACTGATAATTCTTCACCAACATTCATCCTCTTCGGGGTCTTATTTCCAAGGTCTATGTTGTATCTAGATTCAAGCCTACGGAGTTTTATCATCCTATCACCTCCTCTTACACTTGTAGGCACGGAATCCAGGCCATAATAACGTAATAGATCCCTATTACTATTGTGTTTCTCTGAAAAATGTCTGGCAACAGGGTAAGTGACATCACCCTTTGCTATTGCCCGCATATGTTCAAGGATTCTGATTTTGACAGAATGAATCGTGCTACCAACGTAGCGTAAACCACATGGGCACTGAAAACAATACACCACATAGTTTGTGGTGCACGTGAGAAACTTTTTTGTCGCTTCAGGCTTGGATAAACCATCTACATGAAAAGAAAGGGTCCTCTTACTTCCCATGCACGCCTTACATTTCCCGCAAGGGAAAAATCCCTTAAGCTCTCTTAAGGTTCTAGTGCTTTTAACTTCAGAGTGTAGATGACTTTGTACTAAAGTGTCCCTTAATGACCTTGCCTTCCTGAAAGTGACTAGTGGGGCACTGGGAATGTCAGATCCAATGACATTATCGGTTTTCAGGATATGCCAATGTTACTTCATATTCCTACAAAGCTGCATGGCATCACTTGAAAATGTTGTTATCATCCTAAATGTATTATTTTTACCATTTTCACTCTTCTGTTTGTCTGTTCTAGGTTTGTTCAATAAACTCTCCCTTGGTATGGCCTTGACCTTATTCAAAATCATTTCAAGAAGTTCTCCATTATAGCCCCTGGCAATGAAACTCCGAATACTGTCTTGGGTTGCTGTTTCAAAATCACTCTCCAAAGTGTTATTAAGTTTTAATCGCAGCTATTCCCCACAGGGGTTACTTCTTACCAGCCCTGAAAGGTGGTTGCTGGTCGCGTGCAGTATAGAGTTGCCCGCTGTAGGCTTACGATAAAGTGATACATTCAAGCAATTTCCGTTTACACTAACCTTGAGATCTAGGAAATTCACAGTATCTGAGCTAATGCTGCCACTAAATTCCAGGTTCACAACATTCCTATTTAGGCTGTCAATAAAGGCGGTCTCAGATTCAAGTGATGGATACCAGGTTTTATAGAGATCGTCGATATAACAATGCCATGAAATGACCTTACTCATATCAATATTGTCCGGCACCCTGGACACCTGCTCCTCCCACCAGCCTAAGAACAAGTTCGCATAACTGGGGGCAAAGCAGGTGCCCATCTCTGTGCCAGACACCTGGTGATAGAGCTCCTCGCCAAACACAAAGATGTTATTCTTTATACAGAACTCTGTGAACTGAAGCATCATGGAGTTATGCTCAGTATACTTCAAAGATTTCTTCCTCAAGAAGTGTGCAACTGCTTCTAGCCCATGTTCATGCCTGATTTTTGTATAAAGGCTAGTGATATCTAGTACAATCAGTGTATAACCCGGATCCCACAATTGTTTCTCAATGTGTATTAAAAAATCTTGAGAATCCTTGATGTAAGCAGGGAGAGTTTTAACCAATGGAAAAATAAATTAATCGATAAAAATGGACAAATGTTCTGTAAGACCTCTCTGGGAGGAAACAATAGGCCTCCCCAGTGGATTGTTCTAGTCCTTATGGATCTTAGGAATGTGGTAGAAGGTGAGTACCACAGGATTAAGGCATGGAATAAACAGATACTCCTCCATGTCCAGCATAGATCTGTCCAACCATGATTTAATCATATTGTGATATCTTTTAAAGCTGTCCATGTATACTTCCTTAGATATTTTACAATAGGTGCTCTCATCCAATAATTGCCTGAGAACTTCCTTGATGTAATTCTCTCTAGTTTGCAGAACCACGTTTCCACCATTGTAAGAAGGTTTGCAAATACACTTTTCATCCTTGGCCAAGTTCTCAATGGCTTCACGTTGTTCCTTTGAAATATTTTGTTTTGTGTTTATATGGGATAGTCGTCCTCTCAGTTTAAGCAGATCTTTGTTCACCGCCTCTGCAAACACATCAATGGCATCCACAGGTAACTGAGGTAAAAATTGTGAGGTGGGTTTAAATTGGCTTTCCTCCTTAATTTGGTCAAAGCCCAATTGTCTAGTTCGTAATGCCATATCATCCCCTTGCACAATTTCCTCCTGAGTCTAGGTGGTATTATCCACTCAAAGCGATTCCATAACTTCAAGGGCGGCCAGATCTTCGCCTGTCAAAAGATCGGTGGCTGTGGTTTTACTCATTTGTTTTCTTTGCTTGAGGAAGTTGGGTTTTGTCTTGAAATATTTATGGAGTTTGAATTTGCGAGTCAGTTTGAAAAGATCGATGCGGGTTTGTGTGTATTCAAATCTACTGGAGGGACAAAAAGTCAATCCGAGTCTTAACACTTGTTGTTCTACTGCAGACAGAACTTTTGGTGTTAAATTGATAATAGTCAGACTGTCTAATTCCATTTGTTTGTCCTCCTGTTGCTGGTAACTCTGCTTGGGGAGTTTGTTCCTTCGGCTCCAACCGCCCTCCTTGTTTTCCTTTTTCTTCCTCGGGTGGCCAACTCTTGCCCCCTCTTAGCCACGTTTGCCTCATAATATGAAACTCCTCCTGAAAAGGGGTTTTCTTAGGTCTTAAATTTACCCCTCCATCATCAGATGACTCCTCACCTGTGACCTCTGATTCTGATGTCTCAATTCTTACTGGGTTCGGTTCACTCTCTCTGGCCTTCATCTCTTTCAATAACAACACATTGGTTTTAAATGATATTGATTGACTGGGCCAGAGGATGACAACTAGGGGTGCTCACAGTTTGGAGAGTTACCCCCATAATGCAGATATGGGAGGGACAGTCAGGACAAAACTAAATAAGGATACTACAAACCCATTACATGGAGAGCCTTGGGGACCCGGCACTCAGGAGCATAGTCATGTATTTACTGTACCCCATAGTCCTTAATCTTGCCCTATTTCAGATAGCCTAGACAGACCTAACCAGGGGGAATTTGAGATAATCTCCTGGAACATAGCAGGCTTATGTGCTAAATTTAAAAAGGATGATTGGCTAGCCTATATTAAGAAATGTCAAGTTATTTGTCTACAGGAAACGTGGGAGGTGGAAAGTAGCGCGTTTCATTTAGAAGGCTATAAAATGTAATTCGTACCAGCACGTAAGGCCGCATCCGGGTGAGCAAGGGGAGGACTGATTACATATTTGGATCTTAAGTTACAGGGCAGATTGGCTGATCTGGGTTGGAACTCAGATTTTATGGAGGGATCAGATTTCATAATAAGGGCCATAAGTTACATTTTATTAATTTTTATAATGCTATCTTACCGGGTCACAGTATCATAAGAATGGATGAGCTGGAGAGCAGGTTGGCAGGCATACAGGATCAAGGGGCGCTGATGCCCCAGTTGGTGTTACTTGGCGATTTCAATTGCCATCTGTACCCACATTTGCAAGTAAATGGGAGGAATGGTCAGCCTGCACCCTGGAAGAGGGCCCGCATATGGAGCACACAAAGGAGGGAAGGGTGTTAGGCAAGTTATTAAGTACACATGCCCTCACACACAATATGGATCTGTCCAAAGTTGGGAAGGACAAAATGGCCCATCCAACCTTCAAAGGCAGAGGAAGTGATTCCATCATTGACTTTATCTTCGTCTCTAATACATGTAAGAAATGGATCACAGGCTTTGAAATATGTTCAAGTATTTTTAGTGACCATAACCCTTTATTCATGTCCCTCGTGGAGTTAAATCCTAACAAGAACTCACCTAGAGTGGGGGGGGGGTGGCGTGGTATGTTCCCAGATCCAAGGAGGAGGCTCAGATGGTCACAGATTAATGGTGAAGCCTTCTATAGAGCATTATTGACAGATGGAGATCGGCTCATTGTGGATTGCTTAAATCTAAAAGTGGAGGATGCCAAACTGGTCGTGGCCTTTGATGGTTTCGCCCAGCGAATTGATAGCCTACTTAGGAGTAAAGCACATAAAGCAGGAACGGATGACCCAAGGTGGTTTGACCATCAATGCTCCAATGCCCTGAGGGAGCTGAAATTAGTTTTAAAATCTTCCCCAAGAGACAAGACAAGGGAGACTTTATGTAGGGCACATTATAAACTGGCAGTAAATGACGCAAAATCAGCTTGCAACAGCAGGCGTGGGAGGACCTGAGGGAAGCAATTGACTCAAAGAACTCAACTGCCTTTTGGAAAGTTATAAACGATCCATGCTTCCAAGAGGCAAACAAAGCAAGGGTAGCAAACCATATGCTGCCGGAGTCATGGTATGAGCACTTCCATGGCCTTTATAATCACTGCCTGTCTGACGTCCAGTCCTAAGTAGAGGGGGGGGGGAGAATATTGTCCAGATAATTACCCTAGGTGAGATTAAGGCAGGTATTGAGGGCCTGACATGAAATAAGACCCCAGGTCCTGACGGGATCCCTCCCGATCTTTTCTTGAGCCAGGTAGATCTTTGGGCACCTATCCTGACCAGAGCCATTAATGCAGCAGTAGATGTAGGCATGCCATCATCCTGGTCCACAGCCACAATTGTTCCCAATTTTAAAAAGGGAAACAAGGACAGCCCACTCTGTTATCAGCCTTTTTCCCTAACGGATGAGTCAGTGAAAGTATTAGGAAGGGTTATCCTCAGCCCGTTAATGGACTGGGCTGATGACCACCACATAATCACTGACACCCCATATGGGTTTAGGCCAGGAAAGTCAACCACCGATCACTGTCTCAATCTATATTTATTGGTAGCCAAGTACACCATTGCCAGCCATGAAACTGTGTACCTGGCTTTCATGGACTTGGCGGCGTGGGAAGTTGTGGGCAATAATGGGTGTTCTAGGCGTGGACCCTGGATTGATTAATATTTTAAGAGTCCTACACCAGAAAACCACTGCTACAGTTAGATATAATCAGGAGGGAAGTACCACCGATCCTTTTCCGTGCTCAAGGGGGGTGAGACAGGGTTGCACCCTGGGCCCTTTCTTGTCCACCTTGTATATAAAGGGCCTGGATCAGGCTCTCAGCGCCCTAAGGGTTGATACACCACGGATTGGCTCAAGAGGGATCCCCGTCCTGCTTTACATGGATGACGCGGTTCTCCTCACGCTCAACCCAAAAGGGCTTCAGGGCTTGATAGACGGCTTTGTCTCCTTCATGGAGAACTTAGACCCGTCCCTCAACCTATCCAAGTCGTACATCATGGAAGTGGGGAAAAAAACCAAGTAAGAAATATGACTATCTGATTGGCTTTCATCACTTGGAAAAGGTGCACTTGTTCTCATACCTGGGGATTTTATTTGATACACGCATCATTTTTAAAGCTCTATTAGAAGAGAAATGCTGCACATTAGCTAGTTGCTCAGATCATGAACTTTGCACGAAGACTGGGTCGTTGGTCCCCGGAGCAAATTTTGAGATTATATAGTTCTATTTGCTGTGCTAAAATCCTCTATGGAAGTGAGGTATGGGGTTTCATTGACACACAGACAAGTATCTTTGGCGATTACTTAAAGTGCCCCAGAGTACACCATCCCACACTATTCATGAAGAACTTGGCATTATTTATGTCAGAGACAGGTTGGAAGTTAAACCTCTAACCTGTTGGGTTAAAATTTGGACAAACCCAGAGCAGATTATAACAGATTGCATTGCCCGTGACTGGGGGCTGAATATCCCATGGCTTAAGTATGTCAAGGAGACCCTAACAGGCATAGGTTGTGCAGACCTTTTTAATTACCCCACAAAAATGTTAATCTGGGAAAAGGCCCTGGTTAAGGATCGATTCCAGAAGCATGTTATTTCCCTTAGGGAAGACAGGGAGCTGGTCAAGCCATCAGTCAGAGCACATCTTCTGACTAAATCTTGTCTGGGTATTGAGCCTTATTTATCTTATTTTCACAATGCCCAAGACAGATTCATAATGACTGGTTTTAGGCTTAATCTGTTACACCATATACTAGCTGACACAGCAGGATACACTTGGTCTATAGAGTTGAAGGGCCCGTGCGGCTGCGACCATCGGTCTCCGCAGGATACCCTTCACTTTCTTTTATTATGTTCTTTTTATTCGCGTCCAAGGAGTTTGTTTTTAAAAAGTATCCTAATGAATGCTAGATTCAAACATGCAAAGGTGGCCCTGTTATTTCTGAAATTGTCTACAGATGTATTAACCCTGTTCGGCACTGTACATTTTTTAAGGGCAGCTCTGAGACTTAGAAATACAAGAGGTATCAGGTGAATAAATGTGGTTTGTGATGCCAGCTTGCTAAATACCCTAATAATGAACTGGATGAGGGGAGGGCCCTTCTAAGCATGGTGGAATTGATCATGCATGTATTCTATGCCGTTGATTTTATATATTTTCTTTTTTAACCCACTATGATGCACTCCAACCATGTCAATCTTTTAATGACCCTAAAGATGATTTTTATATGAGATGTGGCCCTTATCTGTGGATGGATTGTCCATGTATCTTTCTATCTGCCTGCTCAGTTTTTATATTATGATGTATTTTATCTGCACGTTTATGATATTTTTTTATGCCGAATAAAGTATTTTGAAATGAAATGAGTATGAAAAGGAACAAAAAGTCTGCAGAAGGGGTCTTTTGCCTTCCACTTCTGGTATGAAGGCTTTGTTGCATTTTGCTGTATCATGAACATGTCTGTTTGTCAAGCGCATGGTTCCTTGCGGCAGACTCGAGTCTTCTGTGTGCGGAGGCGAGGTAAGGCACTTTCTGTTTCTGACCTGGGAAGGTGGGTGACAGGTGGGTAAGGCTGCCCCGAGGGAGACAGTAAAGACAAATAGAGTGTCCCCAGACTGAGCCTGTGCTCTAGTTACCACTTGTTGAGCTGTGTCTACTGCCACAGTGAGCCTCAGGTGGCATTACCTCACAGCAGCCCCAGATTCATGCCCTTCCTCGAGCCGGCTGTAACATGTGCTGACCAGACAAAAAAAATGCAGTGCAAACACAATGTCTGGTCCTCTGCCTACGCAGGACCTTCTCCATGCTCAGGTCAGGTCAGTTACCCTACACGCATGTAACACAAAAGTTTGATTAATTCCGCCAGTAGGTAGAACTCAGTGGAATTCCCAAGAGTTCTTTGGTAACTCCACAGAATTCCACAGAATGAAACCCAGTGAGCTCCTCCCAACCCTAATAGATATCATTTTGTGTTTTGTGCCACCAGAGCTTCGTAAATATGCCCCAAACTGTTAGACTATCACAACAACAGCAACAACGGAAACTGAACTTGGTGTGATTGTTTAACCAGTGAAACATTCAGTGGCATATCCAGGTCATCCTTATGCCTATCAGTAGCAAAACAAGAAGGGGGCTAAAGGATCAAGGGGCAGAGTTCTATAACTAGCCTTACTCACTCTTTTGTCCTGGTGCGTCCAGTTTGTCGTTCCCAAAATTATCAAAAGTGCAGGGAGTTTCATCACACAACTGAGCTGTTGGCGTTTTTGTGAGGGTTCTGTTTCTCCTCTGTGTGCCCTACTATGCTCTCACACCTTGCCCACTGACTTACATCTCGTAGCCATCTAGAAATTGGGGTGGGGAGGTGGGGTCATGTTCCATCAATTCATAGACTGGTCGATTCTTTTGAGGCAAATGTATGGGATATTGTGGGCAGCTTGGGCAGATTGTTGCCAACACTAATAGTTATCCCTTAGCTGTGACAGGACTCAGGAATGCAGTGTAATTCACCTGAGACAATGGAATATCCTAGACTACATGCCCTGGATCAGATAACATCTGAAGCTTTTCTGGACACTGCTAACTCAATCTCTTCTTGCTCATCACTGGGCCCACTTTATCCTAAGATCTGGAAGATTATGGTTGTATCGCTCGCTAGCCCACTAAGGGACATATGTGACCTTCCTATAGCAAGGAAAAGGCCTATCTCAGACTTCCTGGAGCAACATAATCTTCTGAGCACTGCCCATTTGCATTTTTGCCCAGCTCATAGGACTGATTTGACATTGTTTTCAGTCTTAGATGACCTACAGATGGTGGCAGACAATGGTCCCTTTGTATCCTTATTGTTGTTAGATCTGTCTGCTGCTTTTGACACGGTCAATCATAACATTTAGGTCAACAGATTGGCCAATGTCACTATCAAAGGGAGAGCTTTGGAATGATGTCAATCATATCTTGAGAACAGATCTCAATTTTTTTTTCTCTCATCTTCCAGATCTGAATTCAAGGTAATCGGTCAAGGAGTTCCTCAGGGGTCCTCCTTGAGTCCGGCTATGTGCAAAATCTACTTAAGACCTCTCATTCAATGAGTTCCGTAATACAGAATTAAAATGATAAACTATGTTGATGATACAAGTGCACACTATCGGTTGAGCCATCTATCCCAACGCCTTATGAGGCCTTTCAGAACTACACGAAGGAAGTTTCAGCCTGGTTGAGCTGTAACTCTCTAAAGTTCAATGAGGGGAAAGCTGAAATATTATGTTTCTTCACCCGGAGGTTACCACCTTCACTTCCCGCTGACCAGTGTACTTCACGTAGTGACACAGCTCCGCTGGACACCATTTCTGTTCAGAATCTTGGAGTCCTTTGATACAAGGGATTATCCCTAACAATTCCTGTCAATAGACTATCCACCACATGGTTCTCTTCACTCAGGCTTCTTGGGAAAATGTTGCTGTTTCTGTCCAGCCCCACCCAATCCCTTTAGCGCAGTCAACAATTCTTAGCAGGATTGATTACTGCAATGCATTTTTCTGGGCTCCCCTGACTAGCTCATTAAGCACCTCCTCCGAATTCAGACTGTACCTGCCAGATTGGCTTTGTCTCGTTTTCCACAGTCATCCACTGCTGAAGTATTAGACCCTCTTCACTGGCTGCCCCTGCCAAAAAGGATTGCATTTATATCTTTTTGCATTGTCAACGAGAACGCCCCTCTATTTCTACAGTGGAAATTCACTCACTACTGACCTGCATGTCTTGCGTTCAGACAACATTGTTCTGTTAATCCTTCCAAAATGTATCTTGGGTGGCTCACTTTTGGAATGGGCTCTCACTTTTCCTGCAATTAGTTGAGGATTTTTTGACTTTTAGGACAACTTTAAAAACCTGGCTATATACATTGTAGAACTTAGTGTTATGGTTATTTCAATTCACATAATCACCAGTTTGTCTTTTAGGTATCAATTGAGCTTAATAAATGCTAGAACAACGGCAATAATAAAGTAATAATAATATTAAATATGGCTAAGCATCTTCGGGTTAGTATTCCTTTCCAGTTTTTTCGGGGTCTTGGGTTTGGATATAAACCCTGAAGGCAGGCCTCATGTGAGTGCAAATCATCCCTCATCAGAGCAAACTCTAAGTGTGCAATCACCAGCCTCCAGAAAGCATGAACCACCAGGCATATCCAAACCATTGTGAATACCAAAACAATAGTGAACTTATACTAAGGTTTGAGTTTTCCCTTTGTGAATCAGACCCTCATTGTCTATTTGCAGAATATATGTAGTCCCTAAGGGGATCTAGGATCCTGAACCAGTCCATTGGCAACTATGTAGGTACATTGATATTTTATGAAGTGGTTGCTGTAGTGCCACAATTTTGATCAGGACAATTTTATCTGTTACGGATAGTTTCAGGGACTGTAAAAACTCCATACTACCCTTCAGGGATTGTATAGCTAGCCCCACATTTCCTGAAAATGTCCCTTATGCCTGGTTTAAATTCTCACCCCAGGTATTAAAACATATCATGTGCCAACGTGATGTTCCGGGTTGTCAGAACTCCTGGGCCTGACTTTATGAAACTGTCTATAATGCACGTGTTTTTGACCAATTTATATAAGAAACCCGATAAACATCTTGAGACATTTTGATTGTGGGAGGGTACCCCTTCACTGTGTTCCTGAAAAACAATAACATGACATCTGCATAAAGCAATATCATGTTTCTGCAGGCTGAGAGCGGGATTCCTCTGTCCCTATTTCTTGATCGTAAGTGCACTGCAGAAGGTTTTATCATTAAGGTGAAAAGAATGGAAGAATAAGAATTGTATTCATCTAATCCAAGCTATCACAATGTTTACATGTTTGAATGCCTCACATGTGTCAAACATTTTTTCTAAATCCACGGCCAACACCATAGTAGATTGGCACATGATGGATTGTGTTTCTTACATTATCCTTATAAAACAGTTGACATTGAGAACAGTATTTCTAGTAAGTATAAACCCAATTGGACTATGCTTGATTCATGATGTCGTATGGGGTTGTAGCCTCGTGGCAGTACCACACTGAGAATCTTGCAATCAAGATTCATCATTGATTGTGGTCTATGTTAGGCTCTGTCAACTGGGTCCATGTGCTGCTTAGGTATAAGGACCTCCCCAGTAGTACCAGGAATGCAACCCTCCTCCCATTCCACTGTGTACAACTTAAGCAACTAGGATGCCAACAATCTGGCGTATGCTAACAGGACATCTGTCCCAGGGGTTTTCCCACTGACCAACAACCCTTTTCCCTCATGATTCTCACCAGCTGTAATAGGGGGGACCCCAATCTGTAGTGCCACTGTATCCAGGAATCTTTTCAAGGCCAAACCATATATGAAGGTCACTATCTCAAGGCCTGATCCTAAATATTTGCCCTGTAAAAATTCTGATAATAACTGAAGAAGGCAGCAGTAATGCCAATCTGGTGCTGGTATACCTATCTCGGAGCAGGGCATATTTTGGAGATGGGCATCCTTCCGCCATTTCGCCTGATAAACCAGGCCAACAGATGACCCAATCTCTCTGCTTCAGAATGTGCTTGAGCCAGATTGTTATAATGATCAAGGCATTACTCTCTACCAATACAACATATCTTTCTTTCACATTCAGTAGCTCTTGTTGCAGGGATTCTGCCCAAATCCTGACTAGCTCATAGTGCTTTACCCACCCTCCTAACCTTTCCAGAGTAACAGGTAAGTTGACATACCAGAACACAACACTCTAGTTTCCTCAGGGAACCATGGTAACATGTCATCACCTTTCATTCTTACACTCTGAAATGTCCATAATAAACAACTGAAAGACACAAGGAAAGTTTATAATATTTATTGAAAGTATCGTGCTCTATCATGTAGCAACTGTGCTACAATTTGGAAACATAGGCAACTTAGTAACGCGATTAGCATTATCAGTAGAGTGTACACAATGAAAATCCGTATCATGGAAAATAATATATTTGCCTAAGCCTAACCTCACTACGTGAGCACAATGATAAATTACAGATCTCTGGGATTATGGCAGGGCTCTATACCTGGCACTTGCGGTTAGCAGGTCTGCATCTCAGATTGCACAAGGTTGGCGCCTTGGTGAGGGCTACTTCAATGCACTTCAAGACAAACGAATGAGGGGTGTCATAAAACCAGTCCATAGCCCCAAGTGCCAGCGCTGCTGCCACCAGCGTGGCATCTTGGGGTATAGAGTGATTCAATATCTATCATAACTAGATATTGATTATCAGAATTGAATTCTACTGTTTTTAAGATGTTCAATATATCAGTTTTTTCTTCTTTTTTTCTTGAATTATATTATGTTCTTACTTTATTTCTTTTATATTTTCAGTATCCTTGTGCCTGATTGTCGGAATACGTGGCATCCTTGCTCGTCCTTTTTGATCTGAATTAACCTTTCCATATAATAGGATTTCTAATGAAATTACAGGTAATAATTAGTACCTACAATGAGATTGGGCATTAGCAGGCAGTACCTATGGGGACTACAGTTATGATTGATTTAGGTATTATCTGACTGCATTTTCATCAATATCCATGTCTTAAGGTGATATAAATAGATGTATACAATTAAGGCGAATATTACTAGTTTGTGTCTCCTTTCTTAATTTTTCACCCTGCCCATGTTTTGATCTTGTTTTTTTATTAAAGATGTCTATTTTATTAGTTTTTTTCTATAGTTTGGCTAAAGAGTGAAATAAGATACCTGAGGTACCTAGGGTTTTCGATTAGTTATGAATGTAGCTATGTAAATTATTACACTGTAAATATGTATAGACTACACTAGTAGATGTATATAGCCTCTTTTTTTCTTGTATAGGATGCATGCACATAATGTATATAAATTCTGTGGTCACAATTTTATCTCATGATAGGAGATGTATGAGCTGTATGTTTTGATTTGTTGGATCAATCACTCATTGTTTATGAATTTTCTGTTCTGATAGGTTTGATGAAATTCCAACCGTTTAGATACCCATTATTAATAGCTATGTCCTATGTTGTTTTGATTTCAGTACGTTAAGACGGTGACCTGATGAAGGCGATCTTGCCGAAATACGCGTAGTCTTACTACCGCCTTGCCATCATCATTTGTGTCTAAGTTTTAGTTTGTACTGTGTCTTAGCTTTGTATATTTGCTTCAATCAATGGAAAAATAATGTCTGACAAAACTGTTTAGCAATATCATTATACCAAGTTTTAACAATTTCATAATTTTCTGCTTACAATAATACATTTAAATATGATTTACAATTTGATTTCTCAAGTATGTTATGTTTAGGCCATAGCTGTATGATATTAGTTTTTTTGGTTTCTTCTTTAATGATTTACAGCTATTTGACCAAGCTATAGACCATTACCTAATACAATATATCAGTCTTGTCCTGTACAAAAGAGGGTTGATTGATGACCGATTCCCTCAGAAAAAAATCCGCAAATTGGGCCAGGGGTTCTAATATTGACTGTATCCCCGACACAATTGGGCGGCCTCGGGGTGGGCGTTAGATTTTGTGAATCTTTGGCAAGATGTAAAATGCCGGTATCCTCGGTTTCTGATTGATTAAGAAATCCACCTCCTTCTGGGTGATCCACATCTTTTCCAACGCATCCACCACCAATGCCTTGATGGTATCTTGTAAGCCTGGTGTGGGATCTCTCACCAGCGGATGGTAATTGGTACGAGAACCCAACAACCTAAGCACCTCTGCTTCGTAGTCGCTGGTGTTAAGCACTACTACAGCCCCACCCTTGTCGGCTGACATGATTGTAATATGCTTGTTTTCTTGTAGTGATTTTACAGCCATCCAATTGTCCTTGCTCATGGTATTTTGATGGGCAGGTACCGAAGATTGCTCTAGAGCTTCTAAGTCACGTAATACCCGCTGCTCAAAACTTCAACCTCAGGTCCGACTGAAGAATTTGGTGGGCAAAAGTGAGATGGTTTCCACAACCCAGCAGAGAAGACAGACTGAGTCTCCTTTTCTCTGCTGATGAAAAACTTATGAATCTTAATCTGTGGGTGGGCCTTTGATGGTAGTGTATTAGACTATATTTTTAAGGATACACCACAACATTGGAACCATATGGTATTAGAGGGAGTTTGTGGACAAAGTTGCGATACCCCTCATATGTTGAAAATATATACCTTGGTGTTTTGATTTAGGGACAGTCCTTTGGTTGATTTGAAATGACATGCACTGGGTACCATATACTAGGGTCTTGTTAGTAAGTCAGTCTCTGCCAACTGGGGTGGCCAATCCAACATACACTTTGTAAGGAGTTAGAACACTGGCACCGTGGTCTGGTTAGCAGGTCTCAGTGCACCCCACAATGTGGGGGTGAGCATGCAAAAAGAGGCTTTTCCTTACATGGCTTCCCTTCGGGAGTTACTTTCAAATGAGTAACTAACCCTTGTCCTGGTGGTTCTAATTATCTAAGTGGAAAAACTTGGAAAGGCCAGCTGCATTGACATGGTCAGTCGCAGGTCTAAATTCCACTGATTAGTCCATACCCTGCAGGGAGATGGACCATCACAATCAGTTTGGGCTTTTCTCCTCTCATCTGCATTTGCCATTTGAGAGGCCTGTGGTCTTTTTGAACTCTGAAGTGAGTCTCATACAATTAGGGTCTCAGGTTCTTCAAGGACCAAACCAGAGCAAAGTCTTCCCTCCCAATGGTACTCCAACGCTGCTTGCTGGGGTGAAGTTGCCTGCTGATAAAGGCAACCTGTTGATCCTGACCCAGGTCATTCACCCCAATCTCATCTCATGTTCTGAAGCACCTGTTTGGACAACAAACACCTTGCTAAAGTAACGTGCCTTCAGGACAGGTGCTGACCACAAAGCTTTTTGGAGGTTAACTCTCTTGAGGGTGCCACAATGGTACAATACCCTTTTCCAAATCTTCTTCAATATATTATGAGGCCGAGAAAGGCCCTGACCTGTTTCTGTGTATAAGAAGCTTCCCAGACCATTTATTGAGTTTTGCTTTAAGAAAACCCGCATAGTTACAGCATATGAATCGGAGATGAATGTATATTGGGATTATTGATAGAAACATTACAGCATTTAGGCACATAAATCAGAGTGCAGATGATTTCCCACCAAGTTGTACAACAAGCAATCTCATTGCAACAGAATATGCATATTGCAGATGAAACGTAAGTTTTTTTAGATCAAAAAGTTCTTAAACCTTTACCCAACTAACCTCAGGTAGCTGTTACCCAAAACACCCATCCCAGACCAGATGATGCATATAGCTGATCAACTGTACGCCCCATAGTTCTTGATTTTACAAACTCCCATTCAAGAATTCTTCCTATAGTATTCCACTGTATTTGCCCCTTAAAGAAGAGAGCGCGGCGTCATTCTCCCACTGAGTGTTGGTGTCTTAGTCTATGTATTGTCTGCTGCTATATCAGGGTGTGTAGCCATCTGGAGAGCCACATAGATGAAGTTCCAGCTATCTGAGATGGGACATTTTCCTAGCCCCAGTGTATCCTCCCTGCAAAGAGACACACACACCCTCTGCTTTGGCCCAGTTCAGGAAGGAGCAGGACCAGGCCTGCAAGGGTGGTGGATCATTGGATTTCCAGCTCTTTGTTATTACCGTTTAGCCACCACTAGCCCCAGACCTGTGGCTCTGTGTTTTTTTATCTCTCTTGAACAGCCCTAATATGCACACCTACCCTGTATTAGATAGTTGTTGATCTGTGCAGTAAGCTAGGTGTTATGTATACCCCTGACCAGTACCATTGCAGTTTAGGGCATGACCATAGCATAGACCTCTGACATCCTGGTCAGGGACCTGCTCTCCCACCGCAGCCTCGCTGTTAAGTGCAGCTGGTCCGTGCACTGGTCTCTGCCTGGTCAGGTAGGTGTTCGAGACCCTCCTCAACCCGCATGCTCCTACCTGCTCCTCATCCCTGCTGGTCAAGTGGTAGAGCCTTGCACTTCTGCTGGCCGCTGTTGTGTGTCCCTGTGTTTGTAATGTTTTTCTGTCTTTCTGTGCCAGTTTTTCTGTCTTCCTTCTAACCTCTTCACTGTATATTCTGTCTTGTCATTGTACCTATGCCTGTGTGTCAATTAGCCATTTTTCTGTCTTCTGTGCCCTTTTGCTCTCCGTGCCCAACCTGCCGCTGCTGCCCCCGTGGCCCTTTCTGGTTCCCGTACTTCCCTCCGATACATAATGGTGGCCGCTGCGTAGCTGCCCAGCGGCCGCCCAAAGGCAAGCCTGTCTGCTCCTGTCCGCGACCCGACCGCGGCCATTGCCAGTTACCCTGGATCTACAACCTCCCACTGCTAAAACTCCGCTGCCCTCCTCACACTCAACCCCAGAAGTAACATCAAGTGCCAGCGGTCCACGCCGAACACCACCCACTGCCAGTATTCCTGCCGTCACTGCTATGAATCCTTCACCGCGGACCGCACCCAGGGGCCCTCGCAACAAACGCCAACAACACCGAAAGCCCTGAAGAGCATCCTTCTCGACATGAGCTCCCTGCACCGACATGCCATAGAGATCTGGGACTTCCTCAACACCCTCTCCCCAGACGTCGCCTTCTTTACAGAAACCTGGACCACCTGAACCACCGCCTCCTCTGCCCACAACATTGCCACTGCCATCCCCGACGGATACAAGATCCAGAGGGAGGACTGGCCCAACCGCCCAGGAAGAGGACTCACCATCGTACACAAGAGGTCCCTCCGACTCTCCACCTCCACCACGAAGGACTCCTTTCCCACCACCGAGCACCTTTACTTCCAGATCCAGACCAGCCCCAGAACAACTCTCAGTGGCACCCTCGCCTACAGAGCCCCCGGACTCTGCCCTTCATTTACCAGTACCGCCGCTGACCTCATCGCACCCCACGCCATCGCCTCCATGGACTACATACTCATTGGGGACCTGAACTCCCACCTGGACAACCCCAGCGACCCCAACTCCGCCACCCTCCTAGACAACCTCACCAACATCAGACTGAAACAGCTTGTCACCACACTCACCCACAAGGTAGGACACACCCTCGACCCCATCTTCGCAGGAGGAAACAACATCCACTTCAGCCACACTGCGTAAACTTCCACATCGAGAAACCCACTCTGCCCAAACCTGCACTGCACTCCCACAAAGGCACTGAGGAACAACTCACCTCCACCCTCAACCACAACGCCCCCACCACGTCAACCGATGCCAACCTCGCAGCCAAAGGACTCCACAGATGGATTTCCAGCTGCGCGGACAAGCTTGCACCACAACGCAACCACGACAGACAACGTCCCAGGAAAGCCTCCTGGTTCACCGCCAATCTCCAAGAATCCGGACACACCTGCAGAAGTCTTGAGAAGAACTGGAGAAACACCAAAACACCAGAAGACCACACCACCTACAAAAATGCCATGATGGAATACCACCAACTCATCAGATCCACCAAAAAGACCTTCATCCAAAACAAGATCCTCGCCAACACCGGCAACTCCAAGCAACTCTTCAGCGTCATCCAGGAGTTCACAAAGCCTCCCAGTGCAACAATGGACATCACCCCTTCCCAGGACCTCTGCGACAAGCTTGGATCCTACTTCCATCTGAAAATCAAGGCACTCTACGACAACTTCAACCCCACTCCGAAACCACTTCCTGCTCCAGCAGCACCATTCAGCCCACCATCTCCGCCTGGATCACAGTCCCCACCGAAGACACCACTTCGACCATGAAAAGCCTCCACTCAGGGGCCCCCACAGACCCCTGCCACCCACATCTTCCACAGAGCCACCCCCGTCACCTCTCCCGAACTACGACACACCATCAACACCACCTTCAAGACCGGCATCTTTCCAGATGACTGGAAATGTGCAGAGAAGCCCTCAGCAGATCCGACTTCAACAACTACCGACCCTTCTCCCTCCTCCCCTTCGCGGCCAAAGTCACCGAGAAGACTGTCAATGCACAACTAACCAAATTCATCAAAGAAAACTCCATCCTCGACCCCTCCCAATCCGGATTCCGCAGCAACCACAGCACTGACACCGCTCTACTCGCCGCCACAGACGACATCTGCACCCTCCTCGACCAAGGACACACCACGGCCCTGATCCTACTCGACCTCTCTGCAGCGTTCAACACCGTCTTCCACTACACACTCACTGCCAGACTCCAGAACACCAACATGCAAGGAACCACCCTCGACTGGATCTGCTCGTTCTTCACTGGCAGAACCCAAATAAACAGACTACCACCTTTCCTTTCTGAACCCACGGAAATCAACTGAGGAATGCCCCAAGGATCATCCGTCAGCCCCACACTCTTCAACATCTACAGGGCCCCCCTTGCCACCATCGTCGGCCAGCACGGACTCAGCATAGTATCCTACGCTGACGACACCCAGCTCATCCTCTCCCTCCCCAAGGCCCCAATCACCACCAGACTCAACTTCCAGGAAGGAATGAAGAACTTTGCATCCTGGATGAGCAGACACTGCCTGAAGCCTTGTCTTCAGACCCTCCCCCTCAGCATGGGACAACACCTGGTGGCCTACGGCCCTCAGCAGTCCCCCCACACCCACAAACCATGCCCGAAACCTCAGCATCGTACTTGACTCCTCCCTCTGCATGACACAACAGGTCAAGGCCGTCAGCTGCAGCTGTTTCAACACCCTCCGAATCCCCTGAAAGAACTTAAAGTGGATCCCCCCAAGTCAAAGAAGGCTGTCACGACACACAGATAACCAGCAGACTGGACTACGGAAAAACCCTCTACGCCGAGATCAACAAGTCTCTACTCTGCAAGCTCCAGACCATACAGAACACCGCAGCCAGAATCGCCCTCGGCATTCCTCGACAGGAACACATCACCCAACACCTACGGGTCCTCCACTGCCTCCTCATTGAGAAGAAAGTTAGTTTGAAGATACACACCCACGCCTACAAATGTCTCCACAACACTGGACCCCAATACCTCAACAAGAGGATCTACTTCCACGTACCCAAGAGAAACCTCTGATACCCCGACCTCGCCCTCGCGGAAACCCCAAGCATGCGCAGAGCAAGAACAGGTGGAAGAACCTTCTCCTACATCGCAGCAAAGGCCTGGAACAAGCTCCCACTCAACATCAGACGCGCCCCCTCCCTGAAAATCTTCAGGAAGTCACTCACGACCTCGCTTTTTGACTGACAGTGAGCAGCGCACTCCCGCAGCGCCTTGAGACCCTCACCGATGAGTAGCACACTTAAAATTCCCCTGATTGATTGATATGCAGTAGATCCGTATCCAGACAGGTACATCGAGGCCATATCATGTCATGCTGAGGTATGCCCGTTGTACTATGTAGTACTCGATTCATCTGAACCGAGCATTATGTAGGACATATGTGGGACTTGCCAGGATTGTGCTCCACTCTGTGTCTGTGCATGGGTGTCCTGGGTCAAATTCCAATTTAGTGTGTAGAGAGATCAGGTCCCATGCAGTGTATAGGCAGAATGCATCTGCAAACAAAACAGTTACGTTTTACCCTCTACCATAACATGAATTTATTAAAGTACGAGGTTCATCTGTAATTCTTGTGTTATGTCTCCCCATCTGTGACTTATTAGACTGTTCCACGAGGCATGCGTGAGTGCCCAGGGGACAATCCTTCTTCTTGTGTGAGATCATTATACGTCATAAGTGCTCCATCTAGATAAAGATATCCCACCCAATGTAACCTCACTGTGTGCCAAGTAGTGAGATCAGTCAGAGTAGTTATCCCATCACCTCTGGGTGTACCAAGTAGGGGAATCACTGGAGCGTATGGTCTAACGTTCCTGGTGAGGAACAATGACCTCCGAAAGCATCAGTAAGCCACCTGCAACTTCAGGGGGAGAGGTCCAGCCTTCCCACTACAAGGGTGAAACAATGAAAGAGCAGTGCTAACCATGTGCGGAGCATCCTTGCTCGCTGTGTCTGACAGATGCTAATCCACCACCCAGCTGGTCACCCACTGTAGCTGAGATGCTAGATAATATGTTCAAAGTTAGGTACTGCCAACACCCCCCCACCCATCCAATGGCAAATATAACTTTGTGAGTGCCACTCTACATCATGTCTTGGGGCATTCGCCCTATGTGTCAGAAGAAAGAAGGCGGTAAATAGAGCTGTAGATAAGCAAAGTAATGTAGGAGACAGTGAAGTACCACCATCTTAATAAGTGACACCCTGCCTGCTACTGAAAAAAAGTAAGTGACTTCCAGAACATCATCTGCAATGATAGCAAGTGAAGGGCCCATGTGAAGTTTCCATCAAGGCGGTTATGATTGTCAAGGTATACGCTGAGTCCCAAATACCGGAACATCATCGGTTGCCATGTGATCACAATTCTGTCTATGGTAATCAATGAGTCAGTTGTGTTAGGATTGAATGGGAATAGACATGACTTCCCCAATTTACCTGCAGCCCTGAGAGCCGAGCAAACAGATCCTGTGTGTTGGATATAATATCCAGGATTTCCCCTACATCTTTTATATATAATAACAAGTCATCTGCATATAAGAAGATTGCATGTACCTCGTATCCCATATGAACATCCCACCGGGTTGCCGATGTCCGCATTGCCATGGCTAATGGTTCAATGGTCAAGGAAATAAGGAGAGGGGAGAAGGAGCATCCCTGCTTAGTGACCCTCCTAACCGATATAGGTGGCCAGTCCTAACTCTCAAAATCGGATTATCATACAGCAACTTTATCAATGTCATGAAATAGGGTTCCAACCCATAGCAAGGCAAGACACTAAAGATAAATGGCCACACCACCATATCAAAAGCTTTCTCTACATCAAGTACCATACACCCGGAGCAAGGCATAACCTGGGGAGCATATTGCATCATGTGAAATGGTCGGCTCAAGTTGAGGGTAGTGGATCGATCTGGGACAAACTCATTCTGATCCTCATAATTGAGCTAGGGCACTAGCAGTGCCAGCCTCCCTGCGAGAATGCTGGTCAATACCTTGTAATCCATATTTAATAGCGCTAGCGGACGGTATGAACCAGGCTGCATGGGGTCCCAGTCTGGCGTTAACAATGTGACTAACAGGGCTTCACACATAGAGCTTTGCAAACGTGATAAATGCTTTGCCTCATCATAACCCTTCTGTTGCGTTGGTGCTAAAAGGTCTGAATAAGCCTTGTATATCTCAGAAGGCCTGGCACCTTTCCTGAGGCTAGGGATCGAATAGCTCCTCATATTTCCTCCTGTGTTTTAGGCGCATTGAGGTCCTTGCGTTAAGTCAGGTGTAAGAGCAGGGTGCAAGAGACCATCTAGAAAACTATTTAGTTCTGAGTCAGAGGCCTCCGCAAATGATTGGGAGAGTGATGTAAAGTGGAGAACTAGCTTTTCATGTATGTCATGCTGGGTATATTTCATCAAACCGGTGGAGTGACCGCAATGCTTTGATGGGATTGCTCAGTTTTTGCTGTGTAATTAACCAAGCAAGCATGGTGCAAGACCCACCCACCTGTGCGTGTGTCCTGGCTGAATGTGCCACATAGTTAAGGCAACCCAACCTTTCAATTAGGGATATATGCTGCCCTCGCTTTTAACAGTTCCAAGGAGCGAGAGGTCTCTAAGTACAGGTGTGCTTCCAATGTCAATAACTCATGCTACAGTTCTAGGAGCACATGCTCCTCCTGTTGTTGTATCCCACATCTCAACCCCAGGCAACTGCCTTTGAGTGCTACTTTAAACACTTCCCATTCCAGTAAAATTTAAGACGTCATGCCTGCATTCTGCTCAAAATATTGCTCTGCAGCAGAGCGAAGGGATTCACGGAAGGTCAAGTCTTCAGCATTTTATGTTGTAACCACCGTATTGGAATTGGGTAGGGTTGTATATCCCACGCCAGGGATGTATACTGCGGATTATGATTCGAGTTTGTGCAACCTAAATATTCTGCCTGTACCACATATGGCAGCAGGTTATATGTCCACAATATCATATCAATGCGGACATACAGAGTGTGTGGTGCAGAATAAAAGGAGTACACTTGTGTGTCAGGGTTGCGGTCTCTTCAAATATCTACCAGTCCCCATTTGCAGGCCCAGCTCTTCAGCAACGAGGCCCCTATGGACGCTGTTGTGCCCCTCAATGGTGAGAATGAGCGGTCCAGGGTTATGTCCATCACGTTCTTGAAGTCCCCCTATTACCCATGGCAGGTCACACCATTTAGATAGAACTGTGAAGAGTTTAACTCAGAAAGGGCCCTGTTCTGTGTTAGGTGCATAGACGTTAGCAAATAATAAACATCAACCATCCAGCCTACTCTTTAGAAAAACATACCTCCCCTCCACATCCATCTCCGCTACCTCTATTAGAAGGGGGTACCAGGGCGAACCCAAACCAGTACACCGCGAGTAAATACAGAGCAATTTGTAACGAAAATGTGACCCCTCCACCTACGTCATAGATTATTTGTCTCCAGGTGTGTTAGGTTAGTCTCCTGCAGTATAACTATTTGTACATCATGTTGTTTCAGATAGGCATAGACTGCCTACCTACGAGCAGGGGTGCATAGCCCTCAAACATTCCATGTTATTATGTGTTGAGATGTCATGTCCGAAATCGGTTTCTGACATAAATTGGGAGGAAGCGCATATTCATGTGTAATCATAATGAAGGGTATTGTCTGAGATCAGAGCTAGTCAAGTCTAGTACCACCTGGGCAAACTCTTCTTAAAACAAAATGCCAACATGGCAACCTATAATACCAAAAGAACATACCTTACCATCCTAAGGGCCTGCCCAAACCTATAACTGTTTTATATATGAACTAATTAACCCTTTTTAAGAAGCGTGAATGTGAGGGGATGCGGCTTAGGAGCACAGTCAGATGCAGTTTATTCACCCAGTAATGAGACCAAATCAAAAGGGAAACTGTCTGTAACCTTCTGATCAATTACAAGAACAATGAATGTCCAGGCCATCTCTGAAGCCAGACACACCCCTAGTTTGTCATCCCTTTGCTTCCTATGGAGCACCAATATCATACCCCATCCCCTCCACTATGATTCCACCAATTATTTATTAAGATGCACACAAAGCCATATCAACAAGTGGCTGCCCCATGAAAGGATATGTTATATACATCATATAATCCCTTGCGATGTTTGTGGAGTAACATCTGGCAAAGTCAGAGAGTTAGCATCAGAGGGGTATATTGCAGAGGAGCCCACATCATCAGTGGACCGAGCAAACATAATTTCTCTGTCAGAGTCTTTGGTCAGATCAGAAATCCATTGAGCCTCCCTAACTGCTCGTTGGCGCTCCTTAATTGTTTGTTCCAGATTTGGTACAGCTGTCAGTTTGAGTGCACGGGTTCTAACTCGTCATTTACACCTTTCTGCGATTTTCATAGCATCTCCGGCGCACTTCTCCTGTCAGCTGGTCTGGGGCATTAGAGTTGTCCCAATGATTCCAGTCAATCCCAAGTGTCTTGTGGAGTTTTAAAGAATCAGTTTTTCTATCCGCCACTATACGGAACCGAGTGGGAAATATCAGAGAATATGGGATTTCAAGTTGTCTGAGTTGTTGTTTTACAGCTAAGAAAGAGCTTCGCTGATGCTGCATCCCTGTGGTGTACTCTGGAAAGAATATCACATTAGCATTTCCCACGCAAACTACCTGCAACTACAGAGTTTCCCACAGAATAGAGTCTCCGTCACGATACTTAATGTTAATGTTAATGTTAACTAGACTTATATTGTGCACAGCTACCTCAGAGAAGAGGCGTTCCTGTGCTAACTGCAGAGGAACGTAGAGGCTAAGAAACTTGGTGGATCGGCGGAGAGAGAAGAGCACAATAGAAAGAGGGATTAGGCAACTGGGAAGAGGTACGTCTTAATGGCTTTACGGAAGGCCAACAAGTTATTCAGACTGCGAATCTGAGAGGGCAGGGTGTTTCATAACTTGGCTACCAAAAAACAAAAGGACTGTCACCCGGCCTGGAGATGATTCACTCGAGGGACCACAGCCAAGTGTTGCCCCAAAGAGCGCAGCTGGCATCTAGGAACATAAGGCACCAGCAGATTGCCCAGAAGCCTGGGAGACACAAGCTTTAGAATTTTAAAGGACAAACAGAGAGCCTAAAATTCGAGCCTTTTAGCCACGGGCAACCAATGTACCCGCCGGGTAGCACCAGCTGTTGAGCAGCTACGTGGGAGCCCCAACAAGGCTCTGGCGGCAGCATTTTGGACACGCTGCAAGCGCACTTCCTCAGCCTGACTGGCCCCAAGGAGAAGCGAGCTGGCATAATCCTGTCTCGATAAGATGGCCGCTTGAACGATTAGCTGACGTGTAGGTGGATCAAAAAAGTCCAGCATGGGTCTAATTCCCAGAAGAAGGCCGAAACAAGTGCTGACCGCTTTCTTGGTGTGATTTTGGCATTAATGTAGGTCATCCACTAAGCGACTGGAGCCAGACCACTCCTAAACTCAGAAGCGTCCCGCATAGAGTCATCGCAGAGGGCCACAACCAACTACGAATCATCAGCATATGAGAACATAGTAGGGTCTCTAGCCACCGTAGCAAGGGGTTGAATGTACAGATAAAACAGTACAGGACTCACAGCGGAGCCTGAGGCCCCCCTTACCCGATGGACTGGACACGGGAGAGGAACGGAGGGGCAGTCACTTGGAATGTTCTCCCTGACAAAAAAGATCGAAACCATTCCAGAGCTAGGCTTTCAATACCCGGCTCCTCCAGATAACGTAAAAGAATCTTGTGGGAGACCGTGTCAAATGCGGCACTGAGATCGAGCAATATCAGTGCCGCAGTGTGCCCTGTGTCGAGAATGGTCCGCAGATGCTCTGTCACAGCCAAGAGAGCAGTCTCCGTACTGTGACCAGGGCGGAAGCCATTCAGGGAGGGATCCAGGGTCCTGTTAATATTCAGGAACCTGTTAAGATGTTATCCACAGGGGCCTCAGCGATCTTAGCTACCCATGGCAGAAGGGATATAGGACAAACATTTTCCAGCTTAGCCGGGTCCAGCAAAGGTTTTTTAAGTAATGGAACCACTATGGCCTGCTTCCACAACTCAGGGACCACAGCTGTGGAAAAATATGTATTAACAACCTGGCACAAAGGAGCCAGGAGCACAGATAATGAGTTCCTAAAATGCTCAGGTTTCAAAGGATCTACCGGAGAGCCAGATTTAACTTTACCACTCACTAGTAGTAAGAACTCTTCCTGCGAGATGGGAAAAGATAACCTCCAAAGAATGAGAAGGAGGAGGTCCATGCGGAGCAATGGGAGATGGAGGCACCCGAGGGAAAGACCTATAAATTGTTTCCACTTTATTAACAAAAAAGGTTGCCAGGTCTTCACAATGTTGCTCGGACATAATCATGGAGGCAGTAGAGTTTTTCCTAACTCTGAGATCCTTGAGTATTTTAAAGATACACTTAGCCAGATTGCGTCTTAACTTGATTTCATTGGCAAAGTAAGCCACCCGGACAGAGCGTAAAGTACTATATTAGCTCTTAATAGCGGCCTGATAACAAGCTTAACCCCGGGGTCATAGTCCCTTCTCCAGGCACGCTCAAGCTTTTTCCAAGATTTACGTACAGCGGCCAGAGAATCGTTAAACCAAGGGTTGGAGTCAGAATTATGGCCCTTAGACCATTTGGCAGGAATGAGAGAATCAAGAGCTTGAAGAATCTAGTCACAGAGTGATCTATATGACAGATCAGAATCACTATGGGACAGAGGAGGATGCACAGAAAGAAGAGCATGAAAATCCTCGAACTTCAATTCACGCCAAGGGCGTTTGAAAGAGGGCGGTTGAGAAGCTCTATACGGAGGCTCGAAGACTGGGAAGGACATAGAAACCAGTGAAGCACTTCAGTAGAAATGGACAATGTTTCGAGTCTGAGGTAGGACTCCAGAGAGGGACGTGGTGAGCTCAACGTGTTGTGAATAAGGGAGACAGTGAGGCTGTAGGTTATAGGTCCCAAAGCCACTTTTCTATCTAACTACTGTGTCTTGGCCCTTCGCTCCAATTATGTGGACATTGCTGCGTCTCAAGCGTCCTTCCACGTCTTCCACCCTATTTTCCAGATGGCGAAGTCGCAGTTCATAGTCTCTCATCTGCTTCCCTATGCTGTCCATTGTAGGCTGCACTTCAGCTAGGGTGTGTTACACGTTAGTGACGCTGTCAGACAGTTTCCTATGGTCTGCATGTAGAAGTGTGAGGTCTGCTGTCACATTGTCAATTTCGGATTCCAGTGAGACTCTGAAGTGCTCAATCACATCAACCTTGTCTTCCGGCACTGAGTTCTGATGTGTGTGGGAGTCCTGTTGGTACGACTCCATCACAGATGAGGACCATGAGGAGGTTCTGGAGCCTACACCTCTGGAACGCCCCATAACTGGTTCAGATACAGAAGTGTGTCTATGTTACAATAGATGGTAATGTGTGCAATACTGTTGTATCGTCGTCACAATGCAGAAATGGCTTACAGCCAGGAATTATGTAGGTAGCACAGCTTCACCCAGCCGCTGCCTCCTGATCTTTTCTTATATCACCCAGGAGCCGGGAACATACAGGCAATGTCGCCCCAATGCTTTATGAGCAGACCAGAGTCAAAAAGATTGCAGTTCTGGTCCACTAGTTCTGCCCCATGATACAACAGGGTGACTCTGCTGAATTCCCTCTGAGACTCAGTCTTGTAGATCATTGCTATGGAGGGCAACCATTTGACTGCCAATTGGTAATGGCGGCTGAATCACTTTGTGTAGTGCGCCCCTTCTCCTTAAATAGTCACATATATAGGCAGGGTCGTTCCAATAGGAGCAAAAAACAAGCAGGGAGGCTTCTACACTGCACTCCTGGTGAACAGGGAGAGCACAGTCCCGTAGATGGGCGCGGTCCTGAGCACCTGTTTGCGTTTGCGTTGTTGGGATCTTCATGTTGTGGCAGGATCTGTTTGTGGCCAGTGCCTAATACTAGTAGCGCTTGGTGTGCTCCAATCCACAGTAAGCCCAGGGCAGGCCGTGCAGCCCCAGGCCAGGCTCCAGTTCCAATGCTTCAACTCAGCGGGGTCAGTTATCCCGGACCACAAGCCACACGCTCCGTCGGTGGGCCCCCTCCTGGCTCTCACCTTCACTACGCTGCTTCTGCAACGCTCCTGCAACAGCACTCTGGTGGGCCCCGGATTCAAGACGACAGCTTCCAGCAGGGAGCATCTCGGCCTCAGTAGTACCTCAGCGGAGCATACCGCTGACGTGTTGGTAGCTAAACGTGCATAAGTGCCCAATCATAAAGTCTACAATGGTGAAATAAATATCTTATATACGCAAGTTGTAAATAGTTAGACCTATAAAAATAAAAACACAAGAGTAAATGCCATCACTTAAACAGGTTACTCAGTTGAATCTCCCATTAGTGAGGCAGGTCAAAAGTAATGTATTTCATAGGCAGCATCAAATATAGTTATACAACAAACAGTATATTGCCATTAGTGGGCATGCAATAAGCAAGGCAAAAGTTCACAAAGGTGGTACACTTGTGTCAAAGAAGTAAACCAAAAGCCCAGAGATCCATTCAGACCGCATGTAATTGTAACTCAAACCAAACCTAGTCATTGCCAAAAGATAACAAATGTGTGCGGTAAAGAATCGCCAAGGCGGTAGTTCTTACCCCAAGGGAGTATGGCAATTGCCTCATAGGTGCTGCAGAGGAACTGCACTAAATGCAGCATAAATTGCAGGGAGAAAAAGTACATCATTAATCATGTAAGTAAATAAAAGGCGGACTAGAGTGCCACTGGTGAAGATAACACTGTCACTGCTCACCTAATTCAGACGGGAAAAATTCCAGTGACCTACCCTGCTCTGCAACTCTGGACGTAACTGGCATTGGTAGACAGGAGGCCAGCCAGGGAGAGATTTGCTCTCCTCTTCCCCTCCATCTGTCAACATGAACATAGTGACATCAGGGCTGTCTTGATGGAGCTTGAGCCTATTCACATGTATCACATAAGCCTATTCAGATGTTTCTTTTGGGGGGGGGGGGGGGGTCCAAATCGACTAGATATGTGCCTGTTCGTGAGACATGCAGTACATTGGGTCCTTGTTGTGTTACAGAATCATGTTTTCACTATCCTCACACTTACGCAGTAGGAGTGATGCGAAGAGGATTAGCAATTGAAAGGAATGTTGACTTACCAAGGTCTGAATCCATCTGGTGTCTGAGTCCACATGGAGGCACAGGCAGTGCAGGTGGTAGCAAATGGCTGAAGGACTGAAGGAAAAACAAAAAGGACACTGCAAATATGAAGTGGATGAGCATATTTGAAACATATTCCCCTGCAACATAACTAGTTTGTGACTTCATTATCTGGGTGTGTAACATTCATGGCAGTGTTGAGCTACAATAATGAAAGATGTGCATTTAAGACTATGATTGAGACATTGATCGCAGTAAAGCATTCCTGGTTGGGTACTAAGGATGTGTACACATACCAATCGAAGTTGATTGCACAAGGCAGTCCAAAGGAAAGGTATAATGGTCAAAATATGTGTAAATAGTTTCCACTTGAAAGGAGGAGTCAAATGTTCAATGTGACTGACCTGTGCCGTGTTGTGAATCCCTGCCTACTCTGTGGAGAACTAACCTCTCTGCAGGGTCAACCCCAGACTTTTTGCCTTAACCCTCTTGTTTTTTGAACCCGTTTTTATTGAATTTTATGACTCTGCACACTTTGCCACTGCTAACAAGTGCTAAAGTGCTTATGCTCTCCCTTTTCAACATGGTGAAACTTGGTTTACATCCAGTGGCACATTCAATTTACTGGTACCCAGGCCTGTATAATAAATGCTAGTAGATGGCCTGCAAAGCAAACACAAGGAGATGATGGACGGAACGCAAAGCAAACACAAGGAGATGAAGGACGACCAGTAGCACTGACTGTGCCACCGACCTAAGTAGACGTGTGAACATGAACATGTTTCAGGCCTGCCATTGCAGCCTGGATTTCAGTTTTAAACTGCCATTTGGACCTGGCAACATAAACCTTTTGACAGGCCTAAAATTTCCTTTTTCATACATATAAGGCACCTCTAGGGTAGGCCTTAAAGAGCCCGGAGGGTAGGGTGGGGCATATTTGAAAAGTTGGACATGTACCTTATAACATTTACATGTCGTGGAAGTGGAAAACTCTTAAATTCGTTTTTTACTACTGCAAGGCCTGCTTCCCCCATAGGATAATATTGGATTACCTTATTACATTTATTAAGTGATACTTTCAATTGGTAACAGGTAGGAATATCGAGTTTGGTCTCTAAAGAATTGTAATTTAAGGCCATCTTTAATGGAAAGTTGGATTTTAAGTCACGATTCTGAAAATGCCACTTTTATAAAGTTGGCATTTTCTTGTCCCAACCATTTGGTGCCTGCAGCCATTACCACAAGTCTGATGACTTGGTGTAGCTTGCAGTTGGTCTTTGTGTATTGCTCCCAGACAGTGAGACAGAGGAAAAATAGCTGTTGGCAGGATGGGCCATCTCTGACTTGATAGGGGGAGGGCAGAGCTGTCACATACCACACTTGTAAATCACACAGACTCTGTCGCTGCACACTCACAAAGGGTTTAACACTAATATTTTGTGCCCTTAGAAAAGCTGAGGCCAGGGCAGGGAGGCAGAAAATGTGTGAGACCTCTGTAGGGGAGAACTCTAGAAGCTTCTTCTACTACGAAGTGGGCACCAGGTATATAGTGGACCTTCTGACCCAACTCTTCAGATAACTTCTGGACTTGTGGACTCTGCCAGGAAGAAGGACGGCACAGCTGCGAGGCCTGCCCTGCTGACCTGCTTGCTGACCAAGAAACGCTTTGCTACCAAAGGCCTGCTGCACGATAACTCCTCTGTTGCTGTGAGCTACCCTGCTTATTCCAGTCTACCTGTGTGGGCCCAGAATTACAGTAAATTTCTAGCAGTCAGTTGCCTGTTCAAAACAACAGGGACGTAACAGACTTCTTCTTTTTTTTTTTTTTTAAACATTTTATTGAGCTTTTCTTCAAGTTACACAACACCAATTACATTGAAGTACAGTTCGTTCAGGTATACATTCGTGCGGTCATGAACTTCTCATTGCATTGTACGTACCATAATCTTGTTTATCAGAGTTTTTACGTATACAGTTGGTTCCCCCAAGTATCCCGCAGAGGAGGTGGCTGTTCCCCCGCGGATGTTCCTCTCGCCTTACCGGTCTTTATTCTGCTCGCCCCTCAGTCATTGACATCATCAGTTAAAGAGTAGGCCCACTCATTCCCCTCCAAGAACAATACAAATCAATACAATCGTAATATGCTATGTCCCCCCCCTTATGGACTGGCTTTGGGGTCCGACAGTTCTGGCGGGGGATCACAAATGTGTCCTCGGTGTTCGTTCCATTTTCCCCAGATCTTGGACCACTTCTTGGGGCAACCCCTATGTACATATACAGCCCTCTCCGCAACCATAGCTGTGTCCATGTCGTTCTCCCATTGTGTTCGCGAGGGTACCATTCCAGAACCCCACTTTCTAGCGATGTTGCGCTTCGCCAGCACGAGACCCAGTGTAGCCCATGTCTGTAATCCTCGGTTCATATCAGTCAGTGACCAAATATTTAACAAACAGCATCTAGGCTCATAGCAGACTTCTTTGATGTCAACACATTTCCTTGCATCTTAGTGCAGTGCGATGCAGCCCCCCCTTTACTAGAGCCCAGCCCAACGCAGCTCATCCTTGACGCAACACATCACATCACAAGTCCTTGTAAGCACCGGTGGCTTCTTAGAAGCAGACACAGCCAGATGCCAACACTGGCCAGGGCTAGACATCTCATCCACTATGCCAACGATTCACAGCACAAGTCTCAGCAAGCCCTACCTGCTCCCTTGAGAATGACGCAGGACCCTGCATCTCAGTGCCTCGTAAATGGTCATCAACTCTGCCACTTTGCAGAGCATGTCACTGCTCCTCATCGATCGCTGAAAGCTCGCCCGAGCACCTCAATGCAAGGTCTTCGCATCTCGACGTCCAGGCCTACAAGGTAATTTTTCAGCAGGCTAAACTCAGTCCTGAATCCGGCATCCCATTCAACGTAGTCGGCCTGAACATGCAACTTGAACCAGGTCTACCATGACCAGCTAACTGTGGTTAGCTCTTTTTCCATCTTGGCACTTTTAAAATAGTATATGTCTGGTTCTACTAATTAGAGTTTTGTCACTCTGGTGTCACATAATGTATTACATTTCACTCTTTTTTTATAAATCGATGTGGGTTTTTTCTTGTGTTGTGTTGTCGCTATATTACTGTTTGAGGTCTTGCATAATTGTTTTATACATGGCTTCTAAGTTAAGCCTGACTGGGTTTGTGCCAAGCTACCAGAGAGTTAATCACAGGTTAATTTAGGGTTTGCTTGTTTCTCACCCCGACAAGAATTGTAGTTGCCGCTTGAGTTAGGTTTAACCCCTTTAACCAGTGACCCAATTTCCTACAAGGTGTATTGCTAAAATACAGACATAAAGGTATTTCTTGTAACTTTATATGTGTAGTCTCAGTTGTATGTGTCTCCACACCTTCATAAAAGGGAGATCTCTGCCTAGAGTAAATGAATTGCATCCAAGTGCAGATTTTTACAAAGACATAGATCACAATTTAAGTGTGCTTAGATCTTTGCATGCAAATTTCCATTTGTGAATGGAGTCCATAGTTTGGAGAGTCATTTGTTTTTCTGGGATTTCCACCAGGATGTGCTTCTTCATTGACAACTGGCAAGAACGGACTGCTGCTAGAACAGGAAGTGCAATTGTATTATTGGATAGCTTTAAAACAGTGCAACCCGTCTTTGAAACAGGATAGGAGTTAGTGGTCTTTTTAATATTTGAATAGCATAAAAGTAGCATGAAAGTCTTGAGTTTGACCAGGCAACCCCGCAACCAAAAGTTACTGTACATTGTAACAGCAGGTGCAGGTAGCTAAAGAGTCATAAGTGATGCTACTATGCTATCCATGCCTCCACTTTCGTGGATCCTCAGTGCTAAATATTTGCCCAGAGACGTCTGTGGGATGATAGTGAATTACAGTCAATCGACTTTAAGTTGACTGCCACTGTGATGAGGGCTTGGGCCTCAATTGTGGATAGATGAGGCTAGAATGTTCTGTCACATGCTTGACTGTTGTGTACGCCTGACACTGCCCTGTCTACACCTGGTGTGAGGGAGCATGTTTGTAGCAGCTGGAACAGAAATGCAGAGCATCTTACACCACACTGAACAATCTCTATCAAAAATCAGTCTCATTCAGAATTCCGTAGGCAATCTACAAAGCCACCCTATCAATACAGCTGTGCCTCTGTCACAAAGGCTGTATCTCCTGGATCAACAACTTAAGTATCTATCAGAGGAAGAAAATGTAGCTTTACTGCTATGCTATGCATCAACACCCGAGGCCTCTTGTCTCTCAGGGTTGGGAGGCGAAAATAAAATTGAAATGGTGAAAATCAACGTGAATAGAACTTCCGTTCCAAAAAACAGAAACTTAAACATCAATAACCTGAGGAGAGTTCCGCTACCCTCCTCCAATCATGACTAAAATTCTGAGAACTCCTTGAAACCGCTCCTAGATCCTTGCTTAACTGCCGATCAGCAGTGAAGCATGCCTCTGACATCGCCGATCTCACTTTAAACCAAGAAATTGAAATGGCGGTACTAACTGAACCTTGGCTCACCAAAACTTCATCGCCTTACATTGATCTACTTGTTCCCCCAAACTACAGCATTGTGAAACTAGCCAGACAAATAAAAAAAGGGGGTGGTATCAACTGCATTCCCCGCTGCTATATCGCTATCACGCAATTAAACTCTGATACATTTGACTCCTGCGAATATCTCATTCTTTCCATAATAAACAAAGGTAATCTTACACACATTTTACCACTCTCCAGGTAAGAACAATGACTTTATAGGCAACCTAATGGAAAGACTCATTGCAAACTCTTCCCCCAATCAAATGAGTTGTTCCTGGAGGACTTCAATCTGCATTGGGAAGATCTTAATGATGGCCAGGTTAATGTCTTTAAAGAATTCTTAGCTGACCAAAATGTCACTGAAGCCTGCACTCTCCGAACTCACTGCAAAGGATCGACACTAGACTGGATCATCTCAAGGGAAAAGGCAGTCAATATAATCTTGGTCTCTCATGCGATTGGTCAGACCCCCATTCTATTACCTTCCAAATTCCGAGAGTTATAAAGGAAAGATCTACACAATTTGTCAAACCAAAGAAATGGATTAGAGATACAAAACTTTGAGAAAATGACTGCGCATTACGAGAAGGATCTCCCCCCACCCTCTTAAAAAAATGTAATAAAAAAAATTATGCATACGGGCAGGCCTGCTAAGGTAGCCCACTCCCCGGAGACCGCCACCTCCCTGGGGCAAAACATCTAAACAATTAATTAATTGCAAGAGAATGGTAGAATGGTCTAATACAAATGGCCTGATTCCATTAAACCAAACTGGATTTCGTAAAGGGGTGTGGAACCATAACAAATATTTTAGCCCTTGCCACAATAGCCGATAAATGCAAATGTGAGCAAAGACCTCTACAAGTGTGTTTTATAGAATTCAAATCTGCATTTGATCGAGTAAATCGTGGGCTATTATGGACCAAACTACACAACCTGGGGCTTCCGGAAACAGTTTTAAGTCCCATTATACAACTGTACACACACACTTGGGTCCATGTAAAAATGGCGAATGGTATTAAATTATCCAAAAAAATACCAACTGAGATTGGATTAAAACAAGGCTGCGTATTAGCCCCCCATTTATTCAACCTTTATATGGCTGACGTCTCACCTCGATTGGATCAAGCAAATGCACACCCGCCGCGTTTGGGACCATTGCCCATAACGCTTCTTTCTTATGCAGATGACATCGTTTTATTTAGCCTGATCTGAGTAGGCCTACAAAGAGCACTTAATGAACAACTGATGTTTGCTAATACCAACGCACTTAAGATCAACAAAACCAAAACAAAAACCATGTCGTTCACGAACTGCACACGGTATCAGTTCATTTTAAAATAGGGGTAAAGTGCCTTGGAGTAGTAAAGACCTCTAAGTACTTGGGTGTATACAACGACAAAAGTCTGAATTTTCAATCTCAGAAACAATATCTTGAAAAAAAAGGAAACGGGAATATCTATGCTTTCTGTGCTATTGCTAAGAAGCTATATGGTCCCTCATTCACGCCACTAATCTCTGTGATTGCCACAAAGTTATTACCGTCAATCACCTATGGAAGCATAGTGTTAAATGGAAAAGATGGTAAAATCTTAGACTTGCTACAAATAAAGGCCTATAAAAAAGTCTTCAGATTACCTCGGTCAGCAGCTCCGGCACAGGTCCGATTTGAATTTGGCCTCATCAAGCAGGAAATTGGGAGAAAATACACAGCTATCAAAACATGGTATAAATTATGGCAGAATCGATCTAATCTGCTAAATGATGCCTTGTGGCAAGCCCAGGAGGAGCCAAACTCAAGCTACGGTACATTTTTTAAAAAGGCATTAGAGGACACCAAGACGAGGGATCTATGGACGAAGAACCCTTCAATCCAAATCTTTCGCAGCGTAACAAAGAAGGCTGCAAAATTGCAATCATTATTGGCAGACAAAGGTGCCCTAGCAAAACAATCCCACGGTTGGATGGTTCTGCAATCCTACACATCACTTCGACCGGCGGAATACCTCGGAGCAACATACTCGCCCCACTTGAAACTCAAGTTAATGGCAACAAGGCTTGGGGTATTACCAAGCCTGGCTGAACAACCATCGTGGAAATATGGTGGAGTCACATCTTGTGGTTTATGTGGTGAAGCCTGGCAAGATATTATCCATCTAATATGCGTCTGTCCCACCTTAAAAACGCAACGCTTGGTCTTATTAAAAAAGGCTTTTCATTTCAGAGGAATTCGAACTTGTAGAGGTGCAATTATTAGAGGACTCGGTACAACAGACCCTCAGCTGACTTGCAAAATAATGAAATTCTTACTGTATTATGAGACAAATTATGTGGCACTTCCTAAACAATAGTGGTCAGATATTTATGGTCATTTTATAAGAAATGTAAAAAAAGGGGGGGAAGTCGTATGTGTTACAACTTGAAATCAGTGACAATACGATGTCGTAGAATTATATACAAACTTTAAATGGGCATCATGAGAAGGACACCGCTTTTTGATAATTTTTATATAATTAACATGCTTGTTCTAGTTTTTTAATATTTTTTAATAATTTTATAGGGACATTATATCAGTTTTAGGATATTGTTATGGTTTTAAATAACTTAAACAATAAAGATTCATTCACAGTAATTAATTGCAAGAGAGATTCGGAAGCAGGATGGGACTGTCGGGAACTCTAGTCAAATGGTTTAAATCTTTCTTGGATAATAGATCACAAAGATTTTTAGTTAATCAAAAGCTATCATTGCCATCCCCTATCACGATTGGTATAACTCTTTCCCCAACTCTCTTTAACCTCTACATGGAACCTCTGGCTGAGAGACTGTGACATGCCAACATCTTGTTTCATATGTATGCTGACAACACACAGAAGTACATTAAAGTCTCGTCACTGGATGAGATCAAGTCAATGAATGAAGCACTAAAGATGACCATTCAATGGCTAACAAGTAGTCAACTTGAACTAAATAAGCAAAAAAACTGAATTCTCATTAAATCCCCCCCAAAAAAAAATCTCTTCTGAAATAAAGGAATGGACCACATGGATCACCGCACATTACTGCACCACTATCTTAGTGGACTCAGCCAAATCACTAGGAATCACGCTGAACAAGAACCTGAATATGCAAAACCACATCAGTTTGTTGGCTAAAAACACCCATTTTGTAAGAGAGATTTCTTGTTTTTCATAACTTTTGACTGTTTCTTCATTTTCTGTCTTTGTCTCTTTTTACTTCAATAAACTTCAAACTTAAAAAAAAAAAAAAAACACCCGGTACCACCGAAGTTGTCTTAGAATACTGAAACCATTCCTAGAAATATCAGACCTCAAAATGGCGTTTCAGGCATTGGTCATTGCAAGGATCGAATATGGATGCTCAACTCTATCTGTCCTGACCAAGATTTCAACAGCTCCACTAAAAGCCTGTCTCAACGCAGCCACAAGACTCATAACTGGATGTAGACAATTTTATCACATCTCTCTGCACATAAAAGCTCTGAACTGGCTACCATACAAAGACAGAGTACAGCTCAAACTGGCCTGTATCACACATAAGGCGTACACTCAAAAACACTGGCATACCTTGCCCAGAAAATGATGATATCCGGAGGAGGCAGGTACTCCTGAGGGGCAAAAGATCTTGTGCTGTAACTGCGCTCTCCCAGAAGAAGAACACATACAATAGAGCTTTCTCAGGCACCACACCCAGAATCTGGAACTTGCTACCGTCAAACATTAAAAGAATACCATTCCTTTCAAAATTCAAGAAGGAGGCTAAGATATTCCTAATGGGGAAATTCATACCATAACTCTTTCCAAAGAATCAACTAATTTGTCTGTCAATCGATTCATCTTTTCGTTTCCTACATATTTATAATTAGAGGGCCCCTCAATTACTTCCTGAACCGATACGTATTGGGAATTTGTAATTTGACGTATTCGGTCAGTCTCACATTTTATTGTAAGTACTGAAAACTTTTACCGTCCACTGTTTTATACCGTTTAATATTAATCTTCATTGGTAAGTTTATGTTGTTTGCTATTGGTCGCATTCAGGAAAGCTATGTCTCTGTTAAGCGCTCTGACACCCTAATGGGTCACATTCGTGCTATATACAAAACGAAACAAATAAATAACAGTAAATAAACAGGGCTCTAAGGGTCAAGTTTACTTTCTGTAAACTCATTGCCCTTCGCCTAGTCACTTATCAGCATTTTGGAAGCTCGGATAGGATGAAGGTGACGTTATCCTTATGAAGTATTATTGAAGGGGGGGGAGGTCAAAAGATGTGTGATGTCACCATCAGTGACCCTGGCGTTTGAGTTAACTGATGGGCATTAATATAATCCACCCACTCAATAACGTCTATTGCTTTAGTAAAGGTCAGCTGCTCCTGCTTACGCGACACAGACCTGTTGCTCTCTGAAAAGGCAAGCTCCGTTTATTTCAAATTCCCAACAAATTGAAAAAGTAATGACGATAAAGGTTTTTGTCAAATTATATTAATTTGACATTCTGAAATTCTGCCTGTGTTTCATATAATTGGTAGTTTGATCCTAATCACACGAAATTGTGTAAAACGGGGAAGCTTCTCGGTTGAATTGTGACTGCTGCTCTGATTTTGATCGACAAGAAACAAAGTGTTTCGATGCAATTTGACAAGAACAACCATGCCATTAATTGTATCTTTCGCTGAAAGATGTCATGTGCTACGCTTCAGGCAGGATCTAAACACTAGGGCGTCTATTCTTTTTTTCAGGATTACAGCACTGCAGTGCTGCAATTAGTTCTGTTGCTCTCCTTTGCACTTGGCACTTTTTAATAGTATGATTAAAATATGTATTGTTCTTATTACAAGTCACATTTAGCCAAAGATGCCTCATGCTGTAAATACCAGCAACAATCTCCCTAAGAATTGTCAGTGGCGTGTTCAATGCCAAATGAATGTCAGAGAAGTGCATTATGGATATTCCTAACAAATTATTATAATTTTTTTCATAGATATGAAAGGTATATTTTATGATGATGATGGCATTCAAAATTGTTTGAGTGAAGTGATGAAGAAATAAATTAGTGATAAAAAAAAAATGTTGGACGTGATTGATAGATGATACGAATCATTAATTAATTTTTTGATGTTGAATTAAGTAATTATCGCGTTTTATCTAGTCATTCGTTGTTTCATTCATATGCCCATTTCTTTGGTCATCTATTCATTAATATTAATTACTTTATTCATTTATTCACCCACACATACTGTAACATAAATTGAGGCATGGTAACTTCACCATGAGAATTTCTTTGGGGTGACCACAATATTTTTTTAATAGACCTTACTATACCAACTCTGTGCTAGGTCCTGAACCCAACCACCAGTGTCAGGCAATAGTCTCTGCCTTGTGTGGCATGCGCAGGACTTAAACTGCGGCCATGTCCAGAGCCCAAACCCCAGTAGGCAGCCAACTATGATTTGTGAATGCCTTTTCACCATGTGCAGATTCGGGATGGGAGCAGGGCATGGGCGTAGGAGACACTAAATTTCTGGGGGGGACAGGGACAACCTTGTGGACTTTCCAGTGACCCTATACAAATCGCCCATTGTGTGAGACCGTACGCGCGTTAAATGTATACAATCGCATAGTTATGAAGAGAAATATTAAGAAAGACAGGCAAGTAGTGGACTTGGAAGATGTACTGGCTACTCAAATGCGGTACTAAGATGATTCTTGCTCAGTTGTTAAATGGTGACAAGTACAAAGAAATGAAACTGAGGGACTTGAGACAAAATCTTCACTAGCAGTATCCTGAGCCCAGATACCATCAGGTGTAAAACTCCACATAGTTTTAAGAGCAATAGAGAATTGTGAAACACAGAACTAGGAGAGAGTGTGTGTGAGATGCACGAAGGCTCAAACATGGTGCAGGTAACCTCTAGCCTACAGTCCACCAGTACTCTGCCATAGTCTGCTCTTGCACCCAAAATATGTATGGGATTGAGTACCAATTTGCCAATTCCCAGACTTAAAAATCAAATAAAAAATAGTGCAAATACTTTGTTCATTGTTTGTATGATAGGTGTGACCACTGCAGGTGGAAATTTTACACATTGAAGAAACACTGCTTTAAAGAATACTACTTCACAAAGCATTAATAGCCAAGAAACCAGCTAACTCTAACACCACCTGTTGAC
Source organism: Lissotriton helveticus (assembly GCF_964261635.1). NCBI lineage: Eukaryota > Metazoa > Chordata > Amphibia > Caudata > Salamandridae > Lissotriton > Lissotriton helveticus. The sequence continues at coordinate 1,088,323,615 of NC_136071.1, read as the reverse complement.
TTTCAGCTGCACTATGTAAGGCTAGGTTTCAAAGTCCATGCCTATAGTAGAAAACATAAAACTACAAGTACCCGAATGCAAAGGGCTGCTGGCTAAAGAGCCACAAGTGGCTGATGACCTCATCTATAATTCTTGTCCACTTGGAGCTTTAAAATTGAAAGCCACTCAGCTGAAAATCTAATTTGTACAGTCTTCAAAAGCATAATTTTTCCTGAAATTCCACTTGAGTGTCCCTAATTCAAGATGACCCACAGCTATCACAAACAAACACAAACAGAAAGCTCGGAGGGCTTGTAGCACTTGGCACACGTTTTATCAAGAAGATGCCCTAGCAGGCCTGACACTTCTAAAGGTGGACAAGCGCCGACTGGTGCAGTAAGGTCATAAGGGCTACTCACATTTCAAATGCTGGTTCAAGACTATGAGTAAATCTCTTGCACTTTTTGTGAATCACAAACACAAGCACAAGAGGCTTAAGTGGGAAAATCAATTTTTAATTTGGGAACACTGTCAGGCCATTAATGGTAAAAGACTTGATAATGGGGAAACTCAGTTTACACTGGCCACGACTGCAAAATGGGCCCTCATATTTCTCTCCGGGTTCAGAGTGGTTCTGCCTGAATAAATGTAGCTTCCCATTAATGTTATCAGCGTACTCTATAATATCATTAGATACACAGTGGTCAAGCCATGGGTCTTCCCTTTTCCTGAAATTGTATATTAGTCCACTTGGTTAAGCTGATGTAATGCAAGACTACACATCCCAAGATGCATTAGTGTGCTTAAGGAAAGTCAGGGACTACAAAATAGCGTTTTTCCTGATAGTGTCATCTGGTACCTTTATTGGGCTTCATTAGTAAAATGGCAAGGCACAGAGAAAGTGCCCTTGCCCCTATGCAGCCCATGATTCCTAATTTCAAACCCCAGGTCCCACCTGAGCCAACTGTGATCTGCGACTGTCTCGCTTAACCCCTACTCTGATAATACTCCAGTTTCTGGGGGTTCGACATTAAAAACATAATAGGCTGAAAGCAGTGGTCAGAGTGGGGGAAACAGTAGGAGAACTGTGGGCAGAGAATCAGAGGCCCAGAATAACCTGAGGATTAGATTTATGGGTGGAGTCAGAGGTGTGGCCAGAAAGAGCAAATCTTCCCTATATTTAGTATTTGTTTAGCATTTCACTGACCAGTTACAAACTACTACGCTATCTAATTCAACCAATAGCCGCACATCTTATTTAAGGTTTAATATGAGTTATTGACATTAAAATACATTCACAAAGTGGGATATGTTTCCAATCACAGAATGTCCCAAATACGCTTAAAAGTGGAATCACAGGCCATTTGTCTCTGAGCCAAGCAGTTTCTGTCATCAGTACTTTTCTCTTTTCCGCAGTTCAAATATGAATAGCAAAATATCCTAGTGTGAGGATATTTCCCACTAAGTGTGAGGTCCCTCACGTAGGAGGGACCTTACACCTAGTGGGAGCGTGCTGCTGCAGCCCTTCCGTCTTCAAGCCGGCAACATACACGGGGGCGAGGAGTCCGAGGTCAGCAAATCAATCAGTGCACTGGCTACAGGCAGCTGAGGTCATGGGCGTCCGCAGAAATGTTTCCAGGGGGGGGGGGACTTGAACTTCATCATCATCCTCAACATGATTGAGCACAAGTAATAAATACATTTAAAAAAATCTAAGACAAAGAGCTTAAATAAACAAAGAAACCCATTGGGGGAAGGGAAAAATCTTGTGAGGCGCCACAGCAGACGACCTGGCAACTACAATGAAACAGAGGGAAAAACTAAAAATGGCCGGAAAAAACAACAAAAATCTAAATCAGGTTGATGTGGTTCTAGGGAGATTAACATCAGCAAACCTTTCAAGGATGATACAGTGGACGATTGTTTCAAATTCAAGAGCTAGTAGGATCAGCGTCGCTAAGCCACATTGTCTCAAACAATTAATAACGAAGCAACTCATTAAGTACCAAAGCCATGGCTGATTCCATCTATCTACTTGGACAGAAACTCACAGAGGAGTGTCCAGAGCATCGGATTCTTCAAGACGTTTGGTAAGTTGTTCGGACATTATTGGCTTTGGTTCCAGGCCTGGTAACACCAGTCCTGCAGGACAGGGGCTGCAGGCAACCCAACCCCTACAGCTTTATGGGGGGAGTAAAGCTCTCCCCAGACGAGCACAAGCACCTCTTCCCCACCCCCTGCCTCATTCCCCAAGACCCCGAAGACACTTTGCAAAGTGTCAGTGGCTTTAAAACTTCTCAGTTAAGCACCTGGTAACTCAGGGTGACAGGGTCCGAATATTCATTCCCTATTTCGGCAGAAAAAAACTTGTAATAGCTGGACTTTCATGTGGAGATACCAGATGGTGATATAGATTCCAGCACCCGGTATACCTGCACCAACGTCGGTCCAGTTCATAATGAGTGCCTTAGTGGCAGTCACTTTATCAAGCATTTATAAAATCTGTGGTCTACAAGATACACGTGTCCCGGATCACATAATGAGCCTTCTGAGCTGTCCTTCATGGCTCTCGCAGTCAGACTTGAGCAGGGGCGCAACTAGAGCCAAATTTCGGGGGGGGGGCTAAGAAAAGATATAGGGCGGGGGGCTGACTCTTCCAGCAATAGTTAGTGGAGATGCAGGGGCTCTAGAAGGCAGTGGCCTAACAAAACTTGAGGGGGCCTCCCTGCAAAGTACATGGAGCGGCCCCCTTCGGACTCAGTCAGGAGCTCCCCTGCCAGTGTACTGTGCTGAGGGCCCCACCTGGAGCTTGCCCCCCACCCATGCACCGTGGGGGCTTCAGGGGCATATGTTTCGCCCTCTGGACATGAAACACAACTGTATTGATTGAGTCCTGGTTTCAGGGGTTAGAGAGCAAAATATCATGTTTATTTATTTGCAGAGAGGGCAATTATATTATCTATTATCCTCCAGCCTAGGATCCTTTTTCTTTTTTCCGAATGAACCATTAATCGTTTTTGCATACTTGTAGGTCTTCTTCTAATCAAATGCCTCTAGACAATTTCTCTATCTATCTTGCTTATTTCTCCTCTAATAGCATTGCCACCTTCACTTGCTCCATTATCCCTGAGTGTGTGGCCAATGGTGTCCACTTTCCATGCTGTAAGATGAAGGTGTCGGCCCCAACATCTTAGTTGAAGATGGTTTAACTGTTATAACCTTTATTTTCTGGAATTCATCATGCTATTCTTTTTTTCGTAGATACTCTTGCATTTCCTTTCTCCAGCTGCTGATTGTACCAAAATAATGTTGAACATTCTTATCATTTGTTTTATGGAGTAAGAGTCATCAGGCCCCATCTTCTTTATTTTCTGTTCTACTTGGGCCCCGCACACAATACTCCAAAAATGACCAAAATGTTGTCACAAATCCTCACCCTCTCGGTGCTTGTATGTGTACAATACCTACAGAGAATTCACTGAAGGCACACATTACTCCCCAGCGCATTATTAGAATGTGGGTAAGCCCCACAATGGGCTTTGAGCGAAAGGACCAACCCCACAGCATTTATGGGTTCTCCATCTTAAACACCTAACTTCCACCTATTGTTTCCAATGGCTCTACATTGCTATCTATCAGTGTGAGCATGTCTAGTGAGCCCAACATCAAAGTTAAAACTACCTGCTTTCTGTATATTTACCAGCGTCCCAAATTACCCCCAACTAGTGTCAGAGCCTCCATATGCCCACTAGCATCTCTTCAAAATCATTATTAGTATCCCTGGACTCCCCCATGATCCATGGCAGCATCATTTAGATTCTAGCAACAAACTCACCATGTCTTCCGTCATTCATTGGTATTCTTGTCAGCAGCTCCAGTTTATGTGTCAGTATTATCACAGTCCCATGGGTCAGCTCCTGCATCATCTAGAGGCAATGCTTAGTACTTGCAACAGCCATGGTATCACTGCCAAAACATAGTGGTGTCCCCATAATCCGCTCCAGCATTAGTGGTTGCACATGCCAAGAGATCACTGCTAGATCACACCCCCACCCTTCCCCCCCCAAATAAATCCAGTGGTCATATCAGAGTTTTTCATTGGACTAACGCCCACATACACAGAATACGAGGATTCCAAATGCTAAGAACAGCGTTCAGGAAGTTGTTTATTTTTACTAAGGGAGGTAGAAGAGTGGGGACCAAGTGGTGTATCTCAGTGAAAAAAGCAAGTCTGTGTTTGCTGTCAATGCGGTCCCTCTCTCACACTGCCAGAATGGAGCTTCCCAGAGCTCCATTTTGTACTTACAGTGCATTGCTGGTGCCTCCAGCAATGAAATGCAACCAGCTCCTGAGCTCTAGAGTTTAATCTGCAGGCTGCCCGTTCGAATCTCAGCAAGATACACCCAGCCTTTGATTCTTCCAAGATCGATGAAATGAATATCGATTTCGGTTAGGGAGTAATAATTGTGCATAGAAACCGTACACCACACCGTCCACCTGGAACATAGCATCTAGCAAGGAATTGGCATTGTCAATGTGAATAAGAAAGAAAAACGAAAATAGAGCCTAAAAGGGGTCATGAACTTTGTTCGGTTCTTGCAAAATACAGCGTTTTAGGGAAAGTGCAATGTAACCATCACATCTGGCATCTGCGCTGAGAGTAACAAATCTCCTTTAGTACCGAAAAAAATCACTAACTTCTCTTAATATGCAGACCTCCGTTCTAGCAAACACAATCTGAGAATGCACCGTTTCTGAAAACACCCGCCCACAAGATAGAGAGGGCGAGAAATGCTTATTGCTTGGGGACACCCACGGACCACTCCTGCCTACTAGGCCCAGACGCAGACTCACCCGACCAGCCCGGGCTGACACACACTAGGGAAGGGGGGGTAGCCCTTTGATCCCAATTGGTGTTGTGCGCCTGGACTTGAGCATCTCTGTACAAGCGAGGGGCGCTCATGCTGTGCCCCTGGGGTGCAGTCTGGCTATCATCGCCTACCGAAACTAAAATAGCGGAACCCTCCAAATATGTCCTCTAATTTCACGCATATCATTCAACTCATGCCGATGTTTTGCTGCAAAGTTTTCAGTTTGGTAGCATCCGAAAGTCTGCAACATTATATATTAGAGACAGTACTCAACTATGTCTTCTAGGGACATGCTGCCTTTGGGAATCGGAGAACTGAGCATGAGGCATTCTTATCACAGCTCCGAGTTCATGCCTCCTGCGTCAGACCCACCACTGCAGGAGTGCCAGCGTCACCCCCAGTATGCCCCGCACAGGTTGGACCGGCGATCCAAGGGGGGCAAGCGCCCCTCCTTGCCCCCCCTGCGGACGCCCAAATAAATAATTCCCGGAGCCTCAGGGGGCTGCGCCACACAAAGAGTTGAAAAGGGCAGAGGCAAGGGGGCGAGTGGCCTCTGACGTCACCTTATGCTGTGACTATCGGATCATTGGCGGCTCACAGACAGGTAGCTGGAGAGGCGCCAGGTCAAGTGCAGGGCCATTAGGTCCCGCAGCTTCGCTCGCACTTTTTTTTCGCGTGCTAAAGGCCTGCTAATCTACCTCTCAGGAAGGAGAAGGGAAATGTGTTTGTCCCCTCGTCCCCCCACCCTCGTCCCCTGCGTCCCCCTCACTCCAAAATCTGGGGGGGGGATATGTCCCCCGCGTCTCCCACAGTTCCTACGCCCATGGAGCAGGGGCTGGTCACAGGTCACGCCCGGGTCCCGACACCCTGCATGCGCCCTAGCTCTCCCCTTTTTTATCCGCCACTGTGGAAATGCGGATCTCTGTGAAAGCACATGGGTGCTGCACTGAGATCTTGGACGGCTCCACAATTCTGGAGCATCAATTGCAGGCAAGTTGGGAAATGTTCCCTTATAAACTACGGTACAGCCAATAGCTTGAAGGACAAACTGACACACAGTAATATCACAAAAGCAAATAGCCCAGCACCCTTAATTAACAGGTCAAACAATAATCAGAATTATAATACAGTTGTCGCACAAAGACGAGTCGATGTTATGTATTTCTTATTAAACTTCATTCTTTATTTTCTTTTCTTTTTAAAAAACGCTTTGCAACCACCAACGCGTTTCGTCCACACAAGGACTTCTTAGGGCTCACAAATATTTTTTATGGTGCGTTTTCACACAGCCATATCTGCACCTTAGAATTAGACAATCAGGGATGTTAAGTCTGGTGCGGGAACCTATGCTTTGATCCCCAAAAAATTGTGGCTAAAACACAGTAATATCACTGCTGCGGAGGAAGAGAAAAATGAGTGGCTGATTCTAAAAGGCTTGTGGAGGTGTAAACATTGTAAGACATGAAAGGCATGAAATGCTGCCTTGGGATAGACTGAATTTACTAATGCAACAAGACAGACATCAATAATGAAACATCATGTAACCTGCCAAAGTGAATTTGTGGTGTATGTTTTAGAATGCCCAAGCAGCTAAAATATATAGGCACCACCATGTACCAGGTAAAGAGAAAATTAATGTTGGGACACATCCAAGCAATTAAAACAGCGATAGAAGTTATACCATGACAAAGCTCATTTAAAAGGAGCACCAGAGTGATTGGGAACATATAAAGTACTATGCAATTGATGACAAACCAAAATCAGAATGAGAAACAGACAGGGAATGAAAACTCCAAATGGAATTGAGTTATATACTAGCAGACAAAAGCATAACACCGAGCGAGTTCAATCATGATGAAAATCTGCATGTATGTTTAAAATAAATGGCCAATAAACAAAAAAAAAATGTATAACAGTGATAATGACTAGGAAGGACACTTCTGACATAGATTACAGTTTAAGATTGTAATCCGTCAAGAAATGATTGGCCCAAGGGCTATAAAGGCTCAGTTAACAAATCTTAAATGATGAGAAATAAACTAATGACAAATGAAATTAGATAAGTATACATGAGCACCAGTACTGAATTAGAAAAGAAGATAGTCGATTCATGGTGAACCGTGTATTAGATTTGAAACATTCCCACTAATTGGAATCCTTTGGAGCACCCCATTAATCCTATGAGGCAAGTTAAAAATAAAAAACATACATTTTCGAGTTCAGAAATGGTAAAAGGGGAAGGAACTGTAAAGCAATATATCAGCCATGAAAGCACATGATATAATGAGGAAGACACTAATAAAAGGGTGAACAACTCTTAAACTAATTTTTCACTGCTGCAAGGCCTACTTCTCCAATGGGGTAACATTGGGCTACCTCATTACATTTAATAAGTGTTAAATTTAAAATTGGGAGCAAGTGGGAATATTGAGGTTGGTGTTTCAAGAATTATAATTTAAATCCCACTTTACTGAAAAAGTCAGATTTAAATTCTGAAAAAGCCAGTTTAAGAAAGTTACCATTTTCTTGTACTAACCATTTGGTGCCTGTAGCCTTTATCCTAGGTCACACAACTAGGTGTAGCTGGCAGGTGGTCTTTGTGTATTGCTCCCATAGAGTGAGACAAATGGGAAGAGGTGTTGGCAGGATGTGCCATCTCTGACTTGATGAGGGGAGGATCTCCCACCTACTACACTTGCACATCACAAAGGCTCTGCCTGAGCAAACTCACAAGAGGTTTCACACCTGACTTTTGCAGGAAGGTAGGCAATTCCAAGCACCTCTTGGGTTGGAGGCCTCTAGAAACTACTGTAATGTGGGCACCAGGTATAAATATTGGAGCTTCAGATCTCACTCTTCAGTACACCTCTGGACCTTTGGAAGGATCATAAGGACTGCTGTGCTGTTCTGCAAAAAAGACCGCTACTTTGTTGCCATGCTGGCTGTGTTAAAAGGACCGTACCTGCATCTTGAACCCATAACTACCAGAGTTACTCCAAGGGCTAGCTGGCTGGCCTCCTGATTAAAGCCTCAGTGACAGAAAAGTCTCCAACCACCTGAACCCAACACCTGCACTCTGTCTGCTGTGAGTCCTAAGACCAAGAGGTGCTACCCCCATCCTGGACCCTTGGAAGCGGGCCTGAGGCTGCACTGTCAGCCCAACGTTGACCCTGTGGGCAGAATGGATACAGCATAATGCATCTCTTCACAGGCGCATCGGAATTGCTGCTGTGTGACACACCCTGACCAGGACTTCACATCGTAGCCCTCAGCTTCTTTTGAACCACTTCTGCATGCCATATCCTCTATGCTGGCCTATGCATCACAAGCCCCTCCTCAGCTGCATCCTTAAGGACAATGTAGGACTTCACATTGTAGCTCTCTCTGACCCCCCTTTGCACAACACATCCTCTATGCAGGAAATCGAAATACTAGGCAAACCAGGTTTTAAGGTACTGTGGGGTATATTTACAAGCCCCTGTCACCACAGGAATGGCACTTTAAACAATGTTCCTGTGGCAAAAGGGGCTTCTCCTTATTTACAAGGTGGTGTTAAGCCACTTAACTGCTGGCAAAATTAGTTGAGGCATGGGTGTGTGGGTGGTCTCCTATGCGGATGACACCCAGCTCCCTTTGGCCTTTCAAGAAAATGTGCCAGTAGCAATGGGCTCCTCTGAGCTTTGCTTGAAGGCAGTGGTTGAATAGATTAATGTAAGCTGCCTAAAGCTTAATTCAGAAAAAAACTGAAATTCTCTTTTTTGACACTAGGTAATTTCTTGACTTCAGTAACTGGTGGCTGACAGAATTGAGTCCCTTCCCTCTTCTACAGTTAGAAACCCGGTGAGCAATTTGACTCCAATCCTTCATTTGATCCCCAAATCAAGGCAATCTTTTCTACTTGTTTTGCCGCACTTGAGTCACTGAAGAGGATGCTCCACCTCATCCTAGAGAACTCTAGCAAGACGTTTATCCATGCTTGGTTACATCCCAATTGGACAATGCCAATACCTTATATTTACGTCTGCGAGTATACCTGCTTCAACACTTATAAATGAATCAATCCTCCGCTCTTTGCTTGATCTTGCAAGTCTCCCTTCCCCTCGAGTTCCGGTGTCAAACCACCTTTGGCAACTCCACTGGCTTCCTGTCTCCAAGAGGATCCAATTTAGAGCTCTATTTATTGCTTTCTATCTTAGGAGGAGATTCAAGCCTCCTAAGATATATAAAGTTGTATCCTTGAGATCGAACAATCTTAAACTGTTTCAACTACCCCACATTCATAGAGCTAGAATAGGCAGCAGATCTTTGGTGTTTTTTGCCTCTAAATTATGGCATGCTCATCCTCTCAGCTTATGGTGGAGCCCTTCTAAATCTATTTTCAGACAAAAATCTCAAAACTCTGCTTTTTGATTCTTTTCTATAAGGCATTTAAACCTCTGGCTTTTAATCTTTCTCCTTTTCTGAATCTCACCGCTTTCTCAAAGCCACCTCTTCAGACGCAGCTTTGCACTCTGCAAATATTGTATAGAATGTATCTTCGGTGCAACCCAATAAAGACCGCAATCTAGGGCCTCACAGTCTTGAATTCCATAAAGATAACTCAGGTTCAGCTCTGTTTCTGACAAGAGATTTGCCCCATCGGTGGAGGTGTCCCTGTCCAGTGATGAAGCTGAGTATATTGATCTCGCTAGAAATGGCTTCCTTTTGGCAAAGAAAGTTAGGGCAGTAATCGTTAATCATCCAAAGAAATTCAACAAACATTTTGAGAATGCAATAACTGATAAATGACTGGGAATAGCTCCAATTGATTGGGGAAAAAAAGAGGACTTCAGCATTTCAAGTAATAGTTTGTTTTCTGTTCCTATATATTAAAACCTGAGACTTTTAAAGTAGCATTTAAGTTTCAAGGAAAACAATACTGGGAATTGTGAAGAAAATAAATAAGGCACATTTTATTTTTCATAGAGAACCAAGAGAAAGATAATCCACTCCTGAAACATTAGAGTTAGGGTGTGAGACAAATATTGCAAAATTCAGCATAAGCATATAAGATAGTGTATTAAATATACTTCTCAATTTTGCAAAAGTTAGAAAATATCGACCTTGAAGCTGGGGGACTGAATTCGAGTCTCGGACACATCCCATGATTCTGGACAAATCACTTAATCTCCTGTGCCTAAAAATTATCAATATGTCCATCTGTAATGCAACTGGTGTTCATGTAAAGAAGTCTGATACCTTTAGGTCGAGTTTGCACCCAAGAAAACTCCAACCAAGTTGATCCAACCTGGAGGTGGGAAGCACTCATTCAAGTCACCAACAGCTTTTCCTTCTATTCCTCTCTTCCCCTAGTTGGTTGTTTGGGGCTTTAGTGTTCATTTCAATGTTCTACATTGATAGGCTAACGAGAATGGAGTAGTACACATCACTCCTGCAACTGGTCAAAAGATGTAACTGGTTGATGGCCCTGACAGAAAGCCTAGCACATGATCTAACCATTGCCTTAAAGACATGCCTCCAATTTTTCAAGATCAAACAATTACTCAAGACATTATAGAATATTTAAGTAATAATGCCACCCAGATGCCATCACTGGCTGACATGGCTCGCTCAATGACTATTATCAGATAGTGTTATGTGAAGTTTGTCAAGAAAATCAAACCCCTTGGATGGAATTAAAAAAGTTATTGAACCTTGGTCTTTACTTCTTTCAAAGAATTCTTGTAGACCCCCTTATCTAATTATCCATCCAACTCAATTGCCCTCTTCATATCCAAGTCAAAGCCTGGTGACTGCCCAGGCTGTCTCACTTTGTGTCGCAGCCCACATACATACTGATTATTCAGTTGTCAATCAACCAAAAGTATTTGGACAGAATCTAAAAGAAAATATTGTGTAAAAAAATATTTTTTAGGAATACTGTGATGTCAAGAATAATGTGACAGAAATATATATTTTTTTGTGTTGCTTTTAACATAGGGGCTGATTATGATGTCCTGCGGAAGCACTTCCATGATCTTGCCTGGGTTGGTCGGTCTGCCTGATGTCGTGTTGGAAGCGGTCCCTCCGACTGCAAGATTATCATTCATTGGAATACATGGCTTACCGTGCGCTGCGGTACTTCCAATTCCAACAGGAAATTCTGACTGTGTGGCTCTCGGAAAGGACCAATGGAGCCAATCGGAGTGTGGTCCGACCCTGGAACCACCCACCCAATTACGATGCATATTTCAGATGTGCAGTCTGTGCGGGTCCATCCATAGCATCAGAGTTGGCGGAAGGGGAGGATTATATGGGCGAAAGTCTCCACCACACACTTTCACAATTCCTGTCCAGATATGGAGCTCATCATGCACTTCATACTGCTTTGTACCTACTCAAAGACCTGCAAAATCAGAGCCATAGCAGGCCTCACCACGGTAAGTGACATACCTACCCGTAGACATTAAGGTGACTACAAAGCCAAGGTACCATAATGTGAAACTGCTCTGTAGCATGATAAGTATGAAGAAGGAGGGAATCTCAGCATCGGAGGACCAGAGTCCAATCATATATTGGAATGGCGATAGCCAGTAGGTATATATAGTTAGGATTGTTTTCCATAGGGAAATCGCAACATTCTATTGGGAATAACTTTGGCGCCGGTTGAGGAATCTTCCTGAAATTTTCCCTAACTTTGCCTCGCGGCGCTCCGGTCCTTCCCTGAAAGCTTGGGGGGGATTTGTCAAGCGGGGGCCGAGATAAAATGGGGGTCCCAAAACGTGTTTTCCCCATGTTAATTTCCATAGGGCGGTTGGAGTCACTTTTAGCCCGAACGGCTGAATGGTTTTCCACCAAACTTGGCAAAATTGTAGGGACTGGTAGCCCGATGTGCCTTTGCTATGTCTCAAGATATGTGCGCCAGTGGTTTTTACGAAAATTAACTTTGAAAAATATATATTGGGCTACATTGGGCTATATATATGTTAGAGCCAAATGTAGCCCAATGTAGCCCAATGTAGCCCAAGGATGGCCACCAGAGACAAAAAAAACAAATGTAGCCCAAATATCAGCCAGATGTAGCCCAACTATAGCCCAATGACAGAATGTCCCAGAGTGTTCTAAAGAACAACTAGAGCGCCAACAGTCTTACTTATGACAAAAGTATGGCACACCTGAAGTCATCTTGATTGGAATAAAGTGTTAACACTTAAAACATTTAATTTGCAAAGGAACAAAATGAGGGGGTTCATTTTGCCATAGAAATTATGATTAGTGCTGAAGAAAGAAAAATTAGGGCACATTTTGAGTGACTTGTCAAATCCTCTTATATTTCATTAAAAAAATTCTGATATGCAGTCTCCCAAGATGGCCACCAGAGACAAAAGAGCCTGTGTTTAAAATCTCTGTTAGCAAAGCAGGCATTTGAGATTTAAAAAACGTTTTAATATATAAAAACGTTATCCGCTAATAGAATTAGCATTTAAAAAACCTTGCGAATTCAATGAAAAAACCATAGGTTTCAGGCCTTATATAGTTAGGAATTAGCATTTAAAAAACCTTGCGAATTCACTGAAAAAACCATAGGTTTCAGGCCTTATATAGTTAGGAATTAGCATTTAAAAAAACTTTGAAATTCACTGAAAAAACCATAGGTTTCAGGCCTTATATAGTTAGGAATTAGCATTTAAAAAAACCTTGTGAATTCACTGAAAAAACCATAGGTTTCAGGCCTTATATAGTTAGGAATTAGCATTTAAAAAACCTTTGAAATTCACTGAAAAAAACCATAGGTTTCAGGCCTTATATAGTTAGGAATTAGCATTTAAAAATCCTTTGAAATTCACTGAAAAAACCATAGGTTTCAGGAGTTATATAGTTAGGAATTAGCTTTTAAAAAACCTTTGAAATTCACTCAAAAAACTATAAGTTTTAGTGGTGTTATAGTTAGCTAGACATTTTACTCATACAAAACCATTGAAATTGCTCCTATATAGTTAGTTGTACTAACTATATTTCGCGCACCCGCAATCCACTGCTGATGATGTCACATATTAGATCATTCATGACATGGTCAGTGACATCACTGATGACATCTCAAATGACATCACAGTTATCCATACAGTCACTCACACAATCATTGTGTCTTATGTATACTTATGTATACTTATTTATATACAACAACTGACACATACACTGCCTTTTATTTTTCTAAGTTGTTGGACCTGTACCTTTGAGAAATATATTTGCTCATCACCACACCCATAAAGAGATTCCCTCACCCAAACTGTTATAACATGTAGTTTTAACTTCATATATCTACTGAATCAACTATTCACACATCTTTGGACAGTCACACACCCCCCACCGAACCACACACACTTTCACAGTCCCATAGAAATACTCAGGTAACTAATCAATAACTAATATAGACTTTCACATAGCTAGTAACAAACTGTAGAAACAGTTCAACTGTAGAATCAGGTTACACAACAGCTGACAAAGTGCTACAGATATTCACACAGTTTAGTCACTATCCACTATATTTAGTGAGACATTATAAATTGGTCAAGTAAACAGTCAATTACACTGCTACTAAATCCTCCATCCAAATATTTATTTATATATATCCACTCATTCTTCAATGCAAATTGCTATAAATATAATGCATATTTAAATAACGAAGCAAACCACATTCACTGGATGATGTCATTTGAGATGTCATCAGTGATGTCACTGACCATGTCATGAATGATCTAATATGTGACATCTTCAGCAGTGGATTGCGGGTGCGCGAAATATTGTTAGTACAACTAACTATATAGGAGCAATTTCAATGGTTTTGTATGAGTAAAATGTCCAGCTAACTATAACACCACTAAAACTTATAGTTTTTTGAGTGAATTTCAAAGGTTTTGTAAAAGCTAATTCCTAACTATATAACTCCTGAAACCTATGGTTTTTTCAGTAAATATATATATATATATACATATATATATATATATATATGTATATATATACATATAGGTGGACTCTGGTCCTCCGATACTGAGATTCCCTCCTTCTTCATGCTTACCATGCTACAGAGCAGTTTCACATTAGCGTACCTTGGCTTTGTGGTCAATATATACATATATACATATCACCAATTCACAGCATATTTGTGTCATCAAAATGAATTGACAAAAACAGCCTGTGCCAATAACAAACACTCTGGCATCTTAGGTACAATTTAAGGTGTGCATTGACCTATCTAGATCTTGTCATATGCCAGAAGTACTGACATAGTATATGTGTAGCACTAAATGACAAGCACATTCATGGGGCTCGTATGGCTGTAAAAGGTGGCTGCATAGACATGATGCATATCCCCAACCTAATTCCCTGTAATATGAAGCCACTCAAAGTCATGATATGAAAAACAAGAGAAAGTAGTCACAATGCAAACATTCCTAGACTGATCCACTCTACCACAACCTAGAGCTTGTGTATGTGACACATCCTACCTGGAGTCATACACACACTCCACATCACTTGACACACAAATATTCCTTGACAACCGTGAACCACACTTTGCAACAAACATGACTCTCTGATATTACATACATCCCCTTGGAGGCTGGAAACCAAGGTGACGTATAGGATAGTTCATCCCAGGGTGAAAGATCTATTGTGGCGTCATGTAGAATGAAAATAAAGCCACATTGCATCAGCAGGATGTGGCCTCTTCCCAGTTTTCTGCTAATGTCCATGCACAGACTTACACATGCAAACTGTGGGTTATACCCAGAAGCTGATGTACATTTGTGTACAATGAAGTGTGATTCAAGACAATCACACACTAATTGAACTAGCTATCAACTCCTGCGACACCCATTCCTGTACCATAAGCTAGGTCCTCATGAAACTAACACATACATCTGTAGGGAATTTCAAAGTAGACAAGCACAGTTAAACTTACTAAGCACTACAATGAACCCACACATCACCCACATGAAATAGTCAAGTAAAGTGAATGGCATTACAACCATCAAAGTTGCACAACATCAGGAGGGAACAGTGCATGGACACCGTGTATAAAATGGTTCTTACAGTAAAAGGGAGTCCTGGCAGCCTACGGGGCCTGGACACAGTCTGATTTGTTACAGCCTCACAGTCTCCTTGTGGACAGGACTGTGACAAACAGTCTTTTCTGGGACTAATGGGCATAGGCACAAAGTGACATCCACATGTGTCAAATGTGTCATTGGAAGTTCTTCACAATATCCACAGAAGAAGCAGCAATTGGCCCATATCTATTAAGACAAAGTTTTAAATTCACACATTGCTTTGTATACATGTGTGAATAGCCAAAAAGCCGCCAAGTCTGTTTACAAGAATTTTCATTTTGTACACATCAAATACATATTCAGCATATAGGACAAATAAAGCTGCAATAACTGTGAATGCATACAATATCCAATGCATGGTTTGGCCATTTATCCCCCACCCCTATAGATGCAACATGTGGACATTGACACCCAGCTATTGTAGGTACATTATCCCACACAAGACCCCCATAGACTTACCTTCTCTCTGAACCATATGCTTTCATTGTCATACAAGTGTGCTCAAACTTCAAATGAATGACAGTTAACATCAGTAACAAAGGTTGGACACAGGAATAACAAAACAAGTAAGTGCTTTATTCAGCCTCCATATGATAGCTGGAAATAACAAAGGCTAATGGACATACCAAAAGTCCATGTTGTGGACCATCAAACTGTTGCCCATCAAAATTTGCCTTGAGATACAACACAACAGGATACTTTCAGCGGAACGGGCATCTAGTGAGCAGGCTAGGCACCAAAAGAACAAAACTAGGGTGGGCTGGGCTGGTCCTTGGAAGGGCTGGGCTCAGGATTGGGAGGGTTGGCTGGGTCAGTAGGAGGGCAGCATTAAGTTGTGGGGGTGGCTGGGTTTCAACATTTTGGGTATTTTATAACAATGAAGGGTGGTGAAGGGGATAGGGAGGGCTTTTCCCTTAATTTTTTGTCTTTGGAGGAACTGGGGTGGGATGGGGAAGAGGATATTTGGTTTTCAGAGGTGGTGGGGCTTTGGCAGGATGGGGAGCTTTTCTTATTTGGGTTTCTGTGCGTGTAGGTATGGTCTTAGTAGGGGGCTCAGTTGTTGTTTTAGGGGTTGATGTGAAAGAGTATGACAGGGGTGGCAGGGTCTTCTTTTTAGGTTTTGAAGGGGCTGGGTCTGTTTGGGTAGTGAAGAAGTCAAGGGCAATCAGGTGGAGTTTTTGGGCAGACTGGATACAAGGAGAGGCAAGGGTATGGGCTGTGGAGGAAGAGGGCTGTGAAGGATATGGAATGTCTGTACCTGCTGGTGTGGTATCTTTCGTGGCTGTGTGTGTTACAATGTGGTGTCTTCTTGTTAGTCTGTATGTGAGCTATGTGGTGCAGAGGGTGTCTTGTATCTGCTGAGTGCATGTGTGTTTGTCTTTCGCCATGTGTCTGTGTGTTTGTGTGCTGTGTGTGGATGTTGAGGTGGATGCATGGTCATGTTTGTGTGTGCTCTGGACAGGTATGGAAATAAAGACTGTGGATGAAGAAGAGGGTGTGGAAAGTTGGAATTGGGTTAAGGCTTCAGTGAGTGTGGATAGTTGAGCCTGAATACCCTCCAGGAAAGATACCATCTGTGTCAGCCGGAGGACATTTAGCACTGCAGTCTGACTCACAGAGCTCTCCCTCAGGAGGTCAATGGCCTCCACACTCTGGCAGCAGGGGAGACAGGGTCAAGTAGTGAGGTGCCTTGCGCAAAAGCGATTCCTCCCCTTTTAGGGGAATGGCCATGGGTATATGGGTGGAGATAATAGGGAGTGGACTGAAATGGAGTAGACACAGGTCCAGGAGACCCACCACCACCAGGGAGGGCTCACTGGAGCTGGGCTCAGATGAAGATGACATAGCCTTCACGTCTGTCAGCTCCTCTGTGGGGCTCCCATCACCCTCTGTGCCACTGGTTCTCTCTTCCTTATTGTCAGCACGAGAACCCCTGTGGCCAGCTGCTTCCCCAGTGGCACTGTGTCCTTCCCTGGCATGGTGTGATGCTGAAAAGCAGATTTATTTTAAATACAAATTAGTTGAAATGATTATACCAACTGGCTACATTGGAGTAAAAACAATTCTAACCAGATTTGAATATATTACAATTTGCACTTGTACTTCGTTGAAAAAATTAGTTCATATGTAGCCATCAGCCCATGACTCAAAGGTATAAGACCTGTGCACACTCTCACATAATGGTGTCAGAATGACAGTCTGTTACAACTTCATGTTTTTCCTTCTTAATATTTTACCCACATACATGTACCAGCTGATGTTTTGTCTCTTACTTCTTATTCCCTTGTAGTATACCGTACTTACCTCATGTGATCCAAGAGTGAATAAACATTCTTTTAATAAACTGACTAACCCTGCAAGGCTTGACAATCAGCATATTGTGAGCAATCTCTAATTCAGACCTGGTTTAACAGCAGGTCCCCTGCTTCAGTATACCAATTTTTACATGTCATCATCAAGATGTAGGGAGCATGAAATAGGCCATTTCACACTTTTCACATGATACTTGCACATCTGCCAACTGGCAGATGAAGCAGTTGTACGTTTCACATGCATAACTCATATAGAAGTCACGTATGGGATATAGGCTTTGAAAGCCAAGATTTATTTCTACAAGTGTTGTGTCATGTCAGCACAGCACAACTATGAAATAGTTTGTCTAAAGATTGCAATGCTTAAAACATTGGTGCACAAAAACACAGCGTATCACACTGCCAAAAATCAATGATTGCAGATTACTTAATAGACATGTGGCTTACAATACCACCAGGCCATGTAGAATCCTTGAGTGTGCCCATAATAGTACTGAAAATCATGTAACTAGACACCTATTGATGACACAATTTGCAAGCCTGTGAATCCTGCTGATGTCCACATCTCACAACAACAATTCAGCCTATCTCTCCCTGATAAATATCATCATGCACATATTGTCCAGCATAGATGCAGTTGTGTTCTTCACCTGAATGAATCTTCCCTTCTCAAAGGTATGTCAGGGCACAATTCCAGACATCCAATTTATGATGCTAAACAATGTATACTTTGGCCTCAACATATTTATGTCCCTTGTAACACCCATCAATGCCATTGGGAATGTGTTCCATCATCATCAAAGCTTTATTTTGATATAAATATATCTTAAAAGCATTTTACAGATTATGTAAAAAATCACCATTTATAATAATTGCACAAAGAAATCAGATTAAAAATCTTAAAAGACATCTCTCAAAGGATGCAAATTACTTTACAGAACAGTGGAATACCTATTCTAAGTTTAGGACAATTCGTAAGTTACATTCCTGAGAAATTCATTTGACATAAACATTCCATCAATAAATAACAGCTCAAAAGGATAAAAACCCACAAGGGAAGTTAAAAGTGAATTAAACTATCTCAGTTTTGATGGAACTTAAAAACAAATTTATTAAGAATCTTCAGCCTGGTCATAGCGCTTTTAATCTTATCACTTAGGCCCAGCTATGGAATTTGGCCACACCGCAAGCAAAAGTTGTATTGGTTTCTGCTCGCAAAATTCTAAGTGCTTCGTGGTGGTTCCTGGTTCCTAATTGCCAACAAATGGGTTTTAACTATCTAGTTCTTGGTGTATAATAAGCTGGGCATGCAAATAGGAAATGTGGGACGCTTTCAACTACTCCTTCACAGTGCGGACAAGTTGGGACTGTTTGTTGGGGAGGCTTCCATTTATTTGTATATTCGTGAATGGGAAGCGTACCCAATCTAAACTGAATGAAAAGGGCCCTATCCCTGGGTTTCTGAATAAAATCTAAGTAGGGCTCCAAACAGGTCATCTGCTTGTGCTGACGAAACTCGTCGGTCAGTCTGCCTGGGCTGGGATTTATATTTTCCTGGCTCTCGACCCATGCCCAG
The DNA here is from genome assembly GCF_964261635.1 of Lissotriton helveticus. NCBI lineage: Eukaryota > Metazoa > Chordata > Amphibia > Caudata > Salamandridae > Lissotriton > Lissotriton helveticus. Next base: position 1,088,304,789 of record NC_136071.1, on the reverse strand, counting down.
TAGGCTCCCTTGATATCTAACTTGGTCAGTGGGGCCCCTGACTCCCAAGCCGATTTGAATCCCAATGCTAAAAGAAACCTTTTTGTATTTGTTAGCCAACTAATCTTATGGGATGCCTCAGGGTTCATCACTTCTCTTAGGCCGTCGGCGTATTTAGATAGCTCAGGTGTACGCCAAAGACGAGCCCAGTATAGAAGAGGATATAAGGTAACAATATCCTTGATTGAGCGGCATCCCAAGTCGCTCAGTAGTGGCTTCGTGGGGATTCCCTGTGGGAGTGAGACCAATTCTCTAAAGAATTTATTTTCCTCTCACATCCATGTGTTACCAGGTAACACCTACTCTTTTAGCCAATCACAGACATATGTTGTCAGCCACACTTTAGACCTAAACATGCAATCAGCTTGAAATCAGATAGGATGCATTCAGTCCCTTACTTAAGGTAAGGGCGAGTCTGACATCTGATATCAGTATACATACGTCTGCACATGTCAGCTGCTATATTCGACAACAGATATCACCAGTGCTGTTTGCAATTGTTTTGCACACAGATCATTCACCATATACCAAGTCCTGCAATTACACATTGCCTGCTACCTGAATGTATTGCATGGCATGTCACAGTCAAGTGCTCACGCATCACCAACACAGATCTGTTGTTGCTTCAATACAGCGACCCGGGGAAATTCTTATTTTTCTTGATGAATTATGTTGTGCATGACCAAAATACGTAAAGGGTATTTTCTTAAACATTGTGTAGTCATGTGTCCATCATAAAATGGAATAGCATACTGTCAATTACCTGCCTATTCTAGCCTTACATCAAGTGACATTACCATGCACCTACTACTATTGTTGCATATGCTGCATTTTACACATTACAAGGGTCTGGAGTCTCTCAAAACCTAAAAGTGTGAAAAAACGTCTACAATACATGAACATGCATGGTATTGTACAAAGTTCATCAAGGCCCATACTCACCCCCTCCTTGCTGCTATCTGACTCTCAACTGCCCATCGAGGTTGGGATAGACCACTGCTAGGATGCTGAGCATTAGGAGGATCAGGGCCCCTTCTGCCTGGAGGTGACAGAGCCAGGTGGACTTCTGCAATCTTCTTGCTCCCACCTCGCAAGTCCTGCCCCCTTTTTTTCTACAGTGGCCACTGCGCTGACGTGTGACACCAAAAGACCGCACCTTCTGGACGATGGTACTGCACAGGAAAACCTTCTGATGGGCGTTGACCTGTAAGGAGGACATGGTATCAGACACTTAGTACACATGCAAGCTGTACCTCTCCAGCTACTTTGTCACATATGTCATATACAGCTAGCTTAAGCATTTAACAAGTTAGCAGACTACATTTTTCAACACTGCACTTGTTGTCGAACAGGCAAAATTTAAAGATTTAAAAACACATGCTCAGTTCCTGTTGGCACCACACTCCAACCTGACCTTGCCCTAAGTGAGTATGCAACACCTCTTATTATACTATGGCTGGGACTAACCTCTGCACATGATTGTGTCCTCCAGAAGGGAACGGTAGCAGTTCAGCCATGGACATACACCTAACTAGTATGCATAATTTCCATAAATCAAACTGTTTAAAATAACAATTAAATCTGGTTATTTTGTTCAGTAAATGCATTTGGTAGCAAATATAAGGTAGCATAAGCATTTAACCTGTTGACCACACTCAGTGGAACAATGGACATGTATCTGAAACAATAGGAAAAGAATACGACAATTTAGTTATATATATATATATATATATATATATATATATATATATATATATATATATATATATATATATATATATATATATATTGTATGCCCTAAGTGCTAGAGTGAAGGCGACAACTTCAACAGACCATTGTACAACAATGCACTGCAGTTGTTCCAAAATATTGGAAGGTGACATGTTTGTGATCACAAATGTTCTCATACATTTGGCATCACGCATGACAGTCTGACTGACGACCAAATGGTATGGAAAAGGGTTTAATTTTCAAACAAGCATACTGAGTGGCAATATGTCGATATGTCCTGAAGAACATGGTCTGTGAATCACAGCATGTAATTGAACATATATTGCTACACTAAGCATTTTTGCAAAACCATAGTCCAATGAGACGTTATGCTGAAAAAACAGAGGCTATGTACCACACGAGATGGAACACTCGGCACAACAGTAAAATTGGCCACTTAACTGTGCTCCTGCTTGGGTAATGGTCCATACACTGCTTACAACCTTGCCTATGTGTCAGCTCAGTATTATTGCAATGTTGTTCAACATGATCAACCTGTGGCCTGACTGAACATTATAACTTATACACCTGGTGGCCATCCTACTTCTGACATGACCATTGTTGGACATTGTGAATTGCTATGTGAGGTCTTCTGACATGCCTGAGGTACCAATAATATTGCAGCATGTGTTTTGAGTTGTTGTGATCGTACGCTTCAAAAACTTAGCCACATATGCAACTGACATTTCACAATCACCATAAGACTTTGATTAGCTATGACTCCACAAGCAATTGTTGGGTAAAATATAACAGAAAACAAGTATACATTACGTCAAACTGATGTGTACATGCATAACTAAAACACCATACAAGGTATGTGGTCTATAATGAGATATGCACATAACACCATTGATGAAAAGTACAGAACAGTACTGACATGCATACAGCAGTGCACTTGTCCGTAACATTTCCCAACACACTTCCATACAATTACCAACAGATTCTGATCCGTGTCTTGTTGCTAGATTCTGCCCTATGTGTATGATTAGCTAACATTTTGAATTGTTTTTCTGTCAGGATTGTGCTCACCAGCTCCTCTGGTGTGCCATACAGCTGCTTATACAGGGGAAGGACCGCATCTACCAGGCCTTCCAGGTCCTATTGTGTGAAGGCAGGGGCCTGCTTCCTGTGCAGAAAGTCATTATAGCTCCCAGAGGATGAGAACAGCAGCAGAGAGATGGGAAGGTCTGTAAAAGTGCAGTTTCTGAAGACAAGAATTCTATTCTGCAAATCAGAAGACTACCTGCACAGAAGACCACCTATGTGGTCGCCTGCACAGAAGACCACATCGGTGGTCTTCTTTGCAGGCGGTCAAAGAGATAGGTCCGCATCGGTCGCATTTTCCGATTTCGTCCAGTGGCTGTAATTGCTGGCTGACACTCCACCTACTGCATAGTTCAACATAACCAGCAGCCCGCGAGTAAGCTTGTTCCATTATTAATGGACGTTTACTGCGTGGGGCGTCACTGTAGGCAGAGACAATCAGTAAGCCACAACTGTCACCATAACAAGTTACAACCTATGGCTATGCCCAACTCAGTTCGGGACCGCCTAGCGCGACTTTTGAATAATTGTTTTGGCGCTGCAAATACATTTTCCAATGTTGTGGCTTTGGACTCCACCATGCCCGGAAGTACAATATTGTATCTTTAAGAAGCATCAAAATGAATCGTCCACACTTCGATAACAAAATCACCTTGACAGGAGCCTTACACACTTTTTGGCAGGCTAAACAATCATGTAAGCACAAAAAACAGTTTCAGGTATACCTCTTTCTCTCGGCCCTTGTCAATTAACAGGTGTAAATACGCCAAAGAACATTGTTGAAAGCCACTGTCACCCAATGTGCGATCTGTGTGATGTTCAGGTGGAGAGGTGCTGTGTGTTTGATGATGTACAGAATCCCACATTCCGAGTGCAAGAACACTGACATTTCAAGCACCCCACTGACGCATTGCAATTAAATTGAGCATTGTAAGTGATCTTTGTGTTCCATACTTCAGTGTACATCTACAGATTAAGAAAGATATACTTTGCAAATTGGTAGTGTATGTCATTGTATGTGCAATGCAGAAATCACGACATGACAGTGTCCCCCATGAAACTGTCCACATGAAGTGCTGAATGCTACTCAAGATGTATGTGGTGTACAGGATGGTTTGCATAACATGATCCTACCAGTGGCAGCTGGTGAAAAGTTAATGTGGTGAGGCGTAAAAGCTGGGAATGAGTGCTGTCACGCGAGTGATCGAACTGTGTGCTGCTGGGCAAAGACTGCACCTGTGTATCAATTAAATTAAATTAAATTGTGTAATTATTCAGTTGCACGTGATAACAACTGTTATTAACAAATCATCTGCTTTACAGTGCATGGTCACGCTGAATACTTTTTTTTATTGCTAAATGGTTTGTTTTTACACCATACTAAAATGCAAATAAAGACACTAGGAAAGAAAATCTGTTTTAGACTTGTAGTGATCACAAGTGTTACAGCTTTAGCCATGCCCACTATTACAATTTCGGACAGAAAACTACGTTAAGGAGGCAACATGTGATTATGTGATCTCCCCCAGCTCTGTAAGTTCAGTTAGTGCAGGTTTCTCTCACAAGCCTTGTGACAGAGACTCACTTTACGGCGTGGACAGGTGGAGCTGCCATCTATGTCTGAGGCCACTGCAAGTATGAACAGTCAATCAAGTCCCCATCCAATCACGTGATTAGTTATCCCAACCAACCCAAGGTCACAACAATTTCCGACTGCCAATATGTTTCCTCTACCTGTTTGGATGTGCGTATAAATGCCATGATATCTGTCTCTGCTCGCAGTAAATACAGTAAAAATGACATTCATTTATTTTCAAAATACTCTTATTTAAAGGCGCTGCTGTATTATTTATTAGGAAAAGTCTCAATTCAAAGTAGTGTACTTACTTAGTTTCGATCTGCATTCAAATAGATCAATGCCTCATTTTTGCACCCACACGTAAAGAAGCACGATGCATTTTTTTAATATGGGCGTAGTTATTTCTACAACTTCTCCCAGATTTTTTTTTACATGTGTGGTATTAGCAAGATATTTGAGGGCTGTGATTACTAGTAGAGAAAGACATTAACTAAAATATGTTAAATTCTGTTTGTTTTCATGGTATCCGTTTTTAAATTGTGATTCCATTTTTTAATACTGCCATGTACGCTTTTATGATTCGTTATCTTCAATCGAATAAAGATGATTTTGAACATGGTCAGCGACTGGCTGCCGCCCTCCCCCCAATCCGGCACCCAACACCCAGAAACATGAACAGGAGGCTTCTTTATCTTTGGAAGGCGGGGGCTAGTCCCCCGGCCGTATTTATTAAGATATGAAATTAAAAAAAGGTTTTAATTGCATGGTCAACAATGTATACAAAAATCAGCAAGACATTAGATACAATATTATCAACAAGTTTGAGAGGCTAACCTTAACAAAAATTCTAATACATGTTGTTTCCTAACCGAATCTAACATCCTCATCTTGATTTCTGTACATTTCTGGCCATATGGCAAGGTCGCTAACCGGTGTCAGGTCCTACAAGCTGCGCCTCACCTAGAGCTGTGCGCATGCGCAGTCGTGCTCCGGTAATCGCCCGGTCTACGCCGTGAACTCCATTTACCCACTAAAGGAGGGCCCTTACTCTGCGCCATCCGGTGACGTCATGAGTATGCGCGCGCGGGGTGGCTACCAGCCTAAGGAAAGCGTGACTACTCCTGACCCGCGCTCCTTTGAAGCATCAATTACCTTGCCCCTGGAGTTCTAGGAGTGGCCAATGGCCCCTCCCCCTGGGCGGGAACCTCCATAGGATGATGCCCGCCCCCTCAGACCTTAAAATATGTGCTCACCGGTCATGACCTTACCGCATGCCCCATACCTAATAAATACGACGACCTATGGAAAAATTCTAAAGGACAGCTACACTGGCTAATTAATAACACGCATCAACGTAAAGCTACAAAGGGAAAAAAGGCCTAGACACAATTGGCATCAAAGCACTTTACACACAGTTCGCTACAAAGGGAAAAAATTCCTAAACAAAAATTACATCATCAAAATATACAGTCCAGATAAAGTTTGATTACGCATGTAAGACATGTTAACAGTACGCTAGCAAAATGACGCTCAAACCAGACTTAGTGAAGCCACAAAATTTTTTGGTTCCAGGGATGGTGGGTGGGAAAACAAAGAAGCCCCGAGCGCGGGGCACACCGTGCTCCGGGGGAGCGTCCAGGGACAAGGGGGTCTCCCGGGCGCTCCCCGCCTCTTTATTCCCAAGGGGCCAGGCGGAGTAGCGACGCCCCTCCGCCCCGCCCCTCCAGTAGCCCGCCCCCCCTAACCCGGACATCCTCCACTGGTATCCGGGTCAGGGAGGCCGCCGGCCAATCGGTGGTGGGTCGCGCCCAAGGGCCCGCCCCCACCACCGATAGGCACACAGAGGGGAAGGGGGGGAAGCGGTCGCCGCGCCGCCATGCGTGCGGGGGGGCCGAGGGCCCCCCTTTTCACATGGTCAGCGACTGGCTGCCGCCCTCCCCCCAATCCGGCACCCAACACCCAGAAACATGAACAGGAGGCTTCTTTATCTTTGGAAGGCGGGGGCTAGTCCCCCGGCCGTATTTATTAAGATATGAAATTAAAAAAGGTTTTAATTGCATGGTCAACAATGTATACAAAAATCAGCAGGACATTAGATACAATATCATCAACAAGTTTGAGAGGCTAACCTTAACAAAAATTCTAATACATGTTGTTTCCTAACCGAATCTAACATCCTCATCTTGATTTCTGTACATTTCTGGCCATATGGCAAGGTCGCTAACCGGTGTCAGGTCCTACAAGCTGCGCCTAACCTAGAGCTGTGCGCATGCGCAGTCGTGCTCCGGTAATCGCCCGGTCTACGCCGTGAACTCCATTTACCCACTAAAGGAGGGCCCTTACTCTGCGCCATCCGGTGACGTCATGAGTATGCGCGCGCGGGGTGGCTACCAGCCTAAGGAAAGCGTGACTACTCCTGACCCGCGCTCCTTTGAAGCATCAATTACCTTGCCCCTGGAGTTCTAGGAGTGGCCAATGGCCCCTCCCCCTGGGTGGGAACCTCCATAGGATGATGCCCGCCCCCTCAGACCTTAAAATATGTGCTCACCGGTCATGACCTTACCGCCACAGGCCAGCATTGTTAACCGACGATCTGGCCTCCCCCTGCCTTGACCTACCCTAGAAAGTTCTCACTATAGCAAAACCTTCCAACCCGGCCCTGACATTATCAGACCACAGGACCTTTCCTTCCTCCGTCAAATGGACTCCCCTCACCAGGTAGAATTATGCACCCCAAATAGACCCATGTTGGATCGTCTGCAACCGGGGGGGACTTGAAATAATTTGTCCAACTGTGTGTTGATCCTCTTTACCGAGTGATTCAACGCCCTGACCGAGTCCGCCCCTCGCCCCTGCCACCGCGGGATAAGTTGAGACCCTACTACTGTGCCCCCGGGCAAGTCCTGGAGACCCACCCACAGTGGAGATGAACTCATCAATGAGTATTCGCCTCCCAAGTTTGGCCAAGTCATTTCCCCCAAGGTGAAGTATCACCACTGACGGGGGGTCGGGCTGCTGAGCTAAGAGTCCCTGAAAGAAGTTCCTGAACTGACCAAGGCACAGACCCCCAAACCAGATCTTCCCTGTCCCGCGTCCAGCCTGTTGCTTGTGCTGGGACGTTGTAGCTCCTCCACTTCTGGTGATGAGTTCCTCCCCTGCGTCACAGGTTTGAGAAACTGCAAGAACCAGGAAAAGACCAAGAAAACCTGGGTGACAATTCCCACTTCCACCTTAGGGAATGGGTAGCACTTACACCTGCCAGCACTACCTGGGCCCTTGGGTGTCCTCTTTCTCGACGTATGCTTCCCTTTTGACGTCCACCCGCTGCTGATGTTGCGGTGTGGAGCACCCCTCAGATATCCGCCATGGACCCAGCCGTGACTGACGTAAGCATCCCTTGGGCTGTCCACCTGTTGCAGCTGTTGTGATGTGGAGCGCTCCAGGTATCCACCATGGACCCGGGCATACATAAATGGAAAAGATAAACACAAACCATTAGTGTTTCTGGCGATAACTGCTCTACACGTGCTAGTCTTACATTACCATCACTTGCTAAGTTTTAGATAAGATTAGCGCCAGATGACTACTCATTAACACTTCGACAGTAAATGTTAAACATAGCCTCAGTTTGTGTTCCATGTATTGTGATTGAATTAGTGTTACGGAGAGTGTCCTGTAGAATGACCTTTATTAGGAATAATATCCCGTGTGCAGTACAGTGACCCAGTGGCAGTGCCACAATATCCCGTGTGCAGTACAGTGACCCAGTGGCAGTGCCATGGCACATTTATGGCTACTAAAATTCTGCTGTAGACCAGGACATCACCTCCTATTCCTGGTTTTCCACCCACGCCTTTAGGCCATAGGGTCTAGGTTTGAAAAGGCCAGTCTGTTTGCCAGTGCAGCACCTATGTCGTTAAGCATAGGATCAGCACCGCCCTAACCATGCTAGGCTGTAAAATTGGCTTCCTATTTTCACATTCATTGTTACTACAATAAAGTTGTGCTGCAGGCGAGGACATCGCCTCTTAATCCTGGTTTTCTACCCACGTCTTTATGCCTAGGATCTATGTGTGAAGACAAGACAGTCTACTTAACAGTGCAGCATCAAAGTCTTTAGCTAAAAGGATTAGCACAGCCCTTACTATGCCAGGCTGTAAGCTGGCCCAAGGGCCTTTTTCGCTCGCCACTTTTGCTTCTGGTAAATATCATCCTAGGCAACCGGACATGATCACACGCATCCCCAGAACTATGTGATGCCGCAACTAGGCTCTTGGGCACCTTTTAGGTGTGACATCAGGGTGTGTAGGATTATCAGGACCCCAAGTAGTCTTTCTACAGGCTCTAGGCCCTGTCTCTATGCCATTTGTGGTTCCCCTACCACTTTATTGATATATGGCTTTGGTACACCCCTAGAGCTCAACGTATATGGTGCTAAATTACTGTGTGCTATATAGGTTTATAGACTGTAATTATTCGCCTCTAATCTCATCATAGGCTCAACGTATATTGTGCCAATTTACTTGTGTGTTAAATAAGTTTACTGACTGTAATTTCTTGCCTTTAGCCTCGTAAAGGAACTAAATGGATGTGTTTAGAACAAATACATATATTTGTTATACACCTGTTCTCTTTTCATTTACTCATTCATGAGATTATAGACTGGTAAAACAAGCTGCTCTACATTCCTTCAAGACTTAGCCTGAAGGCTGCACGCAATACAGCTACCACTAGGATAGCTTTCTAATAAGGTTGACATTAACCTATCATCAATGAAGGGTCATTTGGACTGGTGCAATGTCCCCCCTAGAATAGTGAACAGCACCTCAGATGTTGATTACCTTCACAATGAAATAAGTCCCTTGTTTGACTTTCTGCTTTGGCTTGCAAAGGAATGTGGGACCTGGGAAACTGGCTTTCACAGTCTCGTCAAGCCCTACCCTTAGATGTGCGTTAATCCCCAGGAGGACCCCAAGAGAAGGGGGTATACCCTATTCGTGAATGGTTCCACGATTGTTCTAACTATCACCTCAGCAGACACCAATGATAGTAATTCTAGAGTGTCAAAATTTTACTTATGTCAATGGCTGTTCCTTGCGTAAGATAAATAAGCAGCAACCATGGCTTGGATAAAATATTGCAAGTGCCTGGAGGACATCAATAAAGAAGCCCATGAATTTTACAAAACAAACTGTGTCTAGCTCAAACCGTTCAAAAGTTACAAAAATGCAGCAATAGATGTTGCCTTGCCGTCAAAGGACCTAGCTGTTGCTTATTGCTATATAGAAGTGTTACAGCCCGTACTAATGAGATGGAACCTTTGCACAGACATGGGAAACAATGTCGAAGTAATACTATCAGTATCAACAGTTCAAGATCAGCATGTTTGTCAATATTAACACTTACTAGCATTTAAAAAAATTTCACCCACCATGATCTGCAACATTCATAGCAGAATGCGAATGTGCTCAAACTGACATTTTTCTAAAGCAAATGCAATATACAATCAAAATTGCTCAGACAAACGACCCCAGCAATCAAAGGAAATGTAATACTGTTCTTTAAATGCAATGAGAAAAAACATAGGCTAATATTAGCTACCAAGCAGATCATTCTGCTAGTATGCGCTCATGCTTGTGGTTCATGCCCACAATCCAACATATGCAAGAAAGGACCCTGGAGGCTTCCAGGAAACAGCAAGGGCTCTGACAGCAAATCATTTCAGAAAGAAAGTGTCCACTAGTGTAGGACAAATAGTTAATACCAGCCTAGCTAGAAGACTTTTCAGTCCAGACATCCAGTGTGAAATTAGCATGTTGCTTCCAGAGTAAATTTATTTTATTTTATTTTATTTATTTTTTTTTTTTTTACCTCACGAACCTATATCAGAAGACGTTAAGGGTCATTGAGATTCTACTGAGCAGTCAGGCTCTTTCTATGGCCCCCAGAAGTTGTCTGTAACTCCCATGTGAGATCCCTACCTGCCTTGCGGGGAATGCCCTTGCCTTAGGTGAACCTACTGGTGTGACCGATGCATTTTTTGCAAAATTGAATGGCAAGTGCATACCATGTATTTTTTTAGCCTGCAAAACACACTTAGGGCAGCACACTATGCCAAGCCCGGATGGTTAGCTTACGGAATTTTTTTCACGTATATCGCAGTGCCTGCTTTCCATCTTTACAGATAGCCTAAATATAAATGGGCCACCCCTTGGCCCCCCTATTAATCAAACCAACCGCTTATAGTAGTGTAGGGGACGCTAATTCTGGATTTTACTGCAGCGCCAAGGACGGAGCTTTTCATCACCATTATTTAAAACCCTCATACCTTCCTACTTCTTGCGGAACCCGCTCCGCGGGTCCCGCTGCGTGTGAGGTGTTTTCACCGGCATCCAAAGAACTTTGACTGGGAGCAACTGAAGGCGAGTGACAGGCGGGGCTGCGAGCGAGTGCAGGCGCTGTGCAGGGACTACGGTTCCCAGGAGCGCTTGCCAGCCCCAATTGTGAACACCTGGGCCGCTCTCCCTGTCTGCTCCTCCCCTTCCCCTGTGCTTAAGACTCGTGCGCTTGGGGCAGCATTTGGGACGCTAATTCTGGATTTTACTGCAGCGCCAAGGACGGAGCTTTTCATCACCATTATTTAAAACCCTCATACCCTCCTACTTCTTGCGGAACCCGCTCCGCGGGTCCCGCTGCGTGTGGGGTGTTTTCACCGGCATCCAAAGAACTTTGACTGGGAGCAACTGAAGGCGAGTGACAGGCGGGGCTGCGAGCGAGTGCAGGCGCTGCGCAGGGACTACGGTTCCCAGGAGCGCTTGCCAGCCCCAATTGTGAACACCTGGGCCGCTCTCCCTGTCTGCTCCTCCCCTTCCCCTGCGCTTAAGACTCGTGCGCTTGGGGCAGCATTTGGGACGCTAATTCTGGATTTTACTGCAGCGCCAAGGACGGAGCTTTTCATCACCATTATTTAAAACCCTCATACCCTCCTACTTCTTGCGGAACCCGCTCCGCGGGTCCCGCTGCGGGTGGGGTGTTTTCACCGGCATCCAAAGAACTTTGACTGGGAGCAACTGAAGGCGAGTGACAGGCGGGGCTGCGAGCGAGTGCAGGCGCTGCGCAGGGACTACGGTTCCCAGGAGCGCTTGCCAGCCCCAATCGTGAACACCTGGGCCGCTCTCCCTGTCTGCTCCTCCCCTTCCCCTGCGCTTAAGACTCGTGCGCTTGGGGCAGCATTTGGGACGCTAATTCTGGATTTTACTGCAGCGCCAAGGACGGAGCTTTTCATCACCATTATTTAAAACCCTCATACCCTCCTACTTCTTGCGGAACCCGCTCCGCGGGTCCCGCTGCGTGTGGGGTGTTTTCACCGGCATCCAAAGAACTTTGACTGGGAGCAACTGAAGGCGAGTGACAGGCGGGGCTGCGAGCGAGTGCAGGCGCTGCGCAGGGACTACGGTTCCCAGGAGCGCTTGCCAGCCCCAATTGTGAACACCTGGGCCGCTCTCCCTGTCTGCTCCTCCCCTTCCCCTGCGCTTAAGACTCGTGCGCTTGGGGCAGCATTTGGGACGCTAATTCTGGATTTTACTGCAGCGCCAAGGACGGAGCTTTTCATCACCATTATTTAAAACCCTCATACCCTCCTACTTCTTGCGGAACCCGCTCCGCGGGTCCCACTGCGTGTGGGGTGTTTTCACCGGCATCCAAAGAACTTTGACTGGGAGCAACTGAAGGCGAGTGACAGGCGGGGCTGAGAGCGAGTGCAGGCGCTGCGCAGGGACTACGGTCCCCAGGAGCGCTTGCCAGCCCCAATCGTGAACACCTGGGCCGCTCTCCCTGTCGGCTCCTCCCCTTCCCCTACTGATAGATAAATAGACACTGCCATTACCGCTGCGCGGAAGCGCGCGGGAGCGCCGGGAGAAGCCCGGGACAAGGGCGGGGCCGTCTGTGGCCGTCAGGGGCCGGCAGAGGCTGGGCTGGGCCCCCCCTCTGATAAGGACATTATAGGGTGTGGCTTTTGCTTGACCAAACTGACAAAGTTATTTAACAGGTCACTGGTTTGTTAATGCTGTACATTACCATTTCTTCTTAAGTGGATACTGTGAAGTTTTTATATTTATTGGGTATTACTTTTATTGTGATTATTAATTGTTATTTATTTAGGGGGTACCCTTTTAATCTTTTTAGTAATGTCTAGCTCCGGTTCTAACCCGCTTCCTGAACGTGTAAATACATCTATTCTTGGCCCCCTGGATATATTTTTTGCCAAGGCAACTAAAGAAATTGACCGAGAGTTAGCTTTAGCTGAAAGGAGGGCGGAACGTCGCCTTTCAATCGAATCTTTAAAGAAACAAGCTCCAGCCCCGAGTAAACTGAAATCCCCTGTTAGCATTGGAGAACAAATGGAGTTGGATGCGGAGCTATTTAATACTGATAGCATACCGTTAATTTTTCAAGAAACTCCGACATCACCAAGGGTTTTGGATGAAGCTGCGGATGGTATTATCGATCTGTCCTCAGTAACATCCGATAACCTTATTGATCTAAATACACCCCTTCCCCAGGAGTCAAACCCTCATACTATTAGTAATATTTTACCTCCACCATTAAAGATACAAACTGAGGTTGTGACATTGCGTGCATCTCAGTCAAAAACTAAAAAAAGTGGAGCAAGTGATAACCACAATCCCAAAACTGTGATATCTTCACCAGCCAGGAAAAGAAGGAGGAAGGGAGGGAAAAGCAATAAAGGGGTCTTAAACCCATGGTTGCCTCAACACGCCACAGTATTTAAAGAAACTGTATTACAACAGGCTGGGGATAAAGCTATAGATGAGGTGCTTTCAAAACAAGGGGATGTAGATATTAGAAATAAAACTACATCTAGAGAAGAAATGTTGGAGGCAATTGAAAGCCTTTTAAAGGCGTTTGTTCTTCCCCTAGTTGAACGACTTAAGAGGTTAGATGAAAAATTGGATCGCCTCTTACCAGATGTTACCATTCCATTGAAGACAACTGAGAATATAAATAAAATGTTAAATCAAGTTGGAAAACCTGAAAATATTCGATTAAGTCAAAATCATTCCCCTGAAAAAAGTGTCCCTGACCCAACTAATAAAGAACGCAGTGCTCCAGTGGGTCCAATCGTTGGAACAGTCCCAAACACACTAAATAAAACTAAAGTGCCTTTGGTACTGACAAAGACGGGCCCAAATAGGACCCCTGCTACCCAAACTAAATTCCCTAGTAGAAGTAAGCCTAGCCATAAAAATATTGTAGATCTACCACCAGGTTCTTTTAATTTTGTCATTATCCTAACGGGCGTTACTCCTGTTTCTGAGGGAGTAATTGAATCAAATACCAGCTTAAAAAATAAAGTGATTCATTGGCTAAGTTTAAATAGACCATTACCGCCACATTTGAATGGCGACATAGTCTCAGTCAGAAGATGCCACTGGGTGGGTATACGCCCTAAGGACATAGAGGGTGACCTGGTTATAGTAAATTTTTGGGATCACAGGGTAGTATCCTACATAAGCGATTGGTTTGTGAATACTGGCAATGGGGGAGTGTCAACTCGGAATTTAACATATTTCTATCCACAAAATATGTTACCCCCTTTGAAAGAAGTCCGATCTTGTCCTGGGTGGGATATTTCCTCCCAATTGAAACATTTAAGGAAACAACCGACCTCTAATAGAAATATTAACTACCTCCCACAGGCAAGTTATCGAGGGGCATACCCTGGGCCAAATAACTATCTTCCTATAAATCCAAAAGAATTTTGGAATGTTCCTCTATCAAATATGTTCCACCCATTGACCCCTATGAGTCTCAATGATTGACTGTATCCTATTTCACCACCATTAATATCTGTTTGTGATGTTAAGTCCACTTCTATCCCCCTGGATCATGTGAAATGTAACTTGCGGATGGAGGGGGGTAGTGTGGAGGGTACAAGTACATCTATTGGGACAACGAAAGACCTATGCAATGATCAAGAAATAGATGGAGGAGATGTTGATCAACAAAATGAGCTTGCAGGGGGGTGAACAAGCACATCTTATAACTGTAATAGAACAGGATATGGTAGAGAGGCCTGTGGAGTCTAGAGACTTTTGTTTAATATCTTGGAATATAGCCGGTTTTTCCCGCAGACAGGACGATCCTGTGTGGTTGAATTATGTTGATTCTTTTGACATAGTCTACCTACAGGAGACATGGTGTACTATGGATCAGAGCATGGATGGGTTTCAAACGTTTAATGTCCCTGCAATACCATCACAATCAGGGAGAGCAAAGGGTGGGTTATTGACAGCAATCTCTGTAAGGCACAAATCAATGTGTGTGAATAAAGTGTTGGAATCACCTTGGTACCATATAATTATGATTAAGGACCACTTTCCGTTAGACGTGCTCCTAATCAACTGGTACTATAATATTTTCGACCCCAACGATACTACAGTTATTGATACCCTACAGAAGGAAATAGTAAAATTGAGAAATAGTGTATTTCCTTTGGCAATCATATGGTTAGGTGACTATAACTGTGAGTTGTGTAAGTTTAGTGGGTCTAGAGTGTGTGGCTTGTTGGATTTAGAAGACCAACCGATGGCCCACTTTAAACACTCTAAACAAGGAGAGTCTCTTAATAGTATTATCCTGAATAATGATTTGTGTGTTTTGGAAATGTCCAATTTCTCGGGTTCAGCTAATATCCCCACCTTTCAAGGCACAGGCGGTAGAATGACTACAATTGATTTTGTCATGGTCTCCAGGGAGTTCTCCCACTTTGTCAAAGATTTTAAAATTGAGGTGAACCCTGTTAGTGACCATAATCCCCTAATTTTGAGTTTTGATTTGGCACTTGTGGATAAAACGCGCCAAGAACAGCCAATAGAATATAACCAAAATAAGGGGGTTACCGTAAAGTGGGACAAGGTAAATGTAAAGCAGTTAGAGATAGACATTTTCAAGGATAATATAGATTGTATAGAATCTTGCCTGACACCTATAGTTGACCCAATTAATACAATAAGAAGTTTTGAGACTCTTTTGAAAAATGTTGCCTTACGTCTTGTTAAGACAGGGGTTACTAACCGCCATCAAGGCCCTAAATGGTTTGATGCCGAGTGTTCAGCTGCCCAAACTTATTTAACAAAGGCTCTTCATCAAGACCCACGTGATAAGGATTTGGTCAGATTGGCAAGGAAGAAATATACTGATGCCATCAAAAAAAGGAAAAAAGATTTAAGGATAATGGCTTGGGATGACCTAGATAAAGCTGTGGCACTAAAAGATAATAGGCTCTTCTGGGAAATAATTAATAGACCTTTTTTAAAAACAGGGGAAGACAATACAATCAGGACACACATCCCTGAAAATTCCTGGGTGGAGCACTATAATAAAATATTTAATCCCAAAGATATAGTCCAAATTGTTACCTCAGGAGATGATGAATATGGTGGCTCCAATACTGAATCAGTAAAAATACTTAGTGACTCATTAACAATTAAAGAATTGGAGTCAGCTCTCACTAAGGGGGCGGCGTTAAAAGCCCCTGGGCCGGATGCTATCCCTTTAGACTTGTTCAAACATAATCCTAAGGTCTGGTGCCCATTGCTTCTGAATGTCTTTAAGGCGGTAGTATTGGGGCGTGTACCGTCTTCATGGACTGAGGCGGTTGTGGTGCCTATTTTTAAAAAGGGAGATAAGTCGAACCCAGGATGTTATAGGCCAATATCTCTAATAGATGCCTCCTGTAAATTAATGGGTAGAGTGATATTGGCACGCTTGGAAACCTGGGCAGAATCATCAGGGATTATTGTAGAGTCACAGTATGGGTTTAGAAGAGGGAAGGGCACTACTGAGCAGTGCCTGAATTTAGCACTGATTATGGGCAAATACATGGGTGCCAAAAGAAGTTCTATTTGTTTGGCATTCATGGACTTGTCTAGTGCTTTCGACACTGTATGTAGGGAGAAATTGTGGTCCATGATGGAGGTTATGGGCTTTGAGGAGCCTTTGGTAACTTTGCTCCGTAGGTTGCATGCGGCGACAACAGTTAGGGTTAGATACGGTCCTGGAGGTGAAAAAACCAGGCATATCTTTTCTACTGAAGGAGTTCGCCAGGGTTGTATATTAGCTCCCTTTTTATTTTTGGTTTACACAAACGGTTTAGAAAGTTTTTTGATTGAAACGGGTGCTGACTTTCCTAAGATTAATGGTAAAAAGGTCCCAATGTTGTCATATGCTGATGATACTGTGCTAATGACCCTTACTCCCAATAGCATGCAGACTTGTCTGAATGCCTTTGATTTATTCATGGGAAACTTAGATCTTGGGGTCAATTTTAGCAAATCCTTCACCATGATGTGTGGTCAAAAGAAGAATGCGAAAATCCGCAACTTCAAGGTGAGGGAGTTTGGCATAGACAAAGTTGATAATTTCAATTATCTGGGCAACCTTTTTAATAAAAAACTGAATTGGGAACCGTTGTTGTTAAACCGGGTTCAGAAGGTTTCACAGCTAAATGAGGCTCTTTTTCGTTTTGCCAGTAAACTGGGACAACGACGCATTGCTGAAATGATATCCCTGTACCAGGCTAAATGTGTTTCTGTTATAACATATGGTGCTGGTGTTTGGGGGTCACAGAACTGCAACAAAATAGAGATTGTGGAGAACAAATTTTTAAAACGCCTATTATGCGTTCCTTCGGGTACATCAAATTCTTTTTGTCATAGTGAGGTTGGAATTGAGTTTGTTTGTGATACTATTCACATTGCACCCTTAGTACTATGGTCTAAAGTTTGGCAATCTGATGATTTGAAATTGACGAAAGATATTCTCACAGATTGTCTTAAACTTGAGCATTTTGATGAAATCCCTTGGCTTCGATATGTTAGAGATACCTTTGATAAAATTGGGTTAGATATTATGTTTAAAAATCGTGATATCCTGAAAAAGGACTCTAAAATTATCATTAAAAAAGCATACAGCCAAAAATTGGGATCTATGTGTGGTAATGAACAGGTACTACGTGTTCAGGGAAGATTAGTGCGCCCATTTTATTTAACATATATTTTGAAAATGCAAGGACGCTTTTATTTAACTAGGTTTCGTCTTGGAACCTTACACTTCCTTTTTGCTTTCCCAGAGCAGGGGGGTTGGAAGGTGACTTTACCCTGTTGTCCCTGTAATAATAAAGTGTCACAAAACACTCTACATCTAATTTTATTTTGTACCTTGTACAAAGATCCAAGAAATTCCTTTATTAAACCACTATTATTACCCCTTGGAACGCCTTATTACAAAGAAGGCTATGAATATTTGTTATCATTATCTACGGAAAAGATCTGTAATGCTGTATTAAGCTTCATTAGAGCGGCACTTGCCATCAGAAACCTATTGATTTGTATCGTGTAAATCAGAATTGTGTAACAATGTATTATGATGTCTTTTTCTATTTTGGAAATGTATTATGATTTAATGTTGTTATATTTTTACTTGCATACTTTTATGATTTCCTCTGAGAAATCGAAATAAAGTTATTTGAACGAACGAACGGACAACACTACCATTAATGCATAAACACAAGCCATCCCAGACAATGCCTTCCCAATAATTTTGGTGCAAGTATCAAATACTGCGCACATAAACTTATTTTCCTAAAAGCTGCAAACATGTCTGTCTATTTCGAAACATGGATTGTCATTGATGTCGAAATGCATAAGCGATATCATCCCCGATATTGTTAACATGCCCACTAGACGGTAGCATAGGCTGCCAGATTTAATCTCCTTCCTGCCGAGAAAATTTCCCCTCACCAAGAAACAGCAGCGCTACATGGATAGAGACTTACCATTGGTCATGCTACAAAGGTACCGTGCATGTGCAGGCAAAAAACCTGATATCCCGCCTGCATCGGTACACAACCTTAACTCCCCGCAGGCTGCGCTAAATATCTCCCAATATACCTATGAGCTCTCATAGCGCTTCCCCCCCCCCGCGCAGCTCGCACTCCCCGTCAATCAGATACACAAACAGTGAACACTTACAGCATGTCACATCTTTATAACGCAGCACTCCCAACGTAAGTTCGACACCCCAAAAGCATGCCCCAAGAAAATGGCCGTGCTAATGAGCACCTCTGCTGACAATTCGCCTGCGAATTGAATACCAACATCGCTGCTCATTTATAATACAGCGCAGCACCGATTAGCCCTGTATGTATCCCTTTACGAGCGCCCTGTATACGAGCCCGAGCACATACATAGGTAGGTCGAATGTACAAATCAGCGGTGTGACACACCACACCTTTTAATTCGAGTCACTTACTCCACGGTTTATGAGAATCAGGTGTTGCTGCAGTTTATAAAACGCCTGAATTTAAGTGCAGTGCTTTGATAACGAGATTGGCATATGCCTCATAACTCTACAAGCCACCCCCTGTGTAAGCCAACTGTAAATAGTCTGAGCAGGTGTAATTAATGAATACCCATCACTTCACCCTGGAAGGAGTACATCAGGAATGAAATACGTGTAACACATAGCAACATCTCGGCTAGTCGGGCCCACTTGTTATTAAAACAGAGACAGAGTAAAGCATGCTAAAGGCGCTGTGCATAACATCATTTGTTCTATTCTATGGCACTCGAAGTGTGTTGTCCCGTACTTCTGACATATTTCTGCCTGGGCAGACTATAAATCAATATTTTTAAAAGCCATTTTTGCGACAGCAAACCTCGACAGGGACCGGCTGAGAGCGCACTCGAACCCTGCTGATCAGGGCAGCCGCCGGCATGACAGGGACGGCACACCAACGGAGCTGTTCTTAAATAAAGCATTCCCTGCAGCTTACTCGTGCCTGTTTGCTGTGCATATCCGAAATAACAGAGCTCTACCCAAACCCGGTGTAGGCCACCCATGCGCGTGTACCCACCGCTGTCCTCCTCTCCACACGACTGCTGATCTCGTCTCAGTGCTCCCACTGGTGCGCACCCTCGAGGCCTCCGAGCACCTACAGGACCCGCAGCTGCCCATCACGAACTGCCCTCTTTCAAGATCTCGTTCATCTCGCAGCTCGTCCACCGATAGCGCCCCGATGTTGCATCCTCGAAATTGCTTCATGACCTGCAGAGGAGGAAAACCAAAAGAAGAGATGCTCCCCGGTCCAGCGCACGTGATCCAGCCGCTCTACACCTTCGCTGTAGCAAGTAACGCGTTGAAAAACCCTGAAGGTGAAGCCAACCTGTTAAGACAAAAATCAAAATTAAACGGCCCCACTGTGACTACAAGCGTGGAGAAATGGAAAGCGCAAATCGGGTAATATACAAAAACTGATTTTGATCTTTCCCGCTCGGTCGAATTGCCCTTAACGGCGGGAAAAACCTTCGTACCGGCCAAACAAAGCACTTACTACACCGCCGGTGATGCCCGAGTCCGCAGTGTGTTACCGCCCGCTCTCAGGTCCCCAATGTGGCGCCCACCCCGCCAAAATACCTCGTCACCCGCCGGTCTCCTCACAACAGAAATACCGACTTGCGACTTGCTCCCAGGTCCCCGATGCGGCGCAGCTCCCTAGCCACTCCTGTTCACGATCAGTAGGAGTGCCTCCGCTCGCGCTGGGAAGCGTCCGGGGACAAGGGGATCCAGAAACCTGAAAAATAAAGCGAGAATTTAAAACAAACAAAGAAGCCCCGAGCGCGGGGCACACCGTGCTGCGGGGGAGCGTCCAGGGACAAGGGGGTCTCCCGGGCGCTCCCCGCCTCTTTATTCCGAAGGGGCCAGGCGGAGTAGCGACGCCCCTCTGCCCCGCCCCTCCAGTAGCCCGCCCCCCCTAACCCAGACATCCTCCACTGGTATCCGGGTCAGGGAGGCCGCCGGCCAATCGGTGGTGGGTCGTGCCCCCCCTTTTCATACGGGTGAGAAAAACGATGCATCCCGTACCTTATTTCCGGAGTCTCGATCCATACCATTTTATTATAAGTGCACCACTAAGGCAAAAGCATAACATGCAAGGTATAGTCCGGCCTATTCCGATGCCAGGGTGCTTCCTTTTGCATTGTCGCACACCACCAGAGACTGTGCAGTACACCGGCCATCTGTCCGCTTTCTCTTGCACAGCTGTAATTCTCAATTGCACGTCAGGTTGAGCGGTCACTCTACACAGGCTGTTGCTCTAAAGTGAATATCAAAGTTCAGGTGGCTACACTTCCTTTGATGTCATCAATATTCTAATGAGTACTAATAAGTACTAACATTACAGAAGTGCCTGCTGCTTGTGCATAGCATAGGTGCACGTAGTTGTATAAGACAACAGAAGTGTTCTCAACCAAGCCTTCCGCTGTGACTGCAGTATATACTTTGCGCACCAGTGCTAGTTTCCCTCCTGAATGATAAACAGCCAACACGAACACCTGCTGCGTGCTGATTATCACGGAAATGAAATCGGAGCTGCGTAGACAAACTCTCCCCCAGCTTCTATTGTCCAATCAGGAGGCTTAAACAGTGGTGCGAACAGGAAGGGAGTGCTTCCGTTGTTGCCACCCACTTCACTTTGTCGATGTAGGCCAGCCCTGTCCCTTGCCATTTAGTTCAATGGCGCTCTGCTGAAAACGCCTGGGCTACAGCATAAGCGCCCCATTTAAAAGATAATCATTGCCACTTCCTCCGGTCACTCCCATCATGCTGTTATCACTCTCCTTGTGTGTGCCTCGAGGGCGAGCAGTATCCCTCGCCCATGGCCGCACATGTGCAGGAGGACTCGTCTCTGAGCTCACCCCTTTGGCCATAAGGAGTGAGGCCCCGGGGCCAATGGTGGCTTGGAGAGGGGGTCTGCATGACCCCCCCGCCCTGTGGCCGTGCGCGGTTGGCTTCACGCATGGTAAATAATATTATTTTACGTTTAAAAAAACCTAATAATTCACTGAAAACAAGTAATGTTTAAAGTGACTCAATAGTTAGGAATTGTAAATAAATCTTAATTTACATTAAAACAAACTTTAGAAATTCTGATTTAGTTTTTTAGAAAAACATTAGAATTTCACTGGAAAAAATTAAGGTTAAAGTGACGTTAGGTGAAAATGTAAGTCCCAACGTAATGCTTTGAACTAAAAAAACACAGAACTTTCACTTATTTTATTTAGCACAGTTGACTATAACTTATGCCTAATGCCAAGCATTGCTTATGACCTTATTTTACGTCACCAATGACATGTTATATGAGATCAGTTATGACATCACTGATGAAATGGGTGTGTTTTTTTTTTCTTCAATGGGCTTTGAATTCACGTGCGTTTTTGGGGCAAATTTCTTGATCATAAGGGGTCCCTCAGGGACCCCTCTATTGGGCCTATTCTCTTTCCCGGGCCAACAGACAAACAAATGGTGTTCGCAACTCGAGTGATGTCACTGACCATGTCATGAGTGATGTAGTATGTGACATCATCAGCAGTGCATTACGGGCGCGTGAGTTATAGTTAGCTGAACTAACTATAACAAGGGAATTTCAATGGTTTTGTATGAGAGAAATGTCCAGCTAACTATAACATGGGTGAAACCTATGGTTTTTTCAGTGAATTTCTAAGGTTTTTCAAATGCTAATTCCTAACTATAACGTGTGTGAAACCTATGGTTTTTTCAGTGAATTTCAAAGGTTTTGTAAATGATAATTTTGAAATATACTAATTATTATATTTCTTTCTTTTTATAGTAATTTCCTACATTTTTATTTGAACTACTTATATTTATTTTATTTTTAAAGTTACATTTCATATTTGTAATGTAAAATAATAACAAAATTAAATTAAAAAAGAATGCACTGCTAGTGAAACTGCCTCAGTGAATTTGTAAGTGTTTGTTAGGGGCAGATTTACAGCACCCCTCTGCCTCTTTCAAACCACCGTTGCATCACTTTCCTGATGAAGCACTGGTGCAAAAGATGCACCACGATATGTGGTATTTACAATGTCCAATCCAATCCAAAAATTCTTTATTTCGGTCGTAGAGACCATAAAAGATACAATAGGCATACATTTGAACATACATAAAAGAGAAAAATGCAGTTATAAGAATACACCAAGAATTGATTACTAATTTAAAAAAAAAAGAAAAAACACATCATACAGATTGCTTGCCAGGATGTTCAAGTCAGATGAGAAGAGACACCAATTCATCATTAAAAAGGACAGTTCATGGGATAATTTGAAAACACAATCCGTTGGATAAATACAATTATCAGTATTCACGGCAATTGTGCATTTAACAATTTTTTCCTAATCAGCCACATAGCATGAATGAATTTTGCCACTGCAAAAACTATATGGGGCAGGGTGCTGGTTCTTAATACTCTATATGCATGCATGTGGGTCCTAAATCCCAAATTCCTGCATAGTGGGACCAACCAGTATTTCCTCGGTCTCTGGTATGCCGGACATAAAAAGAAAAAGTGTGTTTCATCTTCCTCATGGGAATTGCACCCTGGACAAATTTTGTCATCAGCGTGAAGCCAGTTACAAGTGAAGCATTTAAGTGGCAGGGTGCCGTACCTCCACTGTATAAACAGCTTCCTGGCTAAAATTGGGTAAATGATATCCATAAAACCTTCGAATTCATATGAATTTTTGGAATGTAAAAATCGTTCGGTTAGGGTGCCATGTTTAGTCAAGGTCAGGAGGAGGTCCAAGCTTTTCTCCTTATGGATCTGTAACAAACGCTTGCGGGAAAGCCTTTGACATCCCGATTCAGGTACCTCCCATAATTCAGGTAATTTTAACCGGTACAGTTCTTTTTTTATATAGCTGAGCCAGGGAATTTTGTCACGTTGATTCAATCCCATAACGTGTACAAGATCATTCCTATAATGTGCAAGCTCGCTGGTGGACCAAAGCCTATGCCAGAATCTTATTGGTTTAGACTCCAGCTCGGCAGTGATGGAAGGTAAACCCATGTCAAGTCTCAAAGGAAACAAAGGTGTACAATGTGACGTATCTGGGAACTAAGTCACATTCTAAATCCCTGAACCACAATGACACATTCCTACATAGGCGGGCGTTCCTGTGCAGAAACACCTCCTAAAAGTGGCTGACTACAATATACAAAATTTCACTTTGTCACTTTTGCACTAATGCTGTGTCAAAACCCTGCACTACCTTGAAGCAGGTGTTAAGATTGACACAACAGTCTGAGCATAGGGCCCCCAAACCATTTCTGAAGATACGTTGCACTTCCAACATAACTCAAACAATGCACCACCTTTACAGCACAGATACATCACATGTATGTGCCATTTTTGTCCCATGGTACACCACATTGTAAATACGGCGCATCCATGGTGGTGGTGTCACGGAGCACAATAACTGACATATTTCTGGGGATATGCCAGTTATTGTATATGTGCCCATTAGTGTTTTAATGTAGTGATAGGATTACTACATACAGATGAAGGAGTCACTACAAAACTAAAACAACAATGACAGAGTGTTTGCTGGAAGTGTAACGATACAAACTTGT
The DNA here is from genome assembly GCF_964261635.1 of Lissotriton helveticus. Lineage (NCBI taxonomy): Eukaryota > Metazoa > Chordata > Amphibia > Caudata > Salamandridae > Lissotriton > Lissotriton helveticus. The sequence continues at coordinate 1,088,280,848 of NC_136071.1, read as the reverse complement.
AAATTGAACGTATAAAACACAAATTTGCAAGTACATTGAAGACTACATACATCGTCTATAAGGGTTTTGAAGCAGTCTATGCCCTAAAGCCTATTTTAAAGCATGAGTACTTAGATAGTGAGTGAATGATTACAAAACTGCAAGGAAAGAACCTGATTGAATTTATAACAGCCTCAGTTGTACCACAGTATACAGATAAACACATACTGCTGAATGGCTCACTACAATATTGAAACAGTAGTGTGAGAATGTTTGTTGGAAGTATTAGGATGCACATTGTAGAATTGAACGTATAAAACATAAGTTTGCTGGTACATAGGACAGTGCATCCACAGTTCATGGAGCTTTGAAACAACCTATGCACTAAGGCCTCTTTTAATCCATGAGTATCTAGATACTGATTGCATCATTACACTTCTGTAAAGAAAGTCCCTCACAAAATGTATTACAGCTTCAGTTTTACCCCCGTACAATCAAAAAGAACATACTGCTGAGTGATTCACTACAATACTAAAACAGCAGTGTCAGGGTGTTTGGTGGAAGTCTAAGGATACAGACTGGGAAATTGAAGGCATAAAACACAAGTTTGCACCTGCATACAAGACTACATCTATACTCCATATGGATTTTAAGCAATCGATACCCTCAAACTCACTTTGCATATTTTAAATCAATACAAACATTAAAAGAATATATCACTGAATCTATAACTGCTTCACTTTTAGTACAATAAATACATTAATAGATAGTGCTCAAACCTTTATTATTTTTCAATAATAAATTTATTCTTATAACATCTCATAATTTAACAGACATTCCAATACAACTTCATCAGCTATGTAATTCAGATCCATTTCCTCTATGCAGACGCCCACCATATACATTTAAAAGGTAAAAGAACCGTGCCAGCAAAGTAGTCCCTTGTGGAAGTGTCTGCGTTGTGCTGTGGGCGTGTGCTGGGACTGTGACAAAGGCTGGGGGCATGTGGTACGCTCCGCCCTTCATGCCTTGTCTCATATCGTGTGCTAATCCCACCCTGCTCCCTTTAAATACCCCTGCACCCCATAATCATAACCCACCCTTACTCCTTAAAATACCCCAACACCCTTAAACACTAACCCAGCTACTTGAAGTGGGCATGATGCTATGCCCGCTCACGCACTTCGCGTAGCCCCACTACGCGCCTCCTGCCTCCCTCCCGCCCTCCTTTACAGACATATATTTAAGTATTATATGCAGTAAAAGTAAATAAAAGCACTTACCTGGTCCGCGGCGTCCAGGGGCTACCTCTTCTATTTTGCGCCGACTTCTACCATCAAAATGCGCATGCGCGGCCGCCCGCGCATGCGCATTTCTCGCATTTCGATAGTAGAAGTCGGCGCAAAATAGAAGAGGGAGCCCCGGGACGCCGTGGACCACGTAAGTGCTTTTATTTACTTTTACTGCGCTTAATACTTACATTTATGTCTGTAAAGGAGGGCGGGAGGGAGGCGGGTGGCGGGCAACTTCGCTCCATCCACGGAGCGTGCGTAGTGTTGCCTACTACGCCAAAATGCAAAGTAGGCAACACTACGTACACTCCGTGGGCGGTGCGTAGTCTTGTGCCCACCGTTAATATTTTTTCACCATCCATTTGAAAAATGCACAGGTCTCTCTCATTGATGCCCAGCAACGACATACACTATTAGACACACCTCCCGCCACAAGTTCTAGAATTGCAAACTTTAGAGCTGGGGAGCTACGTTCGAATCTCGGCATCAGCTCAACATCCTGTGATTCCAGGCAAATCACTTTGTCTCCCCGTGCCTACCACAAATGAATGTGTTCTTCTGTAATGTAAATTGTGCTCATGTCATGTTGTGGAGCTTGCGCTTTATAATATTTCAAGGAAAAATAAAGTAGGTAAACTCGAGTTCACACACTACTGAATGCACACTCTTAAGTGCATCACCAGTGCACTGAGAATCGGAGCGTTTCACAGGCCTGTCACAGATAAGAAATGCTATCAAAACGAAATCCTACAAAACAATATACTACTGGCCGGCAGCAATTCATACCCGGACAATGTTGGGACGGGCTGCTAGTATATAATACAAAACTACAGTTTTCACCTATTTTGGCCTACACAAAATACTATATAAATACAATTATCTAATAACATTCCATTAGTACAGTTGTAATCCTTTGCAAAATTATACAACTATAATTACTTATAAGGATTTCCTGTTCTTAGCTTTTCTTAAATTTTGAAAGCAATCACTCCTTATGACTATAGGAAAAGACTCCGGCTGGTATAGTAAAATACACTACTAAAAAATCTAGAATATGTCTATTCACCTTACCCTTTCCAAAATAGTAAATGTGTTTTACTATAATGGAAAAGATAGTATTCATTGTTGTGAACAACACTGTGTATCTGTGTCTATTTAGACATCATTATCACACTACTTTTTGAATACTTCATGTGTCTACTCTATCTCTATTCCTCATCTATAACTTAGTCTAACCCTACTAATTACCTACCCCTTCCAATTTCGAACTAGCCTCTCCTCTAGTATTTATCTGCAACCTTGTAGCTTACGGTTCTTTAATTTTTTCACTGCTTTTAACCTATAATTACGTAACATTCATTAACCTAGGCCTCTCACTTTATTGTCTAATTTTTATATTATAAATTTCCTTGTGTTCTTCTACTAACTTTTCTTTATGCAGTTGCTTGTTATCTATTCTGTCAATCCTTCAATATCTTGTGTGTTTCATTAATGTTCCATCTTAATTTAAAAGTCTTTCTTCCATTCCTAACTCAATGTGTTCTTTTCCCTTAAGACCTTGCTTATCACGAATTTTATCGATTCTTCTTTTAAGTTTGAGAAAATACATGGACTGACTACATTCAATATTGTCTATAATGTCAGGTAAATTTACTTACTTACTAACTTGTCAATCAACGATGTTTAACTCTCACAGAAATATTTCCACTTTCTCTTCAGGAATGTCTAAGGAGCAATTGAAAACGGGTCTGAACTCTGAACGTCCTCGGTGAAGTGCGCACTCGTTAGTGAGCGCGCGCCTCAGCAAGGATTCCCCACAACTCTGTGGTAAATTACTAGATCACTACCGCATCTTTCACCCGCTGCCCGTGGAGGGAGTTGCGGTGGGACACGCAGGGCGTTCGGGGGAGGGGCAGGGTGGGGGGTGATATACACCGGAATCTGGCTGATTGCAGGTAAATAACAATTACTAATAAAACTAATTTCCGCCCATATTATCAACAAAACACGATATCAACAAAAGACAACACATTATCCCCGCTTTTATCAGCCGGAAAGTCCCGATAAAGTGGCGATAATCCTTCTCGTTTTGTTGATAATATGACCCGAAATGCATGCTAATGGCTTGGTGGCGATGACGATCACGCGTGGTTAGGGGGTCGTACATGCATGTTTAGGCTCTATTTTTTTTTTAAATCGCAACGTACGCGTACAGAAATATGTACAATTACGAGCAGGAGCTGCATGCTGTTTGGCTGTCAATACTCCAGGAAGTGTTGCAAGCCCTTTTTTATCACGGCAGCCGAGTCACAAGGAAACAGTAAAACAAAGTTGACAAATAAGGAAAGGTAACACAATAGAAACATTCTCAACCTATAGTGTTGCTCAGGGGGTGGTACATTTATTGTACGTGTACCAACCATGTATGGACGATGAACAGCTGGAATATTGAAAGTCATCACGTATGCGTACATAACCAAGAAAACTAAAAATAATTTTAGATATTTATGAAGTTTATTTGTTTATGTGTTGTGTGGCTCCAAAAAGAGCCATTGTGTTTATTGCAAGATTTTAGTACCTACAAGTAAGTACCAATGCAGAGTCTTAAGTTTATGAAGAACACTCCTTTCCCCTCATCTGTAAAACGTACACCATCTGTCCTATAGATGCCATGCATATTGAAGCGCAGATTATTGTTGTAAACTGACCCCATTCTGTAGTCTCGGAGAAAGGCAGAAACAGATTTATTCACAAGTTTCCTAGCTTTTTCAAACTGTGGACAATAGTGGTTGGACGGCTTCCATCTCTGCCTTTGGCATATATTAGAATACACAAAGACAGTTTTCGGGAACAGTGTCATCAATTGTGCAAAGGTGTCCATCATGAGCATTTCCAGAGCTACCCCAGTCAAAGTGCCTAGGTCATTTCCACCACAGTGCACAATTATGAGGTCAGGGTGTTGGAGATGCAGAAAGGATTTCACCAATGGCATCAATTGGTGCAACTTTAATCCTCTCTGTCCAATCTATTTAATGTCTAAATTTGGTAAACCTAGGTCCTTGTGAATTCTTTTCCGTTCTGCGTACCTTTGACTCCAGAAAATATAGCTGTGTCCCACAATCCACACTGCAAGCATTTTGAAAAGAGGTCTGGATGCACTCTGATGGCGTCTGTAAATGAAATGCTAGTTTCAAAAGTAAGATTTTTCTAAAATGGTGGATAACATGCAGTTATGAAAAAAGTAAAGAGATGATTGGTTGTTTGCCAACATTTTACAGTAAACTAGGTTCCATGTTCATCTCATTTAAAAGCCATATTTTTATTGGTTAAGAAAAAGTGATAGAAAAGAACGTTACATAAGATAGGCTGGTATATTCTCCAGTCAAGCACACTTGCTGTTTTAATTTGCAACAATGTATGATGAACTTTTCACCTGTGTGCTGACTTAGGTGTTCCCTGAAGTGTTTCTATGGTAACTGGCAGATTGTGGAACGGTTGAAAGTTCTATTAGTTCGAAAGCTTAGGAATGTTAAACCAATCAAAAAGTGTCTTTTCTTTTATATTAATGTGAACACGATTTTAATTGGCTATTTATATGTATTTATACGTAAAATAAGAGGGAAAATGTTCCATTTGACGGTTGTGCTGCAAACACTGAACTCCAGAGATTTTGTAGAAGAATATCCACTGTGTGAGTGGTATTCCTGTTAATCTAGAATTCAATTTGAAAGCTGAGTTGAAAAGTTGTATGGGAGTGCGTCTGTGCAGTGTATCTTTGTACATTAACTAATTATAAGGTATATTATCAAGACTCGGCGATACAATTATAGTCACTTTATCGGCAGGACCTGCCGATAAAGTGTTTATAATCTTATCGCCTGCATTGATAATATGCTCCTATATTCGTCCTTTGTTAAACGTTTTATAGTAGTAAACGTATTTTGCTATAATGCATGCTGTTATGTTTTTTTCTTTAATATCATTTTGTGCCTCTGTACATAAAGGGATTATGGGCCATATTATCAATAAAGTACGATACATTATTGCCGGTTTTATCAATAGGAAACTGTCGGTAAAGCAGTGATAATGCTCTCGATAATATATCCTTGTGAATTCCCATAGAAACCCAGATTATGGTGTTAACCTGGACTTCTATGGAAATTCACAAGGATATACTATCAACACCGTTATCGCCACTTTAGTGCCAGTTTCCTGCCGGTAAAAGCGGCGATAATGTATCGCCATTTACTGATAATATAGCACTGACGGGCATATTATTAAGAACCAGTGTTAAAATTATTGACGTTTTATGGACAGTAAACTGGCGATAAAACGGTGAAAATGGGCTTGATAATAGCTTCTTGTAAATTGCTATAGAAGCCCAAGTTCTAGGGTTAACCTGGGCTGGTATGAGAATTGTCAAGGGCATATTATCAAGCTCATTATTGTCGCTTTATCGACATTTTCCTGCCAATAAAAACAACAATAATCTATCGCCTTTTGTTGTTAATATGTCCCAAAATTCATTTTATTAATTTAATTGTTTACTTACCTGCAATGATCGAGGTGGCATATTACCAAGGGGGGCGATAGGCAAATATCATCGATTTACCATCCGTTTTCAGCCGCTAAGCAGCGACAATTCTATCGTCCTATTAGCAACCTGTCGCTAACTGATGTTAGCGACAGCTTTTATGCGATAGTGAGCAGTTTGGGGCCCGCTTTGCATGTCAGAGATGTTTATCGCTAATGACGTGCAAAGTGGGCGTACCCAACCAGTTACCGACTGAAAGCAGTCGCTAACGTCGCTTTCGCCTCTTAGGAAGGCAGGCGAACCGTTGGAAATATTCGCGTTAACCGCGATTATCTCCAAATACTAACACCTGCCCAGACCAGTCTTAGCCATGTTATCCAATGGCAGGTGGATAACATGGCTACGACCATTTCATCTCTAATGCGTGAATATCGCTGTATTCTCAACGATATTCACGCATTTCGCCACTATCGCTGGACATTTTACCACAATGGAGAAAAACGTTGCTAATAGCATGTTTTCTCCGCTAACATATCCAGCGATAAAAAAAATCATCGCTAACCCTATTTTGCGATAAATATCGCTACTTGTTGGTAATATGCCCCCAGATTCCGTTGTTTATCACTCCTCACCCTGCCCCTCCTCCGCCCCACCTGCCTGCCTCCTTGCAACTCCCTCCACGGGCCGCGGCTGTTTCTACATTCCGTTATGTTGCACTGTCTATTTATACTCTCATTTTTTATTAAATTTTCCTTGCTTCATACTCCTTGTTCTTTTGTTGTAAGTCCTCTTACTTTTTTACTCCGGGCTTTGTCCTCATACTCCTCCCTCTCTTCTTGTAAGTAACATAATAGAATATTTGATATATATGTTTTTGTAATGTTACATATATTCTTTTATCATAGGTTGTGTTTATCGATACTAAAAGTACTGCATCATGCCAACGAAGTACCAACAGACGAAGCAACAAAAGAAAAGTGTGTATTTGAAGAGAACTCACCAAGAAGATTTACATGAAGAGAAATGCCTTAACAAACAGAAAGAAACTCCTGGTAAGAGCAGGAGCACTTTTTTGAGGAAAATACTAAAGACTAAGAATAGTGTTCAGAAACCAAAAAATGTCCTTATTTTATCGGCAACAAAAAAAAAACTACTAATAAACAAAAGAATAATGGAAAATCAAGTGCAGACAAAACTGTGTATAGTACAAGGAGAAAAAAACAATTCACAGAAATTAGGACATTTTTTTTATAATAGATTGTTATCAAATTTAATGAAAGAAATTAAGGTATATAAGAAAAAAACAGTATTTTATAAGAAGAAGAAAGCTATAGAAAATGTAGTTTAGAAAGCTTTGGAATTGAAAATAAAACTGTTTATATTAGTAATCAATAGAATTAGATCACTAGATAAACCAGTCCATTTAATGAAGAGCAAATGTAGGTGGAGAAGACTAATTAACAGAAGTAATTTTTGTTAGTTTTTTTGGGGTGGATGGAAACATACTTCAACTTTTGAGCCTTTTTTTAATGAAGAAAGTTATCTTCAAAGTAATGATTTGTTGCATGCAGTTGACACTACTGGTCGTGCTTATGAGGTTAGAAATGGTTGTCCTATTGAGAAAGAGAAAATTGTTCCTAGAAATGCAGAAGAGGTGTTAGCTGCTGACGTTTTAGGGAGACGTCCTAAAGCTCCAGTGTACACTTGGAATTGCAGTAGTATTTGCAGTGTCCGGCAAGAATCTATTGATTTTTTGCACAATTTCTTACGTAATTACACCAAGAAAAGTGTTAAACAAAAGATTAAGATGTTACAAGGACTAGACCCTTGCAGAGTGAGAGAAAATACTGGTTTACAAGGTCATTCTCTACCTTTTGTTTCTAAAAAAGTATGTCGAAGTGTTTTCCACCATTACAGGATGTTAGCAGTTCATCATACTCAGATGAGGAAATTAGTCAGAACATTGTATTACACGAAAAGTCCAGCACTAATGTTAAAAAAGTTGAACTGTGCTCTTTTGCATGGATCTGTATCAGACGTAACAAATGTTTGTGATGAAATTGAGATTAGTTACTTTGGTCCTCAGGAAGACAGTGCAGAAAGTGAGAGAATAATAGAAGAAAATGTGGAAGAGAACGTAGGACAGTGCAGTGTAGAAAATTTTGAACAAGAAATTATACAGTTTAAGGTGATTTCAGGTGAAAGGCCAAATTATTCTTGTATCTGTTGTCGACAAATTCATTATAAAAATCAGACCAGGACTGTTGATCTGTATTTAAAAAGTGAAAAGGAAAATAATAATGAGTGGAAGGATTTTACAACTTATTTGTTAGTGGAGAATTGTTTTGATTTGGGTTCTGATGAGCGTATTTGTAAATATTGGTATAACATATTAGAAGAGAACAAAATGCCTCCTAGTGCTGTGCATAATAATCTTGAGTTGGTAAATATTCCTTCGGAACTGATGTATTTAAATACCTATGAGTCTATTCTTATTCAATGTGTGCATCCATTTCAGGCTATTGTTCGTATGGAGCCTAAGACAGGAAAATTGCCTCCTTCTAATTTACAGAGAGGATTAAAGGGAAGAGTTGTATATTTGCCTCTAGATTTAAAGAAAAATATTGAAACTATTGGTGTAGAAAATGTGGAGAATTAACCTTTAGTTATTCTTGTTAATGGCGTTCCTACTAAGAGTGAGAAAATCTGGCAAGAATTAGTGGATGCTTGGAAAGTGAAAAAAAGCAACGTTCTATCTGGTAAAAAATAATCAATATTACAGAAATGTGTATATGGGAGAAGAAGAAATATCTGTACAAGAAGATACTGACTTGCCATCTGGACAAATTGAAAAAGTGGATGTGTCCAGAACTGAAGAAATCTACGAACATTACAGTGTTCATCCATTGTATTCCAAAGAAATGATGGGGAATGCTATAGAGTTATTTCAAATCAAAGAAGCCAAAGGTAGTCCCATTAGTGTATGGGAAAAAAACTTGGAAGCTCGTTGTTTCCCTCAGTTGTTTCCTACAGGAAAAGGAGGACAATATGATGAATGACCTGTGCAGATTCCTGCATCTGAATACCGGACATCAAGATTATATGCTGAAGGTGCAAGATTTTGACAATGTATTCCATATTTGTTTCAACTTTTCTTTGAGAGTGATTTGTCTGGACTTTCTTATGCAGTAAACCACATATTGAAAACAGGTGTACATCTGCAAAATGTTTCAGCAAAAGAATTTATGGATAAAATACAGCAGAAAGATAATGTGTTGGAAACTCAGCTGATTAATCTGATGGCATGTCAGCGTTGTACTAATGAGTACTGGTACCGTTGTCACGGAGAACTCAAAAGTATGCTAAGGAACTTAGGAACTCCTATATGGTTCCTTACTCTAAGCTGTGCTGAATATTCTTGGGATGATTTACTTCAATTTCTTCGAGAGGCAAATCCAAATATACCAAATATCGAATACAAGACACCTGGAGAATTGTGCTCTTTGGATCCTGTTAATTTATGCAGGTATTTCGATCATAAATTCGAAGCTATGATGTCTTTTATCACCAATAAAAAAATCCTCCTCTTGGAGAGGTTCTGGATTTCTTTTGGAGAAAGGAGTATCAAGCGAGAGGAGCTCCTCACATACATATGCTATTATGGATAAAAGATGCTCCCAAATTTGGAACAGACTCAGATGAAACTTTGTTGTCTTTTATTGAAGAATATGCTACATGTGAAGTACCCAAAAGTACACAAGATAAGGACTTAAGACAACAAGTCTTATGATTCCAAAGCCATCGTTGTAGCAAATACTGTCATCGAAAATACAAATCTAAGGACAAATTCTACAGCAAATGCCGTTTTGCATTTCCTTGACCTGTAATATCGAAAGGAAGAGTGAACAGTTTTATATCATCTTTGCAACATAATATCACAAGAAAGTCTCCAAAAAATACCTACAACTTAAGAAGAAATGAAGAGTCAAAATACGTAAATGACTATAACTCAGTCATTTTGTCAATGTGGAATGCTAATATGGATATTCAATATGTTGCAGACAATTCCATTGCTGTTGCTCGATATGTGACATCGTACATAACAAAGTCAGAAAAGACGGAATTGAAGGAAATGAGGGAAGAGATTTCCCATGAGAAGAGTCTAAGTAAGAAATTATACAGTTACAGTTTGAATATGTTATCTCATCGAGAAATTGGAGCGTATGAATGCTCGGATCGCTTATCATCTGCATGTCTGTACTCTAAATCCAGAAGAATCATTTGGGTGAGTCTAGGTCTTGCTGCAACACGAAACCGAGTTCTTAATTCTGTACAAGAAATTGAATATTTAGCTGAAAAAGAGCCAGAAAGTACTGATATTCTGAAAACAAATATGTTGGATACATATTATCCAAATAGAAGTCATCATCTTGAGAACATTTGTCTCTATGAAGTGCTACAAAACTATATTTTTAAACTGAATATTACCGAAAACATTAATAATGGTATATATGCCGTTATTGGTTCTGAAGGATGTCTGGTGAAACAAAGAAAAGGACATTTGATTAATCACCGTAAACTGAGTTGTGAAACACCTGACAAAAGGGAATTTTACTATTTAGCTCTTTTGCAACTTTTCAAGCCATGGCGTTCGGAATTGAAATTACTTGGAGATTTTGAGAGCTATGAAGATCCCTTCAATGCAACTAAAGATACTATAGAATGTCCTGTTTTTGCTAATTATGTCAAAATGTTGAATGACGAAATTGAGATAGTTCTCAAGACAGTCAAACTTCTCCTCCGTTGAGTCAGGACCCACTAGGAGAACCAATTGTTCTAAATGAAGCAGCAACTGCTATGGAATAGGTGGAAACAGTAATGCATCCCATCCGCCATTGTTATTCAGCCAGGAAAAGACCATCGCCCCCATGGTTCTCGGAGCACCTAAGACTCCTTAGACAGGAAGCTAGAAGACGGGAGCGTCTCTGGCACTCCAGTTGGGATCTTAGGGACAAGGAAGCCCATAAGATCCTGATAAGGAAGTATAAGCTGGAAGGAATAAGAACACAACAAGAATATTTTACGGCTCTCACTACCTCTCTCTCTTCTCCAAAAGAGCTATTTAGGATAGTGGACTCCCTCACCACTCTTCAGACTCCTGACCCGGTTATTGCTACACAGGAACTTTGTGATAGCAAAGCCTCTTTCTTTCAGACCAAAATCGCGGACATCTATTTCGCCTTGGAATTACAGAGATCTCTCACCTCTGAGCCTCCTGTCCCCGCTGATTTGGTCCCTGCTCCTTCGGAGAAACTCTCGTTGGGAAGCATGGAATTTTTCCCTCCTCTCTATTTCCAGGATCTAGAGACTCTTCTTAATAAAACCAAATCCGGCTCCCCCCTAGATGCCTGTCCGCTTAAGATTCTGAAGCAGTGTAGAGAATCCCTCTTGCCCCCCCTTGTTGACATCATGAATAGGGCCATGAGGGATGGCATTTTTCCTCAACAGTGGAAAAATGCGGTTGTTAAACCCTTACTCAAGAAACCCTCTCTTGATCCTGGGGTATTAAAGAACTTTCGCCCCATCTCACTGCTCCCGGCTCCTGCGAAGATGTTAGAAACTCATCTAAATAAACATCTTGCCGCCTTCGTGGAAAGCTCGGGCTGTTTGGATCTTTCCCAGCACGGTTTCAGGAGGGAGCACAGCACTGAGTCTGCCCTGACCATAGTGCTCGACAATATCCGCACACGTGTGGATAAGGGTCAGACCTCCCTCCTGATCCTTTTAGACCTTACGGCGGCCTTTGACACCCTTTCTCCCTCAGTTTTAACATCTCGTCTGGGGGAGATCGGGGTTCAGGGGACGGCCCTCAGGCTACTCACCTCTTTCCTCGATCAACGAGAGCAAAGAGTGATGCTGGGCAAATTTCTATCTCCATCCCTGTCTGTGCAATGTGGGGTCCCTCAGGGGTCGGCGTTAAGTCCGACCCTCTTTAACATTTATGTGACCCCCCTTGCCAGACTAATTAGATCTTTTGGGATGGAGGTAGTTTCATATGCGGATGACACTCAGATCCTCGTCTCCCTCTCCCAGTCAGTAATCTCGACTGCCTCCAACTTTAGATCTTGCATGGAGGCAGTCGGACAATGGATGATATATAATTCATTGAAACTGAACGGGGAGAAGACAGAGGTGATGGTGTTCGGAGGTAAGGAGGAGATATGGTCAGCCGATTGGTGGCCAAACTCACTGGGTGTCTGCCCGACTCCTGCCCCTTCCGCTAAAAACCTTGGGGTCATTATTGATCCCACCCTCACTATGTGCAAACAGGTTAACAGAACTGTTTCTACCTGTTGGGGTATCATTCACATACTGAGGAGGATCAGGCACTACCTCTCACAGCAGGCAAGGAAACAACTTGCTGTTGCCTTGGTGGGTTCGCGTCTGGACTACTGCAATGCGCTGTATGCGGGTCTGAACAAAAACCTGCTGCAGCGCTTGCAGGTGGTCCAGAACGCAGCGGCGAGGTTTGTACTCGATCTACCTCGGCGCACCTCGGCTACCTCTGCCAGAAAATCACTTCACTGGCTTCCTATAGAGGACCGAATAGTGTTTAAGACCATGTGCTTGACCTACAGGGCCTTAGCAAAAAGCAGCCCCACGGGAATAGGTTCCATTCTGTCCCGCTATAGCCCCGGCAGGGACCTGCGCTCCTCGAACAGACTCCTTCTTTCAGTCCCCCATATTCGGAGAGCCAGATGGGGTGGTAAAGCTTTTTCTAATCTGGCTCCCAAGTGGTGGAACGCCCTCCCCCTGGAACTAAGGTCCCTTCCTACTCTTCAGCTTTTTAGGAATGCTCTTAAAACCCATCTCTTTGTGCGGACATACCTATAGTTGTGCCGTGCCCTTTTCTTGTTCTGTTTTGGTAGGCGCCTTGACACCTTCGGGTTTTAGTAGCGCAATACAAATTGCCCTCATTCATTCATTCATCAAGGTCAAGAACATCTAACAGACTTAGGAAACATAGAAGAACAACTAAATCTTAAGAAAGAAATATATGAGCAAGTGAGGGAACAGATTGAACATGAATTTCTTCATGATAAAAAAGAGTGCTTTGGCTCATCATTTGAACCTATCCATATGTATGTGAGTGGACAAGCTGAAACAGGAAAACGCTTTTTAATTAAAGTAATCACAACTTTTCTACAGAAAAGAACTGAGTCGCATTTGTCTTGTGTTGTCACTGCTCCAACTGGGTTGGCGGCACACAATATTTAAGGAATTACTTTACATCATTTAATAATGCTCCCAGTAGAGCATGACAACAAATTACAATACCCCAAGCTATCTGGAGAAGCTTCTTATGAAGTTTCAAGAGTGTTGAGGAAAATTAAGCTTCTCATTATTGATGAGGTAAGCATGGTCTCAAACTTAATGCTTACCTTTGTGCATTTAAGAATGCAGCAAATTCTTAAAACAGAGTATGACGTATTATTCAGGGGAAAACACGTCATAGTTTTTGGAGATCTTTTAGAACTTACTCCTGTAAAAGGACAGCCAGTGTTTAAAACACTCATGCATGAAGATACTAGAAAATCTTTGGGGAGTACTTGGCTATGTAAACATTTGGTCATATTTTCAGTATAAGGAACTTACTACAAATATGCGACAAGCAAATGATGTTAATTATGGAACTATTCTTTAAGATATAATAATTGGAAAATTGACCAAACATGGAAAACAAGCTTTACAGACACGATTACTTTCCAATTTGTTTCCAAATGCAAATATTGTCCCAGAGAAAATATACATGAGAATTGCAGAAAACAAATCTGTAATCTGCTTAATGCCAACACTGCGTGAATGTTCTATATTCAATGAAGAAATGTTAAAGTTGGAAAATGAAGAAATTATAAAATTGGAAGCAATTGATAAAATAGAACATGAGAGAATCAGTATTATTTTGAGTGCAAACTTGAAGAGGAAATTGGATTGTTTAGAGAAATCGATAAGTAAAACTGCTGGTTTAGAAAAGAATTTGTATGCATGTGTAAATTGTAGAGTACTTTTGCGAAGTAATTTGGATATGCAAAAATGTTTAGTAAATGGAGCAATGGGTAAAATTGTTGATTTTGTTAATTATGTAAACAGAGCTGGCATTGAATTTTTGAAAATCAAATTTGATGAAATTGCTGAAGTACAACAATTTAGTCATTGTGCAGCTCATTTTTTGCTTGTAAAAGATTTGTATGTCTGCAGAAAACAGTTTCCTGTTTGTTTGGCATATGCGGTGATCATTCATAAATCTCAAGGTTTAAGTGTAGATTGTGCTTTAGTGAATATTGGAAGTACCGTCTTTAAAGAAGGTATGGCATATGTTGCTTTGTCTCGAGTCAGAACTTGATCTGGATTGTACTTGATTGATTTTGATGAGACAAAGGTTTCTGCAGACCCAAACTGTGTGAAAGAGTATAATAGGTTAAGAAGAGAATATGCACCCAATTTAGGGCAATATCCAATGACTGAAAAGCGTGTGATAGGTGGAAAACGAAGATTTGAGAATATCGGTTCTGAAACTGTAGAGAAAGAAAAAAAACAAGATGAAGTTGCACCTCCAACCAAAAAGACAAAGGACAGAGTTAAAGAGAATGTTGGTTATCGATTTGAAAATAGTTCTGGTGTCAACTGCTATGCTAATGCAGTTGGTAATGTTGTTTTTTTTCTTCAAAGTTTCCAACAGTAAATTGTAGAAAATCGGGACAAAAGATTCTGTTCATTGTTGAATTCTGTTTATGAGAAATGTACGAGTGATAAAAGTAAAATACAAAGTGTTTCTGATATTCGAAATGTTTTGGACATATGTTCTGGTTCTACTCAATTTACGCAGAATATTCAGTAAGATTGTCAGGAATTTTTAATGTTTATGTTTGGTGTGCTGGAAGATGAAGATATAGATGTTGAAAACATTTTTGGCCTTTCTTATAAATGGCACCATGACTGTCCAAATTGTTGGTTTACATGTAGCACTGACATAGACACTAAGAGATTCATTTATTTGAATTTACCTGACTGTGAATCAGTGTCTTTTAACAATCTAATTAGAGGAGCAAGTCAAAACATGGAGTGTAGCCAATGTAAATCAGATATGTCATCAACATTATTTATACAAAGATATGGACAGTATGTTATTTTAATGCCGCAACGTTGTAGAACTGATGGAACAAAATTGAAAACTTTAATTAAACATTTTGTAGCTGGTCAATGTTCAATATCAGGAAGAACTTTTATAGCTGTTGCTATTATTTTTCATGATGGACCTTGTACCACATCTTGACATTGCATTGTTTATTTAACATGTCTGAAAGGTTGGATACAGTGTATTGATACTCAATTAGTTTTTAAGCAACGTTTGCCCAAAGAGTTACCAAATTATTACCTAATATTTTTAAAGACAACATTTTAAGATCAAAATTTGCCCTTTAGGATTAGTCCTGTTAAGGTAGATTGGCTTGCTGTTGTAGAGTATTTTGTAAGTGAGAGTGAGGAGCTTAAAGGTGATCCTTTTGTTGATATTGAGGCAGTGTAGGTGTATCAGGTGGTGGGTGATGTGGGTGCAGCCGGGGACATTGATGATCAGTCAGGTAGTGGTCTTTTGGATTTGTTGTAGTTGTTGTAGATGTTTGGCTAGAACTCATGTGTAGAGTGTTTTACCACAGTGTAGTCTGCTGCTGCTGAGGGCCTGTGCCACTGTTCTTCTTTTGGTTAGGATCCACTTGTAAATGTTGCAGAGAATGTGGAGGGTGTTATAGCTGTACGAGGACACGGTGTAGACTTGCTTACACATGGAGAGGGAGCAGTTGAGGTTGAATCCTGTGTTGTGCACATGGTTAGTAGGTGTTGGTACTCTTCACACTATAGTCCGGTAGCAGGAGTTGTCTGAGGCTGATGGAGTGGGTCTGAGGATGAGTAACTTCATCTTCTGCCAGTGTGTGTTTACAGTGCTGCTCTTTATGTAGTTGGTGACGTCCTTCATTGTGTCGTGGAGGTTCCTTTTGGTGGTATGTGGCTTCTTGGTGACCAAGAGGATGAGCTGGGTGTTCTTTGTGTAATAGATGTTGTTGAAGTTGTGATGGTAGCCTACTTCTGTTAGGGTGGCCATGTAGATGATGAACAGCGTCGGATTGATGGATGACTCCTGGGAGACCCGTAGATGATGTTGGTAGTTTTGGAACAGAAGGCTGGGAGGCGAACGTTCAGGATTACTATTGAACAACTTCCAAACAATGGACTTGATGCATACTACTTGGCCGTAAGGAAAAGTGTGCAAAACCATTAAGGACTTTTTGCTGTGTATTTTCTCAGCATCTACTTGTAAGTAACATTATTTACAGTGTAAGAAAATTAATCAGAATATATTGTTATTTTAGGATTGCTTGAGATATCTTATATTTACGTAACAAATTGCTCTTAGAAAAAAACATTTAAGATATGTTTTATTTCTATTTTTTCTATTGTTATTGACAATGTTGACTGTTTTCTTTTTAAGATATCCTTATGGATTGTATTTTTCTTGCCCGCTGTTATGTGATGAGTACTATTGAACTCACTGTTTGTAGTGAAATTCAATATATTCTGAGAACAGCAAAAAAGGCAAATGAAATGTTTTACAAATTATTTTGTGTTGTAAAATATATCTAGTAACAGTGTTTTTTTGTATCTTCCAGAGGTGACAATTTTACAATATATACTTTTTTATTTACTATGCTTAACGTAAGTACAAGTAACTGACTCAGCCGCGGCCCTTGGAGGGATTTGTGATGAGGTAGGCAAATGGGGCAGGGTGGGGTGTTATAAACAGCGGAATCTGGATGATTGCAGGTAAGTAAACAATGAAAGTAATAAAATGAATTTCGTATCCTGTGCCCTGCATCGCAAAATGCGATGCAGGACATGGAACGAAGTTGCATATTATCAACAAAAGGCGATACATTATCGCCGCTTTTATCGTCAGCAAAAATTCCGATAAAACGGCGATAATGGGCTTGATAATAGGGCCTTGGAAATTCCCATAGCAGCCCAGGTTCTGGTGTTAACTTGGGCTGTTATGGGAATTCACAAGGGCCTATTATCAAGCCCTTTATCACCGCTTTATCAGCAGTTTTCCAGATGATAAAGCGGCAATAATCATAATAATGTCTTTCTGTTGACGAACATGCGTTGCAATGCCTGTGACTTACGTCCTTCAAATTAGTTTTTAGGTATACGTGTGACCAAGTCTGATAACATCAGAGTTTAAGGCCAAACACCATGGTGTCTGTGCTTCGAAATCTTGTCGAACACAAAAAAAATAGGAGGACGATAAAATGAAAATAACAGATGTAATAAAAACAACGGTGAAAAACTACTAAAATGGCGGTGGACGGAGTACGTGATCAACGTTTGGCGCCTCGGCACTATGTTCCAAATAAATGTAGATAAAATATGATTATTAATATATTACAAAAGTACAGCAGCGGATGACACACACGACCTGGGAAAACAAAGCACCAAATGTAATACCTGAAATAAAGAAAGCTTTGTTTGTTGAACTTGAAGAAAAAGAAAAAACGAGGGCTTAGAAATGTGGCTGCGCATGCGTAGAGAGTACAACTGCTACACAAAAAAAGGAAAGTTTGACATACTATCATAGAAATGAAGGGGCATATTATCAACAAAAGGCGATACATTACCACCACTTTTGTCGCCAGTAACTGCCGATAAACAGGTGATAATGGGCTTCATTATAGGCCCTTGTTAATTCCCATAGAAGCCCGTGTTAACACCAGAACATGCGCTTCTAGGAGAATTAACAAAGGCGTATTATCAAGACCATTTTCGCCATTTCATCGCCACTTTCATGCCCATAAAACAACGATAATTTTAACACCGATCCTTGATAATACGCCCATCAGTGCCATATCATCACTAAAGGGTGATACATTATCGCCGCTTTTATCAGCAGAAAACTGCCGCTAAAGCGCCGATAATGGGCTTGATAATAGGCCCTTGTGAATTCCCATAGCAGCCCAGGTTCTAGTGTCAACATGAGCTTCTATGGCATTTCACAAGGATATATTATCAAGCCCATTATCGTCGCTTTATCGACAGTTCCCTGCCGATAATAACTGCGATAATGTATTGACTTTTCTTGATAATATGACCCATTCCTCTTTTTTTTGACCAGTAAAATTAGCTGCATATCATCAACCAACGGTGTTAAAATTATCGCAGTTTTATTGGCAGGAAACTGCCGATAAAACGCAATAATGAGCTTGATAATACGGCCTTGTTATTTCCCATAGAAGCCCATGTTAACACCAGAACATAGGCTTCTATGGAAATTTACAAGGACATATTATCAAGCCCACCCTCCCAACATTAATAAAAAACTCCAGACTATGCAGGTACCCGGAGCTGGAAGGTCATTTTACATATCACTGCCCCACAAAGGTAGCGTTCCCCGGGACGTGTACGGGGAGAGAGAGAGAGACCTCAAAGCATTTTTTTTTTTTTAAAGACCCCAGGGGTACCGATCACTGAGACTGCGGGGAGTAGGACCGTAACCCCCCCACATACTTCAAAAGAAAACCAGAGGAGTGCCCTTCCCCAATGCTCGGGCACCTTACAAGCCCCCATTATGCAGAAAAATTGCCCCCGTAATTTCGCCTTTCTTTTTTCGTCTTTTCCACCGCGTAAAAGTACTGCATGAGTACCCCGCCATTTAAAAAAAAAAAAATTTGAGCCTAAAGATCCATGTACCACCCCCGACCAAGACTATAGGCTCGGAATGTTTCTACCGTGCCCCCTTTCCTTATTTCTCAACTTTCTTTTACTGTTTTCTTGTGACTCTGCTCTCCCGACAAACAACATGGCTGCCAACACTTCCTGGTTTGTAGTATTGACAGCCAATCAGCATGCAGCTCCTGCTCATAATTGTAGGTATTTACATACGCGCATGCTGCAATATTTCTTTAAAAAAAAAAAAAAAAAAAATAGAGCCTAACCATCCATGTACGACCCCATGAGCAAGCCTAGAGGGTCAAAATGTCTCCCCTTCCCTTATTTCTCAACTTTGTTTTACTGTTTTCTTGTGCCTCGGTTCTAGCGAGGCACAAGATGGCAGCCAACACATCCTTGTTTTGATTGTTGACAGACAGTTCACAGCCAATCAGCTTGCAGCTCGCGCTCGTAATTGAGCGGATTTCAGTACGCGTACTGAACTCCGACTCTAGATATCGCTATGATTTTACTTGCACTTTTCTCAGAAACTACTGAACAGATTTACACCATTTAACAAAAAGCACAATCTGCGAATTGAACTCTGCCAAATTTCGTGCAATTCAGTTCAGCCATTCGGGCTGTAGCCCTGGCTAAATGTCCCTATGGAAAATTGCATGGGGAAAACACGTTTTAGGACCCCTTTTTTTCTCGGCCTCACTTGACAAATCACCCCCAATCTTTCAGGGAAGGAGCGGAACCGAGCAGGCCATTTTCTTGGAGAAATTCACGAAGATTCATCCACCGGCGCCAAAGTTATTCCAAATAGAATGTTGTGGATTTCCTATGGAAACTAGGTCCTAACTATAACTACCTACTGGCGACCGCCTATAGGTAATATATATATATATACATATATATGAGATTTACAAAACAGTCTGAGACAGAAGGAAATCGCACCTATCACTATTGTGGGTTATATTAACATTTTGAACACAGTGGTGCACGAATCTAGAAGACCAGCCGTCTTAATCTCCCATACTGGAGAAACTCCATTAAAATTTAAAAAGAATGTGACTCAGCACCCACTGAATATCACTGCCATGCATATCGAAGTCTTAGGAAATAGAACAAATAGCATTCCAAGCTCTGAGGCGTCTTCTTGCTTTCATAGCTAGGAAGGCTTCACTTGGCCACAGAATCTCAAAGGGCATACAAACGAAGCCCTGCAGAAGTATGTCGGATGAAACGCTGGCTATGGCAAAATAAAAGAAGTATTTAAAATGAAAAGATTATTAATAAAGAAATCAACTTTTAAAGAAAAAGGTTCTGGGAGTCTATGCGTTATGTAAATCAATTATGATATTCACCTTCAAATATTTTATTGACTTGTACATTACCAGAAACTTTGATATTGAATGGGTGCGGAGTCACATTCTTTAAAAAAACCTATATATATATATATAGCACGAAACGCGTCGAGCTGTACTTCATACTTTCTGCGCAGCTTGCATATCCCTGATCCGCGCTGTAACCTTCATTAAAGAATTTGGCAATTGACCTACCTGTGTTGGCCTCTCCATGTCGGGCAAACTTTGTTTTGGAGATTTGAGCGGCCATGCCTGGGCCGCGGAGAGCGCCACGCTGTGTAAGCAGTCCTGTGTTGCGCTGACGGGCATGATAGTATCAGGACAGGAGCCGATAATGGAGGTGTAAGAGGCAGTGTGGGCCGGGACTGCAGCGGTGCAACCCACTTGGGATTCATCATGGAATCACTAATGCGGCACAACGGCAACTCACTTGAGTAAGACAGGCACTACAGCTACCATCAGGCCAGAGTGCTGGCCACGCCCACACGGGCGGAGACTGTGTTAATTTACAGGTGCCGTTAGAATTGCTGTTGTTCGCCTGCAGTCCAGAAGCCAGAAGCTCATGACTAAGTGCTGGGTAGCACGAAACGCGTCGAGCTGGACTTCATACTTTCTGCGCAGCTTGCATATCCCTGATCCGCGCTGTACCTTCATTAAAGAATTTGGCAATTGACCTACCTGTGTTGGCCTCTCCATGTTGGGCAAACTTTGTTTTGGAGATTTGAGCGGCCATGCCTGGGCCGCGGAGAGCGCCACGCTGTGTAAGCAGTCCTGTGTTGCGCTGACGGGCGTGATAGTATCAGGACAGGAGCCGATAAAGGAGGTGTAAGAGGCAGTGTGGGCCGGGACTGCAGCGGTGCAACCCACTTGGGATTCATCATGGAATCACTAATGCGGCACAACGGCAACTCACTTGAGTAAGACAGGCACTACAGCTACCATCAGGCCAGAGTGCTGGCCACGCCCACACGGGCGGAGACTGTGTTAATTTACAGGTGCCGTTAAAATTGCTGTTGTTCGCCTGCAGTCCAGAAGCCAGAAGCTCATGACTAAGTGCTGGGTAGCACGAAACGCGTCGAGCTGGACTTCATACTTTCTGCGCAGCTTGCATATCCCTGATCCGCGCTGTAACCTTCATTAAAGAATTTGGCAATTGACCTACCTGTGTTGGCCTCTCCATGTCGGGCAAACTTTGTTTTGGAGATATATATATATATATATATATATATATATTCACTGAAAAAAACCATAGGTTTCACACATGTTATAGTTAGCTGGACATTTCACTCATACAAAACCATTGAAATTCCCCCATTATAGTTAGTTCAGCTAACTATATCTCGCGTGCCCGTAATGCACTGCTGATAACGTCACATATTACATCGCTCATGACATGGTCAGTGACATCACTCATGACATCACTGATGACATCTCAAATGACATCACTGGCGCGGGAGTTATAGTTAGCTGAACTAACTATAACGGGGGAATTTCAATGGTTTTGTATGAGTGAAATGTCCAACTAACTATAACGTGTGAAACCTATGGTTTTTTCAGTGAATTTCTAAGGTTTTTTAAATGCTAATTCCTAACTATAACGTGGCTGAAACCTATGGTTTTTTCACTGAATTTCTAAGGTTTTTTAAATGCTAATTCCAAACTATAACGTGGCTGAAACCTATGGTTTTTTCAGTGAATTTCAAAGGTTTTGTAAATGATAATTTTTAAATGTATTAATTGTTAGATTTTTTTATATTGATTTACTACATTGTTTTAAAGTATTTATTTCTAGATACTTTATTTTTTAAATTACATTACATATTTTTAATATAAATTGAAAAAAAAATATTTTTAAAAATATTGAAATTGTAAAAGTCAATGATATCATATGGAAGGAAATTCAAGTTACTGGTAAGTACGGTTAAAATTACTTTTCAGGATCAGTACTGGGCTGAAATTTGCAGCACTGAGGTCTCTCCTGATAACAGGTGAGTAAATCGGAATTCGTAGTTCGGCTGATTTTAGAGGAATATTTTAACCCCTACCATGCTGATGACGGCCCCGTCCGTCATGCATCACGGTGGGTGTGTGCTGATGATGGCTGGGGGCCGTCATGATCCCGCCCACTCATCAAAATGGCCGCACAGGCGCAGAATTGCGTCGGCGCCCAAGTTGTTAAAGTTCCAAAACTCCACACTTAGAAGAATTTCCAAGTGAAACCAGTCAATGTTAACCTATTGAAGGAAATTCAAGTGACTGTAAGTATGGTTAGAATTACTTTTTAGGATCAGGAGTGGGCTGAAAGATGCAGCACTGAGGTCTCTCCTGATAACAGGTGAGTAAATCGGAATTCGTAGTTTGGCTGATTTTAGAGGAATATTTGTATGTTTCAAAAACTAGACACTTAGAAACTTTTGTGGTGAAAACCACACAACAGATTCCTATGGAAGGAAATACAAGTTACTGATAAGTACGCTGAGATCTACTTTTCAGGGTCCGTATGGGCTCAAAGATGCAGCACTGACGTCTCTCCTGAAACCAGGTGAGTAAATAGGAATTCGTAGTTCGGCTGATTTTAGAGGAATATTTTCCTCAATAGTGAAGGAAGGGGACGGGGCCTGAGGTGACATGTGTGCAAACACACCACGTGGTGCGTTTTAGGTTGGGGAATTAATTCTTCTTCAATCCTGAGGTCCCCTGTGGGCCACCTAGCCCATCAGGTACCTCCAGTATGCGCCAGGGAGCTGCATTGCAGAGAGGTGTTCAGAGTCCATGCCCCCTCTTTACAACACTCTGCAACGCAGCTCCGTGGCGCTTACTGGAGGTACCTGTTGGGCTAGTTGGCCCCTAGGGGACCTCTGGATTGAAGAGGAATTAATTCCCCAACTTAAAACATGCCACAGGGCATGTTAACACATATCACCTCAAGCCCCTCCCCCAACCTTCACCACTGTGCAAACGCGCCCCGTAGCGCGTTCTAAATTGGGGGATTAAGTCCCCTTGCATACTGGGGGTCCCTGGGGGCCAACCAGCCCACCAGGAACCTCCAGTATGCGTCAGGGAGCTGCGTTGCAGAGAGGTGTAAAAAGGGCCTCATTACACCTCTCTGCAACGCAGCCCCCTAGCGCGTTTCCAGAGTGGGAACTAACGACTTAAAAAACTACCGGCCTATAGCCAGTCTCCCGTTTCTGGCCAAAGTCATAGAAAAAGCTATGAATCAGCAGCTTTCGGACTTTGTAGAGCAACATCAGCTACTCGATAACACCCAGTTCGGATTCCGTAAATGCCACGGCACGGAAACCGCCCTCCTAAAAGCGGCTGATGATATCAGAGCCATACGGGATCAGGGGGGGACAGCAGTTCTGGTCATGCTGAACCTCTCTGCGGCCTTCGACACGGTCGACCATAAGATCTTGGCCGACTGTGTCAGACGGATGGGGGTCCAGAAAACTGCGCTGGACCTACTTGTATCGTTCCTGGCTGACAGAACGCAGGCGGTATCCCTAGGACCATACCAATCCTCTAAGGTGTCCCTGCCTTGTGGGGTTCCGCAAGGCTCATCCCTAAGTCCGACACTGTTTAATATCTATGTGTCGGACCTTGCTAGTGTCATCAAAGCATTTGGGATGAGCCTAACCTCCTATGCCGACGACACCCAATTGGTATTGGCCATTAAAGGGGATGGTGAGGAGGTGGCCACACGTTTCACAAGAGGGATGGTAGCCATAGGTGACTGGATGGCCACGAATTGTCTTAAGCTTAATTCAGAAAAGACTGAAGTGGTCATTTTCGGTCACCTTTCTCCTGGCTGGTCATCTGTCTGGTGGCCAACATCGTTGGGAACGCCTCCTAATCCAGCTCTTAAAGTCAGGAATCTTGGCGTCACCTTCGATGTGGGGCTTAATTTCATGGCACATGCTAACAAAATTGCCGCCACGGCCCACATGAAACTCAAAATGATAAGGAAAATTCTACCTTTTCTACCAGATTCAGCCAGGAAAACTCTGATCAGTGCATTGGTGTTGTCCGCCTTGGATTATTGTAACGCCCTCTTCCTACATGCCCAAACTCGAGTGACAAACAAGATGCAGTCAATTCAAAATGCAGCAGCCCGGCTGCTTTCGGGTCTTCCCAAGTTTGCACCTGTTTCCAACACCATCAGGAAACTTCATTGGCTCCCGATCTGCAGTCGAATTAAGTTCAAATCGCTGTGTATTGTTTACAAGGCACTCAACAATCAAGGCCCCCACTTTCTCAAACATAATCTTGCCCGCTACATGCCAACTCGTTCTCTCCGCTCCATCCATCTCAATCATTTAGTAGTACCACGCACCAGAACAGTCACATGGGGCGATAGGCGCTTTTTGGTTGCCGCCCCAAAACTCTGGAATTCCCTACCCTCTCATATCAGGACTAGTCCATCTCTGCTAATATTTCATAAGCAGCTTAAGACTTGGTTGTTTGTTCAATAGTTAGGAATGTTCCGTTGGCCTCCCTGGATGTCGACCTATGCCCTTAGCCAGCGCCGAGACGCCTACGGGTATTCGCCGCGCTTTAAAAATGACAATAAATAAATAAATAAATCTCCTTGAATACTGGGGGTCCTTGTGGACCAACTAGCCCACCAAAAACCTCCAGTATGCGCCAGGGAGCCGTGTTGCAGAGAGGTGTAAAAAGGGGGATGGGCTCATTACACCTCTCTGCAACGCAGCCCCCTGGCGCGTTTCCAGAGGGGGAACTAAATCCCCTTGAATACTGGGGTTCCCTGGGGGCCAACTAGCCCACCAGGAACCTCCAGTAAGCGTCAGGGAGCAGTGTTGCAGAGATGTGTAAAAAGGGGCATGGCCTCATTACACCTCTCTGCAAAGCAGCCCCCTGGCGTGTTTCCAGAGTGGGAACTAAATCTCCTTGAATACTGGGGGTCCTTGTGGGCCAACTAGCCCACCAGGAACCTCCAGTATGCGCCAGGGGGCCGTGTTGCAGAGAGGTGTTAAAAGGGGCATGGGCTCATTACACCTATCTGCAACGCAACCCCTTGGTGCATAGTAGAGGTTCCTGGTGGGCTACTTGGCCCCCAGGGACCCCCAGTATTCAAGGGGAATATCTTTCCCCACTGCAAACGCGCCAGAGGGCGCGTTTGCAGAGTGGTGCAGGGAGGAGGTGTTGCCTCCTCCCCATCCCGTTTTCTTTTTTTTAGGCCCTCGTGACCCCATCTCCCAGGGCCTGACCCCCAAATATTATTTTTTTTTTGTTTAACGGGAAGGGGGCTTCGTAGCCCCCCTCAGTCCCTGCAGGCTCCCCACATCCTGCGGGAGCAGGCATTGCTTTTCTGCGTGGGGAGCAGCTAACATGCTGCTCCCAATGCAGAAAAGCAATCGGCTTTGGTTTTTGGAAGAGAGAGCAGGTTTCCTGCTCTCTCTTTCAGAAACAAAAGCAGTTTGCTATGGTAGGGTGGGAGCCGCCAGGCTCCTGCCCTACCATTGCAAACTACAGTGTCCAGGGATGGGCACCCCAGGACACTGCAGGAGCCGGCCCTAGGGGGTGGCGGTCCCCAGGGCCACCACAAGGCTCCAGGAGGGGGCCACGTGGGCCCCCTCCCAACAGTTAAAAGCCCCGGGGGTGGTGGTCCCTGGGGCTGCGGGGTCCGTCATGGACCCCCAATCTAAATATGTAGAGCCCCAGGGAGGTGGCGGTCCTCTGGGCATCCCACACATTTTTTTTCCCAAAAAGAAGCGCCGGGGTGATGGTCCCCGGGGCTGCGGGGGGCCGTGAGCCCCCCCCCGCACACCTCTTGTTAAAGCCCCGGGGGGTGGCGATCCCCGGGGCTCGGGTATACATTTAAGGTCCCAGGGGTGGTGGTCCCCTGGGGTGACGGTCCCCGGGGCTGCCGGGGGCATGTGCCCCCGGCTATAATACATACTTTGCCCCGGGGAGTGAGGGTCCCCGGGGCAGTGTGGGGGATTGGACCCCCCACACTGTATTTTTATAAAACCCCTGGGACTTGGCCCCCGTGGGCTAATTATCATTAAGCGCATCGGCAGGGCTCCCTCCCTACCATAGCATACTACAGTGTCCCGGGGTGGTCACCTCGGGACAATGCAGGAGCCTGCCCTGGGGGGTGGCAGTCCCCAGGGCCACCACAAGTCTCCAGGGAGGGGGACTCTGTGGCCCCCCTCCCAACATTTAAAATCCCCGGGGGGTGGTGGTCCCCGGGGCTGGGGGGTCCGTAACAGATCCCCCAATTTTAATATGTAGAGCCCCGGGAGGTGGCGGTCCCTGGGGCATCCCACACAGGTTTTTTTATTTCTTTTTCAAAAAGAAGCCCCGGGGGTTTGCGGTCACCCGTGTGCCCCCCGCTATAATACATACTTTGCCCTGGGGGTGGCGGTCCCTGGGGTAGTGTGGGGGATTGGGCCCCCCACACTGTATTTTTACAAAACCCCCGGGATTTGGCCCCCCCCATGGGCTAAATAACATTAAAGCGCAGGAGCCCGCACTTTGTTGTTTTTTTGGGGATCGGCCGGGTACGTGTACCCTACGCGCATCCCGTGATTTTCTTGTTTTTTGCATTTCTTTTTCTGTTTTCTTGTGCCTCGGTTCTACGGAGGCACAAGATGATTGCCAACGCTTCCTGGTTTGGAGTGTTGACTGCCTATTATCATAAAGCTCGTGCTCGGGAGGATACACGAACAGTACTTCGTCTATAAATATATCTATGATTTTACTTTTTATTTTCTCAGGCCCTACTGCACGGATTTACATCATTTAACAAAATACGTGAACTGCAAACCAAACACTACATTTTTGCCAAATTTGGTGTAATTCCGTTCAGCAGTTCGGGCTGTAGCCTCACTTAAAGGTCCCTATGGAAAATTGAATGGGGAAAACACGTTTTGGGACCCCCTTTTTTCTCGGACCACGCTTCATGAATCACCCCGAAACTTTCAGGGAAGGAGCGGAGTGGAGCGCCCCATGAGAATTTCGCGAAGATTCGTCAACCAGTGGTAAAGGTTTTCCAAATAGAATGTTGTGGATTTCCTATGGAAACTAGTTCCTAACTATAACTACCTACTGGCGACCGCTAGTAGGTAATATATATAAATATATATAAATATATATACAAACATACATGTATATTCATATATATATATATATATATATATATATATATATATATATTCACTGAAAAAAACATAGATTTCAGGCCTTATATAGTTAGGTATTAGCATTAAAAAACCTTTAAAATTAACTCAAAAAACTATACGTTTTAGGGGTGTTATAGTTAGCTGGACATTTCACTCATGCAAAACCATTGAAATTGCTCCTATATAGTTAGTTGTACTAACTATATTTCGCGCACCCGCAATCCACTGCTGATGATGTCACATATTACATCATTCATGACATGGTCAGTGACATCACTGATGACATCTCAAATGACATCTCTGATGACATCACTGATGACATCATCCAGTGAATGTGGTTTGCTTCGTTATTTAAATATGCATTATATATAGAGCAATTTGCATTGAAGAATGAGTGAATATATAAAAATAAATATTTGGATAGAGGATTTAGTAGCAGTGTAATTGTCTTTTTACTTGACCAATTTATAGTGTCTCACTAAATATAGTGGATGGTGACTAAACTGTGTGAATATCTGTATCACTTTGTCAGTTGTTGTGTAAACTGGTTCTCCAGTTGGTTACTAGCTATGTGAAAGTCTTTATTAGTTATTGATTAGTTAACTGAGTATTTGTATGGGAGAGTGAATGTGTCTGTGGTTCAGTGGGGGGTGTGTGACTGCCCAAAGATGTGTGAATAGTTGATTCACTAGATATATGAAGTTAAAACTACATGTTCTAACAGTTGTTTGGGTGAGTGAATATCTTTATGGGTGTGGTGAAGAGCAAATATATTTCTCAATGGTACATATCCAACATACTAGAAAAAAAAGGCAGTGTATGTGTCAGTTGTTGTATATAAATAAGTATACATGAGACTCAATGATTGTGTGAGTGACTGTATGGATAACTGTATACTTGTAAAAATGATTTTATAATTCACTAAGTATGACTTACTATCTAAATGAATAGATGAAGTTGTGTTTGTATAAGTGTATAGCTAAGTAAATATGTAAGTATGATCCATTGTTTGCATAAGTGAGTAGGATGACTTCATATGTGAATAGGATGTGTGCTGGTGTGTTATGTCGATATAGGTGTATAAGTATTTTTGATAGTGTTCTATTGTTCATTGACAGTATGTATGAGTGAATCTACAGGTAAGTGATTAGATGTGTGTATACATCTATGAATCACTGAGTGGGTTTTTAGATACTTGTATTGCTGTGACAATGGATTCAAATACGATACTCTGTATTTTCCAAAGACTGATGAAAGATTTTACTAGTCTATGAAAAGGTGTATGTGATTGTCACATGGATGATGTCATCAGGATGTCATCAGTGATGTCATTTGAGATGTCATCAGTGATGTCACTGACCATGTCATGAATGATGTAATATGTGACATCATCAGCAGTGGATTGCGGGTGCGCGAAATATAGTCAGTACAACTAACTATATAGGAGCAATTTCAATGGTTTTGTATGAGTGAAATGTCCAGCTAACTATAACACCCCTAAAACTTATAGTTTTTTGAGTGAATTTTAAAGGTTTTTTAAATGCTAATTCCTAACTATATAGGGCCTGAAACCTATGGATTTTTCAGTGAATTTGCAAGGTTTTTTTAATGCTAATTCCTATTTATATAAGGCCTGAAACCTATGGTTTTTTCAGTGAATTTCAATGTTTTTTAATGCTAATTCCTAACTATATAAGACCTGAAAGCCCACCAGGAATCTCCAGTATGCGCCAGGGGACTGCATTGCAGAGAGGTGTAATGAAGCCACGCCCCTTTTTACACCTCTCAGCAAAGCAGCCCCCGGGCGTGTTTGCAGAGGGGGAACTAATTCCCCTTGCATACTGGGGGTCCCTGGGGGCCAACTAGCCCACCTTGAACCTGCAGTATGCGCCAGGGGGCTGCATTGCAGAGAGGTGTAATGAGGCCACACCCTTTTTTACACCTCTCTGCAACACAGCCCCGTGCATGTTTGAAGAGGGGGAACTAATTCCCCTTGCCTACTGGGGGCCCCTGGGGGCCAACTAGCCCACCTGGAACCTCCAGTATGCGCCAGGGGGCTGCATTGCACAGAGGTGTAATGAGGCTATGCCCCTTGTTACACCTCTCTGCAACACAGCCCCCTGGCACGTTTACAGAGGGGGAACTAATTCCCCTTGCATACTAGGGGTCCCTGGGGGCCAACAAGCCCACCAGGAGCCTCCAGTATGCGCCAGGGGGCTGCATTGCAGAGAGGTTTAATGAGGCCACACTCTTTTTTACACCTCTCTGCAACGCAGCCCCGTGC
The DNA here is from genome assembly GCF_964261635.1 of Lissotriton helveticus. Lineage (NCBI taxonomy): Eukaryota > Metazoa > Chordata > Amphibia > Caudata > Salamandridae > Lissotriton > Lissotriton helveticus. The sequence continues at coordinate 1,088,251,488 of NC_136071.1, read as the reverse complement.
ATGTTTGAAGAGGGGGAACTAATTCCCTTTGCATACTGGGGGTCCCTGGGGGCCAACTAGCCCACCTGGAACCTCCAGTATGCACCAGGGGGCTGCATTGCACAAAGGTGTAATGAGGCTATGCCCCTTTTTACACCTCTCTGCAACGCAGCCCACTGGCACGTTTGCAGAGGGGGGACTAATTCCCCTTGCATACTGGGGGTCCCTGGGGGCCAACTAGCCCACCAGGAGCCTCCAGTATGCGCCAGGGCGCTGTGTTGCTTTACCCCGGAGGGCGGCAGTCCCCGGGGCAGCGTGGGGTGGATTGGGCACCCCCCCCCCACTTCTTTATCACTATGCCACTGCGATTTGGTCCCCCGGGGGGTAATTTTAAAAAAAACATACTGTTTTTTTGTTTTTTAAATGTTGGCCTTGGGGGTCCTTGTGGGACCACCTTAGCAGGCCTAGGTGGTCAGGGTGTTTCTACCCTGCCCCCTTTTTGTGTTCTACACATTTGTTTTTCTGCTTTCTTGTGCCTCAGTCTAATGAGCACAAGATGGCTGCCAACACTTCCTGGTTTGGAGTGTTGACAGCCAACAAGCATGCAGCTTTCTCGGAAAGGTACGCGCACCGTCCACGTACCGTAAGCGTACTTACGCGGACCCGTGCGCGCAGGGTAGGCGCACCCCGCGATTTTTTAAAAATATATATTTTTTTTTTCCTGAGCAGGCCTAGGAGGTCTGGGTGCTTCTACCCTGCCCCCTTTTTGAGTTCTACACGTTTGTTTTTCTGCTTTCTTGTGTCTCAGTCTACCGAGGCACAAGATGGCTGCCAACAATTTCTGTTTTGGAGTGTTGACAGACATTGGCAGCCAATGAACATGCAGCTCGCGCACGCGAAGGTCCACGCACGTCCGCGCACGTATATATAAATATATATATATATATTATAGTTAGCTGGACATTTTACTCATACAAAACCATTGAACTTCCCCCGTTATAGTTAGTTGTACTCACTATAACTCACGCGCCCGCAATCCACTGCTGATGATGTCACATATTACATCATTCATGACATGGTCAGTGACATCACTGATTACATCACTGATGACATCTCAAATGCCATCACTGATGACATCACTGATGACATCATCCAGTGAATGTGGTTTGCTTTGACATTTAAATATGTATTATAAATACACTACTTTGCATTGAAGAATGAGTGGATATATAAATATAAATGTGTGGGTGGTGGATTTAGTAACAGTGGTCCCGATTCACAGAACTAACTTAAGACAAAATCCTAAACTTACTACTTTTGGTATTCACAGAAGTTAGGATTTTGTCTTAAGTTTGTCTTAAGACATATTTAAGACAGACTTAAGACAGACTTAAGTTAAGATTTTGTCTTAAGTCTGTCTTAAGACAAACTTAAGACAAAATCCTAACTTCTGTGAATACCAAAAGTAGTAAGTTTAGGATTTTGTCTTAAATTAGTTCTGTGAATCGGGCCCAGTGTCATTGATTGTTTCCTTGACTAATTTGTAGAGTCTCACTATATATAATGTGTAGTTACTAAACTGTTTGAAAGTCTTTATTGCTTTGTCTTAATTGCTATGTTAAAGACTATATTTGTTATTGGTTTCTCAACTGAGTATTTGTATGGGTAAATGAATGTCTATGTGGTTTGGTGGGGGGTATGTGATTGCCAAAAAATGTGTGAATAGTTCATTCAGTAGGTATATGAGGTTAAGACTACATGTTATAACAGTTGTTTCAGTGAGTGTATATGTTTATGGGTGTGGTGGTGATGAAATATTTCTCTCAATGGTACATCTCTATCAAACTTGGAAAAAAAGGCAGTGTATGTGACAGTTATATCTAATTTAGTGTGCCTAAGACTTAGTGATTGTATGAGTCAATATATATGGATAACTGTATACTTGTAATAGTGATTTTATAACACACTAAGTGTGAGTTACTATCTATATAAATAGATGAAATGGTGTTTGTATAAGTGTGTAGATGAGTAAATGTAAGTATAATCAATTGTTTGCATAAGTCAGAAGGATGTCTTTATAAGTGAATACGATGTGTGCTGGTGTGTAATGTTGAAATGGGCGTATAAGTATATTTGATAGTGTTCTGTTGATTATTCACTGCATATAACACTGAATCTATAGGTAAGAGATTAGATGTGTGTATAGTTCTATGAATAACTAAGTGGGTGTTTAGAAATTTCTATTGGTGTGTCAATGGTTTCAAATATGGCACTTTCTATTTTACAGTGAGTGATGAAAGATTATACTAGTGTGTGATGAGGTGTATTTGATTGTCACATGGATGATGTCATCAGTGATTTAATCAGTGATGTCATTTGAGATGTCATCAGTGATGTCATCAGTGATGTCACTGACCATGTCATGAATGATGCACTTTTTGTGACGTTTCGGTGGCGCAGAAGACTGAGTGAGATTTATCAGGCAGGACTAAGCCACTTTTTGTGGGGTAATCCTGCCTGATAAATATCAGTCCCTTTAACGCAGTGTCCTGCGTTAAAGGGGTGTGCAATGGGTGTTGCTGGGGGCGTTCCCAGCAGCATCCATGGACTTGAGTAATTTATAGCATCCTCAAAGTCAGTCTTTCAAAAATTCCAAAGTATAGGACATGATAATCCAAATCCAAATGTTTCCCAAGAAAAGTCATAAACCGTGTCTGTGGGTCATATCTGCCCAAACGCCGATATTCCGAACGATTGAAAATGACTTTTCTTGAGAAACATTTGGATTATAATGTCCTATACTTTGGAATTTTTGAAAGACTGACTTTGAGGATGCTATAAATTACTCAAGTCTGCCCTAATTGTGTGGGTAAAATTGATACCTAGTCACTTTGAATAAGAATGTACTTACGTCTCGTCTAACATTTGGAATAAATATCTAGTTATATGACAACAGGATACCGACATAACTTGAAGGAAATTAGAACGCCCTGAAGAAGTTCCGTTGTACAGCACGAAACGCATCGGCTGGCTGTGGTACATAACCTTAAGGAAATAAAAGGATTTGAATATACACCAAGATTCAGCGTTTCAATAAGGACTCTAAGTGATATGATTTGATTGGACTTGTTGTGCAAGTGGTGCTGTGCCAAACTTTGGAATATTCTCCACTACTCTCTACTACTCACTCTCTACTACTCCACTACTCTCTAATACTCACTCTCTACTACTCATTCTCTACTACTCTCTACTACTCTCTCTCTACTACTCACTCTTTACTACTCACTCTCTACTACTCTCTACTACTCACTCTCTACTTCTCACTCTCTACAAGTCTCTACTACTCACTCTCTACTACTCTCTCTCTACTACTCACTCTCTACTACTCTCTCTCTACTACTCTTTACTACTCACTCTCTACTACTCACTCTACTACTCACTCGCTACTACTCTCTACTACTCACTCTGTTCTACTCTCTCTCTGCTACTCTCTACTACTCACTCTACTACTCACTCTCTACTATTCTCTCTCTCTGCTACTCACTCTCTACTACTCACTCTCTACTACTCACTCTCTACTACTCTCTACAACTCATTCTCTACTACTCACTCTCTACTACTCTCTACTACTCACTCTTTACTACTCTCTACTACTCACTCTCTACTGTTTTCTACTACTCACTCTACTACTTACTCTCTACTACTCTCTACTACTCACTCTCTACTACTCACTCTCTACTACTCTCTACTACTCACTCTACTATTCACTCTACTACTCTCTACTACTCACTCTCTGCTACGCTCTCTACTGCTTTCTACTACTATCTACTACTCACTCTCTACTCTCTATTACTCACTCTCTACTCTTTACCTCTCTACCTCTCTCTACTTCTCTCTCTACTAGTCTCTACCTCTCTACCTCTACCTCTCTACCTCTACATCTCTACCTCTCTACCTCTCTCTACACGCACACATATACATATATATGCATATGCATTTATATATATGTGTGTGTATATATATATATACATACATATATAAACATATATAATCTGCATATCTATATAAATACAAATATAAATGCATGCATACATATACATATATGCATACATATGCATGTTATTTACATGAAAGTTTGAAAAACACTAATAAAAGCAAAGCTAAAAAGCCACCTCATTAAAAACAGAATGGCTTTAACTTAAACGAGGGCGAGACCTATTGCATTTTCAATGCTTGTTTACTTTGATTCATCAAGAAGGCATTCAGATGTGTCACACATTTGCCATAAATTCCGAATGTTAGCACTCTAGTTGCTCATTAGATCACTGTAGTAAAGCTACTGCTCACCAAGGAAGTCTGCTACTGGTATTCAAAGTGCATGTTTCAGTCTGCATGTCAGAATTTGTTTAATGAAATAGAAGAGGATTTGTGAAGTCACTCAAAATGTGCCCTAATTTTTCTTTCTGAAGCACTAATCATACTTTCTATGGCAAAATGTACCCCCTCATTTTGTTCCTTTTTAAAATAAATGTTTTCAGACTTACCACTTCATTCCAATCAAGATGGCTTCTGGTGTGACATACTTTTGTCATAAGTAAGACTGTTAGCGCTCTAGTTGTTCTTCAGAACACTCTGGGACATTCTGTCATTGGGCTATACTTGGGCAACATCTGGGTGATATTTGGGCTACATTTGGGCTCTTTTGTCTCTATTGGCCATCTTGGGAGACTGCATGTCAGAATTTTTTAATGAAATAGAAGAGGATTTGTGAAGTCACTCAAAATGTGCCCTACTTTTTCTTTCTGCAGCACTAATCATACTTTCTATGGCAAAATATACCCCTCATGTTGTTCCTTTTTAAATTAAATGTTTTAATAGTTACCACTTTATTCCAATCAAGAAGGCTTCAGGTATGCCATACCTTTGTAATAAGTAGGACTGTTAGCGCTCTAGTTGTTCATTAGAACACTCTAGAAGGCTGCAGTAGAACACAAAGGAATCAACTGACAGTCTCTGTCCATGTTGGATATACAACTTTGGAATATTCTCCACTACTCTCCACTAATCACTCTCTACTACTCCACTACTCTCTATTACTCACTCTCTACTACTCATTCGCTACTACTCTACTACTCTCTCTCTACTACTCACTCCCTACTACTCACTCTCTACTACTCTCTACTACTCACTCTCTACTTCTCACTCTCTACTACTCACTCTCTACTACTCTCTCTCTCTACTACTCACTCTCTACTACTCACTCTCTACTGTTTTCTACTACTCACTCTACTACTTACTCTCTACTACTCTCTACTACTCACTCTCTACTACTCACTCTCTACTACTCTCTACTACTCACTCTACTATTCACTCTACTACTCTCTACTACTCACTCTCTGCTACGCTCTCTACTGCTTTCTACTACTATCTACTACTCACTCTCTACTCTCTATTACTCACTCTCTACTCTTTACCTCTCTACCTCTCTCTACTTCTCTCTCTACTAGTCTCTACCTCTCTACCTCTACCTCTCTACCTCTACATCTCTACCTCTCTACCTCTCTCTACACGCACACATATACATATATATGCATATGCATTTATATATATGTGTGTGTATATATATATATACATACATATATAAACATATATAATCTGCATATCTATATAAATACAAATATAAATGCATTCATACATATACATATATGCATACATATGCATGTTATTTACATGAAAGTTTGAAAAACACTAATAAAAGCAAAGCTAAAAAGCCACCTCATTAAAAACAGAATGGCTTTAACTTAAACGAGGGCGAGACCTATTGCATTTTCAATGCTTGTTTACTTTGATTCATCAAGAAGGCATTCAGATGTGTCACACATTTGCCATAAATTCCGAATATTAGCACTCTAGTTGCTCATTAGATCACTGTAGTAAAGCTACTGCTCACCAAGGAAGTCTGCTACTGGTATTCAAAGTGCATGTTTCAGTCTGCATGTCAGAATTTGTTTAATGAAATAGAAGAGGATTTGTGAAGTCACTCAAAATGTGCCCTAATTTTTCTTTCTGAAGCACTAATTATACTTTCTATGGCAACATTTACCCCCTCATTTTGTTCCTTTTTAAAATAAATGTTTTCAGACTTACCACTTCATTCCAATCAAGATGGCTTCTGGTGTGACATACTTTTGTCATAAGTAAGACTGTTAGCGCTCTAGTTGTTCTTCAGAACACTCTGGGACATTCTGTCATTGGGCTATACTTGGGCAACATCTGGGTGATATTTGGGCTACATTTGGGCTCTTTTGTCTCTATTGGCCATCTTGGGAGACTGCATGTCAGAATTTTTTAATGAAATAGAAGAGGATTTGTGAAGTCACTCAAAATGTGCCCTACTTTTTCTTTCTGCAGCACTAATCATACTTTCTATGGCAAAATATACCCCTCATGTTGTTCCTTTTTAAATTAAATGTTTTAATAGTTACCACTTTATTCCAATCAAGAAGGCTTCAGGTATGCCATACCTTTGTAATAAGTAGGACTGTTAGCGCTCTAGTTGTTCATTAGAACACTCTAGAAGGCTGCAGTAGAACACAAAGGAATCAACTGACAGTCTCTGTCCATGTTGGATATACAACTTTGGAATATTCTCCACTACTCTCCACTAATCACTCTCTACTACTCCACTACTCTCTATTACTCACTCTCTACTACTCATTCGCTACTACTCTACTACTCTCTCTCTACTACTCACTCCCTACTACTCACTCTCTACTACTCTCTACTACTCACTCTCTACTTCTCACTCTCTACTACTCACTCTCTACTACTCTCTCTCTACTACTCACTCTCTACTACTCATTCTACTACTCACTCTCTACTACTGTCTACTACTCACTCTACTATTCACTCTACTACTCTCTACTACTCTCTCTCTACTACTCACTCTCTACCACTCACTCTACTACTCACTCTCTACTACTCTCTACTACTCACTCTCTACTACTCTCTCTCTGCTACTCTCTACTACTCACTCTACTACTCACTCTCTACTACTCTCTACTATTCTCTCTCTCTGCTATTCACTCTCTACTACTCACTCTCTACTACTCTCTACTACTCATTCTCTACTACTCACTCTCTACTACTCTCTACTACTCACTCTTTACTACTCTCTACTACTCACTCTCTACTGTTCTCTAATACTCACTCTACTACTTACTCTCTACTACTCACTCTCTACTACTCTCTACTACTCACTCTACTATTCACTCTACTACTCTCTACTACCCACTCTCTGCTACTCTCTCTACTGCTCTCTACTACTCTCTACTACTCACTCTCTACTCTCTATTACTCACTCTCTACTCTCTACCTCTCTACCTCTCTCTACTTCTCTCTCTACTAGTCTCTACCTCTCTACCTCTACCTCTCTACCTCTACACCTCTACCTCTCTACCTCTCTACCTCTCTCTACACGCACACATATACATATATGTATGTATATATATGCATATGCATTTATATATATGTATGTGTGTGTATATATATACATACATATATAAACATATATAATCTGCATATCTATATAAATACAAATCTAAATGCATGCATACATATACATATATGCATACATATGCATGTTATTTACATGAAAGTTTTAAAAACACTAATAAAAGCAAAGCTAAAAAGCCACCTCATTACAAACAGAATGGCTTTAACCTAAACGAAGGTGAGATCTATTGCATTTTCAATACTTGTTTACTTTGGTTCCATCAAGAAGGCATTCAGATGTGTCCCACATTTGCAATAAATTCTGAATGTTAGCACTCTAGTTGCTCGTTAGATCACTGTGGTAAAGCTACTGCTCACCAGGGAAGTCTGCTGCTGGTATTCAAAATGCATGTTTCAGTCTGCATGTCAGAATTCTTTTAATGAAATAGAAGAGGATTTGAGAAGTCACTCAAAATGTGCCCTAATTTTCTTTCTGAAGCACTAATCATACTTTCTATGGCAAAATATACCCCCTCATTTTTTTCCTTTTTAAATTAAATGTTTTCAGACTTACCACTTCATTCCAATCAAGATGGCTTCTGGTGTGACATACTTTTGTCATAAGTAAGACTGTTAGGGGCTAGATTTAGGTAATTCCCATTTACAGACTCTTAAATACCGAATTTTACCGATTCGGTATTTAAGAGTCGGTAAATATGAAGGGGGGAGATGTAGGTATTTCCAGATGTTGAAATACCGAATCGTTAGAATTCGGTATTGGTATTCCCTATTGATTCCTATGGGCTGTGAAGCCCATAGGAATCAATGGGAAATACCGATTCAATAATTACCGAATCGGTAAATACCGAATTTTGCAAAGGTGCAGGGGGTGTCCCTTTTAAGCATGGGCGTAAAATCCGTTCCGCTCGCGGATTTTGCGGATTTTTGGTAAATTCGCAATCCGCGAACTCTCGCGAATTTGTTGAAAATCCGTGAATTCGCTCGCGGCGGATTTTTTGCTTGGTGATACAATATTGCGCCGCACGGCGTGGTGCACGGCGTTCACTTTCCGTCATTAAGCGTTTGCCGAGTTGTTTTTCTCAATCATATTTTGCGAGTGCTGCGCCATTTTGGATCTTGCTGTGGGATCCCGCGGGAGTTTGGCGCCCACGAATACGTAATCGCAGCTTGCCACCTTGCACAGCACGCCTCGCGAGAGTTCGCAATTGCGAACATGTAGGTGCGGCGGACAGGAACAATCTCGCACTCGCGAAATAGATATTTTGCAATTCTGCACAAGAAATCCACCAGCAAACAGCATAAACCTTCAGAAAATGATGATTTGTATCAGAATCACTCCTCAGGTTGACATTTGCATGCACTTTGTTTTTGCAAGGAGTCCATTTTTTTGGGGGGGGAGGAAGGAAGTGCCCCACAGTCTCCAACTTCCTGTTCCTGTCCAGCAGGCTCCTCCCAGTGCTTTCTTCATGTGCTGGTCACTTTCATTTGGACCTTGACCTGGAAGGATTACTTTTTGTGGGTGCTGCTGGATATTTGGATTTGAGGCCTTTTTGACTTTCTTTGGATCACTTTTGGATTAGAAATCAACTATCACAAGTAAGTTTGTTTGGGGCATTACAGTTGCTGCAACTTCAATTTTGGAACTTTTTCAGAACATTAAATAAAATATATTGTGGGCAGCCACAGTATCCAGTAGGACCAGGGTTGGTAATGGGTGCATGATGCAAATGTTTTGTTGAATTTAAAAACCATTGAGGCCATGGATGGGCTGGGATTGTGCTGATTTTTGTGTTTTTTGTCGTTTTTTTGGGGCTGCTGGTGGGGCCCTTTGCCCAGGGGTGGTGAGTGTTGCATGGGCCTAGTCTTTCTGTGGGGTGTTTTCTTGAATTTAAACATCATTGAGGCCATGGATGGGCTGGGATTGTGCTGATTTTTGTGATTTTTGTCGTTTTTTTGGGGCTGCTGGTGTGGCCTTTTGCCCAGGAGTAGTGGTGGTGCATGGACTGAGTGTGCCTGTGGGGTCTCACTCTCTTTAATGTAAACATCCTGGATGGCATTGGATTGTGGTGATTTTTGGGTGTTTTTCAGTTTTTTTGGGGTGCACTGTTGATGTGGACTGGCCATGTGGGTGGTGGTGGTGGCCATCTTGAGTGCTGGTACAGGCAACATGTGCTTGGGGTGCAAGGGGCCATTTTGAAGAGAGGCAGTGTCTGAGGCCTTCACTTATTTTGCCTACTTTTCATCCATTATCCCCAGGGGTAGTGAGTGCTGCATGGGCCTAGTCTTTCGGTGGGGTGTCTTCTTGAATTTAAACACCATTGTGGCCATGGATGGGCTGGGATTGTGCTCATTTTTGTGTTTTTTCTCGTTTTTTTGGGGCTGCTGGTGTGGCCTTTTGCCCAGGGGTAGTGGTGCATGGACTGAGTGTGCCTGTGGGGTCTCACTCTCTTTAATGTAAACATCCTGGATGGCATTGGATTGTGGTGATTTTTGGGTGTTTTTCGGTTTTTTTGGGGTGTACTGTTGATGTGGACTGGCCATGTGGGTGGTGGTGGTGGCCATCTTGAGTGCTGGTACAGGCAACATGTGCTTGGGGTGCAAGGGGCCATTTTGAAGAGAGGCAGTGTCTGAGGCCTGCACTTATTTTGCCTACTTTTCATCCATTATGCCCAGGGGTAGTGAGTGGTGCATGGGCCTAGTCTTTCGGTGGGGTGTCTTCTTGAATTTAAACACCATTGAGGCCATGGATGGGCTGTGATTGTGCTGAATTTTGTGTTTTTTTGTCGTTTTTTGGGGCTGCTGGTGGGGCCCTTTGCTCAGGGGTGGTGAGTGTTGCATGGGCCTAGTCTTTCTGTGGGGTGTCTTCTTGAATTTAAACATCATTGAGGCCATGGATGGGCTGGGATTGTGCTGATTTTTGTGGTTTTGTCGGTTTTTTGGGGCTGCTGGTGTGGCCTTTTGCCCAGGGGTAGTGGTGCATGGACTGAGTGTGCCTGTGGGGTCTCACTCTCTTTAATGTAAACATCCTGGATGGCATTGGATTGTGGTGATTTGTGGGTGTTTTTCAGTTTTTTTGGGGTGTACTGTTGATGTGGACTGGCCATGTGGGTGGTGGTGGTGGCCATCTTGAGTGCTGGTACAGGCAACATGTGCTTGGGGTCCAAGGGGCCATTTTGAAGAGAGGCAGTGTCTGAGGCCTGCACTTATTTTGCCTACTTTTCATCCATTATGCCCAGGGGTAGTGAGTGGTGCATGGGCCTAGACTTTCGGTGGGGTGTCTTCTTGAATTTAAACACCATTGAGGCCATGGATGGGATGGGATTGTGCTGAATTTTGTGTTTTTTTGTCGTTTTTTGGGGCTGCTGGTGGGGCCCTTTGCTCAGGGGTGGTGGGTGTTGCATGGGCCTAGTCTTTCTGTGGGGTGTCTTCTTGAATTTAAACATCATTGAGGCCATGGATGGGCTGGGATTGTGCAGATTTTTGTGTGATTTTCCATTTTTTGGGGTGTTCATGGGGACTGGCCATGTGGGTGGGGGCCATTTTGAGTGCTGCAGCAGGCAGGCCCTGGCCATGTGCTGGGAGGCAGGCGGACATTTTGAATGCAGGCAGTGTTCTTAGGTCTGCAACCATTTTGCTTAGCTTTCAACCTTTATGCCCAGGGGTAGTGAATGTTGCATGGGCCTAGTCTTTCTGTGGGGTGTCTTGAATGTAAACATCATGGATGGCATGGGATTGTGCTGATTTTTCTGTGTTTTTCGATTTTTTGGGGTGTATAACTGAACTGATGTTCCTCTGTCTTCCATTGCTTTTAGGTGCACAAGACTCAAGAGAACCACCAGTGCCAGGAAGAAGTCCTGCAGCGGTGTGTGTGTGCAGCATAACGTCACGCGACGTCACGTCTGGACACAGACAACTCTGCAACTCGTGCAACTGCTGCCTGCTGTTCTGACCTGCTCTGAAGAAGATGGCCCCAAAAAAAGTTACCCGTAACTCCTCTAGCAAAAAAGTTGCCAGTAAGGAGCAGAAGAAGCAAGTTACCAAGGAGACTGGTGTGCCGGCCGCCCCTTTTTTTGGGAGTAAAAAAAAAGTATGCCTGCAGCAGCAGCGGGATCTGCTGGGGACCAAGCTGGGAGCAGCACCCCCGCTCCATTGGGCTCAGTGCCACCACTGTGATGTATTCCTATAGGTTCTGAATCGATCCCCCTATTACTGACCCTATTCTGGTTAGCAAACTAACAAGTTAACTAAGTAATCAGCCCATGAGGCAGAAAAACCCCATGATGCAGATACCGTTATCTGACGCAGTCACACTACGGCACAGGAACGTGTTATCTGATTAGGTCATAACGCTTGCGATCTAATTAGACAAGCGATATTCCTCCAGCCCCTGATAAGGCATACGGAGTTCTCATAACAAATCAAACCTATGACCACCTGGGCAAAACCCTGCGGCCATTGTTTTGATTTCACCGAGAACTTCAGCAAAAGAATGTGCTAACGAGCAAGTCGTATGACATCCTTATTGACGTATCTATGTCCATCCTTACGTCAATCTCGGCACCTTAAAGGTATAAATATTACCGATCTTGCCCTATGCAAACACACGCGTGGTGACGAGACGGAGGAGCCATACTTGCCGAAGCCCAAAAGCAGAGCAGACCCCGCTGGCAGCAGCCCCGCCTTTCTGACGCGCTGAGAACGAGAAGCTGCTTTCTCCTGCCGAGAAACCAAGCACCGGCGCTTCCGGGTAGCCCTCGCAGGCAGCCTGGAATATCGAGACCAGAGAAAGAGATACCATTCCTCATTCATCCTAACTTCCAGGTACAGAACTGAATAACCCCTCACAGAGAATTCTTAAGTTATTTCACTTGGCAAAAACAAACTTAACTTAAACTGTAACTTTCTATTCCCGCCCTCGTATTAGACTTAGGTCAGGTACACGGGGTAGGCGTATCTAGAAACACCAGTTGAGTACGTTTAGTCAAATGTATATGTGTATGTAATATATTTTATTCATTTTAAACATCTTATGGCTTAGAAACCATATCAATGTTTTTACAGTATTATTTTATACTGCTGCTTTTAATGTATGCACTTTACTTAACTATAAGTATTGCAATAATATCGATCCATTTCTCTTGTATGAGAAAAGAGACTGATCAATAAATAACACCTTTTTATTGAACACGCCTGTCTCTTCCTTTTCTCTACAATCTGATGAGACTAAGAATGCACGTACAGACTGAGTAAAATAAATTGCCTTTTGTTCACACGACTCTCGAGATTTACTCTTGATTAGGGGAGAGCAAAGTTGTCATGTTCTATGGTTGTCAGAAACTAAATCCCTTCTTGTCTAATCAGGGAAGTTTATTCTTTCCTGAACATTCGAGAAAGTTTCTAGTGAACTCTGAGCTAAGCTGGCAAACCCAAAACTTTAAGTCTAATATCGACAGTAGTAGACCTAGTTAACGTCTGGTCTAGGCCTTTACTATTGTAGGTATTATTCCAATGCGCAGAGCCTATTGGGATGATAGGAGCTACACTACATGGCGCCCAACGCGTTTGGAAAGGGCCATAAAACTAACGTAAGACATTTAGAGTAACTCAGTCGTGCTTTCTCACTCAGACCCCTTTTCCCACAATACTCCAAAGACGTCTGGAGTGGGTGAAAGGTAATATCCGCCAAACCTCGCAGGAGGAAACTCCTATGTATGGTACTTGGTTTAGTCAACGTTGAAGGATAAAAACAGTTCCAAAATATTGTGCATCTAATCTTTGTTTCCATAAGAAACCTGATCTGCAAACAAACAAAATAACCTTTTGGACAGTAAAATGTCAGACAATGAGGATGAAAGAGAGGCAGTTAGATTAGCAACTGAACTCGCAGCAGCTGATGCTACCATGCAGGCAGCGGACGAGGATATAATACTCATCCCGGTCATCAAAAGGAGATCTATAACTCTAAAACTTATAGAAAATGGACTGACACCTAGAGGTGGCACAGTCATATTTGTAATTGAGGCACACGAATATCGGCAGACAGAGGTATACTATTCATGGATACATTTTCCAGCAGCAAATGCTGTAACAAAGTACTTCCACTATTACAAAATAGAGGAACCTCCTAATGAGTACACTCCTTTCGAGGAGGTGGAAGTACCACTCAAATTTCAAGAGCATTTGCTCTTATTTGATGGCGCCCTAAAACATAACAATCACATCACCAGGCTCGGTCCTTTAGGAAGACCAGGAGCAACGTGGCCGGTCCTAGCCGGATACACACCACATCCAGACATCAATGGGATGTCTGCAGCAGAGCTGTTAACACAGCTAAAACAATTAATAAAAATACATAGACAATTAGTCCAGTATGTGATGCGGACTTCAACAATTCAGCCAGCGATTAAACTTCCACAGCTGACCCCTCACCAGGGGAACACAAATAAAATTACACCACAGAACATCCAATCCTGCCTAGGTAAAGTACCGAATAAACGGGAACAAATACCATTCTGGTTGGCGCAGAAAATCACCCAAATAGAGGCGGTGTTTCCAGACACCACCCCGCTAGAAAAGCACAGGATTCTGACTATCTGTCTCCCAATGGGAATCGCACCACACATAGAGGACTGTGACACTTGGGGTACAGTCTTTGCTTCCGTCTACACAAAAACGCACGGTGTTCCATCCATTTCGGTAATACCAGATGTGCTAAAACAAATTCAAGACGAATAGGGTCCAGAACCCGCTTTAACTCTTGGTATGAAATTACTAAAAGACTTCAAGCAGGTCTCGGCTATATTATTAGCCAACATAAAGGGAGAAGCAGCAAACGTGGCGATCCGCCAGAGGTTAAAAGAGACAGATATAGCAGACCAACCAGCTGAAATTGCCAGAATCATAGAAAAATCCTATGAGGAACTAGGTAGAGATAGTTTAGGTGGAATACCAGTAAAACCACAACTGATTGAAAGTCCTGAAAAAATATTTTTTACTAATAATTCAACATTACCAAAAAAGAACTGGGATGGAAACAAACAATCCAATCCTAAAGAAAAGAAATTCCAGTCCAGAGGAAGGTCTCCTAGGCGAAGAGAAAAATCTCCGAACCAAAGACACAGGTCACCCCAGAGTGACCCCTCTGGGAAAAGATATAACCTTAGAAATAGGGATAATATAAAAAAGCCTGATAGATATCAAGACATTGATACACGTCCCTCTCAATCTTTTCAGACTTCCTCGCAGAAATCGGAAAGAAGAGGACGATCAGAACAAAGAGAAGAGCACGCCAAGTCCAAAGACAAGGAACCTGCTCAGCTAAAAAAGAAATTACAATTTCCAAAAAAGAAGGTAGCCAGTATCAAGGTAGTTAACAATGCCGAGAATACTGAGGACACAACTGAAAAACGGGGAATGGGCTCAGACAATGCTAGACAGCGCAGCAGAAGTGAGCATAGCTCGCAAAGTCCTTATGAATCATCTGGAGACAGTGGACACGAATGAATATCTTCAAGTGGAAACTGCGGACACCAGAGTTAGCAAACCTCACAAAATATACGAAATAACATTGCGTATAGAGGGGGATAAGACTAGAAAAATAAGGGGACTATTTTGGGATAATCTCTCCAAGGGCTATGATATCCTTCTAGCTGAAAAAGACTGGCCACCAGAGTTTGTCAGGGAGTGCCCTCATGGCGAAGAAGTAATTATGCCTGCCTTCTCAAATCATATCCCAATTCATAAAAAATACACACTTGCCAGAAAGTGGGCAGTAGCTCTAGCTCCTGCTTTATATAAAAATCACGTGGGATGGGATGAGGACTCTCCTCCTCACAAAATCCAGTTAAAATCACAACCAACTGCACAAAGGCAGTACCCAATTAAGCAAGAAGCTAAAAAACAGGTAAATAAAATACTAGATCAGCTAGAATACCAGGGGGTGATTGAAACTTGCACCTCACAAATGAACAACCCTTTGTTTCCGGTCTCCAAACCAGACAATTCATATCGTCTAGTTTTGGATTACCGACACCTTAACACATGTTGCAAAACTTTTGCAGTGCAAAATTCACACAGTGCTGCACTAATGAATAACATAGTGCGCAAAAAATACAAAACAACCTTAGACATCTCCAATGGATTCTTTTGTCAAAACATAGCACCACAGAGCAGATATTTAACTGCGTTCTCAATAAATGGCACTCAAAAACAATTCTGTCGGTTAGCCCAGGGGTACAAGAACAGCCCGGGGGTATTCTCAGCGAGAGTAACAGAATTACTACAACTATATGATGATGAAGCATTATCTTATGTCGATGACATTTACTTAACAGATGATGACTTGGAGACTCACTTGAAGAGAGTGAACACCATAATACTTGGGTTCGCAGCAGAGGGTTACAAATTCAACTTTAAAAAATCCAGAATTGCCCATCTGACAGTCCTATTCTTAGGATATGAGTTATCAAGTGAAGGCAAAAGCCTGGCTGAAAATTTCCTAGAGAAATGCGCCGTAATCCAAGCACCTAGAACACTAAAAAACCTACAGTCGATTCTAGGCTTCCTAAATTTCGGAAGAACATACATTGCAAATTACGCAGAAAGGGTCAAACCCCTTTATGATCTGATAAAACCAGATTTTAAAAGATCCAATTGGACTCAAATACACACAGAAATTTTGAGATCCCTACAAACAGACATGCTAATTAAAACAAAATTAGAAACACGTGATAACACACGCAATCTTGTGATTCGAGTCATCCCAGGAAGATGCGGATTCACATACCTGACCTCTAATGAGGGAGAAAAGGTACCAATTGCATTCAAATCACACTTGTACACAGAAGCTGAACAGAAATTCAGCATTAAAGAAAGAATTGTTCCTGTAGTTCAAACCGCAATAGCTAGAGAAAAAGAGCAAGCTGACGGTAGACATATCACAGTCAGAACAGCAGAATCAGCCTTTGAGGCACTAACAACACCGTGTAATTTACCAACAACAACATTGAATCCGGAATGGATACAATGGGTGAATTCAATTACAACGGACAAAGTATACTACTACTTTGATCCAGAACTAAAGGAATTGAAAAATCTAGAATATGAAAAAACATTCCCTCTGCCTATCGACATTCTGCCTTTACGACATTACGCCTGTGTAATTTATACAGACGGACATGCTCAACCCCCCGTTTGGGGAGAACAGGCATACAAGCCAACATGTGGGATTACAAAAGAAGTGTGGCGCGGAGGTAAACTAAAACCTCTATTAACAAAAACACACTCAGTAGAAACTGATTCAGAACAACAGACTGAAATATTAGCATTGAAAATGGCGCTAGATAATGCGGAGCGCGAATTCCCGACACTTATAGTGTCAGATTCATATTACTGCGTCAAATCATATAACAAGGATTTGCAGACATGGATTCAAAACGGTTACAAAGATGACACAGATGCACCAATAAAGCAGAAACTGCTCTGGGAACAAATAGCTCTTTTACAAAAAGAACTACCAAAGACTCACGTGACACACTCACTGAGTCATCAGCGTGATGGCGTTCACGTTGCAGGGAATTCATTGGCTGAAACAGCCACAGCGGCAGCAACTAAAACGGCTCCCGTAGTTCGAAAAAAGCGTACATTAAAATACATTGACGGTGAAACAGTGCTGGCGGTGAAAACGTCATCAAAAGGCGACTGCTCAGTGTTACCGATCAACTATCCACTCAATTATACATACATAATCGATGCAAACTCCGTCCCTTTTGCTCGAATCCCTGGAGTGGGGGATAGAGTGATTCCAAACATGGACAGGAGAAACTTGTTAATCGCATACGCACATATGGGCGAGGGTCTCAGACACCTCAAACTAAAAGATTCTCTGGAAGAATTACAATCACGGTACTGGTGGCCAGGCATGAGCCTGCGTCACACCATGTTTGTAAAAAACTGCCCAAACTGCAACAGAGATCGCAGTGGGGAGAGAAACAGTTTAATACCTCGCCGTTTTGCTCCAGAAAAAATCAAGAGTAAAAAGGAAGGGTTGCGATTAACATATACAGGCTAGTTTCCACTTATAATGTAGATCCTCAGCACTCGGCTGACGTCTGGACTGTTATACAAAGATTTGCGAGTCTAAATGGCATATACGCTAAGAGCATGCTACGTTTGACCATTGTTTTCACTCTAGCCCTCCAGCCTGAGGGGAAACATGACCAAATGAGCATAGCCCAGCGGGAATCTTCTCACTTCCTTCCTGAGGGTACGGGATGGTGTAAAGAAAAAACCAAGGCATAAAGCAATCTATAACAGAAAGGATATTAGGTTCAGGAGCTGGGTGGGTCAAACATCTAATAAGTGTCCAACGTAGTCTAAATAACTTGCCAAGAAATTCTCTGAAGGGATTCAGTCCGTACGAATTATTATTCGGAACTAGGATGTTGATCTCTGACCTTGACAGTCAGACTTCAGTGGTGAAAGAAAAAAGCTTTTATATCAAAGACCGTTTGGCTATTTTGCAGGACTTAAACAAAACAAGAAAAGACCTGAGCAACATAAAGTTGAAACAACAGCCAACAACCACTGAAGAACCACCACCTGTCCCAGCAAGACCTGTCTGGATTCCAAAAGTCGGGGATCTAGTCAGGGAGAAGATCGCGGTAAAGAAGGAATTTGGGCCTTCTTACAGAAAAGCAGTTCCTGTCTTGTCTGTCAACGGGACAAGATCAGTTGTACTACCGCCACTTGCTGGAAAAAAGGAGAACCGAGTTGTATCCATCGACCTGGTAAAACCACAATCATGTGGCCAATAACAAACAGTAGGCCAAGTGGACTCCCAATAAGTAGCAGAACACCAAGGTTTGCTACCAGTACAGAGGTCCTAACGAAGAGGCTCATCACATTTGAAACGCCTACAGAAGAACAACAAGGACTATGCAACAATGCAATAGAACTCAGACCTCTGAAAACCCAAATAAAAACATTTAGCAGAGACACACCAATTTATAGTGAAGTACCAAGTGAACATGCAAGAAACAGAAATCCTGAAGCAATTGGAACAATTGACAGAACTGCATCCGGCTACTTCATAAACTTCGATGATTCCTCTGAAGGCTTCAGTGAATCAAAGACACAGCCATCATCAAAAACCTTTAAAGATAAAGCTAAAGAACTTTTGAAACAACTGAAAGAAACATATCTGATTTCCCCATGGATTGAATTTTGGGTGGGTTTTGGTGCATTTATCCTCATACTTTGGCTCATCATGGTACTAACTTTGGGACGCTTCATTGAGGGAAAATATGCTAAAATGGACACAGCAAGTCAGAAAATCAACTTGATCCTCAAACCACACACATCTTCACACGTCGAGAAAAGAGAACTTTCTTCAGCCAACTTTACAGCCAATCCTATACCGGGTGGGGTAGCATGGGACAACACTGACTATGAAATTTATGGTCCGGTCGAAATCCTGAAATATCCACACCAAATTAAGATCTCCTTGAGTGACTTTGTAAAACCAAACTCATTTGCCGATGATTGGGACTTTGAAAGCATTAATAATATGATGTCTGACTTAGTAATGTCTGCTAAATTTACCAAACATGATTATTTGCAGGGTTCTACCAATTATGATAGTATGTACTGTTATAACCACTATGGTAACCATTTTCTACATAAATCTGCACAACCTAGAAATGTTTTAAATTATAATCAATGGGAACATTGTGCAACACCTCCAAAAGGAAGCTCAAAAACCGTTTACGACAAATACTCATATTTTTCAGGGTTTAACACAAGTAATGCTGAAACATTTTATTTTAAATTATCAAACAAGACAGGGACAAAAACCATGATAACCAACACAAAATTGATATATTCGGACTCATTTTTTGAAAAAATTAATACTTTTGGTTTTGATTATTGGGACAAAAATGTTGAATTGAAAAGTGTTTGGGGTACAAAAGATTGGCAAGTACAGGGTATAGAAGCTTTGTTTAGAGCCTGTATGATCCCAGAACAAATGATATTTTTAAATGACACTGTTCAACAAACCACCTGTCTTGGCCTAGCCAAAATCAAAGATTTAAATAAACCGTCTATTCCAAAGCCAACAATGTTTAGCAACACTTCTACAGATGAAGAGATAGACGTAAACAATATATTAAACCAAAACAGAACACATCCTGATTGGAAACAATGGTTGATCTGGCCCACAGATACTAATAACTGTCAAGACAGATTCCTGAACAAAACACAGGGGTTCAAAATGACCAGGCCAGACCCTAGATATCCCCAAAGACATCACCCAGGGATAATAACAACCTACAGTGTGGGCAAATTATGCCTTCAATGGCTACAAACTTCCACACTGGCAGAAATTAAGCAACACCTAACTTTACTTACTGATGGTGCTGACTTGCGTGATTTCATAATGGGACCACGCAAACAGCGTCAAAAACGTTTCATAGCAGCCTCTGTATATGCAGCATACAATGAGGCCTGGAAGGTTACTCAAATTGAGACAGCAGAGAGAATACGGGAAATTGACCGTATTAATTTGGAAAAATCACTTTCTGTAGTGGACAATGGGTTAATGACTCTGTCCTCCAGAATTTTTTCTTTGGACAGCATTGTGTCTTCAGCAATCGACATATTATCGCAGGACTTACTGTTGCTACAACACGGTCAGTCCCAATTGCGTTCTATTGTACAGCTTGGCTGGACATTACAAAACCTGCGTTCAGGCTATGTGCCTTGGCGTTTAATCAACACAACGTCACTATTCCAAATCTTTAACCTTACTGATAGACAAATCAGTATGGCGCAAAGGGGTGCTGATTATACAATCTTGAGCATTGAAAAACTAGAAAGATTACCAGTGACAATGTCAGAACGACCTGTCAGTGAATGGATAATACATGGAATAATTAATATTCCAATCTCAACCTTCAGGTTTCAATACTGCCAAAAATATATACAGGCTGGCATGTACGAGAAATTGGGAAAGGGGTACATTAAAACAACATGGAACCTGCCCTATTCACATGCATGTGTCAGTAATAAAGGACAGAAAGTGTTTCTTAGTGGCAACAATTGTGCGATGTCACTAAGTGGCACACTTCTGTGTAACGGAATTAGTTTGCATGGAGCCTGTGAAGGGAATTCATACAACCTTTCATGTCACCAGCAAGGCGCACCTGCAACAGAAATAGAACCATTCTTTCAAAGACTCTATAATGGGAGTTACATTCTAATTGTAGATCGCAGATGTTGTAGTCTTATGCCCGGGACTCCTTATCTCGTAACTACGACTGCGAAGGTCAAGTGCTGTGGACGCTCATTGTTCCCCAGCTCCTTTCCAGACAGGGAGGCAAGGGCAAGGCCCAATTTGAAAATTACTTCTATTCGAATAGATACTTTAAGCAGAATGAAAATAGTGCTTCTTCAGACGCCTACCAGGCTCTCGTCATCAAAAGAAACATATGATCTACAAGTCGCAAGGACGACTGCAGAGATACATTCGTTGTTATCAACTAATTCCCCCATACATTTCGCAGAAATACTAAAAGAAATCTTAAATATTTCTCATACCAATGGGGTCTCAAAGGTATTTAAGACAGTATTTTCTATGGCATTAACACCATTCAAAGCCATACTGGGTATTTTTCCAGATTTCGTCCATTCGATTTTTGGCGGACTTCCCCTGATCTTGGGACTAATTGCAGGAATACTATTCTTGGTCCTTATTTTTCGTTATGGCAACCCATGTCACCGACAAAACTCTTGCGACAAGGGAAGAAACAATCCTAGCCATTGGATACCGGGACCGGATATCAAAAATCCTGGGACTCTCCCGGCTTAGAGACCTGAACATGACTTGGTTTCTATCATTTCGACCAATGTGGCAAAGATGTGTTTTACCTGTATTAAGGTGTCTGCTATGCGGAGAAGAATGCGTGTTAGACACCTGTCTGACGCTACAATCGGATGCGCCAATGGATGCAGAAACATTGTTGAGCCCGATCAAGGTTCATGCTTTGTGCTGCCCTGAAAGGCTACCAATCCTGATGACGGCATTCGTGGAAGCTTCACCACTACGATTGATGGGTAGTGAAGTTCAAGATGAAAGCAGCATCGATCAGGTACGACCTTCTGTCAGCAATGCGAATCAGAATGTCAATGGAGACAATCATGCGCACAAATGCATGATTACACCTATTTCCAAGTTAGTGGAACTTTCCCAGGAAGCTGTTGACAGCTTTTTCGAAAGCCTGAATGATATGATGTTCTCTCCAGAGCAGAAATAGAGACTTTTGAGCAAGCTCGCACACGGCGTTCCCTGAATTCGGCCTTCAACTTTAAAAATAAAGTCACATGAACAATTTTCCCTCCAGTTCACGGACAGCAAGTTTTTCAGCAGCCCCAAAATATTTTTGCATATTTTTCGGGACACTATCTTCTGCTTAAAGTAAGAAACTATTCTTAAAGAACTAAGAATTCTAAATTTTAGATAGCATATAGACATTAGCTGCCCGCTGGTATGTTCATAAATATTTTATTCTGTGATGGAATGGTCTCGAACTTTTTTTCTGTATTAAGAGCCATTTCATGTGTAATTTCTCATATACCAAATAAGCAATAATGTATACAAATGCGTGATTACTTTAGCATTATTCCATAGCTTGAGTGCATGCAATACATATGACTGCAATTTTTCTGTATATTTGAAAATTTCAAAATGCATTTATGTATTTTGGGGTGGTAAGGTATACACTATACTCTATAGTATGTTGTACTATGTTATACTATGCATAGATTAGTAAATATGACCATAGTTAGCGTGGAGTGGGTGTGATGTATTCCTATAGGTTCTGAATCGATCCCCCTATTCCTGACCCTATTCTGGTTAGCAAACTAACAAGTTAACTAAGTAATCAGCCCATGAAGCAGAAAAACCCCATGATGCAGATACCGTTATCTGACGCAGTCACACTACGGCACAGGAACGTGTTATCTGATTAGGTCATAACGCTTGCGATCTAATTAGACAAGCGATATTCCTCCAGCCCCTGATAAGGCATACGGAGTTCTCATAACAAATCAAACCTATGACAACCTGGGCCAAACCCTGCGGCCATTGTTTTGATTTCACCGAGAACTTCAGCAAAAGAATGTGCTAACGAGCAAGTCGTATGACATCCTTATTGACGTATCTATGTCCATCCTTACGTCAATCTCGGCACCTTAAAGGTATAAATATTACCGATCTTGCCCTATGCAAACACACGCGTGGTGACGAGACGGAGCAGCCATACTTGCCGAAGCCCAAAAGCAGAGCAGACCCCGCTGGCAGCAGCCCCGCCTTTCTGACGCGCTGAGAACGAGAAGCTGCTTTCTCCTGCCGAGAAACCAAGCACCGGCGCTTCCGGGTAGCCCTCGCAGGCAGCCTGGAATATCGAGACCAGAGAAAGAGATACCATTCCTCATTCATCCTAACTTCCAGGTACAGAACTGAATAACCCCTCACAGAGAATTCTTAAGTTATTTCACTTGGCAAAAACAAACTTAACTTAAACTGTAACTTTCTATTCCCGCCCTCGTATTAGACTTAGGTCAGGTACACGGGGTAGGCGTATCTAGAAACACCAGTTGAGTACGTTTAGTCAAATGTATATGTGTATGTAATACATTTTATTTATTTTATACATCTTATGGCTTAGAAACCATATCAATGTTTTTACAGTATTATTTTATACTGCTGCTTTTAATGTATGCACTTTACTTAACTATAAGTATTGCAATAATATCGATCCATTTCTCTTGTATGAGAAAAGAGACTGATCAATAAATAACACCTTTTTATTGAACACGCCCGTCTCTTCCTTTTCTCTACAATCTGACGAGACTAAGAATGCACGTACTGACTGAGTAAAATAAATTGCCTTTTGTTCACACGACTCTCGAGATTTACTCTTGATTAGGGGAGAGCAAAATTGTCATGTTCTATGGTTGTCAGAAACTAAATCCCTTCTTGTCTAATCAGGGAAGTTTATTCTTTCCTGAACATTCGAGGAAGTTTCTAGTGAACTCTGAGCTAAGCTGGCAAACCCAAAACTTTAAGTCTAATATCGACAGTGGTAGACCTAGTTAACGTCTGGTCTAGGCCTTTACTATTGTAGGTATTATTCCAATGCGCAGAGCCTATTGGGATGATAGGAGCTACACTACACCACCACCACCACGCCAACTTAAGTCCAAGCCCTTCACTGCTGCAGAGGCACTTAGTCTAGTTGTTCAATCACCATCGACCAGTGATGTTGGCTCATCGCAAGAAAGTAGCAGCAATGTCCCTCAATCAACACAGGTTGTTGTAACTCATCTGACGAGTGTTGAACAACCACAGCCGCAACAAAAACCACATGTGCATGTACAAGCCCAAGTACATATGGAAGGAGAGGCAGCGCAAGGAGATGCGCAAGCAGAGGTGCATGGAGGGTCACATGTGCCCACAATAGTTGTTCCTCCCGAAGTAGGGGCACATCAGGAAATCGACAATCAAGGGGAGGTATCATTTGAGGAAGCCACTCCTCCTGATGATCATTCATTGTCTTCCACACCCCTAGCAAGGAAGAGATCAAGGGTGGTGTCTACATCTTCTTCAAGCACACCTCCTTCTGATGATACGGATCAAAATTGGGAACCAGCACCACTGCCGTCTGAGAGTGAGGCACACCATGATCTGACAAAGGTAGTTAAGCGTAAAAGGAAGCTCGTCCAAAGTCTCAGAGTTATGGAGTGTGATGAGGCTCAACAAGAAGTGGCGGATACTGCTGCTGATGAAGACTCTGACAACGACGACCCAGTCATCATAAAGGTCACTTCAGCCCCAGCGGGCATGCAGCAAACAGACATTTTGACCCTAGCCCGAAGAGCTGCTGAGCGTGATGATGATGATGTTGTCGACGAGGAGGCAGTGGAAACACCACAATCATTTGAGTTAAGTAGTACACCAACTCGTACCGCTTCCATATTTCTTTCTCGCAAGAAGGGACCTCCATCCACCTCGACCTTAATTAGTGGCGGTGAAAGTGCACAACATACTAAAGTTCGGCAATCCACATCCTCCACTTCATCTGGCATTAGCAGCATGACCACCACCACCAGTATCGCCGCCTCCTCTGGCCCCCACAGACAATTCAAGTCCCCAGTTTGGGACTTCTTTACTGTTTGCCCAAAAAGGGAAAAGTTCGCCATTTGTAGCATTTGTAAGCTTGCAGTTAGTCGTGGTAAGTTTGGTACCAACTATGGTACCGGAGGCCAGAGAGGTCATCTTAGGAGACAGCACGCTGTCCAATGGTTTGCGCACCTGAAGGAGATCAAGGAAGCCCGAATTGGAAGTCAAGAAAACGTTGATGTTTCATCTGATGATGACGAGGAGGAAGAAGACGTGTCAAACACTTCACTTACACCCAGTACACCTGTCAGCAGCACACCCCATGTGAGGCACACTAAGAGTGTTGGAGCGAGTGAGAAACCAATGCGAAAAAGTTCACCAGCGAGCATAATTGGGTCAACAAAGTCATTATCATCCCGTAAATGCTTGGTCCAGGGCAACATTAGAACCATGTTTTGTTCAGACGCGCCATATGAACGCAACCACCCACTGACGCGTCTGTATAACACTAAGCTGGCTAAAATGCTAGCTCTGGACCTTCTCCCTTTTTCTTTTGTAGAAGCGGTAGGTTTTCTAGAATTAGTGGCAGAGTTCTGCCCTAAATGGAAGGTTCCTAGCCGGTTCTATTTTGCCCGAGTTGCGGTTCCAGCACTACATGAACATGTGCTGGAGGTGATTGGGGCAGCTTTGCAGAAGAGTGCTGTTCACACTATACATCTGACAACAGACACGTGGACCAGTGGCGCAGGCGCTGATTACACGTGCATCACTGCACACTGGGTCTCTTTTTCAGGGGTTAAAGCAAAGCTAAACGCAGGTGTTGACCCGGACCAAGTTTTTAAAGCTGCTCGGAAACATGCAACACTAGCCATGTTTGGCTTGGAGAAACGTCACACAGCACGAAACATTTTGGACGAGTTTAACAAAAAGGTCTTTCACTGGCTGTCCCCCAAAAAACGCCAGATTGGTTATGTTTCCACGGATAATGGCGCCAATGTAGTTAAGGCCATGGCGCTGGGTGACTATTTCAGAGTGCCGTGTTTGGCGCACGGTATCAACCTGGTAGTTCAAAAATTCTTGAGTGATAAAGACAGTCCAGCGTGCGAGGTAATGGCCACCTGCCGAAAAATGTGCAACCATTTCAGCCATTCTTTTAAGGCCCGAAAGCATCTGAGGAGCCTGCTACATCAACGTCGAATGCCAGTGAAAGCACTCATCCAGGAGGTGTCAACACGTTGGAACTCAACCTTCTACATGCTTGAGCGTCTGTATGAGCAGTATACGGTACTCGATCACTATTTCTTAAAACAGGGTACAGCTCAGAAGGACCTGAGGATGGATGCGGCGCAATGGGACATAGTTAAAAGCATGACAGAAATGCTTCGTCCTTTTGAGGTCTTCACGCGTGCAGTCAGCAAGGAGGACTGTAATTTGGGAAAAGCTATCCCATTGTTGTGCATGCTGGAGCACCAACTGATGGCGGTGTCTTCTGAGTTAGAAAAAGATGAAAAAAACAAAGACCCTTTTGTTTTGTCGGAGAAATTATTAGAGCGCCTACGTGGTGATGAACGTCTTAAAATGATCAACTCAGAACAGCATTACCTTTGTGCTACTATTCTGGATCCACCCTACAAAAAGGCGCTGGCAGGCCAAGCATTCTTTCCTTTTGCTGATGAAGATGTTAAAAAGTCCAAACTTTGGCTAGCCAGGTCAGCCAAG
Source organism: Lissotriton helveticus (assembly GCF_964261635.1). Classification (NCBI taxonomy): domain Eukaryota; kingdom Metazoa; phylum Chordata; class Amphibia; order Caudata; family Salamandridae; genus Lissotriton; species Lissotriton helveticus. Next base: position 1,088,225,096 of record NC_136071.1, on the reverse strand, counting down.
AGGTTTGAAAAAGAACGGCAGGATATTGAAGGAGAAGGCAGTACATCAGCATCAGCATCAGCAGGCCATCCCCAGTCAAAAGAATCCACTTCTGCACCTGTGGCTGTGGCACAAGTGACCTCTCAGCCGTTAAAGACACCGGCAACCGGATCATCTGCACCACACACAAGAGTAACATTGGCTGCTGAAGAGGATTGGCTAACTTGGCTTGGGTATGGTTCTCGAAAAAAGGTCACAGGCACAGCAAAAAGTAAGCAAAGTGGAGGAACCGTTGAGGACCTTGAGTCGATGGTGCAGGACTATCTGAATGACTCAACAGAGGTCTTTCTTAATGATGAGCCATTGGAGTATTGGCATGGGAAAAAACAATTGTGGCCACAGCTCTCCAACCTGGCTATAAACTACTTGTCTTGCCCATTCGCAAGTGTGTCTTCTGAACGTGTTTTCAGTGCTGCTGGTGGCATTGTAACTCCCAAACGGAGCCGCCTCTCGCCCAAAAATGTGGAGAGGTTAACAATGATAAAGATGAATCAGCACCTCATACCACCAGATTACAAAGTACGAGAAACCACGCCGCATGAAGACGAGGAGGACAGCAACGTAGATGAGGGAATTTGTTCTCTGTTCGGTGACACGGACCGCATCCTGCCTGAATTCGCAGAGTATGTTGACGAACTCTTATTCTTATTCCCTGACACCGAGCCCTGAAAATGAGACAATGAATCAATAACTTTCTTTTTTGTCCTTATTCACTTTTATTCCTGTGTGTCTGTCTTTCTTTGTTTTGCACAGTTAATTTAATTCAAACTTTAATCACCTAATCACAAAAACAAGCCCATCAGCAGAACTGTCTTCACTTGTTTGCTTATTGATTTGAAGGTGCAGCAGTCGACATTCCTCAGGTTCACAAGTTCAGAAGAACATGCTCCTCTATCCTCTTCCTCCAGACTCCTATTTCCCTCAAAGCAGAGGGCCGGATTACGCCCAATGAAGAAAGACTCAGCACTTGTTGGGGTGTTCTACTTCTTTGCGGGTGAGTTGAGGGCTCTGGGGCCATTGCTGTGAAGCTCTAATAATGGATAAGAGTGGTTTGGACCAAATATGAGGCGGAAATTTCTTGCCATTTTTGCTGACTTGCTTGCCTTTGAGGTGCTCTTTGGCGGGGTTCCGGGTGTTTGTGGGTGAGTTTTGGGGTCTGGGAGCACTGCTGCGACAGTCTAATATTGATTGCATTTGCTTTTCAGGAAATCCGTGGTGGAAAACAGGAGTTATGATGATGACCTAGCTGCACAGCGAGTTTGGACCGAAGGCCGAGCGATATTGTAAGTATGAGATTTTGCTTTTTGGCTGTTTGGGGGTGTTGTCGTTGTCGTGCTTTTTTGCGGGTGGGTTGGCGGGTCTTGGGGCATTCCTGGGAAGGTCTAATACCGGATAGAAGTGGTTTGGACAAAATCCATGCAGAATTTTTTTTTGATATTTCTGACATCTTGCTCAATGTAGCGTTTTCAGGGGCCTGTTTGGGGGGCTTCCTGGTGTTTGTGGGTGGGTTTCGGGATCTCTGTCGGAGCACTGCTGCGACAGTCTAATCTTCTTGATTGCATTTGCTTTTCAGGAAATCTGTGGTGGAAAACAGGAGTTATGATGATGATGACCTAGCTGCACAGCGCGTTTGGACCGAAGGCCGAGAGATATTGTAAGTATGAGATTTTGCTTTTTGGCTGTTTGGGGGTGTTGTCGTGCTTTTTTGGCTGGTGGGTTGGCGGGTCTTGGGGCATTCCTGGGAAGGTCTAATACCGGATAGAAGTGGTGTGGACAAAATCCATGCAGAATTTTTTTTTGCTATTTCTGACATCTTGCTCAATGTAGCGTTTTCGGGGGCCTGTTTGGGGGGCTTCCTGGTGTTTGTGGGTGGGTTTCAGGGTCTCTGTCGGAGCACTGCTGCGACAGTCTAATCTTGATTGCATTTGCTTTTCAGGAAATCCGTGGTGGAAAACAGGAGTTATGATGATGATGACCTAGCTGCACAGCGCGTTTGGACCGAAGGCCGAGAGATATTGTAAGTATGAGATTTTGCTTTTTGGCTGTTTGGGGGTGTTGTCGTGCTTTTTTGCGGGTGGGTTGGCGGGTCTTGGGGCATTCCTGGGACGGTCTAATTTTGTTCTAAAACACAGTTTACAGTACACCTAGCTTGAGGGGAAAGATCCGCTAAATTAATTTGGCCATACTTATTTATCCTTCAAAAGGTGACTCAGACAGACTACGCACTTTCCAAAATATTGTACTGTCTATTACGAAAATCAAAGTGTGACTAATTGGACAACACAGCGTACATACCTTATATTTATTTATCAGTGGTATTGTAATAGCACTTACTGTTTTCCGTTCAATAATTACAGGCCGGGTTTCAGTCTGTGCAATGGGGAAAAAAGATGGAGTCAGGCTTCACATTAACGAGCCGCAATTCAACATCCGCCAGGCAGGCAGTGGACAGGGTGTCTTCTGTCAGTGGTCACCAACATTGATGGACTAAGCGTCAGCTGGAATGGAGGAGTGCCGCTAATAAGAGGAATTGTTTGCTGCATGCAACTTACTTACCAAATTCAACAGGACAACTCCAACAACAACATACAGATACAGTATCCATAGTTTTCTTCTATGAGTGTGACTGCATTTCTTGGATCTCTCTCTGCTTCTAAATTGATCCCTACAGCCATTCTATAGGTTTTACTTTGGCAAATTTTTAAACCTAATGTAATGTAAGAAGTGTTTCTCTGAGTGCAGAGATAGGCTAGTGAAAACGCTGCAGCCCTGTACTGTTGCATTCTATTACTACTTACTTTTCAGTAACAATGCATGCAGTAGTTCATGCACTTCCTTTATGTCACTTAAAAGATTTGTGGTTAGCTTTGTACCCAAAGATTTCTTTATCTTCAATTATTGTTTGTCCATGCTGTGCTTTTTTTTTCTTCTCTCAACAAAACCTACCCAAAAAGAAACCCCCATTCCCATCCATTTTCCAAACCCTAACCCTCTTCCCCCGGGCTGTGTGATTTTGCTTGATGTGTGACTAAATGACATCAATAATTCCACACACTTGCTGGGGAGGATAAGGTCATAGCAACAGGCTGGTGAAGGAATCCGAGGATATATTCTAGACTTACTCAGCTTTAGTACTATTTCTTGTAGTAGTAGGAGCCAATGTCAAATAAATTCAACGCAAGTACTAGTTATACTTGCAATACTTTACCATTTGTAGGTTACATTGTGGCACTGTTCTAGTGTACTGTCACCTGCTATATTCTCTATCGTACCATAACCGTTGTAATGCTACAGTAAGGACAAACCAGGTTTTATTTTCTTTTTTTCCAGAGGCATGCAACTGCCACTGTGTCACACCACTAGTACCACCGCAATGAGGACATTTCATCCGCCCAGGATTGCCAACCTTAATCCCCATTTCCCGTGGAGCCAGTCCTGGGCCTAGCCCTACTTTCAAACACAAATTAAGATAAGCGTTTGGTGGGAGGTAGTATAATGGAGTATTAGGACTAGACGAGAGATTGACGGTAGTACTACTGAAGTCCTAAAACTCTTCAGGAAAGCAAACTTACTGTTAAACCCCTACCCACCAGACTCAAAAGCAGTAAAAAACAGGTATGGTCAGATAAAGTTTAAAAAAGTATATTTATTTAGCCCTAACAAAATAATCTCCCTCAAGACCCTCCCTAACCCCAACGATTGTCTTTCAAAAGTCCCAAAAAGAACCCAACTCCCAAATCCCACCCCCCAAAAGTCTCTAAAAAAAGGGCAAGGGACACTACACTACGGGAGGGTGCTGTTGAATTTAGCGGCCAGGGCATCATACTCCTTGCGGAGGGTGGCATGGTCGAAGCGGAGGCCCTCAACCAAGTTCTTGTAGCTAAGGACCTCCTGCTCCAGGTAGGACACTCTGAGTCCTAAGCGGCGCTGGCGTGCCTTGCAACTCCTGTGGGGGGCAGCTGGTGTCTTTGCTGCTTGGCGGTGGCGGTTGGCTTTGGTAGCCCGGCTCCGTACCGCTGGAGCACTGCACTGGCTGGCAGCCCGTGGGGGCACGGAGAAGATGCAGCTGTCCCAGTGGAGGATGTTGTGGTTCCACCGGTTGACTGCGTGTCCTCCTCCTCCAGGGCCACCAGCCGCCGATATTCGGCGACAGTGGCATCCAGCCTCCGTTGCCGAGCCATTCGAGCCTGCTCCCTCCGTGATGGTCGATTTGATTTGGAAGGAGCAACTATATGAAGAAAGAAAGACATAGTCTGTAACCAATGCTCCTTAACATTAATAACACAAAGTGATTGAGCAGAAAGTTGTGTCACAGTACAAGTAGCAAATTGAAAGCACAGTACATAACTATTGAGGACAGTATCTATCTAACCTCCCACTACTTCATCCTTGCTCTAACATTAGTGGGAGTTTAAGGAACAAATTCTACGAACACTATGGACTTCCATTACAGTCGACTATGACAGTACACCAGTCTTATTCTTCTTCTTCTCTCTTGTTTAGGAAAATTGATACGTTATCTTATGCAAGCCGGCATAATGCCAGCGCAGTGAACTTGCACCCGAGAAAAACAGACGCACACCATGATGAGTGAGACAGACTTGCGTTACTGTACCGGTCCAGTACATGCAGGTGGTGAAGCTCTTACTTTTCTATTACGGGTGGCACTGAGAATACTCTGTTACAAGGGCTACTGCTTAATTAATTTAGCTTTCACCCTACAGTGCAAATGAGTACTAGAAAAGGAAAATAAAGAAGCTAAATAATTTGATTATCTATCACTTCACATGGGATGTATTTGATGACATATGGGATGACTTTAGGTGCTTTGCTTATTATTGAGTGAACAGTGATACACCCACACATGAATGACGTACTACTACTAAACTAAAGTTATTAGGAGAGGTACGGAGTGTCCACCGTAATAACCGGATATATGCTGTGCTTGCAGTTGCAATACAAACTACTGCTACTATTCATGGTAGTTTTGGGAGAAATTTACAACTTCTTTTCCTTGCCTTCCCTACACTGGAACGGACGTGCGGGTGCGTTGTTACATGCTCTTCAAGGTAACACTTAGTTCATCCAGTGACCATCTACTCTCTCTAGATACACATATGCTATCTAAGAGTCAGATAATACCATGCTCCAGGCATCCATCCGTTCAAAGTATATGCACACATACAGTTTCTGTTTCACCCACCCAGGCTGTTCTCCATCCACCCATCCTTGCTTCATCATTGACCCAGCCATGCACCATACCATATTCTTTCCTTCCTAGCCACCTCGGGGACCAAGCAAACACATATCATTCTTCCTTGCCAGCCATCATAACATTTCTCGTCCTTCCACACTTACTTACACCCTTCTTTCGCTTTTCGTTCATCCCATCCATCCAGTTCATCTAAGATCTTATTGGGATTCTTCTCACCAAAAACTTCACAGCTAAGTCGAAGTACATTTAGAGGAGGCTACTACCTGGTTGATTTATAATACACCCGTGCAGAAAGCACACTATGCAGTCTTCAATCTCAATAAGTAAGGAATATATAGCTTACCTCTTCCTGCCACCACCGTGTGAACCCTCACAGGAACGTCCGGCACTTGCACCGCATCCTCCCCAGAGTCCTCGTCCAACACCACCACCTCCGCGCTGGCCCCGCCACCAGATGTTACACCTACAAAGTACATTTAAGAATGTTAGAATACACCACTCAGTAGTATATAATATTTGGTCTAGGAGGAATAAAGAAATGTTAAAAAAACGAAAGACAATGTAATAATTTGTAACTGTCTACTCTAAAGTAAAAATGTCCCTTTTTCCAGGGAAGGCTGTTGTCTTGCTGCACTTTTTGGCACAACTGATGAATGCTTGCTTTAGTTGCTTTTTATTTTTAACACACACCACTTTTTCTCCTAACAGAAGCTTGACTTCTAAGAACACGATCAGGGTCAAGCTCAAGTTCAAACCAGGTGAGAGCTCAGCTCGACCACAAGAAATGTGTCCAATTAATCGTTAGCACTAAGCACTTTTCCATTTTCAGTTAAACGTTTACTTTTATGACAAAGTTGATTTTCATAAATGTGTTTACTTTTAATAAAGCTTTTAAACTTAAATAGACTCTGTGGTTTTTGGTCCTCCAGACTATAGTGGATGAGCTAAAGGTTTTGGAATTTTTGCAAGCATGAGTGCCTCTGGCACTTCTTGACTCTGACTCCGTACTCTTGTCCTGTGTTGGATAATCTAATCATCATTGGGGATCAATCATCGGTGACTTTGGGTGCTAAATGATTCTGCCACACTATCTAGTCAGTAAGGTGATTGGGAGTTCTTCAAAGTCTGATATCACTGAGGTATGTGGAAAGAAAGTCTACCTGCGCCTATTTTAATTGATAAACAATGCACTATTTAGTGTTCATAGTTCGGTTTGTGCAGATTTGTCCCTGCAACAGTAGTAGAATGGATTGTCCTCCTACCCAAACCAAAAGTAAAGTAGTATGTTATTCTTTCTTGGTGGTCATTCACCTTTTTATTGTTGGCAATTGTCAAAGCATAAACATTTAGAAGACTTGAAAAGACATTATGGACAATCCCAGAGGACTGCACTCAGTGCATAGAGCTATTGCTGACTAGAATGGGAGTCCAATGGAATAGCCAAATGGGCAATCTTAGTTAGCTACACAGACAGACTAATAAGAATAATCTAGTAATACCACAGGGAGTCATAGTCGAGGCAGGATAAGATTTTAGATCCAGTCTACAAGAAGATCAAAGACGATTTAGAAAAAATCGAATGAGGAACGCTAGGAAAAAATAGGTACACTATATTAAAATTAAAACTTACTGGGGCCAGCAAAGGAGCCCTCGCCTGCCCGATCCTGGCCTGTATCTTCCTGAACAGCACCCTCCTCCTCCTCCTGTGTCCTCTTGCCCCTGGGGAAAGCTGATGTACAACATGAAAGAAAGAAAGACCAGAAAACATGGATGATATTGGTCAACCAAATCAAACATTTCAAAAGAACAATAACAAAATATTTTGGCGAAATAGCAAATAGATAGACAACTATTCCACGGGATATATTGACCAATCTCATGTGGTATACTACTACGTTATTCGTATTGCCTTATTTGCGGACCGTTGACTTTGAAAGTTCCTATGTAACTCACTAAACAGACTACTAAAAAGGTTTGCCTAGTCCTGGCAGGCAGCAGTCCGTCAGGAGGCCATCAGGGGGCGTTCCGGCGCAAGGGAGGGCGTTCCTGCGCAGGAACGAATCCTAAAAGTGGCTGAGGGAAATCTACAAGATGTCAATCAGTCACTTTTAGGACAATGATGCGTGACTGAAACCCTGCGCCTGCTTGAAGCCGACGTACGGCTTGATGCAGCATTGGGGAGATAGGGCACCCCAGAGCATTGCTGGAGCTGCGCCATCGATGCCACGCAACTCCAGCAATGCGCCGCCTTTATGGCACAGATGCGTAAGGCTTCTGTGACGTTTTGGGCCCATGGGTGGTGGTGCTGGCATGGCGCACAATTACTGCCGCATCCCTGCTACTTTGCGGGGATGCGCCGGTAATTGAAAATATGACCCTTAGTGTCTAGCATTACGCAGTTCTTTACACTACACTCATACATAATTTATCAGGCCAATGAAATGAACACAAAATACAAAAGAAATAAGCATAGTAGCAAGGCTACTGAGAAGGAGAGCAGTGCAACTGAAATGCATAGAAGATTTTGAAATATAATTTACCTACAATGTAATCGGCAGCATTATTGCTCTTGGTAAAGAACAAAGATTTGCAAATAACAGAGCCGGATAAAACAGAGTAGTGATGAAATAGCTAGAAATAGCTACTACTACTCACCAAGCCCGGGGACCTCTACGCCGAGCGCGTCCAGCAAGTCGCGTTTCCGGTCCATGACATCCGTCCAGCGGTGGGTGGCCTGGTTATAAGTGCGCCAGACCCCAGAGAGTTTAAACATGGCCCGGCACACCTTCTCCCACCGCTTCCGGCGCTCCCGGATGCCGTAGCCGGTTGCGATCTTGCCGCCTCCCAGGATGGTCTTGGGGAGGCAGCGCTGGACGTGGAATATTAGTGCGGCCACCTCCTCTGCACTAAAAATCTCCCGGGCTGTCACTGTCTCCCCCCTCAAACGCCCGCACGGGAGCCGGGCACGGGGTGCGGGACCCTACCCCTTCTCAGGATGCTTCCCGGCTCCCTTTACCATGGTCTGGGCAGAAATGAAGTTAAATAATAAAGAAGAAATAGAATAGGGAAGAAGAAAAGAAAAGAGTTTAAAAAAGTAGTTTAAAATTAACAAAAAGTAGCAGAAAACACAAAATATAGAGCTAGAAAAATAGAGGGATAGATAATAAGTAAAATAGCTCAAAAAAACTTCAAACAAGCAAAGGATGGCAGAGATTCAGAGAGGATACAAAAAGCATGCCCAGAACCATAGCAATGAATGAGAAAGAAGATGGCCGCGCCCGTTCACGACCGCGTGGGTAAGTTTGCGCGAGATTTTCCTCGCGATCACGCGCGAAATTGTACTAGCGAGCCGCACACTTTGCGAGATTACACATAGCGGGCGGAAACGGAATTACGTCACGCAAACAAGATGGCCGCGCCCGTGTACGACCGCTAGGGTAACTTCGCAAACGTATCGCTACAAGCGCCTTGCGAACACGCACAAAATCACGCGAACATACACGGCGCAAAAAAAAAATAGTGTATTCGCACGAATTCACGGCTTCCGAAATCGATCTCGCACGGATTCGCGCCCCGCAAATCGCGCGAAATTGCAGAAAAACGATTTTTGCAAAACGGAAAGCAATCAGCAGGTGCAAAAGTTCAAACTTAACATTAGTAACCATTCACTCTAGTGCTTCCTGAGGGGCCCCTCCAGAGTTCAGTTGCCTATTTGCAACTATTCTATGACCCTGCTATGACCCAAACAGCAGGCTCATAGAATAGATACAAGTAGAACATAAAGGTCATGTGAAAAAAAATTGCACTGCAACAGAAAGCAAATTACAGATAAGGAAGGAAGCAGGTGCCAGCCAGACTGGAAGTTTCAAAATTACTGACACATTGATCAACCCAAAATTAATTCATGGCAGTTGAAGAAGGGCAGGTGTGCTTGCTTTCACTGCAACGGAAAGCAAATTACAGATAAGGAAGGAAGCAGGTGCCAGCCAGACTGGAAGTTTCAAAATCACTGACACATTAATCAACCCCAAATTAATTCATGGCAGTTGAAGCAGGGCAGGTGTCCTTGCTTTTTTTCACCCCCATAATCTACAGTGATAAACAAACCTAATGGGTGGCAGTGAGGATGTACCAGAGGGTGGCATGGGTGTACCAGAGGGTGGCAGTGGTGAAACAGAGGGTGCTGTGAACCTGTGATGATAAACCAGACGTAGAAACAACATAGTCGCGGCCGTTGCGAGCCGACAAGTAAGTTCGCAATTGCGAACTGGTCCACAAATCCTCGCGAACGCTCGCGAACACAAAAAACACAAAAATCCGCAAATCCGTGAGAGTTCGCGGATTTTGCGGATTGCGAATCCGTAAATACGCAAATTCGGGTACGCGAGATCCGCTAGATCCGCCCATGCTTACTCCCTTTGACACCCTCTGGCACCCCAAAAATAGGCATGTGCGCCATGTGGCACACAGACATGCCCTAAGGGCATGTCTGTCTGTCACATGGGTAGGTGTGCATGCACACATGTGCATGCACTCCTGAATTCGGTATTTTAACACCCAATTGGATTGGGTGGTAAAATACCGAATTTGTAGGGCCTTTGGGACTCTGAAGAGTCCCACCTACATCTGAAAGTTTCCGAATCTGTAAATATACCGATTCGGTATTTTACAGAATCGGTAAATTTACCGAATCGGTAAATTTACCGATTCTGTAAAATAATGCCCCTACATACCAATTCTTACATACCGCTCGGTAAAGGCCGAAAATACCGATTTTCGGCCGTTACCGACCGACCGACATCTGGCCCTTAGCTCTCTAGTTGTTCTTTAGAACACTCTGGGACATTCTATCATTGGGCTATATTTGGGCTACATCTGGGTGATATTTGGGCTACATTTGGGCTCTTTTGTCTCTGGTGGCCATCTTGGGAGACTGCATGTCAGAATTTTTTAATGAAATAGAAGAGGATTTGAGAAGTCACTCAAAATGTGCCCTACTTTTTCTTTCTGCAGCACTAATCATACTTTCTATGGCAAAATATACCCCCTCATTTTGTTCCTTTTTAAATTAAATGTTTTAAGAGTTACTACTTTATTTCAATCAAGATGGCTTCAGTTGTGCCATACCTTTGTAATAAGTAGGACTGTTAGCGCTCTAGTTGTTCTTTAGAACACTCTAGGAGGCTGCAGTAGAACACAAAGGAATCAACTGACAGTCTCTGTCCTTGTTGGATGTACATGTTTTACTGAGAATGTCAGACTTCAATCTCACATGACTGAGAAAGATAATGTGAATTTACACAAAATATGCTTTCAGTTAAGCTTATAGATCCCCCTTCCAAACCACTGTGGGAAAAGCATGAGATAATAGTTTTCTTTCAAACATGATTCATGATATCCCAGCAGAAGGCTTTTTCACATGGTAAAATCTCCTTAGAACACACCACAATTCCTAAAATGAGTATGGTACCGTCAACAAATGATTTATAATGTAACTAAAGTCCTAAAACCTTTTATTAACTGCAATGCTTTTTAATGAGGTGCTATCATGTATATTGGTCCCAAGATGGCGTACCCCGCGATTTTTAAAAAATAAAAAGATATTTTTTGGGCCTGGGGGGTCCTTGTGGGACCCCCTGAGCAGGCCTAGGGGGTCAGGGTGCTTCTACCCTGCCCCCTTTTTGAGTTCTACACGTTTGTTTTTCTGCTTTCCTGTGCCTCAGTCTACCGAGGTACAATATGGCTGCCAACAATTTCTGTTTTGGAGTGTTGACAGACATTGGCAGCCAATCAGAATGAAGCTTGTACTCTGGAAGGTACAGAGTACAGTAAACTTACGGTAAGCTTATATAGAGATATACATTTTTTCAAATTCAATTTTCTCAACAACTACTGGAGAGATTTACACCATTTAAACAAAAGGCCATACTGCGTACCAGTCTTTAATTCCGTTCAGCGGTTCGGGCTGCAGCCGTTCGGGCTGTAGCCGTGTCTAATCGTCCTAAGGAAAATAACATGGGGAAAACACGTTTTGGAACCCCCCTTTTTTCTCAGCCCCCACTTGACGAATCCCCCCAAAACTTTCAGGGAAGGAGCGGAGCGGGCCATCTTCTTTGAGAAATTCGCGGAGATTCATGAACCGGCGCCAAAGTTATTTGCAATAGAATGTTGCGGTTTTCCTATGGAAACTAGGTCCTAACTATATATACCTACTGGCAACTGCCATATATATATTACCTACTGGCGGTCGCCGGTAGGTAGTTATAGTTAGGATTGTTTTCCATAGGGAAATCGCAACATTCTATTGGGAATAACTTTGGCGCCGGTTGAGGAATCTGCTTGAAATTTCCCTCAAAGTTGCCTCGCGGCGCTCCGCTCCTTCCCTGAAAGTTTGGGGGGGATTCGTCAAGCGGGGGCCGAGATAAAAGGGGGTCCCAAAACGTGTTTTCCCAATGTTAATTTCCATTGGGCGGTTGGACTCACTTTTAGCTCGAACGGCTGAATGGATGTTCACCAAACTTGGCAAAATTGTAGGGACTGGTAGCCCGATGTGCCTTTGCTATGTCTCAAGATATGTGCTCCAGTGGATTTTGAGTAATTTAGGTTAAAAAAAATATATATATCTATAAGCGCGCCCCGGTACGCGCACCGGGGAGGGCACCAGGCGCCTACCGCGAGTTCGCGCGCAGAAAGCTGATTGGCTCTCGGGTGTCTGTCAACATTCCAATTAGTCGGGAGCGGCCGCCATCTTGCGTCTTGGTAGGATCGAGACACAAGAGGTGGCAAAAACAAAGGGGGAAATTACCATAAGGTTTGATTGTAGTGGAGAAGTGTGGCTCACTGGTTAGAGGAGGCAGACCTGGACGCAGAGGTCAGCCCGGGACCAGGGTTCAATTCCCGGCTCGGCGCGGTCTTGAGTCCTAAACTGTCCATGGACTCGACAATTCTCGCTCCGGTGCCTACTCGATTCACGGGTTCACACTCTGCGACTCTGGGCAATAGCTTGCTTAATCTCCACAACGGCCCCTCGCGGCGGGATGCCTGGCTTTCACCTTGCGGATACCCTGCCGGGGTTATCTCACAGGGGAATACCAGGACGGGTTCCCTAAGCAAGCGCTTAGAAACCGCTTGGTGATTTGCGCTATATAAATTCCTGTAAATTCCTGTACATTTGATGTGGGGGCCATAAAAGGTCCCCGCGAAGAGAAAAAAAAAAATCAATTTTCGCGGGGGGAGCGCCCAGTACGCACACCGGGGAGCGTACCGGGGAGCATACTTTGGTGAAAAATAGTGAAAAAAGTTAGTGTAAAATAATCATTTTGAGTGATCAGAGGTAGGGTAGCTGAGAAAAGAGCTTTTGGGTTCTGTGGCTGATTAAGGTACCTACAAGTACATCCCACACACATCCACATGCACACACCCCACATACACACCCACACACACCCACACCTCCACCCACACCCAAACACCCCACACACCCACACACACACCTTACACACCCACACCCCCACCCACAGCCACACACCCCACACACCCACACCCACACACACACCTCATCCCCCCGCCCACACACACACACACCTCACAGACACAGCCCACACATCCCCCACACCCCCCCCCACACACATGGGGAAAACTCAGTGAAACAGTAAAATAATATTTTAAAGTGCTTAGAGGTAGGGTAGCTCTGAATAGAGTTGTTGTGTAGTGTGGGTGATTTAAGTACCAGCATGTAGGTACCAATACAGAGTCTTAAATTCAATGTACACCGTCTCCTCTGTAGATGTCTTGCATGTTGTTACAGAAGTTATTGTGGTATATGTAATCTATACCATAGTCTCTCAGGAAAGCAGAAACAACATGGAGGCAGGAGATGAAAAAGAGATGTCAAATACACATTGGAGATAATATAGTGGGAGAAAGGAAGTAACTAAGAGCAAAATTACTATGTAACACAAAAAAGTTGCACAGTATACTATAAGTCTCACTTTATATTATATTCATTTTGGTACTATTTAATGAATTACATATAAAAAAGAATAATGTCTGGAACAATTTTTAATTATTAAATAAAAATATTTTGGTCTGATTTTTCAAAATGTAATAACATTTCCAACATTACATCGTCAGGAATGTCCTCATTTGGATTCCATGTTTCAATTTCTTCCACACATTTAAGAAACTCTTGATCAAGAGACTGATCCAAAAAGTCTAAATCATCAATCTCTTCCTCTGGGTTGTTCTGGAGAACAATTTTGAATGAAATATTAAATTTCTTTTGTTCTCCTTCCATTTTCTTGCTGTAAATTGCATAAAAAAATAAATATATCAGTAGAGATAGGGCACTATTAGGTTTAAGTTCAGACAGGTACTTCTGAGTTTTTAACAGTGAAGTTATCTTTGGGCAGTGTATGGTATCAGGCAGGAAGTAGAACTATTTAAAAGTGCATGTGATGAAGCTGATGGAGCAGATTTCATCTGCAGTCATGCATTGTTTTATTTTTGTGCTTCAGACAGGCTGCATTTAAATTGCCACGCACATTTTGGTGCAGGTTAAAAACATGGCACATGAAAAACATGAAAAGTGAGGCCTATTCACTTCACACTGAAAATTCTTTTGCTGAATTAAATTAACATGTGGTTTTTTTTGCAATGTAGAGAAAAAGTGGCCTTTTTACCTTTGAAGATTTTTAATAGAATATGTTTCTCTCTTCCCAGCACATCCATGTAAACTAAATGTATTATTCCTGTCTTAATAGACTTTGACTTGTTGCATATTTTGATAAACATTTTCAGTTAATAACACCTCTTTTTATAATGTGTGTGAATTAATAATGCACTTGGGACACATAATGGACTGATTTACATGAAATTAATATTATCTTTGTGTTTGTTTTATTTTTGGGGCCTACACAAAACATGGCTGCCTGTGAATCCATCAAGACTATGGCTTGCAATTTAATGAGAAGGGAGCATGCGCAGACTGTGGCAGCTTTCCTCATGACAAAAAGTCAAGGACAACCTGAATTCTTGTCATTCTGCCAATGTACCAGTTAGTTAAAAGTGTCCATCTACTGCGCTGAGAAGGAAGGAAAGATGAATTAGATTGAAACATTTTTCCTAGTAAATGTTGCAATGTTTATAAATGTAGTTATTCATGTATGCTTCTTTTGTTAAGACTAGTGAAGTCAGGTTTTTAGAATGAGTCAGGGAAGTGTGACCTCATGCATCATGACTGACCAATCACGTAAAGGTTTTACTGAAAAATGTTACATCTTTGTGTACTCTGCCAATAATTATGGTATAAATACTGTCCTCTCTGGATGGGGACTGGCACTTCTTCTTTTTCTCAGCTCAGCTGGCTTCTATGGGTTAGGTACGAGAAACGTCCCGGGAGATAGCTGAAGGGCGGGCTTGCGTCCGAGGAGTGTCAGGGGGAGGTTTCTTGCTTCCACGTCATATCTTGGCACTTCATGACACATTCCTTTGAGGCCTGTGAAGGGCGGGCTGCTTTCCTCTTTAGACACAGACAGACAGAGAGTGCAGTGGATCAGGATAGGATTAGATGTTTTGACTAATTAATTAGATCTGAAAAGATTTATTTGACTTATGCATTTATTTCTCTTAATAGCATATTTTTGCAAACTATTTAAGTACTGATTAGCTTTGCAAGACTATTTTTTCTTAGAAACTCTTTAAGAATTGTGACTGAAATTTTGCGCCACATTTTCATAACTACATGTAATGCTTATATGCAGACTGTAATGTGTTCTGTATTATTGATATTTTTCCTGTTTTCCAAATTCTGTAACCTGATTGATATTTTACTAATGAATAAAGGGTCAGAGAAAAATTAACTTTTTGACTAGAAAATAAAAACCTTTAAAATACTCAACAACTCTCTTTATTGGCTTACAATAATAATTGTATTTTGACTGTTCATCTTTATTTAAAGTCTCCTGAAGGTAATACATGGTGTGAAGGGCCCAACACCTTTTGAGCGGTAAATTAGAGGTAGCATGGAGGTTTTACATTGAGAAACTACCAGAAGAAATTACCGCTCTCCATCAGTTTTTGGTAAGCAGGGGATGGTCATTATTGATTAGTTTGGTGATTAGTAATTATTGATTTCACCATCAACTACTCAACTAATGGATCATTGACCTTAAGAGGGAAATAAAATAATTGCCCAAGTTAGATAAATGTCCAAGTCCTGATTCCTGACTCCAATGCTCAGAACCTGAAGATTGGCAAAGCAGTACTGGCAGGTGATGCAAGAAGTGGTGTGAGTATCAATAGGGTTGTGAAATGTTGTTAATATGCTAGCATGGATTTTTTTGAAGTGTTGAAAATAGTAATGATTTTTGCTGTTGGTGAAATTTTGCTCATTTTGAATTGATGGTGTTATTGATTATATTGGTAATTTCATAGGACATACTTTTTTTGGTTATTGATTACATGTTTTAACTCTTCATGTTAAGTTAGTTCTTGTTCAATGTTGTCTGGAACACGCAGGTATGCACACCTGTGGAATCCCGGGAAGGAATAGCGGGTGGTAAATGGAAGCCACACTGCACTGAGGTTACTCGTCTGTTGGAATAACACTGAGAAGCTAAGGAGGGCTGGCAGTGTTAAATTAGGGACTATTTTCTGTGTGAATGATTGATAGCGAAGAGTTCACTGGTGAAACTTTGGTCTGATATCACCTAGAAAGGGTCAAACCAAAGGAGTAGCAGGTTCTTCTGAGCTTAATTGACAGCAAAAGGGTTCGCTGGTGAAACTTTGGCCTAAGATATATCCCGGAGTGGATAAGTCCAAAGGAGTAGCAGGTTCTTCTGAGCTTGATTGACAGCAAAAGTGTTCGCTGGTGAAACTTTGGACTAAGATATATCCTGAAGGATAAGTCCAAAGGAGTAGCAGGTTCTTCTGAGCTTGAGTGAAAGGTAAGCGGAAGGGATTTACCTGTAGTGTTTGAAGAGTAAACGGAAAGTCTTACTTTGTGAAGGGTAAGCGGAATGTGTTACTCGCAGTGAATATAATCTATCCTTTATTTAGCACAACAGACAGAGTAGCGAATGTATTTATGTTGTTACTAACAGAGTTATTGATTAAGAGAAATATTGAAGTAAGATTTTGTGGAGGGTCAGTGGTAGGAGTAAAACTGACTAAAATTGAGACTGACAGCTTTGGAGAAAAGAAATTGCATTGAACTATTGCAAAAATGAAACCGTTTGAAGGTTTAAAGAAGCTGTTAGGAGGTAAAGTGAAACATTCGTTTTTTATTGGTGATGCTCCTGAAGGAACACCTGTGCATTTTATGTCTACCAGTTTGGGACAAAACACATGTATGTGGGTTCAACAATGGTGCAAGATTACTGAAAAAGAGGGTGCTTTGAGGTTTCCAAATAATGGTACTTTTGAATTGCAAATTATTGACAAATTAAGGGAAGTGTTATGTGAAATAAAGACACCATCTAAAGCTGCACAATTTGAGGCCTTAAGCCTGTGGAGGAAGACAGCAAGAGAGAAAGCAAGTGAGGATAAAAAGGTAAAGCACCAGATGCAGGAGAAGGGAATTAGTGATGATAAAGAACTTCAAATAAATAATGATTCAGGGGATGAAATAATGGATGAATTGTTAACCGAGTGTCCACCACTTTATGTGGTTCCCATGAAAAATACTGAAAATAGTGCACCAGTAAATACTACAGGGGCTACTGCTTCTGTTGAACAGAGAGAAATACAGACTGAGAGAACTGTGCAGACATTGTATATTGACCCATTACCTGTTGATTCAGCACTGACAGTGATACCTCCAGGTGTTACTGCTTCAAATGTGCCTGATTCAGTCCAAGAATTGCAAACTGCAGATGCACAGATAGTGCCTAGAAAAATTATGACTGTCCCAATTAATATGGGCCCTACTGAAAAGGTGCAAAGGGCTGCAGAAGGAGTGATTATGGCAGGGTTTATTTCAGAAACTCAGAACACACAGATTATTGAACAGAAATTACCCCAAGCACTGAAAGGTGAGGGAAAAATGGTATTTACAACATCTGCAGCCAAGGATAAAATGAATGTAATTGAAAATGGGATTTTTCAAACCTGCTTTGAGGAAGCAGCAGTGATTAAAAAGATAGAAAACATGGGAGAACATATTAACACAGGCCCTGGAAAAGAGAGACAGCCTAGTGTTTTAAATGGAACATGTGAACATGAAGAAATTAACAGTCCTTGCTGTTTAAATAATGAAAATGTGAACCAGTGTCAGGAAAAAGAATTAATTTCCCTGAGTATGGAAACAGCTGCATGTGCATTAACTACACATAATGGACTGACAGATTTGGCTCATAAATATGAAACTGATGTTTCAGGAAGTTTTCCATTTCAGAAAAGTTTCAGGGTACACATGGATGATGAAGCAAATGAGAAAATGTGTTCTTCAGGAATGCATTTGCACATTGCAGAAATAAAATATATTTTCATTTGCAATGGGTTTGAGAAATTAGGAGACAAGTGGGCAAGAAAACATGAGAAGAAAAAGAAACGACAAGAAATAGCAAGGAAAATGGATAAGGAAAAGAAGCCACCAGATTTAGTTGAGAAAAATAATAAGCAGAATGAGGGAGAAGCTTTTGCTTACTCATTGAGAGAAAAGGTGGGAGAAATGTATGTTCATATGCCACAGAATAAAAGTGAACTTGCAGCATTTCTGAACACATTCCAACAATTGAGAGACAGAATTGTCATGTGGTACCCACAAGTTGATGGATTTGATGACTTTTTAAAAGAGTTGTGCATTAATTTGGAAATGTTCTTTTATATTGCCATGCTGACTAAATTGTGCTTTGAATCTAAAGTTGTTGTTCAAGGGCCAAGTGAAGAGACAATGAAAAGGGTTTGCATGAATGCACCATCATTTTCTGTTGTTATGGAGAAAAACATAGCAGTGATTATTTTCCTGAAGGGCCAAGTGCCAGCAAAGGATGTTGATTGGGTACAGATTAAAAGAGCACAGTATGGAAGTAAAGATATTTTGGTTTGTGCAAATTCAGGTATGGATGTTGTACTGCTGGAAAATGTGTCCTTTTGCCATCTTTATAACAGATTTGAGCATTGGATGAAGGAAAATAAATTTAAACATGATGCACAAAAACATGGAGAATTGCACATGCAAAATATGCCAGTTAAGCAAATGCAAATGTCAGTTCAGAAACAGGTACCTATGGCAGGAATTTTTCAAGCACAGATGGCCCCACAAAATATGGAAAATGCTAACATTAATTTAAATAGGTTGTCCAGAGCAAATGGGAATTATTTCCAGAGACAAAATGAAAACCCAGTCCAACAGGTTGCTCTATTTGCAAATGAGAGTTTTAACACTCACAATTCTGAATTTACCAAGTCTATTGTGAAGGCAGTGGAAAGTCCAGATTTAGTTGCAGGAGTTTTAAACAGAGAAATTACTAACACAGTGTTAGAAGAATTTGCACCAAAAATAGGCCCATTTGAGGAAAACTGCAAAACTGTTGTCTGTGACTCAGGCCTAGCAGGAAAACAATTATTTTGCAAATTAAGCAGCACAGATTACTGTACACCAGATAATGTTATTTTTCAGATTCCTGATGAGGATGTGCATTTTAAAATGGCCCATCAAGAGACAGTTGTAGCATTATTTTCAGAAAAGACAGTTGAAAAATTACCTTCTGCTTTGGAAAAAATAATAAACACAGAAATAAGAGAGTTCACAGAGAAGGATGCCAGATTAATAAAATGTGCAGAACATGTCTTATTAAAATTTGAACCAGATGACATGTATTCAGGAACAGAATCAGTTGCAGGAATTTTACCAATAAAAGGATTTTTGATGGAATTGATTGGAAGTTTATGTAACTTTCTGATCATAGGTTCACAGAAAATAAATGAAAAGAATAGAATAGTGCAGGAGATTAAAAGCATATTTTTTCCATGTTGTCCTGTGGTACCGAATCCAGCCAAAATATTTTTTCACATTCCATGTGCTGAAGAGTGGCTTATTTTTATTTATTTTTGCCAAGCTCATGTCACAGTGGCATTGCATGAGAATAGTCAGGAGTACTGTCAAAAAGAAGATGAATACCTGGGACACAAAATTGGAAAGGGAGGTAGAAAGGTGTCACCAGAGAAGGTGGAAATAATTTCCAAGATGAATCCACCTCAAATTCAGAAAGAAGTCAGAACATTTTTGGGAATGGTTAGCTGCTGTAGAGAGTGGTTAATAAACAGTTCCCTAGTGGCTAAGCCTTTACTGAGGCTGACACACTCAGGTGTGTCTGATCCGCTTCCATTGGACAACAACTGCACAAAAGCATTCCTATAGTTGAAAGAGAAAAAATGGCGCGCCCCAGCACTAGGAATGAAAGTTTATTTGAAAGAAAATACACTAATTTGCAGTGAGAGGGAGGGCTGCGCTCTCTCATTGCTTATTCAAAAAGATGAATGTTTTCAAGGGTCTGTGATGTATTGCCCAATGACCCTTGACCCTAACTTCACAGAAATGTCAGCAAATGAATTGGATTATGATGAAACTGAATATGAGTGTCTAAATATCATGAAAATATGCATAAAGCCAAATTCAGACTTGAAGGATGAACATCTGAGTCAGCCCAACAATGTCCATTTTGTAGATGGCCCATGTTTGAAAGGTGACACATTAAAAGCAGCACATGCTGTGCTCCTTATACATGATGTTGTCAAAGCTTCATGGCTTTTAGTAATTACCACAGCCCAAAATTCGAAATTGATTGCCCTTACCATAACATGCAGTATATCTGCTCAATTGGGAGTCACTGTAGTCATGGGAGAGAGAAATGCTAATTCAGTTGGACAAATTTGTGTTCTGTTAGCATGTACATTCTATGGAATCTTCACAGATGAATTAAAAGAGGCTCAAGAAAATGTTTTTGAAGCAGCACAACAGGGTTGTATCAGAACTGTTTTTGAGAAAAATGACAACTGCAAATTGCAAAGACTGATGCCCAGGTATAGATTGCCAGTTTCTCTGAAATCAGATCATAATGTGGTCTCAAAAATAATGAGTGCAGAACAACAGATTGGACAAGGAATGGATTGTAGCTATCTGCCTGAAGTGTCAAGCATAATAAAGCAACACAATGGCAGCACAGAGTTACCTTTTGCAAAAGACTGTGTTTCAGCAACACTAAAGTGGCTTGAAAATGCATATGCAAATGCACTTGTGGAAAACACTGAGGAGAACACTAGCCATTGCTGTGTAGGTCTGGTTGATGTACAGTGTGCAGTTTCTCACCAGATTGCAGCTGCTACACAAGATCTGCATAATGGATGGTGCAACGGTTTTGATCTGAGAGATGCTGTGGTGAAACATCTGAATCTGATCAAAGTGAAAATAAGAGTGAAAGGCCTTGGTTGAAAAAGTGCAAAGGATTGATGGTGCTCTGCCAGAGTTTCTCAGCACCTAAGTAGTCTAATTTGCATGGAAAAAGTACAGAATGCCACACTTTATGAGCCATTCTGATGGCAAGCTGATGACACAGAGCAAAGAAATGCTGAAACTGTCATGTTGAATTCCTTTTTTATTATTTTAGTTACTTATTTTAAAGAAGACTAACTGTTCCAAAAAGCTACTTACAGAACTCTGCACTAAAACAATTGAACTTGGCTATATATGATCTGATTACAGACCAGACTTGTGCTTGCCTTAGAAATAGAAGTAACATTCTTATATGCTCAGCTTTTGCAATTTAAAAAAAAAAAGAAAATTGTCACTTGTGAAATGAAATATGTGTGATTAATTATAAATCATTTTATTATGATTTGAATTATCAGAAGGGTGGGTTGATGGAGCAGATTTCATCTGCAGTCATGCATTGTTTTATTTTTGTGCTTCAGACAGGCTGCATTTAAATTGCCACGCACATTTTGGTGCAGGTTAAAAACATGGCACATGAAAAACATGAAAAGTGAGGCCTATTCACTTCAGACTGAAAATGCTTTTGCTGAATTAAATTAACATGTGTTTTTTTTGCAATGTAGAGAAAAAGTGGCCTTTTTACCTTTGAAGATTTTTAATAGAATGTGTTTCTCTCTTCCCAGCACATCCATGTAAACTAAATGTATTATTCCTGTCTTAATAGACTTTGACTTGTTGCATATTTTGATAAACATTTTCAGTTAATAACACCTCTTTTTATAATGTGTGTGAATTAATAATGCACTTGGGACACATAATGGACTGATTTACATGAAATTAATATTATCTTTGTGTTTGTTTTATTTTTGGGGCCTACACAAAACATGGCTGCCTGTGAATCCATCAAGACTATGGCTTGCAATTTAATGAGAAGGGAGCATGCGCAGACTGTGGCAGCTTTCCTCATGACAAAAAGTCAAGGACAACCTGAATTCTTGTCATTCTGCCAATGTACCAGTTAGTTAAAAGTGTCCATCTACTGCGCTGAGAAGGAAGGAAAGATGAATTAGATTGAAACATTTTTCCTAGTAAATGTTGCAATGTTTATAAATGTAGTTATTCAAGTATGCTTCTTTTGTTAAGACTAGTGAAGTCAGGTTTTTAGAATGAGTCAGGGAAGTGTGACCTCATGCATCATGACTGACCAATCACGTAAAGGTTTTACTGAAAAATGTTACATCTTTGTGTACTCTGCCAATAATTATGGTATAAATACTGTCCTCTCTGGATGGGGACTGGCACTTCTTCTTTTTCTCAGCTCAGCTGGCTTCTATGGGTTAGGTACGAGAAACGTCCCGGGAGATTGCTGAAGGGCGGGCTTGCGTCCGAGGAGTGTCAGGGGGAGGTTTCTTGCTTCCACGTCATATCTTGGCACTTCATGACACATTCCTTTGAGGCCTGTGAAGGGCGGGCTGCTTTCCTCTTTAGACACAGACAGACAGAGTGCAGTGGATCAGGATAGGATTAGATGTTTTGACTAATTAATTAGATCTGAAAAGATTTATTTGACTTATGCATTTATTTCTCTTAATAGCATATTTTTGCAAACTATTTAAGTACTGATTAGCTTTGCAAGACTATTTTTTCTTAGAAACTCTTTAAGAATTGTGACTGAAATTTTGCGCCACATTTTCATAACTACATGTAATGCTTATATGCAGACTGTAATGTGTTCTGTATTATTGATATTTTTCCTGTTTTCCAAATTCTGTAACCTGATTGATATTTTACTAATGAATAAAGGGTCAGAGAAAAATTAACTTTTTGACTAGAAAATAAAACCCTTTAAAATACTCAACAACTCTCTTTATTGGCTTACAATAATAATTGTATTTTGACTGTTCATCTTTATTTAAAGTCTCCTGAAGGTAATACATGGTGTGAAGGGCCCAACACCTTTTGAGCGGTAAATTAGAGGTAGCATGGAGGTTTTACATTGAGAAACTACCAGAAGAAATTACCGCTCTCCATCAAAGCCTAAGTAAAATCTTAATTATACTAGAGAAGCTTAACTTAATCCATAAATATAATAGAGAAGCGTATCCCAAGCTATAACTATAACAGAGGGACAATAAATAACTATCAGAAAACGTTTTTACTAATTAATTTAAAGTGCTCCTTACAAATTAACAACTTACTTTTGAGAGAGGTGAAGAAGAAAAAATGTGAAATTCCTTTCAAGATGTACCTCAGGTAGTTGTAGTCAAAATGGCTGTGTTTCCCTCTTTTTTCATTTATATTCATGTACATAACCAATCAAATGTCAGGAAATAATACTAGAAATTGAAAGTAACATTTTAATTGGTTGTAAATTCTAACACTTCAGATGTGTTTTTGTCATGTAATTTACCTCAGGATATTTAGACAGGGCTACAGGCCAAATGGCTCAATGGAATTCCATTAAATTTGGGAAAATGGTAGGGACTGGTATGTAGTATGGCCTATTCTATATTTGGTGAACATCTCTACAGAGGTTTTTATGTAAATGACCTTTTAAAAAATTTTGGGAGCGCTTACCGGTGAGCGCCCCGGTACGCGCACCGGCAGCGCTACAGGAGTCCTCCATCTTGTGTTTCGGAAGAATTGAGACACAAGATGGAGGACAAACAACGTTGGGAATGGGTAAAAGGGGGCACGGTAGACACTCCCTGACCCCCTAGGTTTTCTGAGGGGGGCTTAGGAGGCCCATATAGGCCAACAAAAAAAAGAAGTTTTTACATTTTCGCGGGGAGGGGGGGGCGCCCGGTACGCGCACCGGGGAGCGTACCGGGGAGCGTACTTTGGTGAAAAACAGTGAAAAAAGTTAGAGAAAAATAATCATTTTGAGTGATCAGAGGTAGGGTAGCTCTGAAAAGAGCTTTTGGGTTCTGTGGCTGATTTAGGTACCTACAAGTAGGTTCCAATATTCTATTCCTCTCATCTGAGAAGTGCACACCATCTCCTCTGTAGATATCTTGCATGTTGTAACGCAAGTTATTGTTGTATATTGAACCCATTCCATAGTCTCTCATGTAAGCAGAAACAGATTTATTCACATGTTTCCGTGCTTTCTCAAATTGTGGACAAAATTGGTTGGACCACTTCCATTTCTGTCTTTGGCATATATTGGAAAATACCAAGGCAGTTTGAGTAAAAAGTGCCATCAATTGTTCAAAGGTGTCCTTTAAAAGCATTTCCAGACTTACCCCAGTCAAAGTGCCTAAGTCATTTCCACCACAGTGCAGAATTATGAGGTGAGGGTGTGGCAGATGCAAAAAGGTTTTCACCAATGGTATCAATTGATGACATCTCAATCCTCTCTGGCCAATCCATTTAATGTTCACATTTGGTAAATCAAGGTTGTGAAAATTTCTGGTAGCTGCATACCTTTGAGCCCAGTGGATGTAGCTATGTCCAATAATCCAGACAGAATACATGGTAAGAGGAGGTTCTGGTGCAGTCAGATGAAGTGTGGGACTGAAATGGCAGTTGGAACAGTAGGAGTTTGCAAAAAAAACTGTGGAGTTTCAGTGCTCTTGAATGAAGCAATGATTGGTGGATTCAGATAGTTGAAAACTGAAAGTTAGGGTGCATGGTTCTGTTTTGTGAAAGAAGCAATTTGAATGGTTAAGAAAAAGTCATTTAAACATACATTGCACTGGATAAGCTGGTGTATTGAGCGGTCAAACATCCTTGCTGAGTTCATTTGCAACATTGTAGAATAAACTTTTAAACCTGAGAGCTCAGTGAGGAGGGAGTTGCTATGGTAACAGGTAGAAAGGGCTGAGGGGGGGAAGGGTGTTGATTTGAAAATAGAGAGGGAAGAGTTTTGATTGGTTACCATGAGGAATATGTGTGTAGAATTAGAGGTTCTCTGTGCCATTCATGGTTGCAGTGGCTGGAGTACATACCTTTTGCTCTGCTAAAGAAATATTGGTGTGTGTGTCTGACACTGTTCTCAATCTCCTAAAGCATTTGTAAAGGTGAGTAATGATTCATTTAATATAGATAGAGAGTTGTATACTGTGTGGAGAATATTTGGAAGCATATTGTGGTTTTTAAATGTTGCTTTGTGTCATGCTTTTTGATAATGCTTGGTAAAAAGTTTGTACTGAATAGAGGAATTGTATTTTGTAAAATTGTGAAGTTTCAGTAGTGACATGGAATGCTTGTACATAGGACCTGTGCTGTGTTTCTTAAATGTGATGTCAAAAACGATTTTGGGGAAAATGAATGGCTTTTACATTTTTTAGAAGGAATAAATAATGTGTGCATGCTTGAAGAAATAAATTTGACTCTTTCATAATGATATTACCTGTGTTAACTCAGTGTAGGAAGCACATTGAGTTTCTTTGCATAGAGGAATTGTATTTTGTAAAATTGTGAAGTTTCAGTAGTGACATGGAATGCTTGTACATAGGACCTGTGCTGTGTTTCTTAAATGTGATGTCAAAAACGATTTTGGGGAAAATGAATGCTTTTTACATTTTTTAGAAGGAATAAATAATGTGTGCATGCTTAAAGAAATAAATTTGACTCTTTCATAATGATGTTACCTGTGTTAACTCAGTGTAGGAAGCACATTGAGTTTCTTTGCATAGAGGAATTGTATTTTGTAAAATTGTGAAGTTTCAGTAGTGACATGGAATGCTTGTATATAGGACCTGTGCTGTGTTTCTTAAATGTGATGTCAAAAACGATTTTGGGGAAAATGAATGGCTTTTACATTTTTGAGAAGGAATAAATAGTGTCTGCATGCTGAAATAAATAAATTTGACCTTTTCACAATGATGTTACCTGTGTTAACACAGTGTAGGAAGCACATTGAGTTTCTTTGCATAGAGGAATTGTATTTTGTAAAATTGTGAAGTTTTAGTAGTGACATGGAATGCTTGTACATAGGACCTGTGCTGTGTTTCTTAAATGTGATGTCAAAAACGATTTTGGGGAAAATGAATGGCTTTTACATTTTTGAGAAGGAATAAATAGTGTCTGCATGCTGAAAGAAATAAATTTGACCTTTTCACAATGATGTTACCTGTGTTAACACAGTGTAGGAAGCACAATGAGTTTCTTTGCATAGAGGAATTGTATTTTGTAAAATTGTGAAGTTTTAGTAGTGACATGGAATGCTTGTACATAGGACCTGTGCTGTGTTTCTTAAATGTGATGTCAAAAACGATTTTGGGGAAAATGAATGGCTTTTACATTTTTGAGAAGGAATAAATAGTGTCTGCATGCTGAAAGAAATAAATTTGACCTTTTCACAATGATGTTACCTGTGTTAACACAGTGTAGGAAGCACAATGAGTTTCTTTGCATAGAGGAATTGTATTTTGTAAAATTGTGAAGTTTTAGTAGTGACATGGAATGCTTGTACATAGGACCTGTGCTGTGTTTCTTAAATGTGATGTCAAAAACGATTTTGGGGAAAATGAATGGCTTTTACATTTTTGAGAAGGAATAAATAGTGTCTGCATGCTGAAAGAAATACATTTGACCTTTTCACAATGATGTTACCTGTGTTAACTCAGTGTAGGAAGCACAATGAGTTTCTTTGCATAGAGGAATTGTATTTTGTAAAATTGTGAAGTTTTAGTAGTGACATGGAATGCTTGTACATAGGACCTGTGCTGTGTTTCTTAAATGTGATGTCTAAAACGATTTTGGGGAAAATTAATGGCTTTTACATTTTTGAGAAGGAATAAATAGTGTCTGCATGCTTAAAGAAATAAATTTGACCCTTTCTCAATGATGTTACTTATGTTAACTCAGAGTAGGAAGCACATTGAGTTTCTTTGCTGTTGGTTTGTGTCATGTTTTTTGAGAATGGTTGAATTTCAGTAGTGAAATTGAATGCTTGTACATAGGACCTGTGCTGTGTTACTTAAATGTGATGTGAAAAATGATTTTGGGGAAAATGAATGGCTTTTAGATTTTTGAGAAGGAATAAATAGTGTCTGCATGATTAAATAAATATATTTCAACCTTTCACAATGATGTCACCTGTGTTATGTCAGATTAGGAAGTAGATTGTGCAGATGAGGTGAGGCATGTCCAGAGGTACAGAGGAGGTGAGGCCTATGTTCAAGACTGTAGTGGGAGAGATGCCTTTCCTGGGAAGCATAGGTGGTGAACCCTGTGTCTAAGAGTGCAGTGGACTAGACTTCATGAAGCCTATCCCCCACTGCACTCTTAGACACAGGTCTCACCTTCTTTTTACCCGTGGACAGACCTCTCTTCCACTACACTCTTCAATACAGGCTTCACCTCTTCTGCACCCCTAGACAATCCTTACCTCATATGCAACCCTGAATAGACTTCAACTAAACTGCATCCTTAGACAGGCCTCAGCTTATTTACACCCTTGGACATGCGTCACCTCATCTGCACCCAGTTACCATCAATTATACTGAATACATTGAGGCCTGCCCAGAGGACACAGATGAGGTAAGGCTTGTCCAAGGGTGAGAGGAGGTCAGTCCTCTCCACTGTACTCATGGACACTGAATGCTTGTACATAGGACCTGCACTGTGTGTCTAAAATGTTATTTAAAAAACGATTTTGGTGCAAATCAATAACTTTTAGATTTTTGAGAAGGAATAAATAGTGTCTGCATGATTAAATAAATATATTTCATCCTTTCACAATAATGTCACCTGTGTTACCTCAGATTAGGAAGTAGATTGTGCAGATGAGGTGAGGCATGTCCAGAGGAACAGAGGAGGTGAGGCCTGTGTTCAAGACTGTATTGGGAGAGAGGCCTTTCCTGGGGAGCGTAGGTGGTGAGGCCTGTGTCTAAGAGTGCAGTGGAGTAGGCTTCATGAAGCCTATCCCCCACTGCACTCTTAGACACAGGTCTCACCTTCTTTGTACCCGTGGACAAACCTCTCTTCCACTACACTCTTTAATACAGGCCACACATCTTCTGCACCCCTAGACAATCCTCACCTCATCGGCAACCCTGAAGAGACTTCAACTAATTTGCATGCTTAGACAGGCCTCAGCTTATTTACACCCTTGGACATGCGTCACCTCATCTGCACCCAGTTACCATCAATTATACTCAATACATTGAGGCCTGTCCAGAGGATACAGATGAGGTAAGGCTTGTCCAAGGGTCAGAGGAGGTCAGTCCTCTCCACTGTACTCATGGACACTGAATGCGTGTACATAGGACCTGCACTGTGTGTCTAAAATGTTATTTAAAAAACGATTTTGGTGCAAATCAATGACTTTTAGATTTTTGAGAAGGAATAATTAGTGTCTGCATGATTAAATAAATATATTTCAACCTTTCACAATAATGTCACCCGTGTTACCTCAGATTAGGAAGTAGATTGTGCAGATGAGGTGAGGCATGTCCAGAGGGACAGAGGAGGTAAGGTCTGTGTTCAAGACTGTAGTGGGAGAGAGGCCTTTCCTGGGGAGCATAGGTGGTGAGGCCTGTGTTTAAGAGTGCAGTGGACTAGACTTCATGAAGCCTATCGCCCACTGCAGTCTTAGACACAGGCCTCACCTTCTTTGTACTCCTGGACAGACCTCTCTTCCACTACACTCTTCAATACAGGTCTCACCTCCTCTGCACCCCTGGACAATCCTCACCTCATCTGCAACCCTGAATTGACTTCAACTAATCTGCATCCTTAGAAAGGCCTCAGCTTATTTACACCCTTGGACATGCGTCACCTCATCTGCACCCAGTTACCATCAATTATACTCAATACATTGAGGCCTGTCCAGAGGACACAGATAAGGTAAGGCCTGTCCAAGGGTCAGAGGAGGTCAGTCCTCTCCACTGTAGTCATGGACACTGAATGCTTGTACATAGGACCTGCACTGTGAGTCTCAAATGTTATTAAAAAAACGATTTTGGTGCAAATCAATGACTTTTAGATTTTTGAGAAGGAATAATTAGTGTCTGCATGATTAAATAAATATATTTCAACCTTTCACAATAATGTCACCCGTGTTACCTCAGATTAGGAAGTAGATTGTGCAGATGAGGTGAGGCATGTCCAGAGGGACAGAGGAGGTAAGGTCTGTGTTCAAGACTGTAGTGGGAGAGAGGCCTTTCCTGGGGAGCATAGGTGGTGAGGCCTGTGTTTAAGAGTGCAGTGGACTAGACTTCATGAAGCCTATCGCCCACTGCAGTCTTAGACACAGGCCTCACCTTCTTTGTACTCCTGGACAGACCTCTCTTCCACTACACTCTTCAATACAGGTCTCACCTCCTCTGCACCCCTGGACAATCCTCACCTCATCTGCAACCCTGAATTGACTTCAACTAATCTGCATCCTTAGAAAGGCCTCAGCTTATTTACACCCTTGGACATGCGTCACCTCATCTGCACCCAGTTACCATCAATTATACTCAATACATTGAGGCCTGTCCAGAGGACACAGATAAGGTAAGGCTTGTCCAAGGGTCAGAGGAGGTCAGTCCTCTCCACTGTAGTCATGGACACTGAATGCTTGTACATAGGACCTGCACTGTGAGTCTCAAATGTTATTAAAAAAACGATTTTGGTGCAAATCAATGACTTTTAGATTTTTGAAAAGGAATAAATAGTGTCTGCATGATTAAATAAGTATATTTCAACTTTTAACAATGATGTCACCTGTGTTATGTCAGATTAGGAAGTAGATTGTGCAGATGAGGTGAGGCATGTCCAGAGGTACAGATGAGGTGAGGCCTATGTTCAAGACTATAGTGGGAGAGAGGCCTTTCCTGGGAAGCATAGGTGGTGAAGCCTGTGTGTAAGAGTGCAGTGGACTAGACTTCATGAAGCCTATCCCCTACTGCACTCTTAGACACAGGTCTCACCTTCTTTGTACCTGTGGACAGACCTCTCTTCCACTATACTCTTCAATACAGGCCTCACCTCTTCTGCACCCCTGGAGAATCCTCACCTGATCTGTAACCCTGAAGAGACCATTTGCTTTTTGTCATTGCTTTGTTTTTTGGTAATAGTGGTCTATAATGTGCTATTTTTTTCTTTAACACAGATTGAAATCAAGATTTCAAGATAAAGGAAATATGCCCTCAAGGCAAAGGAGAAGGAAAGATGATAAGCGAAAAAAATCAAAAACAGCAACAGAATTACAGCACTCCTCTAAAACAAATACTTCAAATAACAGGAAAAAAGCTCCTGGCAAGACAACTAAGTCTTTCTTACGGAACATATGTAGATAAAAAAAAAATGTTGCACAGATTGTAGAAAAAGAGAAGGAGAGAGCAAATTTGAAAAGGAAGGAGAGGCCCTCAAATTTTTTTACTATTGGACCAGGAGAGAATAATATGTATAGGAATAGAAGGCAGAATCAGTTTAGAGACATTCGTAAATGAATGTTTCGCAATAGGGTGGTTTTAAATTTGTTAAAAAACATTAGGAAAGGTAAACAGAGAGCTGCTTTTTATAAGAAAAAGAAAAGTGTAGAGAAGATTGTTGATCAGGCTTTTGAAGTTAAGAAAAAATTATTTATTTTAATAATCAATAGAATTAGGACACTTAACAAGACAATTGATGTTTTCAAATCAAACAGTAGATGGAAAAGAGTAATTAATCAGACTAATTTTTGCTAAGTTTTTTCAGGAGAATGGATGCACAGTTCAAGTTGTGAGACATTTTTTAATGAGGAGAGTTACTTCCAGGAGAATGATTTAGTGCATGCAGTTGACACCAGTGGTCGAGCATATGAGGTGAAAGACGGTTGTCCGATTGAAAAAGAGAAACGTGTGCCTAGAGAACCAGAAGAGGTGTTAACTGATGAAGTTTTAGGGAGACGTACTAAGGGTCCAGTGTACACTTGGGAGTGTAGTAGTATTTGTAGTGTGCGACAGAAATCAATTGATTGATTTGTTTTGTAATTTCTTACGTAAATATAGTAAGAAAAGTCTAAAACAGAAAATGAAGATGTTGCAAGACTTATGCCCACATGCATCAACGTTTTTTGCATTCGCAAACGGTGCGAATCGGAAAAATCGGCCGTTTGCGAATGCAAAAACCGTTTTTGGGATGCATCAAACATTTGTGCACAATTCGCATTTTTTAGCATTTCTAAAAAATACGAATGCATTTAAGGAATCGCATTTGTGCGATTCCTTAAATGCAATGCATAATTTTTTTTTTATTTGCGAATTTGAAAATTGGAAGTGCAAATTAACACGAGGTTGACCCTCGTGTTAATTTGCAAAAATTGTTAAAAAAGCAAAAAAATGCATTTTTAAAACTTGCATGTTACAGACACACATGTCCATAGGACATGTGTGTGTGAAACATCCACTTAAAAATATATTTCAGGGGTGCAGGGGGGGGGGTCCTTTGGACCCCCCCCTGCACCCATGGAATGCATGAAGATTATGCGAATTTTAATTTGCGAATTCGCAATTCCCATTGATTCCTATGGGCCTTTTGGCCCATAGGAATCAATGGAAAATGCGAATTAGCAAATTAGAATTAGCATAAAATTAGCGATTCGGTAAAAAATGCGAATTTTACCGAATCGCTAATATTATTAGAAAATATTCATGCATGCCGTTTTGCGAATTCTAAATTGCGATTCGCTATTTTTCGCAATTTAGAATTCGCAAACGGCCGGGATGATGCATGTGGGTGTTAGATCCTTGCAGAGAGAGAGAAAACACAGGTTTGCAAGGGCATTCTCTGGCTTGTCTTTCTAGAAAAGTCTGTCAGAGTGTTTTTCATCATTTTAGGATGTTAGCAGTGCATCATACCAAAATGAGGAAATTAGTGAGCATGTTGTATTATGCAAAAAGTCCAGCACTTAAGCTTAAACAATTAAACAGTGCTCTTTTGCATGGAACTGAATTAGATGTGAAGAAGATTTGTGAAGAAATTGAGATTTGTTATTTTGGTGAAAAAGAGGACAGTGTAGAAATTGACACAGAAATTCAAGGTAATGTGGAAAACAATGTACAGATTTCAAGTACAGAAAAGTTTGACCAGGAAATTACCAGGTTTAAGGTGAAATCAAGTGAAAGGCCGAATTTTACTTGTGTGTGTTGTCGACGAACTCATTATAAGCATCAAACTAGATTAGTTGATTTATACGTAAAAAGTGAAAAGATAAATAATTATGAGTGGAAGGATTTTGCAACTTATTTGTGGGTGGAGAATTGTTTTGATTTGAGTTCTGATTAGCGTATTTGTAAATATTGTTATGATAAATTAAATCAAAACAGAATGCCTGCTAGAGCTGTTCATAATAATCTGGAGTTGGTAGACATTCCTCCTGAATTGATGGATTTAAATACATATGAGTCTATTTTGGTTCAATGTGTCATCCTTAACCTCTGATTATTCTAGTTAATGGGGTTCCGACAAAGAGTAAGAAAATCTGGAAAGATTTAGTGGATGTTAGGAAAGTCAAAAAGGCAACGTTGTATTTGGTCAAAAACAATGAGTGCTACAAACATGTATGTGTTGAAGCAGAGGAAACAGCTGCAGATGAAGACAGTGATTGTTCAGCTGGCCAAATTGAAAAAGTTGATGTGTCTAGAAGTGAAGAAATATATGAACATTATACTGTTCATCCTTTGCATTCCAAAGACGTGATGGGGAATGCAATTGACTTGTTTCAAATGAAAGCAGCAAAAGGATGTCCCATTAGTGTATGGGAAGAAAGTTTGGAAGCTCGTTGTTTTCCACATTTATTTCCAACAGGTCGAGGTGGACGATATGACGATCGACCACTTCAAATTCCTGCATCTGAATATCGAACTGTAATATTATAAGCTGAAGATCCAAGGTTTTGTCAATGCATTCCCTATTTGTTTCATCTACTGTATGAAAGTGACTTGTC
Organism: Lissotriton helveticus; assembly: GCF_964261635.1. Classification (NCBI taxonomy): domain Eukaryota; kingdom Metazoa; phylum Chordata; class Amphibia; order Caudata; family Salamandridae; genus Lissotriton; species Lissotriton helveticus. The sequence continues at coordinate 1,088,192,546 of NC_136071.1, read as the reverse complement.
TGGGCTTTCCTATGCAGTAAACCATATACTGAAAAGTGGAGCACATCTGCAAAATGTTTCGGCGAGGGACTTTATGGAGAAAGTGAATCTGCAAGATAATATTTTGGAATCTCATTTAATCAATCTCATGGCATGTCAGCGTGGTACAAATGAGTATTGGTACCGTCGTCATGGGGAATTGAAATGTATGCTAAGAAACTTAGGAACTCCTATATGGTTCCTCACTCTTAGCTGTGCCGAGTATGCATGGGACGACTTACTTCAATTTCTACGAGAGGCAAATGCAAATATACAAAATATAGAATTCAAAACTGCTGGAGAACTGTGTTCTTTGGATCCAGTGAATGTTTGCAGATATTTCAATCATAGATTTGAAGCTATGATGTCTTTTATTACCAACAAAAAAAATCCTCCCCTTGGAGAGGTTTTGGATTTCTTTTGGGGAAAGGAGTATCAAGTGAGAGGTGCTTCTCACATACATATGTTGTTGTGGATTAAAGATGCACCCAAATTTGGAACAGATTTGGATGAGACAGTGATGAGGTTCATTGAAGAGTATTCAACATGTGCTGTTCCGAAAACTACCGAAGAAAACAGTTTAAGGCAACAAGTTTTACGCTTTCAATCCCATCGTTGTGGAAAGTACTGTCGTAGAAAATTCAGAAACAAGGACAAGTTCTACACAAAATGTCGTTTCGGGTTTCCACGACCAGTGATTTCTAAAGGAAGAGTAAATAATTTGATGTCTTTTCTGCGACATACTGTGATGAGGAAATCACCAAAAAATACATACAATTTAAAAAGAAACGAAGAGTCCAAGTACATCAATGACTACAACTCAGTGATTTTGTCCATGTGGAATGCTAACATGGATATTCAGTTTGTTGCTGACAACTCTATTGCTGTGGCTCGATATGTGACGTCTTACATCACAAAAAAAGAAAAGACAGAACTGAAGGAAATGTGGGATGATATTTCACATGAAAAGAGTCTAAGCAAGAAATTATACAGTTAAAGTCCGAAGATGTTGTCACATCGAGAAATTGGAGCATATGAATGTTCTGATCGATTGTCATCAGCAAGTCTATATGCCAAATCTAGAACCATCATTTGGGTGAGTCTAGGTCTTGCTGCAACACGAAACTGAGTTTTGAAATCTGTACAAGAAATAGAGTATTTGGCGGAGAAAGAACCAGACAGTACAGATATTTTGAAGACAAACATGTTGGATACATACTATCCAAATAGAAGTAGTCATCTTGAGAACAGTTGTTTGTATGAAGTTCTGCAAAACTATATTTATAATAGGACCGTCAGAGAAGATATCAACAATGGAATATATGCTATCATTGGGTGTGAAGGATGTCTAGTGAAGCAGAGAAAAGGCCATTTGATTAATCATCGAAAAATGAGTTGCGAAAATCCAGAGAAAAGGGAATTTTACTATTTAGCTCTTTTGCAACTCTTTAAGCCATGGCGTACAGAAGAGGAACTACTTGGAGATTTTCTCTTTTAATGCAACCAAGGATACCATAGAATGTCCTGTTTTTCCAAATTATCTGCAAATGTTGAACGAAGAAATAGAGCAAGAAGCCACAATTGCTGTAGAGAATTCTAGAGACAGTTCTCAAGACAGTCAGAGTTCTGCTTCATTGAGTCAGGATCCACTAGGAGGACCAATTATCCAAAATGAAGCTGCCACTGCCATGGATGAGGTGGAAAGAGCTATGGAACAAGCTCAAGATGATGTAGTTAACTTAGAAGATTTGGTGAAACAACTAAACCTTGAGCAGAAACAGATATATGACGAAGTCACAGAACAGGTTGAACATGGATTCAGTTATGAGAAAAAAGAGTGCTCATGTACATCATTTAAGCCTGTTCAACTGTACGTGAGTGGACAAGCGGGAACTTGAAAAAGTTTTCTGATTAAAGCAATTGCAACTTATCTGCAGAAAAGGACTGAATCACCGCTGTCTTGTGTTGTTACCGCTCCAACTGGGCTGGCAGCACATAATATTAAAGGGATTACTTTACATCATTTACTGATGCTGCTAGTGGAGCATGATAACAAATTGCAATACCACAAGCTATCTGGAGATGCTTGTTCCGAAGTTTCCAGAGTCCTGAAGAAAATGAAACTTCTTATCATTGATGAAGTAAGCATGGTCTCAAATGTAATGCTTGCTTTTGTGCATTTGAGAATGCAAGAAATTCTTAGAACAGAGTATGATGTGTTATTTGGAGGGAAACACATTATTGTTTTTGGAGATCTACTGCAGTTGGCTCCAGTGAAAGGACAACCAGTGTTTAAAATGGTCACGCATGAAGATACCAGGAAGTGCCTAGGAAGCATTGGAAATGTTAATATATGGTTAACTTTCAAATATGCAGAACTACTCCAAAATATGCGGCAGGCAAAGGATGAAGATTATAAAAATATTCTACAAGATGTAGGAATCGGAAAAGTAAGTCAGCATGGGAAAGAAGCTTTACATGGACGATTAATTTCAAATTTGTACCCAAATGAAAACATCCTTCCAGAAAATATTTTTAAGAAAATTAACGAGAAGAAATCTGGGATATGTTTGATGCCAACTCTGAAAGAATGTTCCTTGTTCAACAACAAAATGTTAAAGTTAGAAAATGAAGAGATAGTGAAACTGGAAGCTATAGATAAAATAGAGCATATGGGAGCAACAATTATTTTGTCTGAAAATTTGAAATCAAAATTGGATTCATTAGAGAAGACTATATCTAAAACTGCTGGTATTGAAAAGACTCTGACTGTATGTTTAAATTGTCGTATCATTTTGAGAAGGAATTTAAATGTTGAAAGAGGTCTGGTAAATAGAGCAATGGGTCATGTTGTTGGTTTTGTGAATTACAAAAATAGAGATGGAATTGAAATTTAAAAAATTAAATTTGATGGCATTGACGAAATAGAACAAATTTGTCGTTGTTCAGCTAGATTTTTGCTTGTGAAAAACGTATATGTTCGCCGAAAACAGTTTCCTGTTTGTTTGGCATATGCGGTGACAATTCATAAATCTCAAGGTTTAAGTGTAGATAGTGCTTTGGTGAACATTGGAAGTTCTGTGTTTAAAGAGGGTATGGCATATGTGGCATTATCACGAGTCAGAACTTTATCAGGATTGTACTTGATTGAGTGTGATGAAACAAAGATTTGTGCAAATCTAGGTTGTGTTAAAGAATACAATAGGTTAAGAAGAGAGTATGCTCCACATTTGCCTCAATATCCTCTGTTTGAAAAACGTGTGGTAGGCCGAAAAAGAAGAAATGAGAATAATTGCAGTGAGGTAGTAGCAAAAAGACAAAAAGTAGATGAAACTGTAATTGTAAGCAGAAAGAAAAAGGATTCTGTTGAAGATGTTGTTGGATTTGAGTTTGAAAACAGTTTTGGTGTCAACTGCTATGCTAATGTAGTGGTTAATGTTGTTTTTTTCTTCAAAATTTACAAGAACAGATTGTTGAAAATCGGGCTCAAACATTCTGCTGTTTATTAAATTCTGTGTTTGAGAATGTAGCAGTGATAGAGCAAAAATAGAAAGTGTTTCAGAAATTTGAAATCTTCTAGACATGTGTTCTGGTCAAAATCAATTTTCACAGAATATTCAGCAGGATTGTCAGGAATTTTTAATGTATATGTTTGATGTATTGGAAGATGAAGGTGTAGATATAAAACATCCTTTTAGCCTTTCTTATCAATGGCAGCATGACTGCGACAACTGTAGTTTATCAAGTAGTACTACAATAGACACTAAAAGATTTATATATTTGACTTTACCAGACTGCAAATCAGTGTCTTTTAATAATCTATTTAAAGCAGCTGATCACAATATGGTGTGCACCCAATGTAAGTCTGCAATGCTGTCCACATTATTTTTACAAACATATGGTAAATATATGATTTTAATGTTCCAACGATGTAGACCTGATGGAAGTAAATTGTCAACTTCTATTAAAAAAGTTCGTGGCTTCTCAGTTATCAATTTCAGGAAGAACCTTTGCAACTGTAGCTATTATTTATCATGACGGTCCTTCAACAACATCAGGGCATTACACATGCTATTTAAAAAGTTGTAAAGGTTGGACCCACTGTAATGACACTCATTTGACTTTCAAACAACGTTTGCCTTTTGACTTAAAAAATTCATACCTAGTGTTTTTAGAACCAAAATGTAAGTAAAGGTAATTGGCCTATGAAGACGGGAGCAGTTAATAAAGGTTAGTTTGCTGTTTAAAAATATATTCTGAGTAAAAGTAATCAAGATAATATAAACAATTGAGTTGTCATATAGGTACTGCAAGTGGATCTCATAGTAAGTGATATCAGTATTATAGGAAATGATGAACATGAGTGAGTCAGAGATGGAATTACAAATATTTAAATATTGTGAAAATGTTGTATGAGCCTTTCATCAGAACGTCGGAAAAACTGTAATTTCAGAGTTTCTTTTAATTAATTTGAAAATATAATGATACATCTGACACTATTTGGCCTTAAGGAAAAGTTAAGGAATGAGCAAAGTCATGACTGAAAAAAAGGAGTATATGAAAACAATGAAAATATTTCAGATGTTCTTGGAGCTTTTCTTCTAGAAAGTCGATGAAATGGATTTTTTAGTGAACAGCAGAGTACTTTCCAACGAAAAGGACCTTCATGATATACTATTTGGCCTAAAGGAAAAGTAAGTGAATCAAAGATTAGTGTACATTTGTGATTTTTAAGTTTAGATGTTTTTTTTTAAAACACAATCTTTTTGATTGTGTTTTTTTTCCCCGCTGTCATATGATGAGTAGTTTGAACTCACTTTTTTAAGTGAAATTCAATATATTCTGAGAACAGCAAAAATAAACTATGTAACATGTTGTACAAGTTATTCTATAGTTTGTTGTTATGTATTCCTATAGGTTCTGTATCGATTCCCCTATTCCCGGCCCTGTTCTGGTTAATACTTAACTAGCAGCCGACCCACGGTGCAAAAAAACGTTATCTGATTAAGCCACACCACGGCACAGAAACGTGTTATCTGATTAGGTAATAACGCATGCCATCTAATTAGACAAGCACTATTCCTCCAGCCCCTGATAAGGCATACGGAGTTCTCAAAACAAATCAAACCTATGACAACCTGGGAAAATCCCTGCGGCCATTGTTTTGATTTCACCGAGAACTTCAGCAAAAGAATGTGCGAACAAGCCCGTTCGTATGACATCCTTATTGACGCATCCATGTCCATCCTTACGTCAATCTCGACACCTTACAGGTATAAATATTACAGACATTGCCTTAAGCAAACACACGCGGTGGTGACGAGATCGGAGCAGCGAGACGCGCTGAGGAGCCCAGCAGATAGCGAAGCCCACACGCGCTGCCCCGCCTTCCTGACGCGCTGAGAACGAGAAGCTGCTTTTCTCCTGCCGAGAAATCCAGCTCCGGCGCTTCCAAGCAGCCCTCGCAGGCAGCTGGAATATCAAGACCAGAGACGAGAGATACCAGCCCTCAACCATTCTAGATCTCAGGTACAGAACTGAACAACCCCTTGCAGAGAATTCTTGAGTCAGTCACTTGGCAAAACAAACTTAACTTAAACTGCTACTTGTCTACTCCCGCCCACGTATTAGGCTTAGGTCAGGTACACTGGGGTAGGCGTGGTTAGAAGCACCAGTTGAGTACGGTTAGTCAAATGTATATATGTATGTATCTATTTTATCAATTTTAACTATCATATGGCTTAGAAACCACATCAATGCTTCTGCAGTATTATTTTATACTTCTGCTTTTATTGTATGCACTTTACTTAACCATAAGTATCGCAATAATATCGATTCATTTCTCTTGTACGAGAAAAGAGACTGATCAATAAATAACATCTTTTATTGAACACGCCCGTCTCTTCCTTTTCTCTACAAACTGGTGAAACTAAGAATGCACGTACTGACTGAGTAAAATAAGTTGTCTTTTGTTTTCACACGACTCTAGAGATACACTCTTGATTGGGGGAGAGCAAAGTTGTCATGTTCTATGGTTGTCAGAAACTAAATCCCTTCTTGTCTATCCAGGGAAGTTAAACTCCTCCTTGTCTATTCGAGAAAGTTTCTAGTGAACTCTGAGCTAGCTGGCAAAACCAAAAACTTTAAGTCTAATATCGTCAGTAGAAGACCTAGTTAACCTTTGCCCTAGGTCTATACTATTGAAGATATTATTCCAATGCGCAGAGCCTATTGGGATAATAGGAACTACACTACATTGTATTCTGTAATTTAAATTGTATTCCTTTTTCCACCCTCTTTCAGCTCTTTTTACTCACTTATAATGTCTTTCTCTCACTCTCTTTCACCCCCGTTTCTTTACTCCACTTCTTTCACAACCCCTCATTCTCATTTCAACTGTCTGCATCCCCTCTCTCCCTTGCATAACTATTCAGCTTTCAGTCTCTCTGCTTTACTTCCCTTTTCCGTGTTTTCCTCCTTTGCTCTTTTAGTAATTCCTCTTTACTCACTCAGCAGTGTTGTCACACTCTGTCACTATAAATCACCCACTCTCCCTCGCTTATCTTTGTTTGCTCCGTTCTTTTGACCTCTTCTCTCTATTTTCCGTTCACTACCTCAATGTCCTCAGTCCCTCACTCTCCTTGTGTTATGTTCACTTGTGTTTATCTACCTTCTATCATTTCTCTTACAACAACTTCACTGCTCCTCTCTCATCGTTCTTCAACCCATTTCTTTTAGTCCGGTTCCATTACTACCCCTCGTTTCCTATCTTTCAGTGTCCTTCTCTTTACTTTCATCACCGAATCACTTTCTCTCAGTACCACTGCTTTAGTCCTCTTCCCCTCTCTTTCCTTCTTTTGCTCCCTTACTCATTTTTCTTTTCTTACTCATTGTACTCCACTTCACTCAATCCTTCCCTTAGTCTCTCTGTCTACTAACTTCATCACTCCTTTTCCCTCAATCCTTCTATATTATCTTCTCTCCCTTCATCCCTTCACTCTATGACTCTCCTTCACTTACTCTCAGTTATCTTCCATTCCTCATTCTTCTAAATGCATCCTTAATTAGACTCCTTTCCCTCTCAGTCATTATCTTTTTACTTACTTTCAGGGAGGTGGGAGCGCACCAGACACGCCCCAACGAAATTACCTTTTGCATGATGGTTCATGTAGTTCATTATTTCTCGCTCAGTTCAGTTTAAAAGTGTTCATAGCCAGTGCTGTATTATTAGTTTCAATTCGTATCTCTAGACACATGTTTCATGATTCCTCAATCGTCAGTAGGGAAACAAAAGCAAAGTTCATAGGTTGCAGGGCATGCTGCCTTATCTCTCAGGACCAGTTCCACTCACAGCATTAAGGTGCAGGCTCCCGAGCTCGTCAGCTCACAGGAATTTGATACTTTCAGGGAGGTGGGAGCGCACCAGACACGCCCCAACGAAATTACCTTTTGCATGATGGTTCATGTAGTTCATTATTTCTCGCTCAGTTCAGTTCAACAGTGTTCATAGCCAGTGCTGTATTATTAGTTTCAATTCGTATCCCTAGACACGTGTTTCATGATTCCTCAATCGTCAGTAGGGAAAAAAAGCCAAGTTCATAGGTTTGCCGGGCATGCTGCCTAATCTCTCAGGACCAGTTCCACTCACAGCATGAAGGTGCAGGCTCCCGAGCTCATCAGCTCACAGGAATGTGATACTTTCAGGGAGGTGGGAGCACACCAGACACGCCCCAACGAAATGACCTTTTGCATGATGGTTCATGTAGTTCATTATTTCTCGCTCAGTTCAGTTCAAAAGTGTTCATAGCCAGTGCTGTATTATTAGTTTCAATTCGTATCTCTAGACACGTGTTTAATGATTCCTCAATCGTCAGTAGGGAAACAAAAGCAAAGTTCATAGGTTGCAGGGCATGCTGCCTTATCTCTCAGGACCAGTTCCACTCACAGCATTAAGGTGCAGGCTCCCGAGCTCGTCAGCTCACAGGAATTTGATACTTTCAGGGAGGTGGGAGCGCACCAGACACGCCCCAACGAAATTACCTTTTGCATGATGGTTCATGTAGTTCATTATTTCTCGCTCAGTTCAGTTCAAAAGTGTTCATAGCCAGTGCTGTATTATTAGTTTCAATTCGTATCCCTAGACACGTGTTTCATGATTCCTCAATCGTCAGTAGGGAAAAAAAAGCCAAGTTCATAGGTTTGCCGGGCATGCTGCCTAATCTCTCAGGACCAGTTCCACTCACAGCATGAAGGTGCAGGCTCCCGAGCTCTTCAGCTCACAGGAATTTGATACTTTCAGGGAGGTGGGAGCGCACCAGACACGCCCCAACAAAATTACCTTTTGCATGATGGTTCATGTAGTTCATTATTTCTCGCTCAGTTCAGTTCAAAAGTGTTCATAGCCAGTGCTGTATTATTAGTTTCAATTCGTATCCCTAGACACGTGTTTCATGATTCCTCAATCGTCAGTAGGGAAAAAAAAGCAAAGTTCATAGGTTGCAGGGCATGCTGCCTTATCTTTCAGGACCAGTTCCACTCACAGCATGAAGGTGCAGGCTCCCGAGCTCGTCAGCTCACAGGAATGTGATACTTTCAGGGAGGTGGGAGCGCACCAGACATGCCCCAACGAAATTACCTTTTGCATGATGGTTCATGTAGTTCATTATTTCTCGCTCAGTTCAGTTCAAAAGTGTTCATAGCCAGTGCTGTATTATTAGTTTCATTTCGTATCCCTAGACACGTGTTTCATGATTCCTCAATCGTCAGTAGGGAAAAAAAAGCAAAGTTCATAGGTTGCAGGGCATGCTGCCTTATCTCTCAGGACCAGTTCCACTCACAGCATGAAGGTGCAGGCTCCCGAGCTCGTCAGCTCACAGGAATTTGATACTTTCAGGGAGGTGGGAGCGCACCAGACACGCCCCAACGAAATTACCTTTTGCATGATGGTTCATGTAGTTCATTATTTCTCGCTCAGTTCAGTTCAAAAGTGTTCACAGCCAATGCTGTATTATTAGTTTCAATTCGTATCCCTAGACACATGTTTCATGATTCCTCAATCGTCAGTAGGGAAAAAAAAGCAAAGTTCATAGGTTGCAGGGCATGCTGCCTTATCTCTCAGGACCAGTTCCTCTCACAGCATGAAGGTGCAGGCTCCCGAGCGCGTCAGCTCACAGGAATTTGATACTTTTACTTACTCCTGTTTCCTGATTTAGTTTTGCTAACTTGCATTCTTTTAGTATCTTTCTTACCTTCAGTTCATTTTTCTCTTCTTCTCTTCCTTTCTGTCAGTGAATCTATATGCCTTACTCTTAGTAATTTACACTCCTTCTATTTCTTTTTCCCTCTTTTTGTCCTTCTATCTTACTTTATTTAACTTTCTGTGTCCTTCACTCTTACTTTATTTCTAAATACACTGTTATGATTTTTAACCTCTTCATTTGTATCTTTTATTTTAAAATTCATATTTTACTAATTATAACCTATTTTTTCTTCTCTCTTTCACAGATACAAAATGTAGTAAAAAATGTAATTAAAGTTACATTTATTATATGGTAAGTGTGACTAAAAAAATGTAGTTTGTCATCACCCTTTGCTTTAACCTCACTACTATTTTCTCAACCTACCTCACTTCTGTTTCTTTACTCTGCTTCCCTCACTTATTCATATTCTCCATGTTTACTCCCCTTTCCCTATTTCCCCTCCCACATTAAACTTCTTTCAGTTCCCATTCTTTACTTCCCTTACCCTCTGTTCCCTTCCTTTGCTCTCTCACTCATTCTCTTTCCCTTAATTATTTACTTCACTCCTACACACACACCTCCCCCCCAACACACACGCACACCTCTGACATACACACCACACACACACCTCACACCTCACACACACAGCTACACACACACTCCTCACACACACACACCCACACATCCCATACACACACACACTCCACACACATACCCCCCATACCCATACACCCCCATACATATCTCACACACCCACACCTCCACCCACACCCAAACATCCCACACATCCACACCCACACACACACCTTACACCCCCACACCCCCACCTATACCCACTGACTCCCTATAACTCACCAACACACCCTCACTTACCTTTCTTTGCTGCTTCACTCAGTCCCTTTCAGTCACTCCTTCCTTTACTCTCTCTCTCTTTTGTCTCTGTCACTCCCCATGTCTTACCCTTATTCACTTTTATCCACCCTCTTTCACCTCTCTTTACTTACACTCACTGCTCTTTTCTCACCCTCCCTCACCGTTGTTCATTTATTCCGGTTTCGTCACTACCTGTCATTCCCCATGCTTTACTGTCCTTCCTTTTACTTTTAACACCCACTCACATTCTACCAGTACCTCTACTTTAGTTTTCTTCCTCTCTCTTCCCTTGTTTTGCTCCCTTATTCATTTTCCTTTTTTCACTTACACCCTATTACACCTTCTCTGTTATTTACTATGTAATAAACAATCCCTCTGTGTTGCTCCCTCTAGCTCTTTTTCTCTTAACATTACTCTTTCGTTGTTCTTCCTTCATGCTCACTCTTTCTTTGTTTTTTTTAATTATTTTTTTTGGGTGCGCGCCCCAGTGCACGCCCCGGTGCACGTACCGGTACGCGTACCATGCAGAAAAAAGATTGACAGAGATTCTTTAAAAATATAGGTTTCTTTTTATAAATTAAAGGTAGTTCTAATAAGAACTGTTTTTTTATTCTTTTTGTTGTTTTATATTTTTTTTATTGTGTTTTTGAACATTTTTTACTTTTTTTGGCTTTTCTGAACAGTTTTATATATTTTTTGTTTTTTTATGAGGAGAAACAAAACACAGGGAATTGTAAATGGCTCAACTGGAGCAAAAAAAAACAGGAACAATTAGGGGTTTTTTGGGCACTTATGGTTATTCCCAGCAACGATGATAAGTTGTATACTTTGCTCACCATAGCAAAGTGTCTTTCCACAATAGTTGCACACGATTTTAAAATCGGCAAACTTGGGTTGAATGGTAGACATTGTGTCTCTTGCCCCCGGACCCGATGGAGTGGGTTGTTTGAATGTTGAGGGTCTCGATGTTGATGGGGGTAGCTTACTGCAGAGGTCCCTTAACTCTGCATTAGAATAGTTGTTTGGATGCAAACGCATCATGTGGCGAATCATAGACTGATTCCCGAAGGAATATTTTTTGTTAGGGTTCCCCCTGGACAGCTCAGCACCACAAATCAAACAAGTCACCTTTGCAGCGTTGACTTTTTTAAAACCCCTTGGGATTTTGAAGAACTCCCATATAAATTGCTCTTTTGGTTTGTAGGGCTGTTTATCTTCAGGCAGGAAATGCCTTGTCTGTTCCTCCTCTTCATCATTCTCCTCCTCTTCCTCTTGACCACCAATGTAATCTTCTGGTGGTCTTTTTGATGGTGGTGGTGGTGGTGGTGGGGCAGATGCTCCAGCTGCTGCAGCTACTGTAGCCATTTTAAAGTAGAAAAGATTAGAGACAGAACTCCAAACATGTCTTCCTCAGTCAAAGGACAAAGTCAGAATAAGGAAAAAAGGTGGGGGCTTTCATCATTTGGAAAACAAAACTGTTCTGGACCAATGAAAAGTGTTATTTTCAAGTCACATGATCCAGTCTTTCATCATTTGGAAACCAAAACTCATCTGCACCAATGAAAAGTGTTATTTTCAAATCACATGACTCGACGCGATTACGCTGAGCACCCGGGGGCGCGCACTGGGGCACGCCCCGGGGCGCGGAGCGTAAGCGCGTCAGGACGTTGTGCGATCGTATACGCTTGCGTGCTTCCGGGTGCGCTTACGCAGTGCGTCATATAACACATCACACGGTTACGCAAAACGTCACGATGTTGTTTTCGTTCGCGAGAATAGCGCTAACGGGACGCTCACCGGTACGCGCCCCGAGGCCACACCAGTTATAGTTAGGAATTAGCATTTAAAAAAAACCTATGAAATTCACTGAAAAAACCATAGGTTTCACACCAGTTATAGTTAGCTGGAAATTTTACTCGCATAACACCATTGAAATTCCCACGTTATAGTTAGTTGGACTCACTATAACTTGCGCGTGCAATGCACTGCTGATGACGTCACATATTACATCACTCATGACATGGTCAGTGACATCACTCATGACATCACTGATGACAACATCCTTGTGATACAGTGACACACCTCCTTTCACTGTAATGTAACCCTTAAAACACATATTAAAAAATAGAAACTAAAATTTTCAAAAAAATGGAGGTACCCATACCAGTTACAACAACCAATTCAATAATTCCACCATCTATATACACATCCACTCATTCACCAACAGTTCTATATATTCACTCATACGTATACTCACTCATCATATGTAGTGATACACCTATACATCCTGTTACACACCGACAGTCATCCAAAAGATACTCTCACACATACTCACACATGCAAATAAACTATTGAACATCCATTTATTTGCATATACAGCTATACACACACTACCACCTTACTTCTAAGGAACCTTATACATACTTACTCTCGTAAACAATCACTTAAAGAAACACAGACTTATTTAAACAGGAACTCTTACAATCCCTTACTCTCACATATACTCACTTATATACATCAATATTCACATATACTACATTGAAACATATGTAGTTACTGATAAAGACACTAGTGAGACAGTCATTCAGTCAGTAACACACACATATACACAGTCATCCACCCATACAGTCCTGCACATATGCTGTCTTCAAAACACATACAAACAGAGAGTCAGTCGCTCATGCATCTATGTTCTAAGTAATAACCCCACCAAACATATAGACACTCATATTGATATTAAAAAAAAAACATCTAATAACCCATATACATACACATGTAGCTACTCACCAACCCATGCAGCCACTTATACACAAAGTGAAACACTAATCCTTATATTTAAATATTTAAACATTACTCACTAATATATGTATACACTAAGAAACACTTAATAAGCCAGTGAACCAATCAATTTTTTTTTTAAAAACATCCATGTAAACCCTTATTTAAACATTTATTCTTCCATCAACTTTTAACTATACATATATAATACATAATTTTTTTTTAAATACACACATTCACTGGATGGTGTCATCGGTGATGTCATGAGTGATGTCACTGACCATGTCATGAGTGATGTAATATGTGACGTCATCAGCAGTGCATTGCACGCGCAAGTTATAGTGAGTCCAACTAACTATAACGTGGGAATTTCAATGGTTTTATGCGAGTAAAATTTCCAGCTAACTATAACTGGTGTGAAACCTATGTTTTTTTCAGTGAATATATATATATATATATATATATATATATATATATATATATATATATATATATATATATATATCCTACTGGCGATCGCCAGTAGGTAGTTATAGTTAGGACCTATAGGAAACCGCAACATTCTATTGGCAATAACTTTGGCGTTAATTGATTAATCTTTTTGAAATCTTCCAAACTTTGGCCAGCTCCTTCCCTGAAAGCTTGGGGGTGATTGGTCAAGTGGGGGCCGAGAAAAAAGGGGGTCCCAAAATGTGTTTTCCCCATGCAATCTCCCATCGGATCTTTAGCCACGGCTACAGCCCGAACGGCTGAACGGAAATACGCCAAATTTGGCAGAGAGGTAGTCCTTAGTTCTGACTTGTGCTTTTTGCTTACATGGTGTCAATCTGTTCAGTAGTTCCTGAGAAAAGTACAGTTAAAATCATTAATATATCTATGGGCGCGGTGGATCCATGGATTGTGCAAGGATTGGCATTGTAGCATAAGGGCACCGTCTTGATCACGCGCTCAATGCTAATTGGCTGTCAAGAGGTTGTAAACATTCAAAAACAGGAACTGTTGGCAGCCATTTTGTGCCTCGGTAGAAGCGCGGCTGAGGAAGTCAGTGGAATATGTGTTCAAAACGGAGAAAGGGGGCAGGATAGAAATAATTTTACCCTGTAGACCTGTAGACCTGTAGACCTGCTTAGGGGGTCTTAGAAGGACCCCCAAGGCCCACATTAATTGTTTTTTAAAAAAATGGGATGCGTGTAGTGTGCGTGGACTGTGCCGTAAAATAAATAAAATAAAAAGGAGGTTTTTTAAAACAATTTGTCTCCGGGGGGGTTAAACTTCGGGGGCAAAATTATTACATTTTATGTGGGGCCCAGAGGGACCCCCAGCCACGGGGATCATCAGCACCTGGGGCTAAAAAGATAAAAGAGCCGCGGGGACCCACCGGGGCTACAAATAAAAGTATGGCTAGGGAGGGGGGTATGTAAGATCTCCAAAGCCCCGGGGACTACCACTCCCCGGGTCTTTATGTATTGTTCGAGGTCCGGTTCCTGCAGTTTACCAGGGTGTCCATCCCACCCTCCCATAGCAAGGAAATCTGTTCTCTCTTTCAAAATCAAAATCAGATTGCTTTTCCACATGGGGAGTTGTATGTTAGTAGCTTGTGATGTGGAAAGTAATGCAAAGTCCCAAACGGGTAGAAGTTGTGCATCAAAGGCGCTGGAGTCATGTAAATGTAAATATCATGGTACTTATAGAGCGCACTGTCACCAGACGGTCACCTTGCGGTGTCGTCTATTCGGCTTCCTGGCGCTGATACTCATACCGCTGTGGAACCCCTCCTGGCTTTCCCTGTGAAGTGTCCACTCCTGGGCACCCCCAGGGTGAAGCCAGGCATCCTTAGCGCTGTTGGGGCCGGTGTGGAGGCTAAGCAAGCTATTACCCAGAGTTGCAGTGTGGGGCCCGTGATTAGAGTAGGCACCGAGGCGAGAATTAACAGGTCCGAGGAAATTGAGCCCGAGACCCCGCCGAGGAGGGAATCGAACCCTGGTCCCTGGCCAGAACTCTACATCAGAGTCTGCCGCTCTAACCATTGAGCCACACTCCTCCACCTCACACATTATGAGTTGTGCATCCAGCGCATGCCCACCAGGGGGCTGCATTTAGTGCTGAGCTTGGTGCACTTGGTGCGCGACTTGTAAGTTTATCGTAAAAAAATAGCCCCTATCAGTAATTTCTAATATCCGGGGACCGTGAGCGGAGCTACAATGCCCCCACGGTCCCGCCGGCTTCCCACGTTCTTCAGGAGTTGACATTGCTTTTCCGCAAGGGGAGATGCTAACTTGTATGTGGAAATTCAATCTGCTTTTTATTTTGAAAGTGAGAACAAATTTCTCTGCTCTGTCTTTCAAAATGCGAACTAAGTCTGCTATGGGAGGGCGGGAGCCATGAGACTCCTTCCATCTCAAAGCAAACAGCAGTGTCCCCGGGGTAGGCACCCTGGGAAACTCCATGAGCCGGCCGTCGGGCATTGCGGTCTCCAGGGCTCTCGAGGACTGTAGGCATTGGGTCACGCAGTCTGTTTCTCACAATACACAAATTTCTGGGGGTGGTGGTTCCCGGGGCTTGAGGGGGGTCGTTGAGGCCCACATACTTCTAATTTTGTAGGGGGGGCATTGGACGCGAAAGTGGTGCAAAGGGGGTTGTAAATCTGGTACACAGTGTTTTGTTTTAGTTTGCTTTCCTTTTTGGTCTTGTAGAGGATCCAGGTTTAATATAATGGTTTTTGTACAGCCAGTACCTTTCAACTCTACCCCCAAATGGCTTTCTGCCTGTTACCATAGTAACAGTTCATGGAACACTTAAATGAGCACAGAGGTTAGAAGTTCACCACACTATGTTGGTAATGGAAAGAAGTTACTGTGCTGGAGTTTTTAAACTTTCCATAGGAACCGTTAGTCGTAGGTATAGACTCTGGTAAAGATCTGGTAAAGAGTTAGCCTCAGAATTATACTTCAAATTATAAATATCATATCTATTGGTGACCGCTTACCCCCCCCACAAAAAAAAGACGTATATACTTTTTTTTAATTAACTTTTATTAAAACAATAAATAACTGGAAATGTAACTTACAGATAACAATACAATACATAACTAGAAACATAACTTTAACAAAACAATATAATAAACAAAATGTGATACAGAGTCCAATAGAAGTACTTTAGGTAATCTGCAGAACAAAAAAGAAAATTAGTGTTTTTAAAATTAGATCGATGTGACTAAATGAGGTCAAACATTACAAGTCAAATTACCAGCTGAAGATATTTCCTTCCTCAACGTGTGCAGTGTGCCTGATACATTTTACTTGGCTTATAGGCTTGCGTTCAAGCGGTGTCTGTATGGAAGAGCCTACTGCGTCAGATTTACACTGCAGATCAACAGGTCTTTAAAATGATTCATAGATGAGACAGAATTAAGTGAGAGATCAAGTCATTATGCAGGACAATATTCTTTAGGGCTTATTTACAAGACTCTTGCGGCAGTTTGGTGTTACTTTTCTCATGTTGAAAGTGATGCAGAAGTGGCGCAAGGGGCATGTAAATAAGGTCTTTCATTTCTAATGCATTTAATCGGAGGCATTGTATATCTAGGTTGCTCTGCTTACCTTGTGTAAACACTGTGGCCAACAGAGTTCACAACTTGAACTCCGCTTTGGTGGGTCACGGCAGAGTTGACAAGAGCGTCCCTAACTTTAAAAGAGAAAGAGAAATGATGTGAGAGGGAGAGAGAGAGAGAGAAAACAACATTAAAACTGTGAGAGAGTGAAAGTTATAGATGGAGCAGTTACTAGTGGAGAAAATACTCGCAGCTCACCTTTTGCCTTGGTTGCGTGTCCAAGTATGTGCTGGTTCATAGTGCACCCTCCAGTTTAGTGATCTGAAATATAGTATATAGAGTTAGTCATAGTATAGTACATACAAAAGTGGCATAAGGGGCTTGTAGATTTGCCTCTCAGACTGTTGTAATCTATCTATTGTCACTGCTCTGAGGTAATTGTACATACCTACGCAGTAAAGCTGCTGCACACTACCCACTCTCTCCTTTCACAGATGACTTGTCGTTGTTTCGGAAAGAAGCTTTTTTGCTCACCTTGTGCCATTGGCGTGATTCAAAGTGGGTGCACCACGTGTTGTAGCAGTCTTCTCAAACGTTGTTACGATGGACATGCATCATTGAAGAATCCTCGAACGTTGAGTTTTAGAGGTGTTGGGGGGGGACGCCAATTTGTGAAACACAACCTGTAAGATAAAAAGGAAGTTAACATTGTGTGTAATTTTTTTATCAGAAGAGAGAGGAGGTGAGAGAGTGACTGCAAAGAATATTCGCAGCTCAACTTTCTGTCACCGGTGTGTTTTTCACCACGTGCTTGGACATAATGCACTCTGAAGCTCTACATCTAAAAGATAGTAAAAGAAAGATGTTATGTTTGGTAATTGTTACTATCTTAATGTGGAGTTGAATAACATCGGCCGTTCACAAACGTTCCCTCTCACATTTAAAATAACTATTTGTATAGTTTATATTCCGGACGTTTGAGCGATTATAAAAACGTTCCTGTTATTGGGAAAAAAATATGTACATGTGATTTGATACTCTATATAGGACTGCGTTTGTCTAAATCCCTGCTTTGCTTTTTTGTATCCAGCCTGCTGCAGCCCATCGACTCCCTCCAATGCGCACCCAGGCCTCACTACTCACCTTTTCGTGGACAGGACACTTTCTGCAGCATGTTGTCCCGATCTGCCAATAAGAAGTCTCATATATGGTGCTGAGTCTTGATATCGGTATGGCTAACGACATACTCGTTCTCCCATCATCATCGCAGGTTCCTCACCCGCTCAGTACTTCTGATACCACTAACTCAGTGACCAAAGAGGCCACACACGTAGTGGTGGGCCCCCCTACTCAGTGGTTCGGATCTACATGAGGCTTTTGAATCACTAGGATGGGCCATCACAGCTCTTTGGATGGGAGCAACTCTAAAATGGCGTAGAGCACGTGCACCCCTTTTTTATTGGTAGGGTCACGTGTGTTGTGACGCAGGTGCTGGGTGGTTGTCGTGTGGGTGTATACCAGCCATGAGGGAGCGTGTGTGTAGCGTTCTGACAACTAGACCTGGAACTAAGAAATCACTACAATTAAATCTAGGCAATGTTTTGTTGTTATGTTTTCCTGGAAGAGTAAGTTAAGTGGGCTGGCCTGACGTATGCCAGTGCTGCACGAGGCTCTGAACCATGATTCCGGAGCTATGGGTGTGGTCCCGTGGTTAGCTACATGAGAAATCAAGTGATTCGGGTGTCCGTTTTGTAGTGCTGACGTCACCCGGGTCTTAAAAAGAAATGTGTCATTATATCTGTAAAGTCCCACAACTTGGCCAACATGGAAGGTACGGGGTATCACTGACTCTATATTCGTTCATAGTGGCATACATAAAAGATGGTGGACATGACGCATTTCTGTGATTATGAATCTTTGTTGTACATTCAGTGGAGTGTTGTAGCTGTAGTAATACAGGGCTGTGAAAGGTTTAAGTTGCAGTTTTTGGCACATGAAGGGCAGCTAATATATATATGTACGTATGTTGTTATTCAGGTACCCTGTAGAACTTTGTGCTGGAAATCAGTGTTCGAGCCTCGGAGTTACGTCCACATCCTGTTATTGTAGAGTAATGACGTAATGTACTCGTGCCTGAAAATGTATTAGTTTTGGGTTGATTTTGCGCTATATAAATATGCTAAATAAAATTAATTTAAAAAAAGGAGGAATAGGCCACGCTTACTGTCACAGGTAAGATGGTTGCATACGCTATTTATAGCACAATATATTGTGCTAGGGCAGAGGAGCAGCATTTTACAAACACAATAAATACACAGACACAGATAGATAGTTGAAGTGGGTACGGGCACGTGTGCTCGACTCCATTTTATTATATTGTTGTTGGTAAGAAGTAGAATAGTAATCATGATATCATATACAGATATTTAATCATAAACGGTTTGTGACTTCTGCTGTATAAAGGTAAGAGCATTGTATGTCAAATAATACACAGAAGATTCTACTGTAAAGAGTTCATGAGTTGTGGTGGACTGAGGTAGGGGCGGTTTGTGTGGAGCCTGCGATGATGCGTGGTCCAGGCAGACTGCACTGGTAAAAATGTGTTTTGACTATTGAATTTTGCCTTAACAAGGGTACGTGGCGGTTGTTTACGGTGTACGTAGTTAGTGGTACGTCTGGTATGTATCGTGTGCTCACCCTGCGATGATGCGTGGTCTGAACAGGCTGCACTGACATCATTCTCTGTTGCATACTGGAGTATATGAACTTTAAGGGGGAAAAAAAACTAGCATTGATGGTTATCAATTGCAGTGAAAACTAGGTGTACTGATTGCTCCTCATAACAAATTACACGATTCCTCTTCACGCAGTGCATTGTAACTTTCACAAAATGGGACGTATGTCTAGTGGCGATGTTGAAGGTGATACCCCAGAGGTACTTGGTATTGCTGGTGGTGGAGGTACATTTTGGCGCAATCTTGTACATTGTTTGTTATCATAGTTTCAGCAAAAGTGGGGGGAAAGAGGGGGGCTTTTTAAAGAGGTCCAGGTCACGCTGAACCAAAGGAGATGGAAGCTGTTCCTCTAGGTTTGGTGCCAACCATCAGCAAATTAGTTGTGGTGGAATATGGGAAAGGGGGCTGGAAAAAGGAGGTAGTGGGATTGGGATCCCGCTTTTGCGGAACTAGGGTCCTCACACACCCAGCAAGCTAGGTGTCATGCTTCATCATATGGACCTGTCCCTCATTGGGCCGGTGCTGCAATGCCCAACGGGCACCCGCGAAAGGGCTCTTTGTCGGAGATCTTTTGTTCCTTTGCCATTTGATGAAGTGGGAGTGTGTGACCCGTGGGTGTGTAGATATGGTGCGGTGCAGTGAGTGCATGGTTTTATTAAAAAAGGTTGGATATTTCAAGTAAATAAGCTTTATTCCGGCTGGTAATCCACCTTATTAAAAGTATATAATAGAGTGGCAATTCCCCTAGGGAGGGGTAGTCATTTGCTGCTATGCTCTACTCTCTGGGTCGACATGTTTCTTGTCCTGTTGGTTCATATTCAGGACCGGTATGTGTAAAAGCAGTAAGTGGTATTTGATATCTACACTGATTGGTGCTTCTAATAATGTGCTACCATCCAGGACTGACTACATATCAAAGCTCATGTAGTCATTGTATAAGGACCTCCCTAATGGGTATGAGGTGCCTCAACAGGGGCGGGCAAGTCGTGTAAGCGCCTCAATAGTAGGAGCCTTGTCTGCATCAGAGTCTACGGAAGTAGGCCTACTCTTGCTGCCCGTCCCTAGACCCTTGTTATCATAGTTCACATGATGCAGCTATTGAAAGTGCTTGCACATACTAGCAGTGCAACAGCACTATTTTTTCTCTGCTTTAAATAAATTGAGGCTGAATTTAATGCTGTCTGTAGTGTAGATGAAAAGGTAAATTCAAGTTGAGAACCCTACTCCGCATAGTGTACATAGAAGCTAATAGTCAGTACAGTTATAGAACAATTTGTTTCACTTATTTTAACAAAATCTAAATACATACAATATAATTGTCTCTGCATTAAATACATCAAGATTGAATTTCTATAGTGTAGATGCAAAGGTGAATTCAAGTTGTATACCCTGCTGTCTGCAGTTTAGATCTTAGGGTGGAGTGCATCATCAGAAATCATAGTGGAAGTGGAAGATCGAACATGTATGCAACGTGCATTTTTTATTCAACTAAATGTATAATTGATATTAGATACGTTTTTCAAGGAAGCATAATAAAGGGATATTGTGTAGGGTTTGATAGGTGTTATACTTAGTTTGGTTTCTACTGAGTTAGTGGTATCTAAAACAAGAAGGTTCTGTGGAGCCTGACGACACAGTACTATTTTTCTGCCTTAAATAAATCGAGACTGAATTTTATGTTATCTGTAGTGCTTTTGCGCCACTGGTATCAAGCGGTAAACTCTTTTGATCGCAGTGTACATTTGAAAACAGAACTCACTTCAGTCATTGAGGAATGTTTTTTGTGGCATCCTTTAACAAAATATTCTTTACCTTACATAAATCAAGGATATCTTGAATGCTGTCTGTAGTGTAGATGGAAAGTTGAATTCAAGTTGTGAACCCTGTTGTATGCAGTGTAGATTTAAGGCAGTAGTCGACACAAAGATCGAAGAATGCTATTTTGTCACAGAATCTGAGGACACAGTACAATTGTCTGCGCCTTAAATAAAGCAAGGCTGGATTCAATGCTGTCCGTAGTGTTGATGCAAAGCTGAATTCAAGTTGTGAACCCTGTTGTACGCAGTGTAGATTGAAGGCAGTAGTCGACACAAAGATCGATGACTGCTATTTTGTCACAGTTAATTGAATCTGAGGAAACAGTACAATTGTCTCTGCCCTAAATAAAGCAAGGCTGGAATCAATGCTGTTCGTAGTGTTGATTAAGTATGGGTGAAATTTGCGAATTTGCGGTACGCATATTCGTGCGAACTCGCGTTCCGCATAATCCGCGAATTTGCAAATAATTTTTTTTGCGTGATCGTGGGGTGCTTTGCGTGTTCGCGAGCTGTGGTCGTACATGGGTGTAGCCATCTTGTTTGCGTTGTGTATTTCCGTTTCCGGGCACTAGTTGCATTCTCGCGTTGTGCGCGGGGCGCGATTACATGGTCGTGTGCGTTTTTATGTGCTTGCAGGGGAAATATCGCGCAAACTTACCCACGCGGTCCTCAATGGGTGCGGCCATCTTGTTTTTCATTCATTGCTATGGTTCTGGGCATGCTTTTTCAATCCTCCCCTAATCTTTGCAATCCTTTGTTTCTTTAAACTTTTTTTAATCTTTTTTACCCATTATGTATCCCTCTCTTTTTCTACATCTATATTTTGTGTTTTTTACTTTTGGTTACTTTAAAACTACTTTTTTAACTCTTTTCTTTTCTTTACTTTTTCTCTATTCTCTTTCTATTATTTTTTCATACCTGTCCAGGATCATGGCAAAGGGAGCCGGGTAGAACAAGGGGAAGGGTCCCGCACCCCGTACCCAGCTCCCTTGTGGGCGATTAAGGGGGGAGCAAGTAGTAGCCCAGGAGATCTTCAGCGCAGTGGAGGTGGCCACACTGATTTTCTACGTCCAGCGCCACCTCCCCAAGACCGTGGCAGCAGGGGGCAGGCCCGGTTCAGGGTATGGCCTCCGGGAGCTTCGCGATCTGTGGGATAAGGTGTTCCAGGCCATGCGTATGGAGTCGGGGGTCCGGCGCACTTACCATCAGGCGACGCACCGGTGGGCTGACCTCCTTGACCGGGAGCAGGACCTGCTCCACCTGCTAGGCGTGGAGATCCCTGGCCTTGGTGAGTAGCTATTTAATAACAACTTTTTTATCTTCTGCTCTGTGTTATATTGCTAACATATGTTTTTCCCGCAGAGCAAGAATGCTGCAGATTCGATTACATTGCAGGTAAAGTAATGTTTAAATAGCTTCTGTGATTGCAGGTGCTCGCCTGCTCAGTGGCGTTGCTCAAATGCTTACTTGTTTGTAACTTTGTGCTCATTTGAGCAGAACGGCATAATGCTAGAGAGACTAGAGACTCAAGTCTAGTCCTTCCTTTGTACTCCTGCTGCCATTAAGAAAAGATAGTGGTGGATTGATAGGTTGAGTATATTATGACTTGTTATTTAGTAGTAGGACATTTTTTAGTGGTCTGCAATCATGATGACGGACTGTGTCTGTCACGTCGCATGCTGCTGAGTGCTGTAGAACGTAGAACCTTTTTGTTGTTGATTTAGTTAGTGATTTACATAACTTTCCAAGTAGACGGTCTGCTAATCCAGCAATACTGTAGTATCTATCCTAGTTGACCAGATCAGATAGGTCAATCAATACATGTAGTGCAATTGTTGGTAATTTGTTTCCCCAAGATAATTTTATATTGTGGTCAAAGTAATCAAGTATTTCAAAAAAACAATCATCCATGTTTGTGTTTATTTCATGATCATCAGCACCTCCCAGGGGAAAGAAGACCACACCGGGGACTCCGGCAGAACAAGGTGGGCAGGAACGGTCCTCTGCAGGCTCTTCTGTTGGCCCCAGTAAGTTGTTCTGTTATTAATATTAATAATTATACTTCCCTAACTTTTACAGCTCCTATTCATTCCAAACTGTTTCCTAATTCTATTTTTTTACAAAATAGTCTTTGATCTTCTTGTAGACTGTTTTTGCATTCTTATCCTGCCTCTACCATCACTCTCTGTGCTACTACTATTTACTATTTTTATTATGAGTTGGTCTGTGTAGGTAGCTAAGCTTGCCCAGTCAGCAAACGGTGTTAAAAAAACTCTGATCCAGCAATAGCTCTAGAGGCACTGAGTGCAGTACTCTGGGTTGCCCTTGCTGCCTATTCCAGTCTTCTCAATGTTAGTGCTTCGACAATTTCCAACAACAAAATGTCAATGTCCACCAAGAATAAGCTAGTAGTTGGCTTTTTGATTTGATAGTAGCACATACCATACCGCTAGTGTTTCAGGGACTATTCTGCACATACAGAATTATGGACAAGAGAAATAGGACATTGTTGATGATAGGTGCAGTTTGACTTTCCACATACCTCAGTCAGAACAGAAGTTGAACCCCAATCCCCTGACCGACTATCTAGTGTGTCTGACCAATGATTATACGACCCAGAAGAACAGAAGAAGACTATCGAGTCCCGACCTATCAGAGTCATGGAAGCATGCTTGCAAAGTGCAGTAGTGCAACTGCAAACCCTTCCGCTCACTCACTGGTGAACACAAACCACACAGTGTTTTTCAGTTTTAAAGTTTTATTTTCAAATAAGAAATAAAAAACTATTTATTTATTTTTAATAGCGCAGTATTCCCATCGAGCAGTGGTGATAGATGATGTTAACGTTTAAACACCTGTGGAAAAGTAAATTTTGCCATGTTCTGTGTCCCTACGCCTCATCCATCATATGTTATGTGTGCATGACCAATATGCATATGTTATTCCCCATGTCTGATTAATGACGCAATTACAGTTGTGTCCACCTCTGGTATGTCAGCTCCCAGTCCTCGTGAATACTACGAATATCAGGCCTATGTAAAGTTACGTTGCCACGTTTCTCAGTGTGCACGTTATTCCATTATAAAGTCCCCGTTTCCAGGCCTCAACAGGGCCCGGACATCAGATTCAGCTCCTGTCTCCTGAAAGCCTCGCTGAGGAGCGATACAGCCCCCACCTGTATCCTCGACCTTTCACTTACTTCCTGCCTCGCAGTGCCCGGTGCAGCCTGGCTCTGCCTCTGAGTCTGCCAAAAGTATGTTATAGTTCCAGTTATCAGTTCAGTCCTCCTTCTCTGCATTCCTAAGCTACTGAACTGGTCATTTAATATTCTTCATCACGCACTACATGTAGAATAATGCATGGTCCAGTCTTAGAATCAAGTTAGCTTTTCCCCTCATGACTCCTAGTTTATATCAACATGTTCTCTAAACATCAGATACCAGATAGGGTTTAGGTACATGTCGCTCCGACCCTCCAGACTCTAGTCTCTGCTCCTAGCACAGAGTTCGTAGCCCCCAGCTTCTCCTAGTAACACGTCATTGCCAGTTTTCGCGCACCATTAGGTTAGAGGTCCCGGCTCCTTAGGTAGCCCCCTCCAATGATTCCGCCCATTCATGACATATTCTGTTACGTTTGCATCACATGTCTATGTATACTCCCAGTTACACCTCTTTTTACTGTTATCTTTCGCGACTGCTACGCGTCACGCCTTCTGCTCCACCCACTGTTACGCCTACTGCAATGTAATGCTATGTGTTTGCGCTATGTATATAAGTTGATGTATTGTTATTAAAAGTTAGCGCGCTCATCCCAGACCAAGCCCCAGCAGCTGCTGGGTCATCCTATGCAGGTTGTCCTGATCCTGTCCTTATGCTGTAATAAACCTGCAGAAACTCCTACTACCTCGAATCTTGACTCTTATTTTATTGAGCTATCTGTTATTCATTCATACATTCAAAAATAGATCCGGTATTATTTATTTATATACCACACACCCTTCCCCAGTATATACTTCAACTTAATACATCTAATTATTAATAGTAGCTGTGCGGGACTCGGGAGCCCTCACCTTGTTGGAACTTTAAGTCCTCCTGGTGGTGATGAGGAGTAGGTGGGTCTGTCTGTAATTAGAAAAATGTTGCACGTTAAAAAGCAAGCATTCATCAGTTGTGCCAAAAAGTGTTGCATGTTATGGCTAAGCATATAAGTTAACACCCTCCCCAAAACAGTGACTTTTTTTTCAGTCCCAATAATTAAAATCTGTTTCAGTATTAACATTTTCTCTTCCATTACGAGACGAAATAGGGGGTGGTGTATGGCATCTAAAAATATGACATGTTTTTCAGAACATGGGATGCAGCACTTCCCACTACCAGTGCCGGGGCCAGCAGCGTGGAGGGGTCCACTCCAGGGGCGGATGCGGCGGCGCCACAAGTGCCATCAGGAGGAGCTGCTGCGGGGGATGGCTCAGCAGCAGCAGACAGTGGTAAGTTATTATACTCCTTACTTATTGACATTTTAGAGTAGGCTCGCAAAGGGGTTTATGATGTACTGTAGAGTAGACAGTACACTAGTAGAAGTACACTGTACTGTTATGAACAGTTACTAATTTAGAACTTCATTTTTGCCAATCACTGAGAAGTCAGTCACCCTTGACTTAGCCATAGCATTAGTGGCGGTAGTTCTCGAGTATGCAATGGCCCCCTCTATTTGACTTCAACACAGATGTGAAACTTTTATTGTGAAGCCAAGTCAGATCAGATGAACTTGAGGGATGTGATGAACTAAAAGGGAAAGAAGGGTGTAAGGAAGGACGAGCGAGTCGTAACATTTATGACTGTGAAGAATGATACGTGTTTTTGAATGCATGCAGAGGTGGCTGATAGGAAGGAATCAGATGCATGGCTGCTTGAAGCAAGGATGGTTGGAGCAGAAAGAAAAGATGACTGCCTGTGTGGGTGAATCAGAAAATGCATGTGTGGTGTGCATTGCAAGCAATATATCATTTGGGTGAAAGTGAAATGTAAGTCAAGACGGTGGTTTACCAAATAAAATGAAAATGGTGTTAGCTGGTTGTTGAGAAAAAGTAAAGTTGGTACAGTTGAGACATTAAGAAGAATGATAGACATTTACTTTGGAAGCATGGATGGTATCTTCCTCATAGATAGCAGAGGTGCATGTAGAGCAGACGTTCAGTGGATGAAGAGTGTTACTTTGTTTGAACAGCATGTCCGTGCCAGTGTAGCAAAGCAGAGGAAATTCAAATACTAGAAGTTGTGATTGTTCAAAAATTCTCCCTTGACTAACAGTACAGTAGTTTACTTTGCAAGCACAGCATATATTATGTATGTATTGTATAGTTGACATTATATCAAGTAAAGTCCCTTCCTCCGGCAATTATGGGTACCACACTCACTCCCTATGTTAATAATTTCTTTCAGCTGTGTCAATCATGGGTGGACTATCGCTGTTGTTCAATCAATCTATCACAACAAAGCACCTAAAGTCATCCATCATATAAGCAAAGATCATGTGATCGGCTGGATACATGATCACAAATGAATAATCTTTATTTTCCTTTTGTAGTACTGAAGGCCCGGGGGGACAGTGCGAAATATAAATTACATTGAGCAGTAGCCCTTGATGTAACCGAGTATGGCCAGTGCCATCCCTATAGAAAAGTAAGAGCTTCCCTATCTCCATCTGCATGTACTGCTTAAAGTAATGCGAGTCTGCGTCATCATGGCTTGTGTCTGTTTTTCTTGGGTGCAAGTTGACCTAGCTGGCATTATGCCGGCTACCACAAGTTCACGTACAAGTAATTTCTTTCGCAAAACTAGAGAAAAAAAGAAGAAGACTGGTGTAATCTCTGACTCTCTGACTATGTAGTGAGTCCATAGTGCTGCTAGTAGAATTCCTGAAACTCCCACTAATGTTACAGGCCTACAAAGACGGCGGAAAGATACATGCCAAAATGTTATACTGTGCTTGCAAGTTGCTAGTGTTACTGTGAAACAACTTTCTGTTGAATTATTTTGTGTTATTGTTAAAGAGTATTGGTTACAGTATTTTTCTTTCTTTCTTCATATAGATGATCCAGAAATGCTCACCAGAAAAGAGATGGCTGTCCGGGCCAGGGCCCGGAAGCTGGAGGCCATTTGCGCAGAATATCGCCGGCTGTGGGCTCGGGAACATGAGGAGGAGGCGGCAACAGCTGCATCCTCCTCCAGTGCCCCCGGGTCCACCAGCCAGCAGCCTCCAGTACGGCGCCATGGTCTGACAGCCCCCCGCTGCTGCCGCTCAGCCTCAACAAAACCAGCAACTGCCCCGCCCCAGAGCCTGGATGGCACGCCTGCGCCGGCTACGACGCAGAGTGGACTGCCTGGAGCGCACGGTGGAGAAGCAGAAGCACCAGCTTCAGGGCCTCCTCATAGAGCTGCGGGACCACCTGTCCACAGTGACTGTGTCCCTTGCCCCTTTTTTAAAGACTGTTGGGGGGGGTGGGTTTAAGCAGAATTACAATATCCTAGGATTCATCTAGCTGCCTTAAAATTGATTGGGGTGTTACTTGGACATACCTTCCTCGCCTGTGGGTGGATTTCCCGCTGCTTGCTCCCGTTTTCCCACCTTTCGCGACACCCGCTCCGCGGGTGCCGCTCACTTCCAGCCTGACCCCGTCCTCCCTGGTGTGAGCGTCCACAGTCGGTGGAAAGGCAATCCCGCTCCCAGGTTGAGTTCGGCGGGTCTTTCACAGCGTGGCGAGCCTACCGGGGGACTGCGAGGACCAGCAGCCTCAGTTCCACACAGCTGGTGCCTCTTCCCCCGGCGGCCACGCCCCCAGCCTTCGGCGATTTGAACGCCGTGCCTTCCAGTCTGAGTGGGTGTTACTTGGACATACCTTCCTCGCCTGTGGGTGGATTTCCCGCTGCTTGCTCCCGTTTCTGCAGCCACCTTTCGCGACACCCGCTCCGTGGGTGCCGCTCACTTCCAGCCTGACCCCGTCCTCCCTGGTGTGAGTGTCCACAGTCGGTGGAAAGGCAATCCCGCTCCCAGGTTGAGTTCGGCGGGTCTTTCACAGCGTGGCGAGCCTACCGGGGGACTCCGAGGACCAGCAGCCTCAGTTCCACACAGCTGGTGCCTCTTCCCCCGGCGGCCACGCCCCCAACCTTCTTGTATAAACCAAGAGTGGCCCCTACCGCACCGCGGGACGCACGCGGGACGCAGCCCGGGGCGAAGACCGGGCAAAGAGCGGGCCGTTTTAGGCCGTTAGAGGCAGGTAGAGACTGGACTGGGCCTGACCATTTGATCTTACCGCTCTTCCCCACTCCTATCCTCTTCGAGGAATCTCTTTTGTGACCGCCATGGCAACCCGCAAGTTCAGAGACAGAGCGGCCAAATCCAAATTGAAAAACGGCACCTTGGATGACTTTATCACTAGAACCCACAGTGCAATCGACAGTGAAATTACAAAAATGCAACACAGGGTCTCCTTAGAATTAGAAGCCGCCAGAAGACTGTCTGTGGAGTTAACCGCTGCCAAAAAATCCTCCCTCGGGTCTATTGCATGGGCCAAAACACCTGAGCGCCCACATGGCACTGCTCCTACCCTGATCGTCACACATGTCGACATTCATCAACCGCAACCGGCTAGTATTCCCTCACCACAGGGGGAATCCACATCAAAATTCACCCTTTCTCCACAACTCAACTTGGGTGAAACTGTTGAGCAAAAGAAGGAAGCCGAGGCGGATCTATTCCCCAAAGCAATAATTAACATTGCAACGCTATCAAAAGGCGGAAAATCTCCCACGTCACAAAATGGACTACATAATAAAAGGAAGCGTAAAAACATCTCGGCATACTCAAGGAAAAAGGCCAAAATAGCTAAGGCCCAGCTATTTACTAAGGTATCACCTCAGGCTCCCCTAGCTCCCTCTCCAAAGACTGCCATCTTTCCCTTGGTAACAAGCCCGGAAAATACTTCTCCACACTCGGTAGTCACTCAAGAAAACAACGATCTCACGATAGAAAGTGACACCACCGGAGCTCCGCTCTGTACCATTAAAGGAAAGGACGTTGAGTTTCTGTCTATCGTTTGGGAAACACTTAAAAAACTTCTTTCCCCCCTGGAAGTGAGATTTACACATCTAGAAACACAGCTCTTGGAAATTGAAAAAAGTATTTTAAATATGGCAACCATTACCATGCAGAATAACAAACTAACCTGCCATCATGGAACTTCACCTCTCATAGCACCCCCCATTCCTGCAATTCCAGCTGTCGTTAATTCACTGGCGTCCACTAAGGCTAAGTTACCGGGACCCACCAATGCTACCCCACTTCCCTCCCCTGCTGTACCTTTATCTGTCACTCCCACTGTTACTTCTAAGACCAAACCAATTCCAAAACCTCGGAGCAAGGTAAATACCAATGTCCCCTCTAATAGGGCAATGATGCCCACCATTCAACCGGCGGTTGTAAATCCTCCGCCACCCCCTCCAGCCACGCCAGGCCAAAGGGTACCATCCTCGACAGGTCAGCTAAACCCGAGACTAAATGGCCAGAACCCTAACCATCTTACATCTCAGAGAGCTAGTACTAGTTACATACGTTCAAGGGGCTATGTAGATCTCCCCCCTGAGGTTAGCTCTTATGTTGTAGTGCTGACAGGGGTCACAGAATTGACGCATAACCAGCAGGAAAACTTTGCTTCCTTAAAGAACAAGGTGATCCACTGGTTCGACGTCAATAAGCCAATACCCTCCCACCTAAGGAGTAAAATCCTCATGGTGCGTAGGGTACCTTGGGTAGGCACCACGCAAAAGTCCAGCAGTGGCGACTGCGTGATTGTTACCTTTGAGGATTTAAATACTGCACACGCCATTTACTCCTGGACCAACCATAGTTCAAATTCTACAATAGTAGCCAGACCCCTTACTTTCTTTTACCCACCCTGCCCCCATTCAACCCAGGGGGGGAATTGGGGAAGGAACCTGGAGAGGAACTGTACATGGGGAGGGCAAAGCAACTACTGGGTGGATGCACCCGGCGGTTGGAATGGGGCACCGATTTTCAATAGATACGGGTGCCTTGAGGAGGTGGATTGACGTCCACATTCGCTAATCATCGTACCCTCCACACCTACTCCATCAAGCTCCCAGTCCCATCCAACGGGTCAACCAATAACTCCAACTCCACCAAAAGCATACATGGGTGGTCTAACTTTTCCTCCAATATCAAACCAGGCGATGGCTCACAAATCTAGAGTAGGGCCAGGTAGGCTTAATACCAGCCCACCAAAGCCATTAAAATCGGAATTCCATACGATTGATAAAGATAGCCTCCCCACATCATACAGCCCTAAACTGAATAACGTTCCACTGGACGACCCCCCACCCAAACAATATGGCAAACTCTCCGCACATGATTGTTCCCAGTTATTAGCCACCAACAGTATATCAGAGGCTACGGGAGTAATTTCCATTCTCCCCTGGAATGTCGCTGGGTTATCTAACAAAGTAGACACGCCTGACTGGGGGGATCTCATTGAAGGGTACGATGTATGTCTTTTTCAAGAGACATGGGCAAGAGAAAAATATTCCCGGCCGGGTTTTGCTACTTTTGACATCGAAGCAAAATGGGGAGGAAAGGGCCGACCATCAGGAGGACTCTCGACCTGGGTTGGGTCCTATTTGGGATGTAGGGCCACACACTTGGAAACCAATTCTTCAGACTTCCAGTGTGTCTCCCTCGAATGGCCAGGTGGAGGGAAAGTCACACTGATTAATATTTACTCAAGACCGGTGGGGGTTGCAGCGACTTCGGGACCAGTCGAGGACCTAGCGCAGTTCCTCGACACACTTAATCTCTTCTCCTCATTAATTGTAGCTGGAGACTTTAATCAGCAGTATGAACCGCTCCCCGACTATCTGGTGGGTATATCTAGTGAGGAGGACGAATTGTGGAACATCCCTACCCTGGCAGACTCAACGATTAGGGCCTGGTCCCCACTTGCCACCCAGATAATGTCCCTCACGCTTAGTCACTCGTTGAGGGCTTGTAACGGCAGGACTAAAAGTGATATCCCGCCTAAAAACACCTTTAATAGACTGGGTCATGAGTCACAAATCGACTACATAATGGTTCCAACTAGGGACTGGGGGAAAGTGAAAGATTTTGGCGTAATTCCCAGACTCGATAGCGACCACAATCTGCTCTCATTAAAATTCGAGATTCTCGGTGGTCAAATAGATAAGGTTGACGATAATTCCGCACCACAGTCAGACCTTGCATTAACCAGCAATAGGCGCAGAATTAAATGGGCCAAATTGCTGGAAAACGAAAGTAACATCGGGAGACTCTATGCATTGGTCGTTCCTGCCTTGGAAAAGGTAGAGCGTTGTATGCACCACTCAGCTAGCGAATCTGAATTCGTTCCCACAGCTAATCCTGGGGCATCTAATCCCCCCTTATATAAGCCGGCACAAATAATTGAACTTGGTAAAATTCACTCCGAGTTATGCACTAACCTCGCAGAGGTGCTGAACCCAGTGGTCAGGCCTTCTAGGCCCAAGCTGAAAAGAGCCACTTGGTTCAATGCCTCTTGCGGGGCAGCAAAAGCCGCATTACTAAAATCACTTAAGGCGCGAGATACTACAAGTGTAATCAGGGAGAGACGTTTAGCCTACAAACTAGCCCTCCGTGATGCCAAAATAGACTGGGATGAGGGGAATTGGTTCAAATTGACAGCTGCCCTTGCACGTCGAGACGCACGGACTTTCTGGCAGATAGTTAGGCACGGCTCTGCTGAACCACTTGAAGCTGTAGAGGCCAATATAGCACCCTTTGTCTGGGAGGAACATTTCAAAAGTCTATATGAACCACATAGCAGTGACCAGGTGTCGAACGAACCCGATAAAGTACTACACTCCACCAACAACAGAGTAACTGACATGGATGAATTTAGTATAGAGGAAATCACCATGTCAATTTCGACACTGGCGGCTGGCAAGGCGCCGGGCCTGGACGGGCTTCCAGGCGACCTCTACAAACACGAGCCAAAGGTATGGGTTCCCTACCTCAGGGTGCTATTTAACTCCATTTTGGAAGGCATGCCAATCCCTCCGACTTGGTCGGGGGCTGAGATAGTCCCAATTTTTAAGAAAGGGTCTCCTCTGCTCCCGACCAACTACAGGCCAATAAGCCTGATTGATGTGTCCCAAAAACTCTTTGCAAAGCTGTTGTTAAACCGCCTGCACGAGTGGATCAGGGATTTTAGCATCCTGAGCCCCTTTCAGGCAGGTTTCAGGGAGAAGGTTTCCACCATCGACCAGGTCTTTCGGCTTGTCCTCATTTATTGGAAAACGGTGCAGTTGGAGGGTGGCAGTCTCTATACTGTATTCGTGGACCTGAGGGCAGCGTTCGACCTGGTCCCCCGGAACAAGCTGTGGGAGGTCCTTGCCAAATTGGGGGTTCCCGAAGGCTTGCTAAAAATGTTAATCCGCCTCCACAGCACTAACTTTGCCCAGGTGAGATGTGGCAGGATGGGTGCACTGTCTGAGAGGTTCCCCGTTGGCAGGGGGGTAAGACAGGGTTGTGTGCTTGCACCGACCCTGTTTTGCCTTTATGTCAATGGGGTTATCTCTCACCTAGAGGGGGTACCCAATTCTGATGCCCCAAAACTAGCGGCTAAAAGGGTGCCAGCCATCATGTTTGCCGACTACACTTTGCTGTTATCTAAGTCGGCAATGGGCATCCAGCGCATCCTCGATGGCTTCGTGGATTTCTGTGAGGCCCATGGATTGGAAATTAATGCCATCAAAACAAAATTCATGGT
Organism: Lissotriton helveticus; assembly: GCF_964261635.1. NCBI lineage: Eukaryota > Metazoa > Chordata > Amphibia > Caudata > Salamandridae > Lissotriton > Lissotriton helveticus. The sequence goes on along the minus strand of NC_136071.1, from coordinate 1,088,159,700 downwards.
CCTCAACCCCCCACAGAAATTCCACTTTAGCCCCAGCATTGCACACATCAGGCTCGAGAGAGTGAAAACCTTTGAATACCTGGGCATTGTCCTAAATGACAAACTTACTTGGAACACGCATCTAGAGAAGGCAGCACTCAAACTGACGCAACAATCGGGGGGCATTATGAAGCTCTTGGCAAACAACAAATCCACAATCAGGCCCATCGGCCCACCAATGCAGATCTATAGATCCCAGGCCAAGGGGGCTGTAATTTATGGGTCTGAACTCTGGGGCCACATTGGAACATCAGCCCTCCTGAAAGTGGAAAACAAATTTATCCGAAACCTAGTTGGTTTACCACCGAGCACCCCCCTTGTTCCTCTCAGGATGGATTTAGGCCTTTGCCCGCTTGATGATGAGCTGGCCTTCCGCCCGCTGTCCTTCTGGCGCAGACTATGGTCAACTCCAGAATTGGACAGCTACAGACAAGGACTCCAGGATGTCCTTGCTATCTCGGGGGCGGGAAAAATTAAATGGCTCAATTTCATCAAACTGGAACTGGAGGGTTTGGGCCTTTCTAAATTGTGGTCCGATCCCCTGACTACGTGCCAACTCATTTCCAAAAAGGAGCTTGCCAAGACATACCGAGATAGCAAACTATCACTGCTTTCTAACCAACAAAACCTCGGGACTCTGACAGTCTCCTTTATGTCCTTCAAGTATAACCTGGAACCAACCCTGGATAAAGTATACCCTTCTCTACTTAGGAAACTATACCTACAGTGGAGACATGGGTCCCTCCCTATCAGAACATTTACATCTAACTGGAGTGACGATGCAAGCAGTACTTGCCCAGCATGTAAAACCTCGGATGAAACCGAACTTCACATTCTCTTTTTTTGCCCCGCCTACTGAGAGATCCGCAAGTACTGGATTGTTCCCTTATGCAGGAATCTGGGATTTGTGAAGTGCATGGTCGCTTTTAGAGTCCTTAAAACTGATTTGTCTGACCACATCGTGTTTGCAGTGGCTAAGTACCTGGGCGCTCTCTGGTTTATCAGAAGGAAATGCCTCAGAGCTGTTAACTGATTTTTCTGCACACAGGCTAACAGGGTGCAATTTGGATTTTTCTAAAAGCTGATTTTATAAATTTTACAATTTGTTGTATAAACCTTTTTTAGTACAATCAGTTTTAATTGTATGTTATGAACGTCTTTTATGGTAAAATATTAACCGAAATAAAGATATTTCTGAATCTGAATCTGATTTGAGGAGGTTGCTTACACCTTATCCTCCCCAGCAAGTGTGTGGAATTATTGCTGTCATTTAGTCACACCACAATGAAAACCACACAGCCCGGAGGAAGAGGGTTAGCGTTTGAAAATTGGATGTGAATGGGGATTTTTGGGAAAGTTTTGTGGAGAGAGGAAATAAACACAGCATGGACAAACAACAAATGAAGAAAAACAAATCTTTGCATACGAAGATATCCATAAATCTTTTAAGGGACATAAAGGAAGTGCATGCATGAAGTTGTTTGCTAAATGGATGGTTCGGTTACTGAAAAGTAGTACTAAGTACAGCTTACTAAGTAGTACTAAACTATTAGACATTACAGGGCTGCTGTAATTACGCAATTTCACTCAGTGAGAGAATGACTTAGTAGTACATTACATTAGTTTTAAAAATAGCAAAGAAAGTTATGAAATAGCTGTAGGGATGAATTTGAAGCAGAGAGTCGCACTCATAGAAGTTCACAACAATAAGTTATTTAAAAGATAAGGAGAAGTGAAGAGGATACTGTAACTGTATGTTGTTGTTGTCCTGTTCAATTTGGGAAGTTGCATGCATCCAGCCATTCCTCTTATTCGCGGTACTCCTCCATTCCATCTGACGCACCGTCGATCAATCTTGGTGACCAGACACACTGTCCACTGCCTGCCTGGCGGATGCGGAATTGCGGATTGATGTTGTTCCCATGGCACAAGGTAAACACTGCCCTGCAATTGTTGATGTTAAAACAGGAAGGGATATTAAAACAGCACTGAAAAAAAATATAAGGTACGGTGTGTAGTGCAAAAATAACACTTTAGAGGGGACAATATTACATACAGGCATCATTTTTAAGGTGCGTACTCTGAGTCTCCTATTCAAGGATAGTAATTGCACACAGCAGACCAGGGCCATGCAGACGGTCAAGGCAGGCACCACTGAGTGAACCACCCTGATGATGTAGCATACCTCTTTGATACAGACAGACAAAGCATATCTAATTTAATGCAGCAAGCCACATAGCCACAATTTTACTTGAACTGCTGTCTGGTCTCTGGCATACACTACACTGGCTCAACCACTCCCATACCACAACTAGACAGACATGTAGGTCTGCTGCGGTTGTTGTTGACTTGTTTACCTGTTCTTTGCCTCTCACGAAACTGCCATATTTCTTCTGTAAACCGAGAATGATGACGATCCATCAAGCCCAGTGAGTGACTGTGTAAAGAATAAAGATAATATCATGTAACTTTAATCATCAAGACTCATCATCATCATGGTATGTTATTGGCAAACTCAATGTTGTCTACACACTGAGTCCAAGGACATTTTCCATATTGAACAATGCAACATAGTGGCTGGCCCCTGCAGTAGAAGTACAAATTGTATTAAACAAGGTAACAGAGTACACTTGAGTTACATTTAGTGTGCAAAAGATTAAATAATAATAACAGAACACATAGATAGGATTCACTTCATGCACAACAAACAAACAACAATTCCTTTCATCAGAGCAAGACAGCCAGTGTTGTCCACCACTGCATGCCACCTCATCATTCATTACCTGTACCACTTGTCATCATCTTATTCTTAAGTGAAGGGCCACAGGGCAGCCACTCATGTCAATTTCAGAAGGTGCAGTCAGCATAGTGAGTCATTCCAGTCCCACTTCTTTTGAGGGGACTCGTGTACGGACTGAAGCGACAGTTTCTAGATTCAGCGTAATTCGGCCATCTGCCTTGAGGGAAATGGATAGGGGGAGTCTGGAGGAGGAGGATAGAGGAGCATGACTGAGTTGTGAACTTCAGGAAAGCAGACAGCGGCACATTCAATATGGAAAATAAGACGAAGACAGTGCTGCTGCTGATGGATTTGATGTGATTAAAGTTGTGTTGTGCTAAAAGTTGCAAATCAAAGTAAGACACACAGAAATAAAAGTCAAAAAGGACTGGAAAAAACAAAAGGTAAGTTTTTCAAGCCTAGTTGTCATCAGGGAAGTAGAGCTCGTCCTCAAACTCTGTGAATTGAACATGGAGTAGGTCAGCTAACAGAGAAGAGCGTCCGTCACCTAAGTCAGTGTCCTCTTCTTCTTACGTGGATTCACGTATTTTGTAATCTGGTGGTATGAAGTGCTGATTCATCTTGATCATAGTTAACCTCTCCACATTTTTGGGCGAGAGGCGGGAGCTTTTTGAAATGACAATGGCACCAGCAGCACTGAAAACTCGTTCCGAAGACACGCTTGCGAGTGGGCAAGACAAATAATTTATAGCCAGCCTGCTGAGCAGTGGCCAGTGAGGCCTTTTCCCATACCAATACACCAATGGGTCACGATCAATGTAGACCTCTGTTGGGTCATCCAGATAGGCCTGCACCATCCACTCAAGGGCCTCCCTGGGTGGTGCTCCACTTTACGTTCCATGTGTTTCCTTTGCATCAACACTGGAGCGAGCAAACTCTTGCTAAGTTATCCAATCCACTTCTGACAATATTATGGCTGGGCCTGGTACAGGTGATGATGACGAGGATACTGTTGTTGCTGTCGGTAACGGCTGTGAGGGAAAGTCACTGCCTTCGGCCACAGAAGTGGACCTTGACGCCGGATGGCCTGCTGCTTCAGTAGTTCTTGTGGTGTTTCCTTCAATTTCCTGCCACTCTTTTTCGAACCGAGTGGCTGACACAGCTAGCCAATGTTTGTACTTTTGAAACAACTTCTTCATCAAAAGGAATGAATACTTTGCTGGTCAGTACCTTTTTGTTCCATGGATCCAGAATAGTGGCACAAATGTAATGTTGTTCTGAATGCATTTTTTTAAGCCTTTCATTGACAAGTAGGCGGCTTAATAAGCTCTCCGCCAACCGATATGCGTCTAGTTTGTGAACATCAGCTAGGAACGTTGAAGACATCGCCTTCAGTTGTTGCTCTAGCATGAACAACAATGGGATAGCTTTGCCCAAACTACAGTCCTCCCTGCTTACTTCACGGGTAAGGACCTCAAAAGGACGAAGCATGTCTGTCAGGCTTTTAACTAGGTCCCATTCCTCCGGCTCTAGCCTCATGTCTTTCATAGCAGCAGACCGTATGTTAATGCTATTGACATACTCATTGATTACCAAGTACTGCTCAAACAGATGTTCAAGCATGTAGAAGGTTTAGTTCCAACGTGTTGCTACCTCCTGGATGAGTCCTTTGGCACTCAACGGCCACGTTGAATGATCCTCATCTCCTTCCGGGCCTTAAAAGAATGGCTGAAATGTGTGCAGATTCTTCGGCAGGTGGTCAGTAACTTGTTGACTGTGTTTTCTCTTTTCAAGAAATCTTGAACAATAATGTTAATGCAGTGTGCCAAACAGGGCACTCTGAAGTAGCCACCATCATGCATGGCCCTAAATATATTACTGCCAATATTCGTGGAAACATAACCAAAATCACCACAATCCAATGCCATCCATGCCCTCAATTATGTTTAAATTCAAGAGACCCCACAGAAATACTTGGCCATGCACCACTGAGTACCCCTGGGCATAATGGATGAAAGCAAGGCAAACTGGGTGCAGGCCTGAGCACACTGCCAGGCTTCAAAATGACCCCTTGAGCCTTGATCCCCACCACATGGCCAGTCCTGCCTGGACCAGGCCTCAAAATGGCCCCCACCCACATGGCAAGGCCCCAACAACATCCTAAAAAGTCAAAAACACATAAAAATCACCACAACCAATGCCATCCATGCCCTTATTTATGTTTAAATTCAAGAGACCCCACAGAAAGACTTGGTCCATGCACCACTGAGTACCCCTAGGTATTATGGATGAAAGCAAGGCAAACTGGGTGCAGGCCTGAGCACACTGCCTGGCTTCAAAATGGCCCCTTGAGCCTTGACCCCCACCACGTGACCAGGCCCTGCCTGAACCAGGCCTCAAAATGGCCCCCACCCACATGGCCAGGCCCCAACAACACCCCAAAAAATCGAAAAACACATAAAAATAACCACAATCCAATGCCATCCATGCCCTCAATGATGTTTAAATTCAAGAGACCCCCCAGAAAGACTTGGTCCATGCACCACTGAGTACCCCTGGGCATAATGGATGAAAGCAAGGCAAACTGGGTGCAGGCCTGAGCACACTGCCTGGCTTCAAAATGACCCCTTGAGCCTTGACCCCCACCACATGGCCAGGCCCTGCCTGGACCAGGCCTCAAAATGGCCCCCACCCACATGGCAAGGCCCCAACAACACCCTAAAAAGTAAAAAAACACATAAAAATCACCACAATCCAATGCCACCCATGCCCTCAACTATGTTTAAATTCAAGAGACCCCACAGAAAGACTTGGCCATGCACCACTGAGTACCCCTGGGCATAATGGATGAAAGCAAGGCAAACTGGGTGCAGGCCTGAGCACACTGCCAGGCTTCAAAATGACCCCTTGAGCCTTGACCCCCACCACATGGCCAGTCCTGCCTGGACCAGGCCTCAAAATGGCCCCCACCCACATGGCAAGGCCCCAACAACATCCTAAAAAGTAAAAAAACACATATAAATCACCACAATCCAATGCCATCCATGCCCTCATTTATGTTTAAATTCAAGAGACCCCACAGAAAGACTTGGTCCATGCAGCACTGAGTACCCCTAGGTATAATGGATGAAAGCAAGGCAAACTGGGTGCAGGCCTGAGCACACTGCCGGGCTTCAAAATGGCCCCTTGAGCCTTGACCCCCACCACATGGCCAGGCCCTGCCTGGACCAGGCCTCAAAATGTCCCCCACACACATGGCCAGGCAGCAACAACACCCCAAAAAGTCAAAAAACACATAAAAATCACCACAATCCAATGCCATCCATGCCCTCAATGATGTATAAATTCAAGAGTCCCCAGAGAAAGACTTGGTCCATGCACCACTAAGTACCCCTGGGCATAATGGATGAAAGCAAGGCAAACTGGGTGCAGGCCTGAGCACACTGCCTGGCATCAAAATGGCCCCTTGAGCCTTGAACCCCACACACATGGCCAGGCCCTGCCTGTACCAGGACTCAAAATGGCTCCCACCCACATGGCCAGGCCCCAACAACCCACCAAACAGTCAAAAAACATACAAAAATCACCGCAATCCAATGCCATCCATGCCCTCAATGATGTTTAAATTCAAGAGACCCCACAGAAAGACTTGGTCCATGCACCACTGAGTACCCCTAGGTATTATGGATGAAAGCAAGGCAAACTGGGTGCAGGCCTGAGCACACTGCCAGGCTTCAAAATGACCCCTTGAGCCTTGATCCCCACCACATGGCCAGTCCTGCCTGGACCAGGCCTCAAAATGGCCCCCACCCACATGGCAAGGCCCCAACAACATCCTAAAAAGTCAAAAACACATAAAAATCACCACAACCAATGCCATCCATGCCCTTATTTATGTTTAAATTCAAGAGACCCCACAGAAAGACTTGGTCCATGCACCACTGAGTACCCCTAGGTATTATGGATGAAAGCAAGGCAAACTGGGTGCAGGCCTGAGCACACTGCCTGGCTTCAAAATGGCCCCTTGAGCCTTGACCCCCACCACGTGACCAGGCCCTGCCTGAACCAGGCCTCAAAATGGCCCCCACCCACATGGCCAGGCCCCAACAACACCCCAAAAAATCGAAAAACACATAAAAATAACCACAATCCAATGCCATCCATGCCCTCAATGATGTTTAAATTCAAGAGACCCCCCAGAAAGACTTGGTCCATGCACCACTGAGTACCCCTGGGCATAATGGATGAAAGCAAGGCAAACTGGGTGCAGGCCTGAGCACACTGCCTGGCTTCAAAATGACCCCTTGAGCCTTGACCCCCACCACATGGCCAGGCCCTGCCTGGACCAGGCCTCAAAATGGCCCCCACCCACATGGCAAGGCCCCAACAACACCCTAAAAAGTAAAAAAACACATAAAAATCACCACAATCCAATGCCACCCATGCCCTCAACTATGTTTAAATTCAAGAGACCCCACAGAAAGACTTGGCCATGCACCACTGAGTACCCCTGGGCATAATGGATGAAAGCAAGGCAAACTGGGTGCAGGCCTGAGCACACTGCCAGGCTTCAAAATGACCCCTTGAGCCTTGACCCCCACCACATGGCCAGTCCTGCCTGGACCAGGCCTCAAAATGGCCCCCACCCACATGGCAAGGCCCCAACAACATCCTAAAAAGTAAAAAAACACATATAAATCACCACAATCCAATGCCATCCATGCCCTCATTTATGTTTAAATTCAAGAGACCCCACAGAAAGACTTGGTCCATGCAGCACTGAGTACCCCTAGGTATAATGGATGAAAGCAAGGCAAACTGGGTGCAGGCCTGAGCACACTGCCGGGCTTCAAAATGGCCCCTTGAGCCTTGACCCCCACCACATGGCCAGGCCCTGCCTGGACCAGGCCTCAAAATGTCCCCCACACACATGGCCAGGCAGCAACAACACCCCAAAAAGTCAAAAAACACATAAAAATCACCACAATCCAATGCCATCCATGCCCTCAATGATGTATAAATTCAAGAGTCCCCAGAGAAAGACTTGGTCCATGCACCACTAAGTACCCCTGGGCATAATGGATGAAAGCAAGGCAAACTGGGTGCAGGCCTGAGCACACTGCCTGGCATCAAAATGGCCCCTTGAGCCTTGAACCCCACACACATGGCCAGGCCCTGCCTGTACCAGGACTCAAAATGGCTCCCACCCACATGGCCAGGCCCCAACAACCCACCAAACAGTCAAAAAACATACAAAAATCACCGCAATCCAATGCCATCCATGCCCTCAATGATGTTTAAATTCAAGAGACCCCACAGAAAGACTTGGTCCATGCACCACTGAGTACCCCTAGGTATTATGGATGAAAGCAAGGCAAACTGGGTGCAGGCCTGAGCACACTGCCTGGCTTCAAAATGGCCCCTTGAGCCTTGACCCCCACCACGTGACCAGGCCCTGCCTGAACCAGGCCTCAAAATGGCCCCCACCCACATGGCCAGGCCCCAACAACACCCCAAAAAATCGAAAAACACATAAAAATAACCACAATCCAATGCCATCCATGCCCTCAATGATGTTTAAATTCAAGAGACCCCCCAGAAAGACTTGGTCCATGCACCACTGAGTACCCCTGGGCATAATGGATGAAAGCAAGGCAAACTGGGTGCAGGCCTGAGCACACTGCCTGGCTTCAAAATGACCCCTTGAGCCTTGACCCCCACCACATGGCCAGGCCCTGCCTGGACCAGGCCTCAAAATGGCCCCCACCCACATGGCAAGGCCCCAACAACACCCTAAAAAGTAAAAAAACACATAAAAATCACCACAATCCAATGCCACCCATGCCCTCAACTATGTTTAAATTCAAGAGACCCCACAGAAAGACTTGGCCATGCACCACTGAGTACCCCTGGGCATAATGGATGAAAGCAAGGCAAACTGGGTGCAGGCCTGAGCACACTGCCAGGCTTCAAAATGACCCCTTGAGCCTTGACCCCCACCACATGGCCAGTCCTGCCTGGACCAGGCCTCAAAATGGCCCCCACCCACATGGCAAGGCCCCAACAACATCCTAAAAAGTAAAAAAACACATATAAATCACCACAATCCAATGCCATCCATGCCCTCATTTATGTTTAAATTCAAGAGACCCCACAGAAAGACTTGGTCCATGCAGCACTGAGTACCCCTAGGTATAATGGATGAAAGCAAGGCAAACTGGGTGCAGGCCTGAGCACACTGCCGGGCTTCAAAATGGCCCCTTGAGCCTTGACCCCCACCACATGGCCAGGCCCTGCCTGGACCAGGCCTCAAAATGTCCCCCACACACATGGCCAGGCAGCAACAACACCCCAAAAAGTCAAAAAACACATAAAAATCACCACAATCCAATGCCATCCATGCCCTCAATGATGTATAAATTCAAGAGTCCCCAGAGAAAGACTTGGTCCATGCACCACTAAGTACCCCTGGGCATAATGGATGAAAGCAAGGCAAACTGGGTGCAGGCCTGAGCACACTGCCTGGCATCAAAATGGCCCCTTGAGCCTTGAACCCCACACACATGGCCAGGCCCTGCCTGTACCAGGACTCAAAATGGCTCCCACCCACATGGCCAGGCCCCAACAACCCACCAAACAGTCAAAAAACATACAAAAATCACCGCAATCCAATGCCATCCATGCCCTCAATGATGTTTAAATTCAAGAGACCCCACAGAAAGACTTGGTCCATGCACCACTGAGTACCCCTGGGCATAATGGATGAAATCAAGGCAGACTGGGTTCAGGCCTTAGCACACTGCCTGGCTTCAAAATGGCCCCTTGAGCCTTGACCCTCACCACATGGCCAGGCCCTGCCTGGACCAGGCCTCAAAATGGCCCCCACCCACATGGCCAAGCCCCAACAACACCTGAAAAAGTTAAAAAACACCCTAAAATCACCACAGTCCTATGCCATCCATGCCCTCAATGATGTTTAAATTCAAGATACCCCACAGAAAGACTCTTTCCATGCACCACTGAATACCCCTGGGCATAATGGATGAAAGCAAGGCAAACTGTGTGAAGGCCTAAGCACACTGCCTGGCTTCAAATTGGCCCCTTGAGCCTTGACCCCCACCACATGGCCAGGCCCTGCCTGTACCAGGCCTCAAAAGGGCCCCACCCACATGGCCAGGCCCCAAAAACCCACTAAAAAGTCGAAAAACACACAAAAATCACCACAATCCAATGCCATCAATGCCCTCAATGATGTTTAAATTCAAGACACCCCACAGAAAGACTTGGCCCATGCACCACTGAGTACCCCTGGGCATAATGGCTGAAAGCAAGGCAAACTGGGTGAAGGCCTGAGCACACTGCCTGGCTTCAAAATGACCCCTTGAGCCTTGACCCCCACCACATGGCTAGGCCCTGCCTGGGCCAGGCCTCAAAATTGGCCCCCACCCACATGGCCCGGCCCCAACAACCTACCGAAAAGTGGAAAAAAAACACACAAAAATCACCACAATCCAATACCATCCATGCCCTCAATGATGTTTAAATTCAAGACACCCCACAGAAAGACTATGGGGCAGATTTATGATGCCCTTGCGCCGCAATTGCGTCACGTAATGTGACGCAACGGCGGCGCAAACAATGCGCCCTATTTACAACATGACGCATCTAGGAGATGCGTCACGTTGGAAACCCCTGCGCCATAAGGAGGCGTTCCTGCGCAGGGGGGGCGTTCCTGCGCAGGAACGCCTCCTAAAAGTGGCTGAGTGAAATCTATGAGATTTCACTCAGCCACTTTTTTACGTCAATTCCTTACGCCTGCTTGAAGCAGGCGTAAGGGTGACGCACAATGCATGGAATAGGTGGCTCCTGTGCATTGCAGGAGTCATGTCGCACTTGCGACATGACTCCTGCAATGCGCCGCCCGTACGTCGAGAGATGCGTCACGCATCCTCACTTCCTTGCACCATGGTGCGCCGCATCATAAATGCGGCGCACCATGGGTGGCGGAGCAGTGGCGCACTGTGGCGCATGTTAAGTGGCGCATCCCTGGGGATGCGCCAGTTAACATAAATCTGCCCCTTGGTCCATGCACCACTCAGTACCCTTGGGCCTACTGGCTAGTGTGGCTTTACAGGCACCCCAAAATTTAAAAAAGAAAACCACATATAACAGTGAGCTAAAATCCCATGACATAAATGAGATTCAAGTTCAACCAAACTCACAGAAACAGTTGTATCATGCACCCATGACTAACTCTGGGCCTACTGGATACTGTGGCTACCTACAATATATATTTTTTCAAGTTGTGAAAAAGTTTTAACCCCTTGCATGCTGATGACGGCCCCATCCGTCATGCACTACGGCGCTCGTGTGCTGATGACGGCTGGGGGTCGTCATAAACCCGCCCACTCGCTATTTTGCCACACAGGCGCGAATCGTGGCAGCATGCAAGGGGTTAAAATTGTAGTTGCAGCAACTGCAATGTCCCAAACAAACAACACCAACTTACTTGTAAAATCTCAAATCCAACAGTGATCCAAACTCCAAAGTCCAAAAAGTCCTCAAATACAAATATCCAGCAGCAGCCACAAAAATTAATCCTTCCAGATCCAAATGGAAAGTGACCAGGACATGGAAAAAGCACTGGGAGGAGCCTGCTGGACAGGAACAGGAAGTTGGAGACTCTAGGGCACTTCCTTCCTCCCAACCCCCCCCCAAAAAATTGACTCCTTGCACAAAAAAGTGCAGCCAAATGTCAATCTGAGGAGTTATTCTGATCAAAATCATCATTTTCAGAAGGTTTATGCTGCATGCGGTGGATTTCTTGTGCAGAATTGCAATTTTTGCAAGTTCGGGAAAGCGAGCTGTTCAAATCTCCTGCCGGAAGTCAGCTGCGCACCGCATCTACGTGTTCGCAATTGTTTACTCCCTCAATGCGTGATCACGGGCCCTTATGACGTGCTCGCGCTGTCAAACTCTCGCTGTGCAAGATGGCGGGCAGCGATGACGTACTCGCGGTAGAAAAACTCTCGCACGATCACGCAGCAAAATCCAAAATGGCGCAGCACATGCAAACCGGGAGAAAAACACCTTGGCGAACTCAGAATCACGGTAAGTCAAGGCCGCGCACGCGATATTGTATTTTTGAGCCTTGAACCCACCCACATGGCCAGGACCTGCCTGTACCAGGCCTCAAAAGGGCCCCCACCCACATGGCCTGGCCCCAACAACACCCCAAAAGTCGAAAAACATACAAAAATCACCACAATCCAATGCCATCCATACCCTCAATGATGTTTAAATTCAAGACACCCCACAGAAAGACTTGGTCCATGCACCACTGAGTAGCCCTGGGCATAATGGATGAAAGCAAGACAAACTGGGTGCAGGCCTGAGCACAAGGCCTGGCTTCAAAATGGCCCCTTGAGCCTTGACCCCCATCACATGGCCAGGCCCTGCCTGTACCAGACCTCAAAATGGCCCCCACCCACATGGCCAGGCCCCAACAACACCCCAAAAGTGGAAAAACACAAGAAAATCACCACAATCCAATGCCATCCATGCCCTCAATGATGTTTAAATTCAAGAGACCCCACAGAAAGACTTGGTCCATGCACCACTGAGTACCCCTCGGCATAATGGATGAAAGCAAGGCAAACTGGGTGCAGGCCTGAGCACACTGCCTAGCATCAAAATGGCCCCTTGAGCCTTGAACCCCACCCACATGGAAAGGCCCTGCCTGTACCAGGATTCAAAATGGCTCCCACCCACATGGCCAGGCCCCAACAACCCACCAAAAAGTCGAAAAACACTCAAAAATCACCACAATCCAATGTCATCCATGCCCTCAATGATGTTTAAATTCAAGAGACCCCCACAGAAATACTTGGTCCATGCACCACTGAGTGGCCCTGAGCATAATGGATGAAAGCAAAGCAAACTGGGTGCAGGCCTGAGCACACTGCCTGGCTTCAAAATGGCCCCTTAAGCCTTGACCCCCACCACATGGCGATGCCCTGCCTGGACCAGGCCTCAAAATGGCCCCCACCCACATGGCCAGGCCCCAACAACCCACCAAAAGTCAGAAAACACACAAAAATCACCACAATCCAATGTCATCCATGCCCTCAATGATGTTTAGATTCAAGAGACCCCACAGAAAGACTTGGACCATGAACCACTGAGTAGCCCTGGGCATAATGGATGAAAGCAAGGCAAACTGGGTGCAGGCCTGAGCACACTGCTTGGCTTCAAAATGGCCCCTTGAGCCTTGACCCCCACCACATGGCCAGGCCCTGCCTTGACCAGGCCTCAAAATGCCCCCCACCCACATAGCCAGGCCCCAACAACACCCCAAAAAGTAAAAAAACACCACAATCCAATGCCATCCATGCCCTCAATGATGTTTAAATTCAAGACACCCCATAGAAAGACTCAGTCCATGCACCACTGAGTACCCCAGGGCATAGTGGATGAAAGCAATGCAAACTGTGTGCAGGCCTGAGCACACTGCCTGGCTTCAAAATGACCCCTTGAGCCTTGACCCCCACCACATGGCTAGGCCCTGCCTGGACCAGGCCTCAAAATGGCCCCCACCCACATGGGTAGGCACCAACGACCCACCGAAAAGTCGAAAAAAACACACAAAAATCACCACAATCCAATCCCATCCATGCCCTCAATGATGTTTAAATTCAAGACGCCCCACAGAAAGACTCGGTCCATGCACCACTGACTACCCCTGGGCATAATGGATGAAAGCAAGGCAAACTGTGTGCAGGCCTGAGCACACTGCCTTGCTTCAAAATGACCCCTTGAGCCTTGACCCCCACCACATGGCTAGAGCCTGCCTGGACCAGGCCTCAAAATGGCCCCCACCCACATGGCCAGGCCCCAACAACCCACCGAAAAGTAAAAAAAACACACACAAATCACCACAATCCAATACCATCCATGCCCTCAATGATGTTTAAATTCAAGACACGCCAAAGAAAGACTTGGTTCATGCACCACTCAGTACCCCTGGCCCTACTGGCTAGTGAAGCTTTACAAGCACCTCAAAATTTAAAAAACAAAATCCACATATAACAGTGAGCTAAAATCCCATGACAGAAATGAGATTTAAGATAAGATTCAACCAAACTCACAGAAACAGTTGTATCATGCACCCATGACTAACCCTGGGCCTACTGGATACTGTGGCTACCCACAATATATATTTTTTAAAGTTGTGAAAAAGTTTTTAAATTGTAGTTGCAGCAACTGCACTGTCCCAAACAAACAACACCAACTTACTTGTAAAATCTCAAACTCAAAAGTGATCCAAACTCCAAAGTCCAAAAAGTCCTCAAATACAAATATCCAGCAGCAGCCACAAAAAGTAATTCTTCCAGATCCAAATGAAAAGTGATCAGGACATGGAAAAAGCACTGGGAGGAGCCTGCTGGACAGGAACAGGAAGTTGAAGACTCTGGGGGCACTTCCTTCCTCTCACCCCCCCAAAAAAAATCGACTCCTTGAACAAAAAAGTGCAGCCAAATGTCAATCTGAGGTGTTATTCTGATCAAAATCATCATTTTCAGAAGGTTTATGCTGCCTGCGGTGGATTTCTTGTGCAGAATTGCAATTATTGCAAGTTCGGGAAAGCGAGCTGTTCAAATCTCCCGCCGGAAGTCAGCTGCGCGCCGCATCTACTTGTTCGCAATTGTTTACTCCCGCGATGCGTGATCGCGGGCCCTTATGACGTACTCACGTTGTCAAACTCTCGCTATGCAAGATGGCGGGCAGCGATGACTTACTCGCGGTCGAAAAACTCTTGTGCGATCACGCAGCAAAATCCAAAATGGCGCAGCACACGCAAACAGGGAGAAAAACAACTCGGCAAACTCAGAATCACGGTAAGTCAACGCCGCGCACGCGATATTGTATTTTTGAGCCTTGAACCCCACCCACATGGCCAGGCCCTGCCTGTACCAGGCCTCAAAATGGCCCTCACCCACATGACCAGGCCCCAACAACACCCCAAAAGTTTAAAAACACACAAAAATCACCACAATCCAATGCCATCCATGCCCTCAATGATGTTTAAATTCAAGACACCCCACAGAAAGACTTGGCCCATGCACCACTGAGTAGTCCTGGGCATAATGGATGAAAGCAAGGCAAACTGGGTGCAGGCCTGAGCACACTGCCTGGCTTCAAAATGACCCCTTGACCCCCACCCACATGTCCAGGCCCTGCCTGTACCAGGCCTCAAAATGGCCCTCACCCACATGGCCAGGCCCCAACAACCCACCAAAAAGTCGAAAAACACACAAAAATCACCACAATCCAAATCCATCCATGCCCTCATAGATGTTTAAATTCAAGACACCCATGCACCACTGAGTACCCCTGGGCATAATGGCTGAAAGCAAAGCAAACTGGGTGCAGGCCTGAGCACACTGCCTGGCTTCAAAATGACCCCCTGAGCCTTGACCCCCACCACATGGACCAGGCACCAAAATGGCCCCCACCCACATGGCCAGGCACCAACAACCCACCAAAAAATACACACAAATCACCACAATCCAATGCCATCCATGCCCTCAATGATGTTTAAATTCAAGACACCCCACAGAAAGAATTGGTCCATGCACCACTCAGTACCCCAGTGCCTACTGGCTAGTGTGGCTTTACAGGCACCCCAAAATTTAAAAAAGAAATCCACAAATAACAGTGAAATAAAATCCCATGACATAAATGAGATTTAAGTTCAACCAAACTCACAGAAACAGTTGTATCATGCACCCACGACTTACCCGGGGTCTACTGGATACTGTGGCTACGCACAATAATTTTTTTTTAAAGTTGTGAAAAAGTTTTAAAATTGTAGTTGCAGCAACTGCAATCACGGCAAGTCAACGCTGCGCGCGCGATATTGTAGTTTTTCAAGCGCGACCAAACAAAAATATCCGCCAGCTTGCGAATTGCGGATTTTTGGGCAAGCTTGCGCATTTCGCGGAACGCGAATTTGCCAAAAATCTCCAAATTCCGCAAACGGAACGGATTTTACTCCCATACTTAGTGTTGATGCAAAGCTGAATTCAAGTTGTGAACCCTGTTGTAGGCAGTGTAGATTGAAGGCAGTAGTCAACACAAAGATCGATGAATGCTATTTTGTCACAGTTAACAGAATCTGAGGAGACAGTACAATTGTCTCTGCCTTAAATAAAGCAAGGTTGGATTCAATGCTGTCATTAGTGTTGATGCAAAGCTGAATTCAACTGGTATCAAGTTGTCAACGCTACTGACCACAGAATAGATTGAAGGCAGTTCTCAGCATATACTGAAGACAAATTTAGATCCAAAGTGATGTCATCAGTGATGTCATTTGAGATGTCATCAGTGATGTCATCAGTGATGTCACTGACCATGTCATGAATGATGTAATATGTAACATCATCACCAGTGGATTGTGGGCATGAGAGTGACAGTTAGTAAAACTAACTATAACAGAGGAATTTCAATGGTTTTGTATTAGTGAAATATCCAGCTAACTATAACATTCCTAAAACCTATGGTTTTTTCAGTGGCGGTCGCCAGTAGGAAGTTATAGTTGTGACCTATTTTCCATAGGAAATCCGCAACATTCTATTCGGTTGATGAATCTTCACGAAATGTTCGAAACTGTTGGGGCGCTACGGTCCGCTCCTATACTGAAAGTCTTGGGATAATTCGAGAAGAGGGGGCCGAGAAAACGTGTTTTCCCCATGCAATTTTCCATAGGAACCGTTCATCGTGGCTACAGCCCGAACTGCTGAACGGAATTACACTTGCTTTATTTTATCTATTAGTGCTTCCTGTTGAAGCTAACTTAGTAACTATTTCAGGATGGCGCTGGCAGCTTGCCGGCGCCATCGTAAAATAGTTACAACAGGCCAGGCTTCAACTTTTGCCCCTGGATCCGCCGCTCGCGGATTTGCGAATTCTCAGTAAATTCGCGGGAGTTCGCAGATCGCGAATTTACGGAAAATTCACAAAATCCGCGAGCGGAACTGTTTTTCCGCCAATGCTTACGATCTACATGAATTAATGAAGTGGTGTTTGTATAAGTAAGTAGCAGAGTAAATGTAAGTATGATCAATTGTTTGCATAAGTGAGTAGGATGCCTGCATAAGTGAATAGGATGTGTGTTAGTGTGTAATGTTGATATAGGTGAATAAGTATATTTAATAGTGTTCTATTGATCTTTCTCAGTATGTATAAGTAAATCTATAGGTAAGTCTTTAGATGTGTGTGTAAATCTACAAATCACTGAGGGGTTTTTAGAAGTTTGTATTGGTGAGTCAATGGTTTAAACATGGTACTCTATATTTTAAAGTGAGCGATGAAAAGTTGTACCAGTGTATGATGAGGTGTATAAGATTGTCACGTGGATGATGTCATCAGTGATGTCATTTGAGATGTCATCAGTGATGTCACTGACCATGTCATGAATGATGTAATATGTGACATCATCAGCAGGGGATTGCGGGCGTGCTAGTTATAGTTAGTACAACTAACTATAACAGAGGAATTTCAATGGTTTTGTACGAGGTCAAATATTTTGTGGTAAAGACATGCGTTGTAAAGACTAATGCACGGGTAAGACTGCATTGTTAGGAAATGCATAATAATAGCATGCGTGGTTCCGTTGTTCATCCACTGCCAAGTGGTATGCCATATGTTAAAGGCCCTAATTCCAAGTTATAGGCCCAAACCACATGCAAGACTTCATACTTAGGGAGAGGGCTTTTAACAACCAGTATAGCCCGAGGCAGAAGGGTTATAAGGCGTTCACAGCATTCCACCCACTAAGAGTAGAATGTTCTAAATTAAAAAGGGGAGACAGATAAAGACAAACATTGAAATGTTGGAGCAGAAGGCTTATATCAGCCATGAGAAAGTAGAACTGGGTAAACATACCAATACGAGCTAAAGCTACTGTTTGGTACAGTTAGCATACGTAGTAAGGTGGTATTTGCTCATTAAAATTCCTTTATCTTTGAGCCAGGTCTCACTGAGACCTGGCTCAATGAGTTATCCCCACCATGCTTAGACATGCTTGTACCCCCAGGTTTCGCCCTCATAAATAAAGACAGAAAAGACCAGTGAGGAGGAGGGGTAGCTATCATCCATAAAGACAACATGGTCATCACGGAAAGAAATTCATTTGACTACAACATATTTGAATGTCTCTTAAACAACATCAAGACCAAAGATAATGGATCTTTACTATGTCACCTTCTCTATCATCCTTCAGGCAAATCCGCCGCTTTCAGAGAACAATTATCTGACATGATAACTCATTGTGCACTCGGTGATGCCAACAATCTAATTCTAGGCGACCTGAACCTACGATGGAATGAGACCAACAACCTGATGATCCAATCGCTATCCAGTCTCCTTGGCAATAACAATCGAATCCAGTGCTGCACAGAGGAGACGCACTATAAATGAGCCACTTTGGATGCCTTCATCGCTCAAAGAAACACCATCAATATCAATCACATACTCCCCGTCAACTGGTCAGACCACCACATGATCCTATTTCATATCAACCGACTAATCTCTCTCAATTTCCTTTGCAAGACCCCCCCAATTTGTTGGGAAACTTCTCTCAGGTTCCCATAGGAGTCCTTGAAGAACAGATAAGCTCACTTATCCCCGACACCAATGACCACTTCTCCACTAATGACCTCACTTAATGGTACAACGCAAAGCTACTGTCCATGCTTGACAAAATAGCTCCTCTAAAGCACAAAAAGAGTAGAGCCACCCCATCCAGATCATGGTTCAACCCCGACCTCAACTCCGAAAGGAGAGAACTAAGAGCCAAAGAAAAAAAGTGGAAAAATAACCCTACCTCCATCCTCCAGGATCAACTCAAATCAGCCCGAATGAAGTACAACAATCACATCAAAAACAAGAAATCCAGCTATTTTCGTTTGGCGCTCAACAGTGCCACAAACATATAGCATCATCAGACAACAAACCTCCAAGCCCGTGCCCTCCTCTATACAGGCGTCCAAAGAACTATACAATAACTTCGCCTACTTCTTCAATGATAAGATCACGAAAATCGAACTCTGACTGGACGCCAACAACACGCACCCTATGAAGAGCATCACAGCTGGGTCGCTTGATCTCTCTCCTGATTCCTCGCCCAATCCCTGGCTTAGTTTCCGACCCATTTAAGAAACTGAGATTGTCTTGTTGATCTCCACCTCCAAACCCTCAGCTCATGTCCTAGACCCCATTCCTCCCCTACTGACAAAAAAACGGAAGCACGCCTTAACCCCGATTTGGAGCTAAATCATAAATAGTTCCCAGAAAAACGGAGTGGTCCCAGACTGCCTTAAAATGAGTCAAGTGACCCCCCTGTTGGAAAAACTCATCCTTGACGTGACGGATCTGAACAATTTTAGAACTGTGTCGAATCTCCCCCTTCTTTCAAAAATTCTAGAAAGATGTGTACTACAACTAACCCAGCACCTGGACAAAATCAACCTCCTGGACCCCCACCAGTCCGGTTTCAGAAAAGGCTGTAGCACAGAAATCGCGATTCTTAACATCATCGACGATATCCATGGATCACTAGACTCTGACCAATGCTGCCTACTCATTCTCCTTGACCTCTCAGCAGCATTTGATACTGTAGAACACAAACTCCTCATAAGGGCTCTCCAAGAAAGGGCTGGTCTTGGCGAGGTAGTCCTCAAATGATTTTCCTCCTTTCTACACAATTGCACACAAAAAATCTAAATCAAAAGCTTCACTTCCGACCTCCAACAAGTCAACAAGGGTGTCCCTCAGGGCTCGGTGCTATCACCGCAACTCTTTAACATCTACATGGAACAACTCTCCAAACTTCTCAGAAAAGCCAACATCCACTTCCATCTCTACGCTGATGATACTCAGATCTATCTGGAAACTACCTCTCTCAAAGACATACAAAGACTTAATGATGTACTGAAAGATGTCCAGTGCTGGTTGACAAGCCGAATGGTTAAAGGCCATCGATGCGCTCAACAGGAATCTCACTCTAGCAGACTCTGTCAAATCTCTAGGCATCACTCTAGACTCAAAACTGAACATGACAAGACACATTAAGAACTCGGTCAAAAGGGCTTTCCTTAACCTCAGACTACTGAACAAAATAAAACCCTACATTGTGTACAATGATCTCAAACAGGCCACCCAATCTCTGGTACTGTCAAGACTGGACTATGGGAACGCAGTCGTCTCAGGAATTCCAAAATCACACCTGGCTCCCATCAAAACAACACTGCATGCGGCCGCCAGAAGGATCACCGGTATCAAGAAATTCAATCATATCTCCCCTGCACTCAAGGAACTTAAGTGGCTTCCAGTCAAAATGCGGATTAGCTTCAGAACAGCCAGCCTCACCCATAAAGCCCTTCACACCGGCAAACCTGAGTACTTGGCGAAAAACTCATAAAAGCTGTCCAGACCAGGAACCTGAGAAGTTCTAACTCCCTCCTACTCATCCCTTCAAAACCTAAAAAAAAAAAAAATGTGGACCGATCTTTCACTGGAAGCGCTCCCAAAATGTGGAACTCCATTCCCCCTCACATCAGAACCATTCCCTCCTTTGTAGAATTCAAAAGCCAAATCAAAACCCTGTTCCTCAACGGCTCCCTAGGGATTGGATAGCTCGGGGCAACTAGCGGACTTCCAGTTCGGCTCCAGCACAATGACTCCAAAGGACTGTCCTGCACTACAATATGTTGCTCTTTATCTTTGCGTGCTTATGTTGATATGTTACTCTTCTATCCTGTATCTGATGATTATCTGTTATGTACCCATTGTAAAGCGCTCCGATACCCCTCGGTCTGGCCAGCGCTATAGAAAACTTCTTAAATAAAAAAAATTTAAAAAGTGGATTTCTATAAATTGCCCTCTACAGAAACATATAAAATGCCTTCTCCACTTTTGTTTTTTGACAAACTTTGGAATACTACAACATATTAAATGAAAAAGTAAATCGATGTCATACTTATCAATCCAAACAGAAACAAGAAGAACATAAGAACTTTCAGAGAGGGTAAATATGGAGAGGGCTTAGGTTTTAGATTAAATAAATTAAAATGTTGTTATTTCAACTTTGAAACCATATAAGAAATGAAATGTGAACGATTCTAAAAGAATACATATAGTAGATATGCCATCCTGTCATAAATGTGTTGGGTCAGAAGTGGAGCACTATGCTGTTCAATTCCATCTTACATTCTTACACACTGTCAAAGTGGTGGGTAATGTTACTGAGTAAATTGGTTCAGTTAGGCACACTTTGGCTTGTCCGTAAAATAGTGGGCACTGCTGCACGACTTTCAGTTCAGAATTTTGTCAAAGGCAATTTTACTAAGAAAAGGCACAGTGCAATCACGAAAATCTTTTACCTTTCTTCAGTCCCCTTTTTTAGCTGGTACCACTAAAGATAGCTGTGCTTCTACAAAAATGCTAGTGCGTATTTGATTACTTTAAAATGCTAGAGGTGTATTTAGGCATGTGGGATTCAGTTGCAAAGAATCTCCTCCACTTTGTTGCTGTGTTGGTATAGGTGGCAAGGAGGCAGTACGAGTAAGCAGATCAACTGCTGAAGAGAGGTAAAGAGTGCTATAAATTATGTCTCTTGTTGGCAGAGGTAAACACCCTGTCCAAGTAAGCACCACCACTCTAGTCAGGGTAATCTAGATACACACTAAAAGATTATCTGTGCTCACCCTCTGGTCGCTCATGCTTATCTAAACAGGCATTGTGTAAAGTATTTGTGCAACACAAACACACACACTGTTACAAAATGAGAACACCAAAAAAATACTCTACACAGGTTTAGAAAATTAATTAATGATTTAATAAATAATCCAGGACCAAAACAACAAAAAATCCAATAAGGACAAGATATGATTTTTCAAAAAATAATTGTAAAATTAGCACTTAGAAGCGAACAGCGCTTTAAGGATTGCGCACATGACTAGGGCAAACTCAAAGTTCGGGCCGACTGTGAAGGAGCGACGGCTGGCTACATGACCTATGCAGACCCCGGTTAGCAAATTATCTTTCGGGTCACAATTTGTGAGATGCGTCAATGTCGATCTCATAGGTTGAGGATGCACCGATTCTTCCCCACGCAGTGATGACAATGCGTCAGTTCCGCAGGTGAGACGCTGGGCTGAGATGTATTGGCTGATGCAAAAGGTTTCTCCATGCAGTCTAGGAAGGCATCGATCTCTCTAACCTTCTGTGTTGGCGATGCATGATTCCGATGAAATGGGCTCTCAAGTTGCTGCATTGGTTCAGAGAGCGAAGAACAGATTTTACTCCCTCAATCAGGTCAGTATGTAAGTTCTGCTACACACAGACAGGAGATGCTTCAATGTTCGTGTTGTAAGTATCTGGGTCCACTTCCAGTGAACCAGGCACAGGCGCAGTGTTAGAGACCTTGATATCCCTGTGTTTCAAGAAATAGGTGGCATGCCAACAAACCCTTGAAGCACACTTTGGGGAAAAGACAGAGTCAGAGAACAGAAGGCAGCAGGGCAATACAGGGGAAAAGCAGGCATTCCAGGTCAGCTGTCCAGCAAAGAGTCATTTAAGCAGCACCGCAGTCTTTCAGCCAAAGTGCAGTTGTAGGTCCACAGTAGTCTGCTTGTAGAGTGTCATAGGCCCGCAGTTTTACCCAAATGTTCCCATGTAGAGGGGCAACTTCAAAGCAGGTCTTTGAAGGACACAGGTCCCCCTTTCTTCCCTTCCCTGGCTCCAGACTAGCTGTGCGGGGTAAATCAGCCCTTTTTTGTGGGGATAGGACACTACCGATTGAAATGAAGAGTTAGCTCCTTCCTTCAATCCTGCCCAGGCTGGGCCATAAGAATGCCAATGTGTGTAGATAAGTACCCAGACACACCTATCCTTCCTGTGTATGTGACTGGCTAGAGGGAATTCACAAAGTGTAGCTATCACCCACCCCAGAAGTGTATTGGAGACAGGCTGAAAGGCACACAGACCTATGAGTGCAAAGAAAAATCCACTTTTTAAAAGTGACATTAATAAAACAGTAATGGTAAATCCAACCTCACCAGTAAGTAGGACTCATCAATACCATTTCAAAGATATAAACCATGACACAGCTACTCCTTTCTGTTCAAGGATTACCACTTAAAGTGGATAAGGGAATTTCCAATGCTAACCTATTAGAGGAGTAGGCTTCACAGTAGTGAAAAATGAATTTAGAGGCTTGACACTATCAGGACATGCAAAACATAACATTTTATCTCCTGCCATTTACTTACACCATACCCTGCCCTCATGGCGACCTAGGGCCTAACTTAGGGGCAATTTAGGCACAATGAAAGGGGAGTTTATGGCTTGGCAAGTAGCTTTAAATGCCAAGTCTAAGTGGCTGTAAACTGCACCCACTGGCACTACAATGGTAGGCCTGACAAGGTTTGAAAGGCTACTTTAGTGGGTTGCACCATCAGTGCTGCAGGCCCACTAGTAGTATTTAATTTGCAGGCCCTGGTTATATGGTATATCCCTTTACATGTAAATTAAATATACCAATTGTGTATAAATCAATGTCACCATGTTTAGGGGAGAGGCAAACGCACTTTACCACTGGTCAGCCATGGTAAAGTGCTGAGAGTCCTAAGGCCAAGAAAAAGAATCACCAAAAACAGGAGATAAGTAGACATAATGTTTGGCGGTGACCAACCTAAGAATGACAGGTCTAACAAGGAGTGAGAAAAAAGGCACGGAAGCAAGATACGAAACGGAGCTAAAGTGACAGAAGTTGAGCATTTAGATTTGGCAAAAATGCCTTTGGCTGGAACCAGAATTGTACTAATTAAACTTATATAATTCGATGAAATAATAAAGTAAACTGAATAGTAATAATCCCTGCCTCAGTATTCATGAGGGAATGGCAGTGTGGGGTTGAGTGGACATCCTACAATATGATTGATTTTAAAAGTCTAGTTCATATCTCCTTACTGACTTTCATTGTTATCCTGGGTCATTCCTGTGTGTCGTGGTAGGTTTTAGCACTTATACAATATGTTCATTGCATCCGGAGGATTAGCTCTGCTGTCTGTGGCTCCTAGCGGCAACATTAAACTTAGGTCAGGTGTTTAAGGCTTTTGTATTCTGAGGAATTACTTTGCTTTTAGGGGCCTAGGCATAGCAGCTTCTGTGTAACTTGAGAAATAGCATTTCTATTACAAAAGTTAGAAAGTTTTGAGGCACCTCGGGGATAGTTATGCACTTTAAAATCGATGCCTCTGAGTGTGAAATTGTGCTGAAGTTTGAAAAACAATAATGTACATTGTTTGTTGCACTCTCTTCCTCTTCTGTCAAAAGGAAACACTTGTAAGAAAAGTGGAACCTGTGCGACTGTACTTAAATCAACAGCTAAAGCCTGTACATTTTGAGAACATTGAGGGTCAAATTATAACTTTCCCGTTGCCTAAGAGAGATATCTGCTGTCTTAAGATAAATCTTGGGACAATGTAATATGTGTGTGTCTTTGTGTTTCTGTGAGTACAGCATGAAATAGAGAGAAAGGAAGTCATTCATAGTGATAGAGAGAAAAGGCCAGATGAAAAAATAGAACAAATGAGAGAAATAGACTAAGAAGAAAGTAAGCTGGACAGAGCGCGACAAAGCACGAGAGAGAAAGACAAAGAGAAAGAGATAGAATGTTAACATGATTTTTTTGCCATCACTACCTTCCCCGGTATGGGTTTAGAATATGCAGATTTCTAATTCTTATCTAGTATATCCTTTCAAACAACCCACACAGATGCTACAAAATAATCATTACCAAAAAAAGGCAAAATCAGAATGCATCGGTTTTATTCAACGTGCACACCTACATATAACACCTTTTCAAAACATCTTATTAAGACTATATTTTTAGGCTGCCACCTAATGAGAAACAATTAAAGTTGTTCTTACTATGAGTGTAATGTTCCAAAAAGTTGGACTAAGATTTGTTTTTAATTAATGCTTCTTATAGCAAAAAGAAAACTTTTATTTCAGACATTCACACATTTCGTATACTTTCATTCATCAGCTAAAATATTTCACAGTAATTCGAGAGTCGTGAAAGTACTTGCTGAATCCCATATTACAAAGATAACCATGGAGATCAAGAAGCATGGTATTTATAGGAGAATATTAAATGTGTAGTGTATTAATTATATTGTCTGAATCAAGTGTTTGCATAGTGGCCTAGATGAAGAATTTCACCATTTCCACACAGTTAGAAATATACATTTATTTACAGGGGCTTTCAGCAGAAGTGCTTTTAGCACAAGAACATCTAAATTAAATATAAAGACAGAACACTTTTAAAAGAAGGAGCAAAACAGAAAAACAGGAAAATTATTATCCAGGAGTTCACCATGGTTCTTTCACTTTAAGGTTTACTACTAAAGTTAATTGCTTCAGTTCAGGGGTCTATTCCCTTGAGTATTTTCTATTAGGGCCCAGATTCTGACCAGTTATTCACCCATACGTCTTGCTGTGATGTCAGGTAGAATATGATTTTGTCATCAGTCTGTAACTGTTCTTTGGATAAAATGTGCTTTATCATGTTTCCTACAATCGCTTCTTAGTGTGGACAAATCAGCAAGAAAAGGGACAGTTTCTGTCTTGTCGTAACTACGGTCAGCTGAATAATGTATCTTCCTGAGCAGAGTCCTCAATTGGAGAACTCTCTTCTCCCCATGGTGAACAGCATCGTCTCCCTTGGGATTCTCAGACTCTTCAGGTAGGGATTGCATGCTTGGCAGTATCAAAGAGTCACGATTATCAGACTTGTTGAAAGATCTCCACTACTTTAAGCTTGGATTCCAGATGAAGGGTTAAAAAAGGTTTGACCCTACTGCTATTGATTCTTCAGTTGTGCACAGGAATCAGGCTTGGGTTGACAGCTTTTAAGATGTGGCCAATTCAAATTTTCTTTCAGGGAGCCTATTTTCAGTGTATTATTTATTCAAACCCAATATTTCTGCTCCTTATTCAATTTAGCTTGGCTTGCACCACTTGGTCAAAGTGGTCAGAAAACCAGTGACCATGTGCAATTGCCTTTTGGATGAGTGTGGCCCACTTTAGGTCAATGCATATGGTCAGCTCCATATGTAAAGCTATGACAGACCGCTCTCTGACCAACTAAAATGCCACAAACCCCGGATGGCTCAAAGTCAGGATTCTGAAGCAACTACAGCACCGAAACAGCCCTCATCGCTGTCACAAACAGTATCCTCAACAGTGGCCTGACCTCTCCTTCACTTTCGACACTGTCTCCCACAACACACTTACCGCCAGATTACACAGCGGGAATAAAAGGACTGACACTCAAATGGATAGTTTCCTTCCACTCCGAATGAACACAGCGAGTAAGGCTCTTGCCATTCACATCAGAACCCAAGGCCCTCATCTGTGGAGTCCCACAGGGATCATCACTAAGCCTTTTCAACATATACATGATTTCTCTGGCAAATATCATCAGAGCACATAGAATCAACATCATCTTCTATGTCAATGACACCCAGCTATGTTTCCCCTCTAAGATGAACTGTCACCACAAAGACAAACTTGAAATAAAGAATGCATGACCAGCATGGTTAATCGGATAAAAGAAACTGCCTCCAACTCAACACCGAGAAAACTCAAGCACTGATCTTCAGGAATAAGAGCTAATTTTGGGACCCCACCTGGTGTCCTGCTGACCTTGTACGCACACCCACCCCAACCGATCATGCTAGGAATCTAGGCCTCATCTTAAAAACCAACCTCACCAGGAAATTCCAGGTCAACACTGTCACCTCCACATGCTTCCACATCCTTTGCATGTTATGTAAAAACTTCAAGTAGCTGTCACTGGACACCAGGCATACCATCTCTCAGGCCTTAATTGCAATCAGATTGGGCAATGGCAATGCACTCTAAACCTGCATCCCAGTGCACCTTCTTCACGGACTTCAAACCATCCAAAATGCCACCCCAGACTCATCCTCGACCTCTTGCGCCAAACCCATACCACAGAACTCCTCAGAGATCTCCACTGGTTCCCCATCCTGAAGTACTGCCAGTTCAAACTTCTCACACACTTATTCAAGTTACTAAACAACAATGAACCCACATACCTCAATCACCGGCTTCACTTTCACCAACCCACCAGACAACTTCTCTGAGCATCACTCTCAAAATAATCTTAAAAATGTCTTTTGGAGTAGATAAAAAGAAGCTATTTTCAAAGAGAAAATCGTGAATAAAGAATTATATTTTTAAAGAAACAGTCTTCATCGAGTCATATGTCTAATATGATGCGGAAATTCAATACTTTAAACTAACCTGTATATGATTACTCATGATGACAAAGCATGTGTGCTGAATCATTTTTCATTATTGTTTCATTTCAACCTTACTTTAGAGCTGAGGTATTGTTTGCTGCTCAGATCCTCTACTTCTTTTAGTTCAAAATAAGTTTATTGAAAGAAAGTCATCAAACATTAATACTTCATACAAATAAATATTTGAAAACACAGAAAATATAAAGGAATGGTTCATATAAGCCATAAGAAAATAGTAGATGAAAACAAGGAAAAAAGACTTAAAACACTATGAGTAAACAATTGTACATATTATTAGGAATAATATATTAAACAATGTGTTTTTAATAATAAGGAAGTCAAGGAGGTCGAGCAACTTCTTGTATCAGAGGGGCAAGAGCAAAAGATATATCTGCACTTCTGTCTAAAAACTGTGTAACAGGAGACCATAGTTGTTATGGCTTCCCAGCAAAAGATAGAGAGTATGCAAATGTTGCGTCCAACCTATGATTATGACAGACTGCATACCACCAGGCCAAATAAGATAGTTCAGACATATCTTTCCAGTTCTTTGTTATCTGTTGAAAAGCAACTGGCAACAACAAATCTATAATCTGCACTTGCGATTGACTCTTAGGCCAATCGGCAGATAGGCTGCCTTAGAAAATATTTGTGTATGAGAAGAGAACTGCGCATTGAAAGATAACATTATTTTGAGACAATACTTGTTTCCAAAATGTAAGTACAAACAGACATGTAAATAGTAAATGTTTTAGATTAGCATGTTCAAGCAAACATGACCAACAAGTATCAGGAGTTTCAGCATGAATTTGTGTAAGGTCATAGGTGTCAATAAAAGCCTGTTATAAATAAAGAAAAGAGTTTGCATGGTATTTGCTTCCCTAGACGATTTCCTAATTTTTGTCCAAATTCTGTTCCATATGGCAATGGGCCAAAGTTTGCTTAAATCTGCTTCCCAAGAGAGTTCTATCTTTGTTTTGTCCCTTTCTGTGGAGAAAAGTGTCAAATGGAAATATTTACTAGATGCTTTAGGCTTTATATGAAGAAAGTTGTACCACACAGCATTGTTCGGGGAAGAAGAAGGAGTTAGAGTTTGAAATTGAGCACGTACCTCCAGAATTGCTGATCATAGAGCTGAAAACATTTTTTGGAGGGAAAAGGGTAGTTTAAAAAGAGTACTTGCTTGTGAGAATGTGAGAAATGCGTCATGTCCAAATAGCTATTGGACCAAAATAAGACCCTTATTTCTCCAAGTTTTATATGTTGGGTTTACTTTTAATTAGTATGAATTTGTTATGCTAAATGGTGGAATTAAGAAAGGAATCGAGATTGCTCGGAATAGAGTGTAGCATATAATTTAATAACTTACAAGAGTGCTTGAGAACTAGTGTGAACAATTTTTGGGGTTTGCGTGTAAAAGGTAAATGTTCCTGAAATGAAAAAGTTGAGAGAAACAACTTCTTCAGGTCAACCCAAAGTGGCGAATCTAATGAGGAATCAGAGATCCATTGAGATAATTGTCTTAATTGGATTGCCTTACTTATGATATTTAGGGAAATCAGGGAAATGTATACCTCCTCCCAACTTTGGAAACAACAATTTTAATAGTGACATTCTGGACTTCTATTTGTTCCGTAAGAAAGATATAAGGATGGAATTAATCCTATGAAATAACATAACTAGTATAGTAATAGGAATATTGGATATAGTATAAAGTATAATAGGGGTCAACATCATTTTAATGGTGTCTAGATGACCCGACCAGGAAAGATAAGAGGGATGTCATGTTGATGCGAGTGCAGATAATTCATCTAAGCATTTATCCAGATGTAGAGTAATTGATGTCTTAATAAAGGGAGTGAATCATAGGCCAAGTTATTTGATATCTTAAGGACTCTAATTAAATTGGAAATTGAAAACTCTTCTTTAAAAGTGTATTTGGTTAAAGGTAACATTTCACACTTTCCATTATTTAGTTTATAACCAGATACAGTGTAATAGCAATCAACTTCTCTCAGAAATGCTGGAAGTGCATACTGTGGATGTGATAAAAATAAAAGTACATCATCTTCAGAGGCTGCAAGTTTAATGTGTTGATTATGAGAAGTAAATCCAGTTTTAGACATATTTTGGATGAAAAAAGGTTCTAATGCTAAGTTGAAGAGAAACGGGTATGCGGGACAGCCTTGATGGACTCCTCTCTGTAATGTAAATATGTGGAAGTAAGGCCATTAGCAAGAATAGCAAAACGATGGTTCATGGATGGAAAGCAGAACGATGTCATACATTCAACCCAGTACAGAGATCTAGGCCAAAATCCATCGTTTTTTTCACTCCACACCACCCCAGTTCAGGCATGGCCATATGCAAATCAGCCTTGACCCTGTGCCTCATGGGAACAGTCCAGCCCGAACTGCCAAACCATGTCTTTCCTGGACCGGAATCAAGCATCCTAGGACCGGTTTCTGGCTATCAGCCGTCTTCAGCCAGGATAGCTTGACTCCAGTGGTGTGGAGAGCATGGGACTCACGTCTGAGCATACCCATCCCACTTGGGGTGACAAATGCAAAACAACAGTTGATGGACAGAATGCAGAGCATTGTCATACTTTCAACCCAGTACAGAGATCTGGGCCTAAATCCATCGTTTTTTTGCACTCCACACCACCCCAGTTCAGACATGGCCATATGCAAATCAGCCTTGACCCTGTGCCTCATGGGAACAGTCCAGCCCGAACTGCCAAACCATGTCTTTCCTGGACCGGAATCAAGCATCCTAGGACCGGTTTCTGGCTATCAGCCATCTTCAGCCAGGATAGCTTGACTCCAGTGGTGTGGAGAGCATGGGACTCAAGTCTGAGCATACCCATCCCACTTGGGGTGAAAAATGCAAAACAACAGTTGATGGACAGAATGCAGAACAATGTCATAAATCCAACCCAGTACAGAGATCTGGGCCTACATCCATCGTTTTCTTGCACTTCACACCACCCCAGTTCAGACATGGCCATATGCAAATCAGCCTTGACCCTGTGCCTCATGGGAACAGTCCAGCCTGAACTGCCAAACCATGTCTTTCCTGGACCGGAACCAAGCATCCTAGGACCGGTTTCTGGCTATCAGCCGTCTTCAGCCAGGATAGCTTGACTCCAGTGGTGTGGAGAGCATGGGACTCACGTCTGAGCATACCCATCCCACTTGGGGTGACAAATGCAAAACAACAGTTGATGGACAGAATGCAGAACAATGTCATACATTCAACCCAGTACAGAGATCTGGGCCTAAATCCATCGTTTTTTTGCACTCCACACCACCCCAGTTCAGACATGGCCATATGCAAATCAGCCTTGACCCTGTGCCTCATGGGAACAGTCCAGCCCAAACTGCCACACCATGTCTTTCCTGGACCGGAATCAAGCATCCTAGGACCGCTTTCTGGCTATCAGCCGTCTTCAGCCAGGATAGCTTGACTCCAGTGGTGTGGAGAGCATGGGCTCAAGTCTGAGCACACCCATCCCACTCGAGTGACAAATGCAAAACAACAGTTGATGGACAGAATGCAAAACAATGTCATACATTCAACCCAGCACAGAGATCTGGGCCTAAATCCATCGTTTATTTGCACTCCACACCACCCCAGTACAGACATGGCCATATGCAAATCAGCCTTGACCCTGTGCCTCATGGGAACAGTCCAGCCCGAACTGCCAAACCATGTCTTTCCTGGACCGGAATCAAGCATCCTAGGACCGGTTTCTGGCCATCAGCCGTCTACAGCCAGGATAGCTTGACTCCAGTGGTGTGGAGAGCATGGGACCCACGTCTGAGCATACCCATCCCACTTGGGGTGTCAAATGTAAAACAACAGTTGATGGACAGAATGCAGAACAATATCATACATTCAACCCAGTACAGAGATCTGGGCCCAAATCCATCGTTTTTTTGCACTCCACACCACCCCAGTTCAGACATGGCCATATGCAAATCAGCCTTGAACCTGTGTCTCATGGGAACAGTCCAGCCCGAACTGCCAAACCATGTCTTTCCTGGACCGGAATCAAGCATCCTAGGACCGGTTTCTGGCTATCAGCCGTCTTCAGCCAGGATAGCTTGACTCCTGTGGTGTGGAGAGCATGGGACTCTCGTCTGAGCATACCCATCCCACTTGGGGTGACAAATGCAAAACAACAGTTGATGGACAGAATGCAGAACAATGTCATACATTCAACCCAGTACAAAGATCTGGGCCTAAATCCATCTTTTTTTGCACCCCACACCTCCCCAGTTCAGACATGGTCATATGCAAATCAGCCTTGACCCTGTGCCTCATGGGAACAGTCCAGCCCGAACTGCCAAACCATGTCTTTCCTGGACCGGAATCAAGCATCCTAGGACCGGTTTCTGGCTATCAGCCGTCTTCAGCCAGGATAGCTTGACTCCAGTGGTGTGGAGAGCATGGGACTCACGTCTGAGCATACCCATCCCACTTGGGGTGACAAATGCAAAACAACAGTTGATGGACAGAATGCAGAACAATGTCATACATTCAACCCAGTACAGAGATCTGGGCCTAAATCCATCGTTTTTTTGCACTCCACACCACCCCAGTTCTGACATGGCAATATGCAAATCAGCCTTGACCCTGTGCCTCATGGGAACAGTCCAGCCCGAACTGCCAAACCATGTCTTTCCTGGACCGGAATCAAGCATCCTAGGACCGGTTTCTGGTTATCCGCCGTCTTCAGCCAGGATCTGGACCTAAATCCATAGTTTTTTTGCACTCCACACCACCCCAGGTCAGTGGGATGGGTAATGCTCAGACGTGAGTCCCATGCACAACACAGGTATTTTTGACCCTTTACACTTAATGGAATAAGGATTCTATAGCAAGGTTAAGGCACTCTGTAGATAGTTTTATCAACCACAAACTTTTTATTCATTTTGGTCCTGAAGAATCGCTAGTCAAAGGACAAACAACGAGAAACATGTCGACCTATTGATTCATTCACTAGTCTAGTCTCGCACCAGGGTACATTAATTCCCTCCGAGTCTATTCTATATCTTATTTTAACTTGGAGTGAGGGACCGCTAGAATAAACCTGATCCTGGTACCCTTTGCCCCAATTTTAACTTTCACTGCGTCTACATTGCACTGGCCCCATACCCACACTTCACCCACACGGCAGTTCGATAAAAGATCTCCGCCAAAGAGCCCCTCTTTGAGGTGTTGCCCGTTGGGTATTGCACCGCCGACCCAACGAGGAGCATTGCCGATGATGAAGCATGACACCTGCAAGGGTGTGTGAGGCCATTATATCCAACATATTGGATACCCACGCGTTTTTTGATGATGCACGGGTGTCACCAACACTACCCCCCCATTAGGAACAGCCTGGTACTTCTTGTGTTTCATATTTATGCAGTTGTCAGAGAATAATCCCTTCTTGTTTATTCGAGAAAGTTTCTAGTGACCTCTGAGTTAGCTGGCACACACAATTAAGTTTAATATTCTTGATAGAGGCATCCTGACCTCAGTCCTATGTCAAATTTATAGTGTATGTTATTCCAATGCGCAGAGCCTATTAGGGATATAGGAACTACACTACATGGCGCCCGATGGTTTGGTAAGGCACAAATTTAACGCTAGATACTGAAGTAACTCAATTGTGCTTTTCTCAGAGACCCTTTTTACTCATAAGACTCCAATAGATGTCTGGAGTGGGTAAGGAATAATATCCGCCATAGCTGATTAGGACAAAAAATCTATCCTATGTATTAGCTTTTTGGTTTGTTCAACGTTGAAGTATACAGTGTTCCAAAATATTATGCACCTTTTCTTTGTTTCCTTGAAACTTGCTATGCAACTTTCATTGAAATGGCTGCCGAGGATAACCCCTCGATGGCAGCTGCAGGTGAAAATGCCAACAGCGTTTTAACCTTATCAGGTTTTCAAGAAACCCAGGCAAATGCTGTAGTAATTCCTCAAAATTTAAGGAAAGCCATCACTATAAAACTTATAAAACATGGCCTTATATCAAGCAGAGGTAGAGCAGTTTTTGTGATAGAAGCACATAAATATCACCAGACAGAGGTATTCTATTAATGGATAGCCTTCCCAGAAGCAAATCCAGTAACATGTATGTTTCACTTCTACAAAGAAGATGAGTATATTCCTTTTGAGGATATTGAAATTCCACTCACATACCAGGAGCATGAGCTCTGGTTTAACAGCGCCCTAAAACATTTAAATCACATTACCAGGCTCAGTCCTCCAGGTAGACCAGGAGCAACATGGCTGATTTTAGCAGGTTACACACCTCATCCTGAAATCGAAGACATGACAGATGTAGAGTTACTTGCTCAACTCAAAGATCTGTTGACTGGATGTGAGTGTTTGATTGGTTCAGATGCTCCCTCCATCACCACCCCCTTTTGTACCGCTCTGTTCGCCATAAGTTGACAGGGTATGCTCAGACATGAGTCCCTTGCTCACTTTGCCACTGGATTCAAGCAAGCCTGGCTGAAGACGGCTGAAATGCCAGAAACTGGTCCAAGGAAGCTTGTTTCCAGTCCAGGAAAGGCATGGCTTGGCAGTTCGGGCTGGACTGTTCCCATGAGGCACAGGGTCAGACTGATTTGCATATGGCCATGTCTGAACTGGGGTGGCAGAGTGGGCTAAAGAACGGTGATGGATTAAACCCAGATCTGTTGACTGGGTGTGAATGTTTGATTGGTTCAGATGCTCCGTCCATCACCACCCCCGTTTGTACAACTCAAAGAGTTAATCAAAATCTACAGACAATTAGTCCAATATGTCATGCGGACTCTTACAGTCCAACCTGCAATAGTTATTCCACAACAAATCTCTCACCAGGGGAATACACTAAAAATTACACAACAGACTTTACATGTTAATCATGGGTAAATTACCGACAAAACGTGAACAAATTCCATTCTGGATAGCTAAAAAAATTACTCAGATGGAAGCAGTATTTCCTATTACTAGCCCTCATGAGAAACACAGAATTTTAACAATTTATCTACCAATGGGGATCACACCACATCTGGAGGACTGCACTACTTGGGGTACAGTCTTCACTGCAATCCACACAAAAACACATGGTGTTCAGTCTATTGCGGTAATACCTGATGTCCTGAAACAGATTCAAAATGAATACGGGGCAGAGCCTGCTCTAAACTTAGGTATGAAACTACTGAAAGATTTCAAACAGGTCTCATCAATAAAATTATCTAATATTAAAGGAGAAGCAGCATCAGTGGCGATCCGCCAGAAGTTGAGGGAAGTTGACGTAAGAGAGCAACCACAAGAACTAGCCAGAATAATTGAAAAATCTTATGAAGAATTAGGCAGAGGTAGTTTGGGTGGTAAACCAGTAAAACCACAACTGTCAGAAAGTCCTGAAAAGGTCTTTACTGAAAACACTCCTACATCTCCAAAAAAGAAGTGGGAAAATAGCAAACAACCTTCTAAAGAGCAGCGTTCTCATTCCCGAGGAAGGTCTGCACAAAAGGAGCCCTCTGAAAGGAGGTACAACCTCAGGAATAAGGAGAATTTTAAAAAACTTGATAGATATCAAGATACTGATACATGTTCCTCTTGTACCTTTCAGACTTCATCACAGAAATCCGAAAGAAGAGGACGATCAGAAAACAAGGAAGAACGTGTGAAGTCCAAAGGCGATCAACATGTTCAGAAAAGCAAACAAAAATCTCAATTCACCAAGAGGAAGGTAGCAGGTCTAAAAATCAGACATGCAGAGGATCTTGAGGACACAATTTAAGAACGAAGAATGGGCTCAGACAATGCTGGACAGTGTAGCAGAAGTAACAATAGCTCGCCAGAACCTGAAGGGTCTTCTGGAGACAGTGGATTTGAATGAGGACATTCAAGTTGAAACTGTAGATACCAGGGTTAGTTCTCCACATAGGTTATATGAAATAACACTCCAGCTGGAGGGAGACATTCCAAGAAAAGTGAAAGCACTCTAATCTAAAGGTTATGATATACTTCTAGCTGAACAAGACTGGCCACCAGAATTTGTCAGGGAGTGCCCACATGGCGAAGACATCATTAATTTCCAGGCGTTCCCTGATGAAGGTGCTGATTGCACCGAAATGCGTTGGAAAGACTGATATTTACGCCTAATTTGATCAAATACGAATGAAAATATGAATTAACATATGGATTTGAGAATTAAAGAATTTTGATCATTTAACCCATTGGATGAACTTTATCATTTATCAGAGCTGGTATCCAGCATACGATGCTTGTGCCTAGGGTGACACGCTTGTGAGGTAACAAGCGCGCTACCAGTGGAGTTATCAGATACACCCCAGGAGGGAGGTGATACCCCAGAGCACGGTCTAAAAACGTACACAAACACGAAGGAGCGGTGCACAACCCATTGCCCAGAAGCTATCAGCATATCCCCCCACAGGGAAGTAGCACGCCCACCAGATAAAATGCTGTATGAGGACATAACCCACTCGACTGATATAAGAGCAGACACCTTTGAATTCACGGCAGAGGCCAGCGAAAGAATTTACTCACTAATTCAAACTGAAACGACTGAACACACATATAGTCGTAATAAGGAGAAGCGTGGCTCAGTGGTTAGAGGCGGCAGACCCGGAAGCTGAGATCGGCCGTGGACCAGGGTTCGTTCCCTGCCTCGGCGGGTCTCGGGCTCAAAATTCCACGGACTCGACAATTCTCGCTCCGGTGCCTACTCAACTCACGGGGTCACACTCTGCGACTCTGGGCAATAGCTTGCTTAATCTCCACTACGGCCCCTCGCGGCGGGATGCCTGGCTTTCACCTTGTGGATTTCCTGCCGGGGAATACCAGGACGGGTTCCCTAAGCAAGCGCCTTGATACCTTCGGGTGATACGTGCGCTATATAAGTCGCAATACATTTACATTTACATTTACATAAGGAACAACATATTAAACATCTTCTCTATCTCAATAGAAAGGAGATCAATCAGCGGCTCCATGCTAGCACTATGATAAAATATCACAAAGCCCAACGAATTCCCAGAGGCCTCCGGATTGCCCTAAGATCATCCTTATGCAAAAACTCTAAACCTTTTACAGAGCGCGGGTACGCAATTCTTAATAAATGCAGCCTAGATCTGATATTGTTAATAATAGAAGAATTATCCATGATTCTTGAAGATCTTAAACAAGAAATTGAAACCACAACAGAAGAACTTAAAAAGGGAGTTTCAGAAGATTAACTAAAGAAAATACTAGAAGACATCAATAACCAACTTCGGCGCCATACTGAAGAGGTTAATGAAAGGAAATTAAGAAAGTACAAGAGAGACACATTGGATTACAAATTACAAGAGGTTTACACGTGGGCCGAAGTCTATGCCAAACGT
Source organism: Lissotriton helveticus (assembly GCF_964261635.1). Lineage (NCBI taxonomy): Eukaryota > Metazoa > Chordata > Amphibia > Caudata > Salamandridae > Lissotriton > Lissotriton helveticus. Next base: position 1,088,123,116 of record NC_136071.1, on the reverse strand, counting down.
CGCCAAACCAAACAATATACGTCACAAACGGACACGTCTTCCACAGATAGTGAACAAACGACAGATGACTCAAGAAGGACCACCAAAACACCTAGGTCACAGAATAAAGAAACACAACCTACTTCGGAGCCTTTTTTAGTCGAAGGCCCAGAAGGAACAGAAGACCCCGGCGGGGGCGCAACAAAAGCAAAAGAAAAATCACAGCCTCAAACGAGGAATGTGACTTCAAAGAAGGACAAAAAGAAAAATCATTGAATGACCAAGAGAATTTGATCATAAACATATCAGACCAACATTTGAGTGCAATTCAGATAGAAACGCTACAGCGAGGTTTGTCATTCGTACCCACAGCCCAAACCAATCAACTGGAATTAGAAGTGAGCCTTTTCAAATTAACTCGGAAAATGAAACTTCAACACTTTTTTGAAACTGTGGTAACTGATCCAACACCGAAACAGGAAGACTAATTGAAAGGATTGAAAACCAAAAGTACCTACATGCCACCCACGTCGCACAAAACCATTGACTTGTTTGAAAATTTGTGTAAACAGGAAATAAGCAAAATCAACACGAATTTGAAATACAAACAACACAACATGTCCAACAAAGAGTTTGGGGTCATAGAAAGCATAGCGAATAATGAGAACATAATCTGCCAGAAAGCAGATAAGGGAGGAGCGATGGTGATTCTTAATACTACATTCTATGAAAATACAGTTAAAGAACATTTAGAGGATTCTAACCTGTATATGGAAATCCCAGTGAACCCAACGGAAGATATGAGAAGGATCCTACAAGACATTCTTAAGAAAGCAGTAGATAATGGGACCATTAGTGAGAACACCAGAAAGTTTCTAACACAAGACAGTCCAAAAAGCCCAACCATGTATATGGTCCCAAAAGTACATAAAGACTTGTTCAAACCTCCTTGCTGCCCGATCGTCTCCACTAAAATGAGCATTCACGAACCAGTTGGAAAGTTTATTGATAAATATTTACAGCCTCTAGTGTATAAGAGTTTATCACACATTAAAGACACTACAGACTTTTTGACAAAACTGCAACATGTGATAACGATGGATGATAGTGTAATGGCGACAGTTGATGTTAAATCGTTGTACACGTCGATACCACACAAGGAAGGTTTGGAAGCCATAGAGAGTGCCTTATTGCAGAGTTCATATCCTCAAGACCTACAAGTCCTTTTAATGGAACGTATGCAGTTTACACTTTTCAACAGCTACTTCTGTTACAAAGAGAAATGGTTTATTCAATTAAATGGTACATCGATGGGAAATTGCGCCGCCCCGGCGTATGCTAATTTGTTTATGACAGCGTTTGAAGAGCAACATGTTTACCATGATGATGAATGGGCCACCAACCTCCTCATGTACATGAGGTTCATTGATGATATTTTTCTAATATGGAAAAGTACAGAAGAGTCATTAAAACAAAAATTGGAGATCTTGGACACCAAAAGTGACAGAATTGGGTTCACATGGAACATAAGTAAAGATGTCATACAATTTCTGGATGTAGAAATCACAAAAACAGGGAAAGAATTTCACACTAACATACATCGAAAGCCAACAGATAGAAATAATCTTCTACAATTCACAAGTCACCATCCTCAATCGTTGAAAACACACTTACCCTACTCTCAATTTCTTAGGGTAAAAAGGCTGGTTTCTGATGAAGAAACGTGCCATCAACAGCTAGAAATAATGGCCAAAAGGTTTGAGTCCCGAGGATACCCAGAAAAGATCATTAAAGAATCAAGAGAAAGAACCCAAAGTAAAACAAGGTCAGAGTTGCTAGCAACAACACCTAAGACCAAGGAACAAAGAATCACATGTGTGAGCAAATATTCCAACGTAAGTGCCAACTTCAAAAGAATTATTTGTAAAAACTGGCAAATGGAGAAGTTGGAACCAGACTTTAAAGGAATATTCCAAAAGGATCCAGTGTTCGCATTCACCAGAGGGAAAAACTTAGGTGAATTATTGAAAACTCCGAAACACAAGACCAACAAACAGACATTTAAAGGAACAGTACTGTGTTTAAATTGTGGTAATTGCCATAACATTATGAGGGGTGCCAGTATAACTCACCCTATGAAAGGTTACAAAATTCCCTTACACCTTAATGCAACATGTGATACTACCAACATCATATATCTACTAAAATGCCCATGTGGATATGCCTATGTAGGCCACACAGAACGTAAACTTAAGACTCGTTTGAACAAACATAAAAGTAACATAAGAACTGGGCTAACAAAATCAACAGTGGCAGTATATTTCATGGACAAAAAGCATAACATTAGCCAATTGAGGGCCTGTGTGTTGGAAATAGTTCCTAAAAAGGAAGGACCTTTGAACAAAAAATCTTTACTACCAAGGGAAAATCATTGGATTTACCATCTGTGTAGCCTCAAACCGAATGGTCTTAATGAAAGAATGGAATTTACGTGCTATTTATAATGTTTAATAATAACTGTTTATCGTGCATTTCTCAGCTAGGGTTTAGTCTCTTATAATCAGTATTGCCCATATCATGACGTTATGAATGTAATTATCTTTCATATGTGAGAGTTTGCATAGTGCAGGACCCGCGGGATTGACGCATAGTTAATATAAGTACTGAGCATACTGAGCTTGTTACCCGACACTGAGCGCTTAGTATCGATAAAGTTAGCCTTTGACTGCCTTTTTTTTAAAAAAGGCGGGACACTGTTAATCTGCGCATGCGCGAAACCCGCGTTTGAACTGACGCCGTTGAAGTCTAACAGAGCGGAGGAGCTCCGCGTAGCTGAAACTGTAACAGCGGGAAGAAAGGTGAGAGGAGATCACTGAGTATAGTTACTTACTAACAGTTAAACGACCGCATACTTTAACGATAGAACGCCTGTATGGGCTGTAGCCAGCGTGTAATGGACAGATATATGTACAGAGAATGAGTTAGCAACATCACATATTAACCGGCAGTTAAAACCAGTAGGGACAATACGTAGCGGGTAAAGCAATGAATGCATATTGTGATTATCTAAAACAGTATGCTTAGAAATGTTAACATATTGTATTTAATGTGGACAAACAAACAGCAGTCACTTAGTGAGATAGAATGAACTTTATGAGTTACAAAATGTATTATTTGTTTAATTTCCAGGCGTTCCCTGATGAAGGTGCTGATTGCACCGAAATGCATTGGAAAGACTGATATTTACGCCTAATTTGATCAAATAAGAATGAAAACGTGAATTAACATATGGATTTGAGAATTAAAGAATTTTCATCATTTAACCCATTGGATGAACTTTATCATTTATCAGAGCTGGTATCCAGCATACGATGCTTGTGCCTAGGGTGACACGCTTGTGAGGTAACAAGCGCGCTACCAGTGTAGACATCATTATGCCAGCCTTCTCTAACTATATTTCAGTACATTTAAAATATTCTTATGCCAGGAAATGGGCAGTTGCCCAAGCCCAATCATGTAGGATGGGATGAGGATTCTCCTCATCATAAAATCAATTTTAAAAATCAACCAACTGCATAAAGGCAGTACCCAGTTAAGCAAGAAGCTCAATTACAAGTCAGGGAGATCTTAGATCAACTTGAATACCAAGGGGTTATTGAAACATGCACCTCATCAATGAACAATCCTTTGTTTCCTGTCTCCAAACAAGACAATACATATCGTCTAGTATTGGATTACAGACATCTAAACTCTTGTTGCAAAACATTTGCAGTGCAAAATGCACACAGTACAGCATTAATGAATAACATTGTGCGTAAAAAATATAAAACAACATTCGACATTTCAAATGGATTCTTTTGTCAAAACATTGCACCAGAAAGTAGGTATTTGACTGCTTTCTCAATAATGGGGACACAGCGTCACTTCTGTCGTCTCCCTCAAAGATTCAAGAGTAGCGCCGGGTTATTTTCAGCAAGGGTAACAGAGTTACTACAAACTTATGATGACGAGGCATTGTCATATATCGACAATATCTGTCTGACAGACGATGACTTGGATAGGCACATGAACAGGGATAACACCTTGAAACCCCTGTATAGATTTGAGTCCAGAAACCCACAATTTCAAAGCAAAGCAAAGTCCAGGGCACTTGTAATGAGTATCAAAACAGTTCCATACGATTTAGTGTTCAAAACAGGATATTTGATCCACCCCAGATGAGTACTTTTACGTGTGTTTAATCAATGAGGAAATGCGAAAGCAACCAGCCAACACGTGTTTCGTCACATGTGGGAGTAATCCCATGACTTCTTCAAGGCTGGGGGAGATACAAGACATGAAATAAAACTTATGCTATGAAACATTAAAGGTGGGGGATGCCAGGGAGGTCCGATTAGAACCGCTAGTCATGTGGTGGTGCGGCACCATAATAGCATGGAAACCCTAGGTGAGCAGTGAGGTGGATGTTGTGGGAGTAGATTGAAGTGAAGACATCATGTTATATAAGAATACAAATAAGCAAAAGAGAGAGAACATGAGTGACATGATCTTGGCACATAGTGAATTATCTTCCTGTGGTGACAACCAGCAGTAAGAGAATGCAGATGTGAGCATGAACTGGCTATAGTGCACTAAACGGATATTACAGACAACAAGAATCATGCAAATGATGACAATGCATGTATTAGACTTCTTGATTGCATCATAAGCTAAGGACTTGAATGGTGGTGTGAGCAAGTATCAAAAGGAGGGCTATAGGAAATGCTAGAATAGCAAATGAGGTCCAAATGTGGAGTGGACGATGGCAATGGCAGTGCCCGGAGGGTCGATGGAGAGTGAGAAAGACAGGATCATGTACATGACATATTATTATAATAATAATAGAAAGGGCAATGGGGAGGTACCTGAAAAGTAGTCTGGTTGGGATCAAAAGTCTGGAAAGGAGAGGCGAGAAAGATATGATTAGGAGGGAAGAGGAGAAATAGGGAGGGGAAACGCGAAACGGGAGGTACTGTCATTGCAGCCAGGGGGACACTCTGTGTGTGTAGAGAAGAGTGGCCCTCATGTGACTTACCAAGTAGCCGGTGATAATTCCAACCCGGCTGGGTCATGTGCTCCGGATAAGGAGGTGGGAGGATGGGTGTGCGCATGTCGACCCAACCTAGTGGTGGAGGAGGGGAAAAGTAATGAGGATATGAGCGCTCGTAGGCCAAAGGCACACCCTGTATATGATGGGTGGGACTCGAGAAACTGACCCGGTGGCCGGTGATAATTCCACCCCGGCTGGATGATTTGCTCCTAGGGAGCTAGGATGATAAGTGGGCCTCGGTACGCCGACCTAATGGTAGAAGAGAGGAAGTATAAAAATGCGGGGCGCTATGGTATAGAAAGAAATGAGAATGGTTGGTGCTGTAATGCAACGGCACATCTTACCTAAAAGGTGCGTTTCCTAAAGTACTTGTGTGGTCCTGCAGGGTTCCACTGGATAAAGAAATGAACCTATATTAGGAAATTGCACCGGAGAAAGGCGGCGAACACAAAAAGTTGGGAGAATGCCCGGGTGCTTACCAAAGTGAATTATGCAGGGGCAGTCCAGTGTTAGGGCGTGGCAGGCGGGTACACCATTGCCGAGGCAAATCTAAATAAAGAAAAGGACTACTGATAAATGCGTGATGCAAGGGAATCAGGAGCAAAGGTTCTGGGTGCCGAGAGAGCACCACCGAAACATACCCTAATGAGGAGAAGCTGAACCACAGGAACACTGGTGCCTTCTCGCTTGCCGGAGGTGGAAGCTGAAGGAAGCCAGTGTGTGAGTTTATGGTCATGTGGCTCCAAACACTAGAGCGCGACCGGGAACATAGATAAAGAAACTGGAAGTGAGGGATTATGGAATCCTCCGCAGAGGATTGAAAGTAAGCACTGGCTATGCAGGCCAAAGGGGGGTACAGAGACATGACAGCAGAAACGGGGGGGTGAAAATCTGTTGCTGAAAGTGAATACACTGACTGGCCGAGGCATGCTCGGTGGCAAACCAGGTGCCAGTGTCGGCCGGGGGGGATGACTAGACCGGGAATAAAGAGTTGGTTGTGAGAGCATGAGGTGAAGGTCCTGAGCGGACCGAAATGAGGGTTGGAAATCTACGCAGTACCAAAAAACACGTGCCGATCATGCGCCGTGTTATAGAACTGAGATGCGCTACGGTGCGCCATGGCAGTGTGGAAGGGTAGCCAAGGGCAGCCTAGTGAGAGAATGTAAAGAATGCAGAAATGCTATTCAGGAAGTGAGGTAGTCCGAAGGAATGGATGGGTGTTGTGCTGTACACCAAATTTCAATGCAAATCCATATTATTATTACAGCAATTACTACAGTGGAGGAAAAGCACATATTACAGATTATAGGTAGGCTTAGATATGTAATCCTGTGGCAGACAGCCATAGGTTCAGAGAAGGTGAAGTACAGTATGGGAGTATTCAATCGCCCAGGAAGTAGTGTAGTTCGTGGTCAGTGTTCAATCCATGTTGAACCGTCTGGAGACGCATGATCCATGTGGCCTCCAGATGCCTGAATCTCAGTTCCCTGTTGCCACCTCTGGAACTGGTGGCTGCCACGTCTAGGCCAAAAAAGGAGAAGCGTTTCTTGATGCTTTGAGTGGTGCAGGTCATGATATGTGTTGCCAAAGGGTAACGGTTATCCTGGTTCTTGAGTGCCCTCACGTGTTCGTCAATGCAGTCTTTCAATGGTCTTATGGTGCTGCCAATGTATCTTCGTTTGCACGTGCACTTCAGAGTGTATACCACGAATCTCGTGTTGCAATTGATGTTGTGTCTGATCATGTATTCCTTTTTGTTTTTGGCAGGTCTTGACACCATTTTGGGCTAGTCTGCAGACACCGCAGCAGCCACATTTGAAGAATCCCAAGGTGTCAGTGGTAAGCCATGTCTGTTTTGCCGGGGGATTTGGTACGCTGAGACATAATCTGGTTCTCAGTGTTCTGCTCCATCTGTACGTGATTTGTGGTCTAGCTGGAATGATCCCCTTGAGGAATGTGTCTGCTTCTAGAGTACCCCAGTGTCTGTTGAGGCTCCTTTTGGTTGCTAGAACAATGTCGCTATAGTCAGTAATTATTCTCACTGTCTGGTTGTCTTTGGTGTTCTTCTGCTTGACACCTAGTATCTCTAGCCTTTCTACGGTGTTATTCTTTTCTGGGCTTTGTTCAGGGTGTGTCTGTTATAACCTCTTGCCTCGAACCTGTGTTTCATGTTTGACACGCATTCTTGGAATTCTGTTTCCTCACTGAAGTTCCGCCTGGCACTGACGAACTCTCCAAATGGTATAGCCTGTATCTGATGGGAAGGATGAGAACTCTCAGCATGTAGAATAGAATTGCACGAGGGAGCCATTCTGTGGAGGCGACTGTGTAGAGTGTTGGACTTGATGTAGAGTTCTACATCAAGAAATGTGATGCTAGATGTACTAGATTCACTTGTAAATCTCATGTTCATATCATTGGTGTTCAGATATTTGCAAAAATCATCAAGTTAATTTTGTGACCGACCACAATGGAAGGCAATCATCAATGTAACGGCCCCAGTAGACTACAGAGTCCACCCAAGGGGCCCATTTGGTGCTCCAAATCCAATTAGTTTCCACGACTCCCATGTATAGATTGGCAAAAGACAGGGAGAATTTTGAACCCATAGCGACGCCCTTATTTTGTTTATACCAACAGTTGTTGTTGGACATGAAGAAGTTGTTGTTTAAGATGATGTCCCTCATCTTGATAAGCATGTTAGTGTGTTGCCAGAGGGTGGTAGGCCTGTTAAGTAGTAGACTTGGGACTTCCCCAAGGTTTGATGGTGGTGTACAAAGAGATCACATCCAATATGGCAAGAATCATACCTGGTTGCCATTGGACATCGGCTATGATACAGAGAATGTGCTTGGTATCTTGGATGTGAGAGGGTAGGTTTTTGACCATGGGGCCTAGGAATAGTACATAATGTGCGGGTCTCTCAGTAGGTCCGCCGCTCCGAGAGACTATGGGTCTGCCTAGTGGGAAGGATGCTGGCTTATATATTTTGGGGAGTGTGTACAGGCAGGGGAAAGATAGTCTATACACCTTGAGATATAGTAGCTCTTGATCATCTATGAGACCTGATGTGTGCCACTCTGCCAAGTGTTTGTTAATCTTGATGACAATTGCGTTAATGGGATTCTGAGTAACTCATAGCGAGAGGTGTCCTGTAGTTGAGACAAGATTTCTTGGTGGTAGTCTGTCTGGTACATAACCGCTACATTGCCTCCTTTGTCTGCCTCTTTTATTACAAGGTCTGTGATTGAGCCTAGAGTCTTGAGGGCTGCTTGTTCCTCTCTACGTATGTTGTCCTTGATTCTACGTCTATTTTTTAAGATCTTGTTCTCGTGTTTTTGTTGTGATGGCATTCACGTTGAAGGGAATTCATTGGCTGATGAAGCAGCTAGGGCAGCTGTGCAAACAGCTTCCGTAGCAGCAATCACTCATTCAAAAACGAAAATAGCCGGTGAAATAATGCTGGCTGTCAATCCGACAAGCAAAGGCAGCTGTGCAGCGTTACCAAAAAAGTTTCTACTCAAATACTCATATATAATTGATGCGAACAATGTTCCTTTTCCTCGAATCCCAGGAGTGGGGGAATAGAGTAATTCCAAACAGGGAACATAGAGTAGCTTTGTTCTACGAAGCACATTTGGAAGAGGGTCTGATACATAAGGGGATCTCAAAAACAATATTAACTGTAAAACATAAAGCAATCTATAACAGCTAGGGAATTAGGTTAGGGTGACGGGTGGGTCAAACATCTTATAAGTGTCCAACGTAGGCTTAGTAACTTGCCAAGAAGTTCTCTAGGGACTATCACTCCATATGATGTCCTTTTTGGGACAAGAATGTTGGTCTCGGACCTTGATTGTCACACATCAGTGGTGGAACAAAAGAAATTTGATATCAAAGATCATTTGGCTGTTTTACAGGGCTTAAATGAACTAAGAACGAAACAAAGCAACGTGTTCCTGAAGCAAACCACAACTGGGGCAAAAACACCGTCCCAGCAAGGCCTGTCTGGATCCCAAAGCTTGGTGATCTAGTCAGAGAAAAGATAGCGGACAAGAAGGAATTTGGGCCTTCTTACAGACAACCAGTACCTGTCCTAGCAATCCACGGATCAAGAACAGTTTTACTGCTGCCCCTTGCTGGTAAAACGGAGAACAGGTTTATGTCTTTCGACCTGATCAAACCGCACTATGTGGCCGATACTAAGCAGTAGACCAAGTGGACTACGACAATGTAGCAGATGCACTCCTCTAGCGACAATCCAAGAGGTTCAAACTGAGAGACTCATCACCATTGAGGAATCTGTAGTGGGAAAAGAAGGACTAAGCAACAAAGCTATGGAACTTGTTCCTCTTGAGACCCAAATAACAGTCATCATGAAACCCCTGTCTACAATGAAGTAACACCAGTCTACAACGAAGTAACAAGTGATCAAGTGGTTTCAGTGTTTTCAACAAATCCGGATGCAATTCCAACCATTGACAGAACTGCCTCAGGCTACTTCATTAACTTTGATATGTTTTCCAAAGATCCCAGCAAAGCTGAAACGACACCAGCAAAAAAACATTACAAAAACAAGCAACTAACTTTTTTCATCACTTGGAAAAGACTTATCTGGTTTCACCATGGATTGAATTTTGGATTGTGTTGGGAATATTTATTCTTCTGCTTTGGTTAACTCTGGTAATAACTCTGGGTATGCTGATAAATGGAAGATATGTCAAAATGGACACAGCAAGTAAGAAAGTCAACTTACTCCTCAAGTCACACAAATCATCCCGTCGTGAACAAAGAGACTTCTCATCAGTGAACATCACAGTTGTTCCTATACCTGATGGTATAGCTTGGGACAAAACAGAATATGACATTTTTATCCCTTCGGAGCTGTTGAGGATTCCACACTTATTCAAGATTTCATTAAGTGACTTTGTTGCATCTAGTACCTTTTCTGATGATTGGGACTTCACGACTCTTAATAATATGATGTCAGATCTAGAAATGTCTGCAGTATTCAAAAATCATGAATATTTAAAAGGTTATTCAGACTATGAACAAATGTATTGGTATAACCATTATGGTCATCATTTCGTGCACAAATCTGCAAGTCCTAGAAATATATTAATGTATAACCAATGGGAACATTGTCCTACGCCACCAGGGGATAGAGTAAAAACTTTTGGTATGAAATTTCCATACTTTTCAGGGTTCAATGTAACCAATCCAGAATCAGTTTACTTTAAGAATGTAAAAAAAATCAGGAATGAAAAGTATGTTAACGTATACCAAACAGATTTATTCTGCAGCCTTTTATGCCCAACTGTCTAGACTAGGTTTTGACTTTTGGAAAGACAACATTGAGACAAAAACTGTCTGGGGTGCAAAAGATTGGCAGGTACAGGGGGTAGAAGCTATGTTTAGAGCCTGTATCATCCCTGACCAAATTATGTTTTTGAATGACACTGTCCAACAGATGTCTTTCCTTGGGTTAGCCAAGATCAAAGACATGAATAATCCGTCCATACCTACACCTACACCTGAGAGTGATGACACTTCAGAAGAGAGGTCGACGTACATACTATTTTGCATCACAACAGAACCGATCCCGATTGGAATAAATGGTTAATCTGGCCCACAGACACAAACAACTGTCAAGACAGATTTCTGAACAAAACACAGGGTTTCACATTCAATAGGCCAGATACAAGATATGTTCAAAGACAGCATCCTGGAATAGTAACAACATACAGTGTAAGGAATCTCTGCCTTGATTGGCTACAGAAACCTACAGTGAAGGATGTAAAGCAACAATTATTTTTACTTAAAGATGGCGCAGACCCTAGGGAACAAGCAATTCAGCGTGTTTGCGGAATTTCTGTGTGTTCGCAGAGATTTTTTACCATTTCACGGAGATTTGCGTAACGTGATTCCGCAAATTCCGCCCACCCCTAATTATTTTATATTACTGTTTACGCTGTTTGTATTATGCTTTGCATTCTGTCTTATGATTGTAGCAGTTCATATCTCTTGCATGAGAAAGAAGACTGTTCAATAAACCCTTTTTTATTGAAAACGCCCGTCTCTTTATTTCTATGCAACTCTGTAGAAATGTAACATGAACGATTGACTGAGTGAAATAGTTATGTATTGTTTCCACAACTCTGAAGATATTGCTACAACTCTAAGGGAAACAAAGTTGTCATGTTTATGTGGTTGTCAGAGACTAATCCCTTCTTGTTCATTTGATAGAGTTTCTAGTGACCTCTCAGTTAGCTGGCACACACAATTAAGTTTAAAATACTCGATAGAGACATACTGACCTCAGTCCTATGTCAAATCTATAGTGTATGTAATTCCAATGCGCAGAGCCTATTAGGGATATAGGAACTACACTACAGTGTGAAAGGGGATATTGGGAGATTGATTAAAGCAAAAGTAATCATGAAAAAGTGACAAAAGAGGAGTTTAATTTAGAGTCTAGAAGTAGGAGGTTGTTGAAACGCCATCAATTTGAAACAGTAGGTTGGTATAATATGTCTAACTGAATCCAAACATGGGCCTGGTCTGATAAAAGAATGGGCCATATTTCCGCTGCAAGTAAGGAATGAGAGACATTATGTGACATAAAAATGTGATAAATTCTGTATTGGGTCTTATGTGGAGGGGAGGAATAGAAGTTTTTTTGCAAGGAGGGATTGCATTATCTCCATGCGTCTGCTAGTTTTCGTTGCTTTATAGACTGTAAAAATCTTTATAAGCCCTACTTGAGGTGAAAAAACCTTGGATTTTCGGTCCAAAAAGTGATCCACCACCTGGTTACAATTACTCGCAAATATAAAGCTGTCTGCTGGATGATTTGCGAAAAAAACAGGACATTTGGGACCAGAAAAGAGCATCTCCATTTGTAAGGGCATACACATTAAACAAATCATCATCTGATTTTTGAGATACAAGGTTCACATTTAAAACACTTTATGACATAGTGTTATAACTCCATATCTCTGGCCATCTCCAGGGGAGAAGAAAACATCAAAAAGTGTCACTGGTCTTCCATTCGACATGTGGGAAAAAGTACAGTAAGCTCAATGTGTACCCATGATGTGTTCACAAAAGAAAGGAAATGAATCCCATCAGCCCACCCAATGGCAGAGCATCATCATCTGGGATTACTGAAGAGATGGTCCAGTTAAGGAGCCACACACATGTTGGTATTGTGTATTGCTCCAAACCAAAGGAACCACCAGTGATGAATCATACCAAAGAATATGTGTGTTCTGTGGTGTGGCATGAACAATGCAGTGTTCCAAAATATATGTGAAAGAAATCAGGAGTGCATTATAAAATTGGCTACCATGATACAAGGGAAACATTTTTATTAGGGAAATATCATGGTGTCAACATTAAAAACAGAGTGTTGAGACAGTTTGAAATAATAACTGTCAATTAGGAGTTATAAACGGTCAACATGTTTCTGCCCTCGTAGGATATGATAACCTACCTGGCATTCATCAGGCCCAGAAATACACTACTGCAAAAACAAAATACACATTGTGAAGACAATTTTTCAGAAATGAAAGATACCATATTTCCTAACATATGCAGAATCTCCCATAGGGAGGATGTATGTTCAAGATCAGGGATTCTTTCCTGAATGGATACACAAAAACAGAAAAAAGGGTAAATCATAGTCACACAAAAGTTTGCGCCACATGTTCCATCACTAATAATTTATTCATTGTTGCGGCAAAGTATTTTATCAAATTGTATTTACTCACCCAAAGAACTTTAGGGAGAATGCCTCGCCTCCCCTGGCCACTGCTCAGGGATGAAGGCCCGCTCTAAAATGTGGATAAAGATAATGGATGCCTGGTTAGGTCTAGTCCCATCAAATTCCCACCACCATAACAGCTACTAAACCTTGACTTGAATTCTGAGCACAGAAACAGCGTCACTCAACAGGCCCACCAGGGGACTATGACACAGATTTTCTAAGCTCCAAACTAACGAATCAGACTGATATTTGTAGAATCCCATGTGCCAAAATAGGGGAAGATAAAAAGTACCCATAGCGGCTCACAGAATTGTCCTAGTCCGTCTGTATCAGAATATAGATTAAGGTTCCAAAAACCATCTAGAAACTGTGCGCACTGCCTCACCTGTCCTTCGGTACCCCTTGACTAATCCTGAGCCGTGGGGGAGGTACCCAGCCGGAACAGGAAGGCAGCTTTTAAGTGTAATGGTAGCCAATCGAAACACAGCATTCGGGCGCGGTAAAAATAGGTAGCGGACCTGATAGTAAACAACCGCGTTGTTAGTCTTCACGCTTTAATCATGGCAATAGCGCCGTGGTGGACCTATTAGGAAGCCACGACTAAACTCATTGTCTTAGTGCGCATGCGTGGGATGGTACATTCTAAAACAGGAGTGGCGGACCTGATTGGAAACCGCATACGGACTCGTTATTGAAACACGCATGTGCAAATAGAATGCCTGCGTAGATCCAAATCAGTAAAAAAGTGCCAGACCTGATTGAAAGCCACATTGGAGCCCATTCTAACCTTGCTCATGCGTCCGCGGAAGAGCAACAGGAAGTGAAAGTTCTAAACCACTCACGCACTCATTATGGAAAAGCGCATGCGCAAATAGAATGCCTGCAAAGATCAAAATCAGGATTAGAGGTGGCGAACCTGATTGAAACCCACATAGGAGCCCATTCTGAGCTAACACGTAAGTCCACATGGGGGCAACAGGAAGTGAAGACAGAAAGGTGCGTTAGATACATATGCACAACTCCGTCTGAGAAATATGATTAATCAATACCCTCATTTGGGTGTCAGATGTATGTGTTCTACTGTTGCAGGAGCACTTCATTACAGTGGCATGAGGAAATGTCTAAACGTGCGCATCCGACACTTAGGGTGTAGGCAAGCAATCTCTCGTATGTAGGTCTTAAAACATCCTCGTGTTCTTTTTAATAGTGGATGGTTTATGACTGCCCAAAATATGTATCCAGGATCATTGTAAATGGACCAAGATGTGAAAAGGATAATATCTGTTATTTATTAACACAGCCAATGTGGTATGTTGCCTGGATGGACGCCAGATGTGAGGTAATAATTGCACAAACTCAAATACACGTCAGTCTAAGAGAGGGTAGACCAACGTATAAGTGCAAAATATAAAGGTATAGAACAACTGTAAGAGCAAAATATCCATAGACTGATCAAACGCATGTAAGCAGCTCCCCTTGTGGAAAAGCAATGCCGTCTTCCATAGGAGGTGGGGAGCCAGCAGGACCGTGGGGCCCTCACCATGGTCCTCAACTTTGAGGCTTTGCCCCAGGAGATGGGGTCTCCAGGGCAAAAAATGGTCTGGGACAGGGGCCTAGTGGTTCCCCTCCCTTTAAAAAAAATTAAAATACATTTTGGCATGCCCTAGGGGATGGGGCCCCCAGGGCGAATACAAATTAATAGTAAAAGACGTGTTCTTTTGCCCTAAGTTTGGAGTTGCGACCCTTGTGCAGCACCCAGTGCTGCCCCTGGTGTGAACGCGAGGGGTGCGTGGTGCTCAGCACCCCCCTGGGGTGAACGTGAGGGATACACAATGCTCAGTGCAGCCTGTGGTGTGAAGGGGAGGGGTGTGTGGCACTCAGCACGGTCCCCTAGTGTGATCGCGATGAGTGTGTGGTGCTCAGCGCAGCCCCCCAGTATGAACACGAGGGGTGCATGGCCCCTAAAGTTGAGCTGGGTGCGTGACCCCAAGCAAACATTTTTTTTATTCATAAACCTGGGTAATATGTTGGGTTATTAGGTGGCTCTAAAAAGAGCCCTTGTTTTCATTGGGAGATTCTTGTAGCTACATGTAAGTGCTTATGCAGAGCTTCAGGTTGTTGAGAAAAACTCTGTTGTTGCCTTGATCAGTAAAGTGTACTCCATCACTTCTGTAGATGCCATCCATATTGAAACAAAGATTGCTGTTATAGATAGAGCCCATCCTTTGGGTTTTAAGGTGAGCAGAAACAGCTTTATTGACATTTTTTCTAGCTTTCTCAATCTGAGGACAAAATTGGTTGGACCACTCCTATTTCTGTGTTTGACATATGTTAAAGTATTCAAAGGCAGTTTGGGGGAAAAGCAACATCAATTCTGCAAAGGAGTCCTTTACCAATCCTAGACGTACCGCAGTCAATGTGCCTAGGTAATTGCCACCACAGTGCACAATCATGAGGTCAGGGGCTTGGAGATCCAAAAAGGTTTTTTTTTTTTCACAACTGTGAGATGCAAAAAGGTTTTAACCAAAGGCATCACTTGGTTCTACTTTAATCATCTCTGTCCAATACATTTAATGTCTACATTTTGCAAAGCTAGGTCTTAGTCAATACCTCTGTGTTCAGCATACCTTTTGCACCAGGAAACATAGCTGTGCCCAACAATCCACACTGAAAGAATCTTGAAGGGATGACTGTAGGTAATGAAAAGATGTCTGTA
This sequence comes from Lissotriton helveticus, assembly GCF_964261635.1. Lineage (NCBI taxonomy): Eukaryota > Metazoa > Chordata > Amphibia > Caudata > Salamandridae > Lissotriton > Lissotriton helveticus. Next base: position 1,088,107,564 of record NC_136071.1, on the reverse strand, counting down.
GCTGAGGTAGTCAGTTGGTATGATAAGAGATATCTAAAATGGTGGAGAAGATGCTGTATTTACGAAAGAAGTGATTTGATTGGCTGTTTAAAAATATTGTTCAAACAAAAATAGGGTGTATTTTATTTTGTTTCTCATTGGTTAGTAAAAAATGTTTGACAGGTACAGTACAAAGGATAAGGTCATGTTCTGCAAAGCCAACCACACCTGCTGTTTTCATTTGCAACATTGTGTGGTGAACTTGAAAATACGATGAGCTTGTGACTTGTCAGTTAAGTTGAATGTTGCATGACCTGTTGCTATGGAAACTGGCATTAAGCAGAAGGGGTGAAGAAGTCCGTTGATAAGGCTTATCATCCGTGACCAATGGAAATGTGTTTTACAATTTGAAAATCTCTGGGAAGCAATGTCATTTGTTGCTTATGTTTATTTGGGAAACCTTGCCATTACTGGTTTCATCTTGCAGAGTCTGGTGATTAATATTGACTGTGTGTAAAAGAAAATCCTGTCTGAGTGTGTAAGATTTTTCATTCAACACATTTATTTGCACAGTGAGTTATACATTTTTAAGGTTCATTTTAAAAAGATTTGACATTATTCTAAAACTGTGTTGTTTGAAATATATTATTAAATGTAGAGATGTATATTGGAATTAGTTTATTTGTACTTGAAGTTTGTTTCAAAAATAGTCGGTACAGTAATATGTGTATTTTCTGGGGAACCTCCTTTACGATGCGGATGTTACCCCGCGCTACCATTATGACGCGTCTCTTACAACGCAAGTTGTAACCACGACTTGCGCTGGAGGGCGCTCAAGGACAAGGAATAGTTAATTTACTATTCCAACACCTTCCCTACTATCCACGGGGACTGGTGTTGGAATAGGAAATTAAACTATTCCTAAGTCCGCACCCTACAGCGCAAGTGTGGTAACGACTTGCGTTGTAAAACACGCGTTGTTACGGGACGCGTGGTAATAGCCCACGTTGTACCGTCATACATCCGTATTTTCTAAAATGATTACTGATGTAATTAATTAAGCTTGTTTTTACGTCTGTTCAAAGGTATAGCTGAATGATGTCGCATATTTTTAGATAGTTGGTTGAAGATGCAGTACAAATGTGTATTTTGAAACATGTTCATATAAGGTGTAGTTCATCAGACTTCATTTCTTCTTCTCTCTGCAAAGGTATATTTGAATGATACAGCATAATTATAGATACTTTGGTAAAGATGCAGCACAACTGTGCTGTTTGAAAGATGACAATATAGGGTGCCAATAATTAAGTTTCTGTTATTAGTTTGTACAGAAGGTAAAGTTAAATGATGCCATATATTTAAAGAAATAATGGTGAAATAAGGTGCTGTTAATTAGGTTTCTTTTTGTAGTCTAAGCAAAGGCATAGTTGAATGATGCCACATAATTTTAGATACAAAGCGGAGGATGAATAATAAAAGTATGGTTTAACCCCTTCGATGCTTATGACGAGCTCAGCTCATCATGAGGCCCAGTGGAGCTGTGCTCATGACGAGCTGAGCTCGTCATAACTGCTGCGCCCTCGATTGCTAAGTGAATTCCCCACTTGTGCGGGCGTTCTGAAGGAGTGGGCGGAGTCATGACGAGTCCAGCTCATCATGAGCACAGCTCCACTGTGCAGCATGATGAGCTGGACTCGTCATGATTACCGCCGTGCCGCGGCCCCCTCGTCCCCCGGGCCGCGGGGAAATTAGCCCCGCGTGGAAGGGGTTAAAAATGGCTTGATTTAAGGTGTTGTTAATTGCTCTGCTTTCTTAACTCTGTTGAGAGGTATCGTTTAATGATGTTGCATATTTGTAGATTGAATGGTCAAGGTGTAACTCAAAACAAAACCACCACATATTACCCTTTCTGGCATGTTGTACTTATCTACTTAACTATACAGTATGTAATGACTTATCTATGTATTCAGATTCTATTTATACAGTTGCATTTATGCTTGATGTACTTATGCAATTACCCAGGCGCTTACAGAGAGGACGTCTAAATACGCGGCTTATCAGAGCCCACCTTTTATGCCGTAGGAACGAATAAGGTTCTTAACATTAATTGGCTAGAAATTTACAAGCCTATGAGGAAAAACGTGTTCGAGGTCGTCATCCCATATACTAAAGAGAGGAGAAATCGAGGAGAAAAATATAATAAACATTAGATTCCTTATAAGGGACAAAAGACGCAGAGGGATATGTTTAACTTACGAGCTTAGATTTGAGTTGTCCATTCATACTTTTTTAACACTAAGATAACCTTTAGTTTTCCTTTGAGATCAACAACGCGTTTTTTTAACTGCAGCAAATAGGAGCTACAAAAACACTTGGATAAAATCATTCGTGAGATGAATTCTGAAACTATGGCAATTACTGAGAAGAACAAAGACATATTCATATAACTCCGCCCTACAAATATTCAGAAGACTTGAGGAAGTCACATGACGTGACGAAACACGTGTCGGCTGTTTTCTTTTTTGGACCAGGAAGAGGTGAACATACAAAATATCAATTGTCCTGTACACTTTGTTTATCATCCTCTCCTGACCTGTTATGTACTGACATTTGAATAATGCATATAACATCTTGATTTTGCTCACCAACATGTGTTAATAAATTCCTGTTATCAATAAGAACCAAAATTGTCACTTGTGGATAAATATTCAGGATTTATGCATAGATTAACTTCTATTCCTTAATAAATAAAGGACTAAAATTGATATAATTTGAGTGCCGGGAAATTGGTTAATTTACCCAGGTGCTAACTCATGCACTTCTACAATCCCTTGAGCACTACCTATACAGTTCAGTAATCTCCCTATTACTTCCTATGCACTCCTCCAATCACCCAGCCTGTCCCATGTCCTTATCCAATCACTGGGCCAAAACCCAAGCACTTATAATTTCACCATGCACTCTCCTTGGAGTACTCTAATTATCCAGTCACTACCCATGTACACCTGCAATGACCCAGGCACTTACTCATGCACTTCTACAATCCCTTGAGCATTACCTATACAGTACAGATATTTCCCTGTTACTTCCCATGCACTCCTTCAATCACGTACAAATTAATCATGTGCTCTTCCATGCACTCCTTAAAACTCATGGCATTACTCATGCACTCCTTAAAACACTCAGACAGTATTGCTGCAGTCATGTTATCAATTATGCACCCACTACCCAGACAATCTTACAATTCCCCACTGTTAGTCACATAATTATGTAATCAGTCATATAGTACACTTGTACATCTACACTAACCAAGGCACTAAACATACATTCATACAATCACTAACCCTGGGGGTGCTACACGTAGCTACGCAAAGTGCACTTCGCACTACACAGAACTGCACAGTGCACTGTGCAAAATACTGTTCGCACTTATTGCACTGTGCCGGATGCTTGTCTGCACTGTAAAATCAGTGCAAAACGCACCTTGTACTGTGCAAGAAGTCGTTTTCTGCCTCTCTAGTAGATTTCTACTTGAGCTGCAGCTTTCTCAATGCAGACTGGTAGTTTCTCATTGCGAGCGGTCACGAGCATACGCAACCTCTTGCAATGAGAAACCTGACCTCCTCTCATTGAGAATCTCGCCCCGAGGTTTATTTTCCATGCTCGCATTTGGCAACTTGTTGAAGATCCCGAACGAGGAAAAAGTTTCACCGGTATGTCATTTTGCTTGCTCGCGGGCGCCAATTTGACGTTGAGGACCGCGAGCAAGCAAAAAATGACCACTACGTGTGTTTGCACTGTGCTATGTGCATTTCACGTACTGCGAAGTAGCGCAAACTTTGCAAACTACACAAGCGAAGCATAGTACTTCACCCAGGGTTAACAATCACACATGCAGTACCCATTAATTTCTCCATATATTACACTTACTACAATTCATATAACACTTACCAATTTGTATATTTTTAAACTAAGGAGGCAGTTCTAAATAGAACCATTTTTTCTTCTTTTTTTCTTCTCTATTTCTTTGTGTTTTGTCATGTCTTTTTTGTATTTTTTCGGTGTTTCTTTAAAAGAACGAAAAAATGAACACAACATACAGTGAAAGGCTACAAAACAGTATGCATTTTTAAAGTCATTGCAAAAAAAAAACATTCAAAAAAATTTAACAATGATGATTTTCAATTGCAACCACTTCAGCATTCAGTGATTGCTCACCATGGCACAAGATTGCTTTGCATTTGATGTACATATGCTGCACTCTAGCAAATAGGGGTACAATATGCGGTGTTGATAACGCAGACAAAGCTGAAGAAGTGTTTGGTTGGCCACTGTTGTCCACTCCAGATTGCTTTTCCAAGTCACGTCTGTGCTGCTCTCTTGCAAGATGGTGTGGATTTATAGTCTGCAAGTGCTTCAACATTGAGGAGATCCCACCAGAGTACTTCTTGTCAGAACCTCGTGACAAGACACTCTTGCATAAGGTGCACGTTACCTTACGAGCATTCAGTTTTTTTTCTTCAGGTGGAAATGAGTAAAAAGCCCATACAATACTTTCATATCTTTGGTTTTTTGGTTCTGACAAGTCTTCTTCATCCTCTGATGGAAGCTGCCCTACTGGATTTAAAGCAGCCATATTTTTGATGTTCCTGAAATGCAGTTGAAAGAAGAAAAAGATAGGGTGGGGTCTTTCAAGCTCTAAATAAATCAAATACTTTCTTGTGAGGTCACATGGTGTTCGGGCACCCAGCGCACAACCGCACACACCCGATGCGAATTCCGAAAAATACATTTGAAAATAATTTATTTTTAAAAACTACAAATAAATTATATTTACAGTTATATTAAGTAATCCCTAGGTATAATATATATAATAAACCTGCATATATATATATATATTCACTGAAAAAACCATAGGTTATAGACCATATATAGTTAGGAATTAGCATTTACAAAACCTTGAAAATTCACTGAAAAAACCATAGGTTATAGACCATATATAGTTAGGAATTAGCATTTAAAAAACCTTATTTTACTCACACAAAACCATTGAAATTCCATATATAGTTAGTTGCACTAACTATATATCGCGCACCTGCAATCCACTGCTGATGATGTCACATATTACATCATTCATGACATGGTCAGTGACATCACTGATGACATCACTGATGACATCTCAAATGACATCACTGATGACATCACTGATGACATCTCATTTGACATCAATGACCACATCACTGATGATATCATTCATGTGACAATACAATGCATCTCCTCACATTTTAATATAACCTCTGTTTCACCCAGTGTTAAATACAGAATATAATTTTTGAAACCATTGACACACCAATACTAGTTACTACATACGCACTCACTGATTCCTACATCTACACACACCTTCACTCATTCACCCATACTATCATTCATACATACAATCACTCATCTTTACAACACTATCATATGCACTCATACACCTATACAGACACTCACAGTCTGCCACTCATCCATGGAGTTACTCACACACCTAGTCAGTCCTGTAAAGAATCAATGACACTTCCATTTTCTTGTCTATACAGTTAAACATAGAGCACCTTACATTTTCAAACATATACTAACACATACTTACCTTGTTATACAATCATTGATACAAGTACACATTGATCTGCACAGAGTCACACACCTCCCAGCCAGCCACACACACACTCAGTCTCCCATACAAATACTTGGACAATCAATCAGTAACCCATATAGTTAATCATATAGCTACTGATCAAAACATGCAGCAGTTTACAGAACAACAGACATAATGATGCACAAATTAAGACACTTTAGTCACTAACCCATGCACTCAGTGAGACACATTTAATCACTCACTCATGCATTCAGTCATGCACCTACTAAATCCTTTGTCCAGACACTTATACTTCCACTCATTCTTCAATATGTAAGACACATTTTAACTTTACAGAAACATACAGTCACTGGATGTTGTCATCAGTGATGTCATCAGTGATGTCATTTGAGATGTCATCAGTGATGTCATCAGTGATGTCACTGACCATGTCATGAATGATGTAATATGTGACATCATCAGCAGTGGATTGCAGGTGCGCGATATATAGTTAGTGCAACTAACTATATATGGAATTTCAATGGTTTTGTGTGAGTAAAATAAGGTTTTTTAAATGCTAATTCCTAACTATATATGGTCTATAACCTATGGTTTTTTCAGTGAATTTTCAAGGTTTTGTAAATGCTAATTCCTAACTATATATGGTCTATAACCTATGGTTTTTTCAGTGAATTTCAATGGTTTTTTAATAGCAAATATCATAAGCTGTCGAATGTCAAGTACGTGGTAAGTGAAAACATTTTCGTGTTTATGCACACTGATCTGCTTTGAATGGTGCCCCCCCCCCTCATTTCTATTAGGAGTACTCTCTCTTTGCAGATAGTGAAAGGTAGTTAACGCAGGTCTTTGCCCCCATTGTAATCCGTCGTGCCTGCTTCTCTCTCCATTTGATTCATTGTTATCCAAGTATTTACTGTTTTAGAATTAGTTCTCTTTGGTTCATTCTCTATTTACAAACAAACACAGAGTCGCAATACTCTGTTTAGTCTTTGCAGATAACGAAAAATCGTGTAAAAAAAAAGAAAAGGAATCGAGCAAAATCAGTAGGCCACTAATGGGATCTCTTTTTGACCTCGCTAAAATAGAAACATTAGGAACAACCCCTCATCACAAATACAAAACTAGTGAGATGAACTGAACTCCACACAATGATGGCTGCAAAACAGCTCTGCTCCGCCACCCACCCCGCCCAAAATAACGATAAAGAACGGCTGCCATGATTGGTTGCGGAATGACCACGACGGAGCTACGAAATGGTGCTGCTCTCATGCTAACCCCAGCTTCAGTCTGAAACATCCAGAAACACTGTAGACTACCAATTCGATCAGTTCCGGTAGCGCCCCAATGTAACCCGGTAGAGAAGAACTAGCCCTCCCCTCTTTGACTGATGGTTCTTGTTGCCTGTCCCTTCTGTTGTCATTTAACAGAACTATTTAGCCTGCTGAAAGGGGTTGTGTTCCGACCGCTGGTTGGTGGAGACATTTTGACTATATTCTGTACCTGCGTTGTCGCGTAATGCGTCATATGACGCGCCGCGTTAGCGCATCCGGAAGTCATCCGGGGCGCGCAGCGCGTAACGTAAGCATAACAAGTCATGTGACTTGTTAATAAAACTTTTCATTGGTTCATTTTACTTTTCTTATTGTAATGATGAAAGGCTTGATCATATGACCTAAAAATTACGCTTTTCATTACTTCCGAACATTATTTTTTCTTAAATATATGTTATAATGTTCCAGGCTAATGTACTTTCCCAGAAATTTTACAACTGTCCTGCAAGTAAAATATATTCTTTTTTCGAGAAAAAGAGCGTTTCTTCGTCCCATGACGGAGCCGTTGAGCAAAAGAGGGTCGACCTGCTGTCTTAGTCGCCGATACGCCTGAATATGAGATTCTTATCGATCACTTTATGTTGCAGGAATAGAAAACACAACAGCCCTTGACCATTTATCTTTACTGCGTTCCTTCGTATTATACCTTTTACCCTTCATGTAATTGGTCTGCTTTATTTCACTTGCCTTTTAATGATTCTAAAACAGTGACTATTATTAAAAACTTTACCAATGTATATACTACTACCATGTTTTCTTTTAAAAACCTTTATTGTGAAAATTTCATTATACAAATACGAGCCTATAACCACGTGGGCCGGCCACGGAGCAAACTGTAATCGTATATGATGAATAGACATTTACACTGTAGAGGAACGTAACGGGCGGGCCATTAGGTTGCAAGAACTAAGGTGTCTAACAGTTACGGAATCGGTGGACGTACATTTTATAATTAAAATACGACAGGGCCAGTTACAATAAAATTATCTAGATATACATTTGCGGGCAAGTACCATGGGTGACGTTAATTCGAACTTTCAACAGTACAGTAATCAATAACACATCAGAACTTAATATCAATAGGGATGTCGAAATATTCAATCAATTCTCGTCCCCGCCCGCCATGTGCTTCAAAACTGCATACGTATCTCGTGATTTCAAGGTTCTGCAACCAGTACACAACAAGGAGTTACGAGTCCCATTTATTCTGGCGCCATTTTGGGCGAGGACGGGCAGGTCCAGGATATAGTCAAAATGTCTCTACCAACCATCGACTATGATGATGTTCATATGCTGTATTTATTAGAGTAACACTCAGATGTCCACATGAAATAAATTTGCCACAATCTAAACATGTCATTTTAATCTTTCCAAAGTTCTTCTAAATATTTGGGACCGTTTCCCTTGCCTCTGAAGCTCTCAGTGCCACTTCTTTGATGAATGTACTAGCAGGTCAGGGGTTCTCCTCCAAATCTCTCTTTTATGCAGCACTATAATTAATTGTTGCCACCTCTCCATATGACGATGCATGGTATAGTTACCACAACTATATTTTTTTTCGGTTCCTCTAGAGAGTTCATCGTGGCAGATGAAGCGTGTAACGTACCGGGCATTTACCTTTTTTTGCATGTACAGGAAAGGAAAAAAAAATCGAGCGTCCGAGTTCTAAGGTGTCCCAGGGCCATTTTAGTGGACCAGGCCCAAATCCAAAGAACAGGCCGCCATTTTGAGAGTCCTGTTGCAGCCGCCTGTCGCTGTAGCATCAAGAGCAGCCGAAACTCAGCTGAATGGCAACTGAAACGGTAAAGGGGCGCCCCACTACAGCAGACGAGCCAGGCCCAAATCCAAAGAACTGCTATCTCACAGGCTAATGGGGCGACCCACGCCGAGTTTCAGCATTGTAGGATGACCACACAAGTACAGCAACTTGCTAGACATCACCTCGGTGCCATCCGGATCTCGGCGCCCCACTGCAGATGAAGTGCCTCTCAACTATGAAACCACCACGGTGACATCCGGATCTTGGCGCGTTGTGCTGCCTTCGGCCTATTCGCACATCGGTCCGCTACTGACGCCATCTCACAGGCTAATGGGGCGACCCACGCCGAGTTTCAGCATTGTAGGATGACCACACCAGTACAGCAACTTGCTAGACATCACCTCGGTGCCATCCGGATCTCGGCGCCCCACTGCAGATGAAGTGCCTCTCAACTATGAAACCACCACGGTGACATCCGGATCTTGGCGCGTTGTGCTGCCTTCGGCCTATTCGCACATCGGTCCGCTACTGACGCCATCTCACAGGCTAATGGGGCGACCCACGCCGAGTTTCAGCATTGTAGGATGACCACACCAGTACAGCAACTTGCTAGACATCACCTCGGTGCCATCCGGATCTCGGCGCCCCACTGCAGATGAAGTGCCTCTCAACTATGAAACCACCACGGTGACATCCGGATCTTGGCGCGTTGTGCTGCCTTCGGCCTATTCGCACATCGGTCCGCTACTGACGCCATCTCACAGGCTAATGGGGTGACCCACGCCGAGTTTCAGCATTGTAGGATGACCACACCAACTTGCTAGACATCACCTCAGTGCCATCCGAATCTTGGCATCTCAACGCCTAGTGGTATCTTCCATACAAAAAATATTGTTACGCTGCCTTTGGCCCCATTCGCACATCAGTCTGCAACTTAGACATCACCTCGGTGCCATCCGGATCTTGGCATCTCAGCGCCTTGTGGTGTCAGTCAGAAAATATTGTTGTGCTGCCTTCGGCCTATTCGCACATCGGTCCGCTACTGACGCCATCTCACAGGCCAACGGGGCGCCCCACGCCGACTTTCAGCATTGTAGGATGGCCACACCAGTACCACAACTTGCAAGACACCACCTCGGTGCCATCCGGATCTTGGCATCTCAGCGCCTTGTGGTCTCTTCTACACCGGAAATATAGTAGAAAATATTGTTGCGCTGCCTTTGGCCCCATTCACACATCAGTCCGCTACTGACACCATCTCACAGGCCAACGGGGCGCCCCACGCCGACTTTCAACATTGTAGGATGGCCACAGAAGTGCGACAACTTACTAGACACCACCTCGGTGCCATCCGGATCTTGGCGCGTTGTGCTGCCTTCGGCCTATTCGCACATCGGTCCGCTACTGACGCAAACTCACAGGCCAACGGGGCGCCCCACGCCGACTTTCAGCATTGTAGGATGGCCACACCAGTGCGGCAACTTCCTACACACCACCTCGGTGCCATCCGGATCTTGGCGCGTAGTGAAGCTGCAGCAGCTGCAAATAAGCTTCAGACAGTGTTACAACCGCTGCTCAGAACTCTCAACTATGACACCACCTCGATGCCATCCGGATCTTGGCGCGTTGTATTGCCTTCGGCCTATTCGCACATCGGTCCGCTACTGACGCCGCCTCACGTGCCAACGTATTTTCTCCGCATTTTATACCCTATGCCGCATAACAGGTCATGTGACTTGTTTATAAAACTTTTCATTGGTTCATTTTACTTTTGGTTTCCTAATGATGGAAGGCTTGATCATATGACCTAAAAACAACACTTTTCATTGGATGAAAACTTTTTTTTTCCCCCAAACGATGAAAGCCCCACCTTGTTTCTGGATGTTTCAGACTGAAGCTGGCGTCACCATGAGAGCACCACCATCTCGTAGCTCCGTCGTGGTCATTCCGCGAGCAATCATGGCAGCCGCTCCCCACCAGAAGCCTGCAGGAGTCGGGGCCCCCAAAACTTTTGATGAATTCTCAAGGCGGAGGGGACGCTTTCGAGAATGGGGTCCAAGACCTAGCAGACAAGCGTCCGATTTCCAAGGTGTCCCAGGGCCATTTCAGTGGACCAGGCCCAAAAAGGAAACAGCCTGCCGCCATTTTGAGAGTCCTGTGACAGCCGCCTATCGCTGCACCGCAAGAGTGGGCGCAACTCAGCTGAATGGCGGATTTTGACACAGTGGACCAAAAGCGGACGGAATGGCAACTGAAACGGTAAAGGGGCGCCCCACTACAACAGACGAGACTCCACCTGGAGAGGCCCGTTCACGCCGCCTCCCCCGGGGCGCTCCACGCCGTTATTCGGAGCAGCATTGTAGGATACCAAAACCAGTGCGGCAACTTACTGGACATCACCTTGGTGCCATCGTTCTGCTGCCTTGGAACTATTCGCACAACAGTTTGCTACTGATGACCCACCCCCCGCGACGCCCCACGCCGTTATTTGCTGGGTGGCAACTTACTAGACATCACTTTTGTGTCATCTAGATTTCGGCGCGTTCTGCTGCCTTGGAACTATTCGCACAACAGTTTGCTACTGATCACCCACCCCCCGCGACGCCCCACGCCGGAAATCTGGACGTTGTGCTGCGTTGGGACTATTCGCACAGCCGACCGCTACTTCGTTGTTTTTCTCTAAAAATGTTTATATGTTATTACTATTTTTGTTTTCTTGTATATATTTATAAATTATTAAAGTTTTATAATCTTACTACTTTGTCGGAGTGCTATATATTTTTAATGTGACACATAATTGTAAAAACTTTGATGTACAAAGAGTCATCCCTGGAATCTTCCGCTTCACGCTCGGTCCCCTCCCCAATCACAATACAGAATGGTTTTCAGATAATAGCAACGCTTCTGCTGTGACGGATCTCATCGAGTGTGGGCCTTGATCTACTATAACTCCTTTGAAGACGGGTGATTCTTTACAGCTGTGGCCATAAACTACATCTGCAGGGCTAGCTGATAGCCTAGGACCGGCCTGGACAATCGGACACAGAGGAAAAGGAGTGTCAGAGGGTGCGGTAGTGAATAGGGCAAAAGGGAGGTGTCGGGCGGGCACAGGGTGTGATTCTCAGGGAAGAACAGCGCAGATGGGGGGAGGTTTATTACCCATGCATAAAACAGAGAGCGGGGGTGACCACTGCCTGGGGGAGATGCTTGCGAGGGTGGGGAGCCATGCTAAGGATCGACAGCGTTCACAGAGTGGATCTGGTCAAGGCATCTAAAATGGCTGCCGTGCACGACAAAAGTGTGGCATTTGAAAAAAGACAAGATGGCGCACACAATGTTTTTCAACAATTCCTGATTTCCTTCGAATCGAACGTTAACAGACGTTGGGGCATATTACCAAAGTTAAGCGATATTTATCCCTAACGATGCATTGCAAAGATTTTTTTACCGTCAGAAATTATCGCAGATAAACCTTGCTATTATCAAGGTTTATCGCAAATACGATAAAAAACGAGCGCAATGCATTAATGTCGCTGAAAACTCCGCGATATTCATGCATTACCGAGCTAATGCTCTTAGCCATGTTATCCACCTCCCATTGGATAACATGGCTAAGAACTGCTCAGGGCAGCTGTTACTTTTTGGAGATATTCGCGCTTATCTCGAATATTTCCAAAAGTTGATAATAGGAGATAGCGATGTTAGCGACTGTTTCCAGTCGCTAACATCTTGGCATGCCCACTTTGCATGTCATTAGTGATAAATATCACTCACATGCAAAGTGGGACCCAAGATGGTCGCTATCTCCTACTAGCCGTCGCTAACTGGTGTTAGCAACAGCTAGGTAATACACATATAATTTTATCTCCGCGAAGCGGAGCGCTGTTACAGATATATATCTTGTTTTTGAACGTTAATTTCTCAAAATGCACTGAAGCACATATATTGAGACATAGCAAAGGCACATCGGGCTACCAGTCCCTAATATTTTACCAAGTTTCGTGCAAATCCATTCAGCCGTTCGATTATTATTATTATTATTTTTTTTTGCCCCGCGGGGCCCTTTTAAAACCTCCACATCAAACCTAGGGGGTCAGCGAGGATCTACTATGCCCCCTTATGGTCATCAGCCGTTCGATTATTATTATTATTTTTTTTTTTGCCCCGCGGGGCCCTTTTAAAACCTCCACATCAAACCTAGGGGGTCAGCGAGGATCTACTATGCCCCCTTATGGTCATTTGCCCCTTCGCTTTGGCCTCCTCTTGTCTCTCGATCCTACCGAGAGACAAGATGGCGGCCGCTACGTACTGTTTGGAATGTTTACAGACACCGGAGAGCCAATCAGCTTCGCTTCGCAAAGCTCCGTAACGCGAAAAGTACGCGAAGCGGTGCGCTGTTACAGATATATATCTTTTTTTGAACGTTAATTTCTCAAAATCCACTGAAGCACATATATTGAGACCTAGCAAAGGCACATCGGGCTACCAGTCCCTACAATTTTGCCAAGTTTCGTGCAAATCCATTCAGCCGTTCGATTATTATTATTATTATTTTTTTTTGCCCCGCGGGGCCCTTTTAAAACCTCCACATCAAACCTAGGGGGTCAGCGAGGATCTACTATGCCCCCTTATAGTTATTTCCCCCTTTGTTTTGACCTCCTCTTGTCTCTCGATCCTACCGAGAGACAAGATGGCGGCCGCTACGGACTGTTTGGAATGTTGACAGACGCCGGAGAACCAATCAGCTTCGCTTCACAAAGCTCCGTTGCGCGAAAAGTCCGCGAACCAGAGCGCTAACCGGTCCGCTGTTACAGATATATATCTTTTTTTAAACGTTAATTTCTCAAAATCCACTGGAGCACATATATTGAGACCTACAAAAGGCACATCGGGCTACCAGTCCCTACAATTTTGCCAAGTTTCGTGCAAATCCATTCAGCCGTTCGGGCTAAAAGTGAGGCCAACCGCCCTATGGAAAACTCAATGTTAAAAACACGTTTTGGGACCCCCCTTTTTTCTCGGCCCCCACTGGACGAACCCCCCCCAAATTTTCAAGGGCTGCTCAGAAACAAAATGTGCCATTTTCCTGAAAATTTCAGCCGATTCCGTCCACAAACGCCAAAGTTATTAGACATAGAATTTTCAAAAAACCCATAGAGAAAAAATCCTAACTATATATACCTACTGGCGACCGCCAGTAGGTAATATATATATATATATATATATATATATATATATATATATATATATATATATATATATATATATATATATATATATATATATATATATTCACTGAAAAAACCATAGGTTATAGACCATATATAGTTAGGAATTAGCATTTAAAAAACCTTATTTTACTCACACAAAACCATTGAAATTCCATATATAGTTAGTTGCACTAACTATATATCGCGCACCCGCAATCCACTGCTGATCATGTCACATATTACATCATTCATGACATGGTCAGTGACATCACTGATGACATCACTGATGACATCTCAAATGACATCACTGATGACATCACTGATGACATCTCATTTGACATCATTCTTGTGCTAATACGATAAACCTCTTCAGACTCTAATATAACCTTAGATACACTCAGTGTATACAGACACTCACACACTGTCACTCATCCATGGAGTTACTCACACACCTAGTCAGTCATGCAAAGAAACAATCTCACCTCCATTTCCTTAACTATACAGTTATACACACCTTACTTATTCAAGCATATACTAACACATATTTACTCTCTTACACAATCCCTGATACAAGTTCACAATGATCCATACAGCCACTCACACATTCAGTGGCTCTCATGCACAGTTAATTATATATGCCAACTCTCACATGTACTGTGTTTTACATATGTACTTACTATGACATGTAGCATTGAGATATCCATTCACTCATCAATACACTCATGCACACAGTCAACTGCCCATGTAGCTGTTTCCACATGCACTCTTGAACTCATACACCTAGTGAATCAACTGCTGACACATCTATGCACAGAGTCACACACCTCCCAGCCACCCCCACACAAACTCAATCTCCCATACAAATACTTGGGCAACCAATCAATAACACATATAGCCTCTCGTATAGCTAATGATCAACACATGCAGCAGTTTACATCACAACAGACATACTGATGCACACATTCAGACTGTTTAGTCACTAACCCATGCATTTAGTACGACACATTTATTCACTCACTCACAGTCAGTCACGCACCTACTAAATCCTTCATCCAGACACTTATACATCCACTCATTCTTCAATATATCAAACATATTTAAACTTTACAGAAACACACAGTCACTGGATGATGTCAACAGTGATGTCATCAGTGATGTCATTTGAGATGTCATCAGTGATGTCATCAGTGATGTCATTTGAGATGTCATCAGTGATGTCATCAGTGATGTCATTTGAGATGTCATCAGTGATGTCATCAGTGATGTCACTGACCATGTCATGAATGATGTAATATGTGACATGATCAGCAGTGGATTGCGGGTGCGCGATATATAGTTAGTGCAACTAACTATATATGGAATTTCAATGGTTTTGTGTGAGTAAAATAAGGTTTTTTAAATGCTAATTCCTAACTATATATGGTCTATAACCTATGGTTTTTTCAGTGAATTTTCAAGGTTTTGTAAATGCTAATTCCTAACTATATATGGTCTATAACCTATGGTTTTTTCAGTGAATTTCAATGGTTTTTTAATAGCAAATATCATAAGCTGTCGAATGTCAAGTACGTGGTAAGTGAAAACATTTTCGTGTTTATGCACACTGATCTGCTTTGAATGGTGCCCCCCCCCCTCATTTCTATTAGGAGTACTCTCTCTTTGCAGATAGTGAAAGGTAGTTAACGCAGGCCTTTGCCCCCATTGTAATCCGTCGTGCCTGCTTCTCTCTCCATTTGATTGATTGTTATCCAAGTATTTACTGTTTTAGAATTAGTTCTCTTTGGTTCATTCTCTATTTACAAACAAACACAGAGTCGCAATACTCTGTTTAGTCTTTGCAGATAACGAAAAATCGTGTAAAAAAAAAGAAAAGGAATCGAGCAAAATCAGTAGGCCACTAATGGGATTTCTTTTTGACCTCGCTAAAATAGAAACATTAGGAACAACCCCTCATGACAAATACAAAACTAGTGAGATGAACTGAACTCCACACAATGATGGCTGCAAAACAGCTCGGCTCCGCCACCCACCCCGCCCAAAATAACGATAAAGAACGGCTGCCATGATTGGTTGCGGAATGACCACGACGGAGCTACGAAATGGTGCTGCTCTCATGCTAACCCCAGCTTCAGTCTGAAACATCCAGAAACACTGTAGACTACCAATTCGATCAGTTCCGGTAGCGCCCCAATGTAACCCGGTAGAGAAGAACTAGCCCTCCCCTCTTTGACTGATGGTTCTTGTTGCCTGTCCCTTCTGTTGTCATTTAACAGAACTATTTAGCCTGCTGAAAGGGGTTGTGTTCCGACCGCTGGTTGGTGGAGCTATTTTGACTATATTCTGTACCTGCGTTGTCGCGTAATGCGTCATATGACGCGCCGCGTTAGCGCATCCGGAAGTCATCCGGGGCGCGCAGCGCGTAACGTAAGCATAACAAGTCATGTGACTTGTTAATAAAACTTTTCATTGGTTCATTTTACTTTTCTTATTGTAATGATGAAAGGCTTGGTCATATGACCTAAAAATTACGCTTTTCATTACTTCCGAACATTATTTTTTCTTAAATATATGTTATAATGTTCCAGGCTAATGTACTTTCCCGGAAATTTTACAACTGTCCTGCAAGTAAAATATATTCTTTTTTCGAGAAAAAGAGCGTTTCTTCGTCCCATGACGGAGCCGTTGAGCAAAAGAGGGTCGACCTGCTGTCTTAGTCGCCGATAAGCCTGAATATGAGATTCTTATCGATCACTTTATGTTGCAGGAATAGAAAACACAACAGCCCTTGACCATTTATCTTTACTGCGTTCCTTCGTATTATACCTTTTACCCTTCATGTAATTGGTCTGCTTTATTTCACTTGCCTTTTAATGATTCTAAAACAGTCACTATTATTAAAAACTTTACCAATGTATATACTACTACCATGTTTTCTTTTAAAAACCTTTATTGTGAAAATTTCATTATACAAATACGAGCCTATAACCACGTGGGCCTGCCACAGAGCAAACTGTAATCGTATATGATGAATAGACATTTACACTGTAGAGGAACGTAACGGGCGAGCCATTAGGTTGCAAGAACTAAGGTGTCTAACAGTTACGGAATCGGTGGACGTACATTTTATAATTAAAATACGACAGGGCCAGTTACAATAAAATTATCTAGATATACATTTGCGGGCAAGTACCATGGGTGACGTTAATTCGAACTTTCAACAGTACAGTAATCAATAACACATCAGAACTTAATATCAATAGGGATGTCGAAATATTCAATCAATTCTCGTCCCCGCCCGCCATGTGCTTCAAAACTGCATACGTATCTCGTGATTTCAAGGTTCTGCAACCAGTACACAACAAGGAGTTACGAGTCCCATTTATTCCGGCGCCATTTTGGGCGAGGACGGGCAGGTCCAGGATATAGTCAAAATGTCTCTACCAACCATCGACTATGATGATGTTCATATGCTGTATTTATTAGAGTAACACTCATCTGTCCACATGAAATTAATTTGCCACAATCTAAACATGTCATTTTAATCTTTCCAAAGTTCTTCTAAATATTTGGGACCGTTTCCCTTGCCTCTGAAGCTCTCAGTGCCACTTCTTTGATGAATGTACTAGCAGGTCAGGGGTTCTCCTCCAAATCTCTCTTTTATGCAGCACTATAATTAATTGGTGCCACCTCTCCATATGACGATGCATGGTATAGTTACCACAACTATATTTTTTTTCGGTTCCTCTGGAGAGTTCATCGTGGCAGATGAAGCGTGTAACGTACCGGGCATTTACCTTTTTTTGCATGTACAGGAAAGGAAAAAAAAATCGAGCGTCCGAGTTCTAAGGTGTCCCAGGGCCATTTTAGTGGACCAGGCCCAAATCCAAAGAACAGGCCGCCATTTTGAGAGTCCTCTTGCAGCCGCCTGTCGCTGTAGCATCAAGAGCAGCTGAAACTCAGCTGAATGGCAACTGAAACGGTAAAGGGGCGCCCCACTACAGCAGACGAGCCTCCACCTAGGAAGGCCCATTCACGCCGGCTCCCCCCCCCTTCGGGCACCCCACGCCGTTATTCGGAGCAGTATTGTAGGATGGCCACACCAGTGCGGCAACTTGCTAGACATCACCTCGGTGGTAACCGAATCTCAACGCCTTGTGGTGTCTCCTATTCAGAAAACATTGTTATGCTGCCTTCGACCTATTCGCCGCAAGTGCGCACACAACTCAACTGCATAGCTTGCTAGACACCACCTCGGTGCCATCCGGATCTTGGAATGTCAGCACCTTTTGGTGTCTTCTCTTCAGAAAATATTATTGCGCTGCCTTTGGCCCCATTCGCACATCAGTCCGCTACTGACGCCATCTCACAGGCTAATGGGGCGCCCCACGCCGACTTTCAGCATTGTAGAATAACCACACCAGTACAGCAACTTGCTAGACATCACCTCGGTGCCATCCGGATCTCGGCGCCCCACTGCAGATGAAGTGCCTCTCAACTATGAAACCACCACGGTGACATCCGGATCTTGGCGCGTTGTGCTGCCTTCGGCCTATTCGCACATCGGTCCGCTACTGACGCCATCTCACAGGCTAATGGGGCGACCCACGCCGAGTTTCAGCATTGTAGGATGACCACACCAGTACAGCAACTTGCTAGACATCACCTCGGTGCCATCCGGATCTCGGCGCCCCACTGCAAATGAAGTGCCTCTCAACTATGAAACCACCACGGTGACATCCGGATCTTGGCGCGTTGTGCTGCCTTCGGCCTATTCGCACATCGGTCCGCTACTGACGCCATCTCACAGGCTAATGGGGCGACCCACGCCGAGTTTCAGCATTGTAGGATGACCACACCAGTACAGCAACTTGCTAGACATCACCTCAGTGCCATCCGAATCTTGGCATCTCAACGCCTAGTGGTATCTTCCATACAAAAAATATTGTTACGCTGCCTTTGGCCCCATTCGCACATCAGTCCGCAACTTAGACACCACCTCGGTGCCATCCGGATCTTGGAATGTCAGCACCTTTTGGTGTCTTCTCTTCAGAAAATATTATTGCGCTGCCTTTGGCCCCATTCGCACATCAGTCCGCTACTGACGCCATCTCACAGGCTAATGGGACGCCCCACGCCGACTTTCAGCATTGTAGAATAACCACACCAGTACAGCAACTTGCTAGACATCACCTCGGTGCCATCCGGATCTCGGCGCCCCACTGCAGATGAAGTGCCTCTCAACTATGAAACCACCACGGTGACATCCAGATCTTGGCGCGTTGTGCTGCCTTCGGCCTATTCGCACATCGGTCCGCTACTGACGCCATCTCACAGGCTAATGGGGCGACCCACGCCGAGTTTCAGCATTGTAGGATGACCACACCAGTACAGCAACTTGCTAGACATCACCTCGGTGCCATCCGGATCTCGGCGCCCCACTGCAGATGAAGTGCCTCTCAACTATGAAACCACCACGGTGACATCCGGATCTTGGCGCGTTGTGCTGCCTTCGGCCTATTCGCACATCGGTCCGCTACTGACGCCATCTCACAGGCTAATGGGGCGACCCACGCCGAGTTTCAGCATTGTAGGATGACCACACCAGTACAGCAACTTGCTAGACATCACCTCAGTGCCATCCGAATCTTGGCATCTCAACGCCTAGTGGTATCTTCCATACAAAAAATATTGTTACGCTGCCTTTGGCCCCATTCGCACATCAGTCCGCAACTTAGACATCACCTCGGTGCCATCCGGATCTTGGCATCTCAGCGCCTTGTGGTGTCAGTCAGAAAATATTGTTGCGCTGCCTTTGGCCCCATTCGCACATCGGTCCGCTACTGACGCCATCTCACAGGCCAACGGGGCGCCCCACGCCGACTTTCAACATTGTAGGATGGCCACAGAAGTGCGACAACTTACTAGACACCACCTCGGTGCCATCCGGATCTTGGCGCGTTGTGCTGCCTTCGGCCTATTCGCACATCGGTCCACTACTGACGCAAACTCACAGGCCAACGGGGCGCCCCACACCGACTTTCAGCATTGTAGGATGGCCACACCAGTGCTGCAACTTGCTGGACACCACCTCGGTGCCATCCGGATCTTGGCGCGTTGTATTGCCTTCGGCCTATTCGCACATCAGTCCGCTACTGACGCCGCCTCACGTGCCAACGTATTTTCTCCGCATTTTATACCCTATGCCGCATAACAGGTCATGTGACTTGTTTATAAAACTTTTCATTGGTTCATTTTACTTTTGGTTTCCTAATGATGGAAGACTTGATCATATGACCTAAAAACAACACTTTTCATTGGATGAAAACTTTTTTTTCCCCCCAAACGATGAAAGCCCCACCTTGTTTCTGGATGTTTCAGACTAAACTGGCGTCAGCATGAGAGCACCACCATCTCGTAGCTCCGTCGTGGTCATTCCGCGAGCAATCATGGCAGCCGCTCCCCACCAGAAGCCTGCAGGAGTCGGGGCCCCCAAAACTTTTGATGAATTCTCAAGGCGGAGGGGACGCTTTCGAGAATGGGGTCCAAGACCTAGCAGACAAGCGTCCGATTTCCAAGGTGTCCCAGGGCCATTTCAGTGGACCACGCCCAAAAAGGAAAGAGCCTGCCGCCATTTTGAGAGTCCTGTGGCAGCCGCCTATCGCTGCACCGCAAGAGTGGGCGCAACTCAGCTGAATGGCGGATTTTGACACAGTGGACCAAAAGCGGACGGAATGGCAACTGAAACGGTAAAGGGGCGCCCCACTAAAACAGATGAGACTCCACCTGGAGAGGCCCGTTCACGCCGCCTCCCCCGGGGCGCCCCACGCCGTTATTCGGAGCAGCATTGTAGGATACCAAAACCAGTGCGGCAACTTACTGGACATCACCTTGGTGCCATCGTTCTGCTGCCTTGGAACTATTCGCACAACAGTTTGCTACTGATGACCCACCCCCCGCGACGCCCCACGCCGTTATTTGCTGGGTGGCAACTTACTAGACATCACTTTCGTGTCATCTAGATTTCGGCGCGTTCTGCTGCCTTGGAACTATTCGCACAACAGTTTGCTACTGATGACCCACCCCCCGCCGGAAATCTGGAGGTTGTGCTGCGTTGGGACTATTCGCACAGCCGACCGCTACTTCGTTGTTTTTCCCTAAAAATGTTTATATGTTATTACTATTTTTGTTTTCTTGTATATATTTATAAATTATTAAAGTTTTATAATCTTACTACTTTGTCGGAGTGCTATATATTTTTAATGTGACACATAATTGTAAAAACTTTGATGTACAAAGAGTCATCCCTGGAATCTTCCGCTTCACGCTCGGTCCCCTCCCCAATCACAATACAGGATGGTTTTCAGATAATAGCAACGCTTCTGCTGTGACGGATCTCATCGAGTGTGGGCCTTGATCTACTATAACTCCTTTGAAGAGGGGTGATTCTTTACAGCTGTGGCCATAAACTACATCTGCAGGGCTAGCTGATAGCCTAGGACCGGCCTGGACAATCGGACACAGAGGAAAAGGAGTGTCATAGGGTGCGGTAGTGAATAGGGCGAAAGGGAGGTGTCGGGCGGGCACAGGGTGTGATTCTCAGGGAAGAGCAGCGCAGATGGGGGGAGGTTTATTACCCATGCATAAGACAGAGAGCGGGGGTGACCACTGCCTGGGTGAGATGCTTGCGAGGGTGGGGAGCCATGCTAAGGATCGACAGCGTGCACAGAGTGGGTCTGGTCAAGGCATCTAAAATGGCTGCCGTGCACGACAAAAGTGTGGCATTTGAAAAAAGACAAGATGGCGCAGACAATGTTTTTCAACACTTCCTGATTTCCTTTCGAATCGAACGTTAACAGACGTTGGGGCATATTACCAAAGTTAAGCGATATTTATCCCTAACGATGCATTGCAAAGATTTTTTTACCGTCAGAACTTATCGCAGATAAACCTTGCTATTATCAAGGTTTATCGCAAATACGATAAAAAACGACCGCAATGCATTAATATCGCTGAAAACTCAGCGATATTCATGCATTACCGAGCTAATGCTCTTAGCCATGTTATCCACCTCCCATTGGATAACATGGCTAAGAACTGCTCAGGGCAGCTGTTACTTTTTGGAGATATTCGCGCTTATCTCGAATATTTCCAAAAGTTGATAATAGGAGATAGCGATGTTAGCGACTGTTTCCAGTCGCTAACATCTTGGCATGCCCACTTTGCATGTCATTAGTGATAAATATCACTCACATGCAAAGTGGGACCCAAGATGGTCGCTATCTCCTACTAGCCGTCGCTAACTGGTGTTAGCAACAGCTAGGTAATACAGATATAATTTTATCTCCGCGAAGCGGAGCGCTGTTACAGATATATATCTTGTTTTTGAACGTTAATTTCTCAAAATGCACTGAAGCACATATATTGAGACATAGCAAAGGCACATCGGGCTACCAGTCCCTAATATTTTACCAAGTTTCGTGCAAATCCATTCAGCCGTTCGATTATTATTATTATTATTTTTTTTTGCCCCGCGGGGCCCTTTTAAAACCTCCACATCAAACCTAGGGGGTCAGCGAGGATCTACTATGCCCCCTTATGGTCATTTGCCCCTTCGCTTTGGCCTCCTCTTGTCTCTCGATCCTACCGAGAGACAAGATGGCAGCCGCTACGTACTGTTTGGAATGTTTACAGACACCGGAGAGCCAATCAGCTTCGCTTCGCAAAGCTCCGTAACGCGAAAAGTACGCGAAGCGGTGCGCTGTTACAGATATATATCTTTTTTTTAACGTTAATTTCTCAAAATCCACTGGAGCACATATATTGAGACCTAGCAAAGGCACATCGGGCTACCAGTCCCTAATATTTTGCCAAGTTTCGTGCAAATCCATTCAGCCGTTCGATTATTATTATTTTGGTTTTTTTTTGCCCCGCGGGGCCCTTTTAAAACCTCCACATCAAACGTAGGGGGTCAGCGAGGATCTACTATTCCCCCTTATGGTCATTTGCCCCTTCGCTTTGGCCTCCTCTTGTCTCTCGATCCTACCGAGAGACAAGATGGCGGCCGCTACGGACTTTTTGGAATGTTGACAGACGCCAGAGAACCAATCAGCTTCGCTTCACAAAGCTCCGTTGCGCGAAAAGTACGCGTCCTGGGACGCTGCCCGGTCCGCTGTTACAGATATATATCTTTTTTTAAACGTTAATTTCTCAAAATCCACTGGAGCACATATATTGAGACCTACAAAAGGCACATCGGGCTACCAGTCCCTACAATTTTGCCAAGTTTCGTGCAAATCCATTCAGCCGTTCGGGCTAAAAGTGAGGCCAACCGCCCTATGGAAAACTCAATGTTAAAAACACGTTTTGGGACCCCCCTTTTTTCTCGGCCCCCCCTTGACGAACCCCCCCCAAATTTTCAAAGGCTGCTCAGAAACAAAATGTGCCATTTTCCTGAAAATTTCAGCCAATTCCGTCCACAAACGGCAAAGTTATTAGACATAGAATTTTCAAAAAACCCATAGAGAAAAAATCCTAACTATATATACCTACTGGCGACCGCCAGTAGGTAATATATAAATAAATATATATATATATATATTCACTGAAAAAAACATAGGTTATAGACCATATATAGTTAGGAATTAGCATTTACAAAACCTTGAAAATTCACTGAAAAAACCATAGGTTATAGACCATATATAGTTAGGAATTAGCATTTAAAAAACCTTTTTTTACTCACACAAAACCATTGAAATTCCATATATAGTTAGTTGTACTAACTATATATCGCGCACCCGCAATCCACTGCTGATCATGTCACATATTACATCATTCATGACATGGTCAGTGACATCACTGATGACATCACTGATGACATCTCAAATGACATCACTGATGACATCACTGATGACATCTCAAATGACATCACTGATGACATCACTGATGACATCACTGATGACATCTCAAATGACATCACTGATGACATCACTGATGACATCATGCACATGATAATACGATGAACCTCTTCAGACTCAAATATAACCTTAGATACACTCAGTGTAAACAGACACTCACAGACTGTCACTCATCCATGGAGTTACTCACACACCTAGTCAGTCATGCAAAGAATCAATCACACCTCCATTTCCTCAACTATACAGTTATACACACCTTACTTATTCAAACATATACTAACACATATTTACTCTCTTTTACAATGCCTGATACAAGTTCACAATGATCAATACAGCCACTCACACATTCACTGGCTCTTATGCACAGTTATTTATATATGTCAACTGTCACATGTACTGTGTTTTACATATGTACTTACTTTGACATGTAGCACTGAGATATCCATTCACTCACCAATGCACTCAGTCAACCGCCCATACAGGTGTTTCTACATGCACTTTTGAACCCATACATCTAGTGAATCAACTGCTCACACATCTATGCACAGAGTCATACACCTCCCAGCCACCCACACACACACACTCAGTCTCCCATACAAATACTTGGGCAACCAATCAATAACCCATATACTTACTCATATAGCTACTGATCAACACATGCAGCAGTTTACAGAACAACAGACATAATGATGCACAAATTAAGACAGTTTAGTCACTAACCCATGCACTCAGTGACACACATTTATTCACTCACTCATACAGTCAGTCATGCACCTACTAAATCCTTCATTCAGACACTTATACATCCACTCATTCTTCAATATGTAACACATATTTTAACTTTACAGAAACATACAGTCACTGGATGTTGTCATCAGTGATGTCATTTGAGATGTCATCAGTGATGTCATCAGTGATGTCACTGACCATGTCATGAATGATGTAATATGTGACATGATCAGCAGTGGATTGCGGGTGCGCGATATATAGTTAGTACAACTAACTATATATGGAATTTCAATGGTTTTGTGTGAGTAAAAAAAGCTTTTTTAAATGCTAATTCCTAACTATATATGGTCTATAACCTATGGTTTTTTCAGTGAATTTTCAAGGTTTTGTAAATGCTAATTCCTAACTATATATGGTCTATAACCTATGGGTTTTTCAGTGAATTTCATTGGTTTTTTAAAAGCTAATATCTATAACTGTAAAATGTATTCTTCTTTAAATCAAAAAATATATTTTATATGTCTATTAATCATTTTTTTATTATTATTTGTTTTTGTTCGCTCCCGGTTCGCGAACCGGGAAGCTTCCCGTTAGCTCAATTTGGTGCCGCGACCCGGTCCGGGAACCGGTAAACGTTCCATTTGCCCAACTGCCGCGTTAGAAATCAACATCGTGACGCGTCGCGAAAGCGCGACGTATCACGTTGTCGCGTAATGCGTCTTATAACGTGCCGCGTTAGCACACCCGGAAGTGCTCCGGTACGCGAACTGAGACGCGAAGCGCAGCTCCCCGAAAGCGATCCGGGGCACGTCGCGAAAGCGCGACGTATCGCGTTGCCGCGTAATGCGTCTTATGACGCGCCGCGTTAGCGCACCCGGAAGTGCTCCGGAGCGCGAACCGAGGCGCGAAGCGCAGCTCCCCGGAAGCGATCCGGGGCGCGTTCCGCAGCGCGTAACATAAGCGTAACAGGTCATGTGACTTGTTAATACAACTTTTCATTGGTTCATTTCACTTTTGGTTTCCTAATGATGTAAGGCTAGGTCAGGTGACCTAAAAATAACACTTTTCATTGGTTTAGAACTATTTTTTTCCCAAATGATGAAAGCCCCCACCTTTTTTCTCACTCTGACTTTCAACTTTGTGAAAGGAAGACCTATTTTGCTGAGTGGAAAATGGCTTCACTAGTAGCTGCAGCTGGTGCACCCCCACCACCACCACCACCTCCTCATAGGAAGAGAGGACCACCTCCACAGTTCCTTTCCAACACAGAGGAGGAAGAGGATCAAGAAGAGGAAGAGGAAATACAGGGAACACAGTTTTTACAAGAGGAGCCCCGGGTATCTCATCCTAAAAATAGTTTCATTTGGCAGTTTTTTTCTTTTCCCGAAGGACAGAAAAAAGTTAATGCTCGGTATGTGACGTGCCTCATATGCAAAGAGGACTTATCTAGAGGCACAGATAAGAAGTATAGTTACGGCAACTATACTATGCACCATCACATGCTGAGGTGGCATCCACTAAATTACAGCCGGGCACAGATGCGTGACCTCCAGGACAACCCACCAACTCCTGTGGCCAGGACATCGGCACAGGTATCTCTGTCGGGGCTAGAGGCACGGGAAACAGTGCCAAACATTCAGGATAACTTTTTCCACATGAAGATTGTCTGTTTATATTGCGGTACCTTACTCTCATGTGCCAATATGAGCATTAACTTAATAAACAGAGCATTTGAAAACCACAACTGCTCTAAACGCCCCCAAAAAAAATTTTTTTTTTGCTCCTGTTGAGCCCTTTCCAATGCCTGTTTTTTGTTGTTTCCCCCCCAAAAAACCAAAAAAAAACATAAAATTGTTCAAAAAATACAAAAAAAACAAAAAATGTTCAGAAAAATAAAAAAAAAATATAAAACAACAAAAACATTAAAAAAAAAGTTCTTTTCAGAACTACCTCCCCTTTATAAAAAAAATTGCTAGAATGTTTAGCACTCTGGCAAGCTCTATTTCTTTTGGTTCGCTTCCCGGTTCGCTCGCCGGTACGCGAACCGGGAGCGAACCAAAAAAAAAAAAAAAAAAAAAAGAAGAGTAAGTATAAGGGAAGTAAACAGAGAGTAATGTTAAAAGAAAGACAGCTATAGGGACTAAACCAGAGATACTGTTTAATAGATTTATTTACCGAAGAAAAGATGGAAGAGGATAAAATTGTGAAAAACAAAATAGATAAGGAAATGAAAGAAAAAAAGGAGAGTAGAAGAATAACACAGAAGAGTTTCTTAGAGAATGTGAGTGAATATTCAAAATAAGATTAAAACATGTGGAATAACAGAGAGAAAAAACAGAAAGCAGAAAAGAAGAAGTAACAGAAAAAGAATAATTGAAACAGCAAAGAAATGTAAATAACATAGGCCCATATTATCAACATAGGCAATAAAAGTTTTGCAGCTTTTATTGGCAGAAATGTGTCGCTAAAGCCGCTTTTGCGGCAGAAAACTGCCGCTAAAACCGCTTTTGCAGCAGTTTTCTGCCGATAAAAACAGCAATAATTTTATTGGCTCTGTTCATAATATGCCCCTTAGTGTGCTTCAACTACACAGAGAAAGCATAATGAACAAGTACTGAAAGAGTGATCAGTCAAAGACACTAAGAGTAATAGAGACGGAGTGAGTGAACAAGAGTGAGGAACTATGAGAAGAGAGGGACTGAGAAAAGGAGTGGAAGGAGTAGAGTAAGTAAGTAATAGAGAAAGGAATGAGGGAAGTAGCAAAGGCAGGAAAGTGAGGGTTAAAGAAATGAAGCAGTGGAACTAATAGTACTTAAATGTGATAGAAATGTAATGAAAAGAGTACAAAACATTTACCTTATAATTGTCGTTAACTTAGTCACTTGTTATTTTTATACTTTCAATCTGTGAAAGAGAGAACAAACATTTGAAAAATATTAAAACATGTATTTAAAAATTAGAAAAGACAAGGGAAAAGATTGAAGGACAAACAGTTTTTCAACAACTTTGACACTTACAGAAGCTTCTGCTTCTCAGGGCCCCCTACACAGTCCTAAAGATATACATTTTAAACTAACAGTATCTTGATGCAGATGAAGTGAGGCCTATCTTGGAACATGGTGCATCTTTTGCACTGCTGTTGTCTCACAAAAGTGACGCAATGGCAGCGCAAAAGAGGTGCACAATCATCATAAAACTGTTCCTAACATTTTAAATGATTGTTTCAAGATGGCAATAAGGTGTGTCCTATCCAGACGTTTGTTTCAGGTGAGGCCTACTCAGGGTTGCAGATGAAATTTACGCTTGTTGAAGAGTACAGAGGAGATAATACATGTGCAGGCCTACCAATAAAGTTCAGACCTCCTCTGTTTCCCTGGACAAGCCTAAACTTCATCTGCACAATGTGATTCGTAATGTTAGGAAACACAGGTAATGTATTTGAAAATCGTGCAATTTCTTTTGCTCATTTCACAATCACATCACTTGTGTTTCCTTTGGTTAGGTATCTCATTGTGCAGATGTAGTCCAGCATATGAAAGAGTACGCACTGCATGCAACAACTTTGACACTTACTGAAGCCTCAGCTTCTGCATGCCCCCTACACAGTTTTAAATGTATATCATAAATACAAAAAGTACAGAATTAATTATACATGTTAAATGGTTTATATTTGCTGTTCTCAGAATTTATCAAATTTCACTAAAAACAGTGACTTGAAGGTATTCATCATATAACAGCGGGGAAAAAAAACACAATCAAAATGATTGTGTTTAAAAAACCCATATAACATAACCAATCAGAAATCAGAACTCCTCAAAAGTAACTTACTTTCCATGACGTCGAAGGATGTCCTATGAACAGCTTACACTCGGTTGTGCTGTTTTTATTTTCAGCCCGCCACTTTCTGAAAGAAAACCTCCATCGTTTTGAAAAATATGTTACATACAATAAATGACTTCTCGCTCTCTACCACATGTTTCCACAAGGCCAAATCATGTAAGAGCCATTTATAACTCTTGGAATTCTTGTAAGCAAATCCCGTCATTTTGTATTTCCGCAACTTTCAGAAAGAAAACGTTCAAGATCACTTTCACAATCCTGGACTCGTAATATCTTACCCTTCTTGCTCACTCATGTTCTACATTTCCTATGACACTGATACTGCTTACTATGAAGCAGACTTACACTACCTCTATGACTACTACAATTATTTAATTGTCTACATCACTTTTAATCACAAAGCAATATAAAACAGTAGATAAAATGATATCAACCCCTAGAATCATTATACGCCAGTTACCTACCCTAAATTCTCTTTTCTGAAAACAGAAAGTAAGAATATTTTTAAATAAAAAGGCAACATTGTATCGTAGTCAAATGGGAATAATTTCCGAAACAGCAATTTTTTTTACATTTTAAGCTGTGTAATAAGCGGATCTGTCAAATGACCATCATGCCATATAATAGCTGCAGTTACAAATGTTCTTCCTAAAATCAACGACTGTGTAGCCACAACATTTGTAATTAAAGTTGAAGACTTACTTTCATCAGGTTTATATAGTTGGATTTTTAAAATGACATTATAATCAAAAGTTTGGACCAATAATCTAGACAGCATTGCAGACTTACATTCCCTCTACTCCATGTTTTGATTGGCTGCTTGAATTAGCTTATAAAAAGAAACAGTTTTTCTGAACTCATTCAAAGTGCAGATATTTTTCCATGACGTCAAGTGTTATGGTAAGAAGACCGTTTGCTTTGGGAAATACTCTGTTGTCCTTCAACTAATCTGTGCCCACCACTTTCTGTAAGAAAATCTTTTTTTCCAGGAACTATTTAATACTCAAAAATAACTTATGTCTCTGTACTACACTTATCCTCAAGGCCAAATCGTGTAGGAGCCATTAGAACCTCTTGAAATTCCTCAGAGCACATCCCGAGATTCTTTCCCTAAAATTTTGGTTTTAAAAACACCAGGTAAGAATTTTTAAGGTCATACGGCAATTTTATTTTGAAAGTTAAAACAGAATCGTTGCAGAATGACCAGCCGTTTCTAGACTTTAAATAAGCTGTGTAATGTCCTGATGTTATTGAAGGACCGTCATGATATATAATTGCTGCAGTTACAAAAGTCCTTCCTGATATTGACAACTGCGAAGCTACAACATTTTTCATTAAAGTTGTCAATTTTGTTCCATCAGGCCTACATCGTTGGAACATTAAAATGACATACTGGCCATATGTTCGTATAAATAAGGTTGACATCATTTCAGATTTACATTGGCTACACTCCATGTTGTGATCAGCTGCTTTTACTAGCTTATTAAAGGACACTGATTTACTGTCTGGCAAAGTTAAATATATAAATCTTTCTGAGTCTACACTAGTAGTACTTGATACCCTACAGTTCTCGCAGTCATGCTGCCATTGATAAGAAAGCCCAAACAGGTGATCTACATCTACACCTTCAGCATGCAATACATCAAGCATATACATTAAAAACTCCTGACAATCTTGCTGAATATTTTGAGAGAATTGTGTTTGACCTGAACATCTGTCTAACAGATTTCGAATTTCAGACACACTTTCTATTTTTGTTCTATCAGTGCTCCATTTCTCTAACACAGAATTTAACAAACTGCAAAGTCTGTGATCCGAATTGACCACAATCTCTTCTTTTACATTTTCTAGAGAAAACAAAACATTAACCACTACATTAGCATAGCAGTTGACACCAGAACTGTTTTCAAATTGAAAACCAACAACATCTTCAACAGAATCCTTTTTCTTTCTGCTTATAACTTCAGGTTCATCGAATTTTCGTCTTTTTGCTACAACCTCCCTAGTATTGGTCACATTTCTTCGTTTCCGGCCTACCACACGTTTCTCAAACCAAGGATATTGAGGCAAATGTGGCGCATACTCTCTTCTTAACCTATTGTATTCCTTAACACAATCTAGATCCGCACAAATGTTTGTGACATCACACTCAATCAAATACAATCCCGATAAAGTTTTAACTCGTGACAATGCCACATATGCCATACCCTCTTTGAACACAGAACTGCCAATATTCACCAATGCACTGTCTACACTTAAACCTTGTGATTTATGGATTGTCACCGCATATGCCAAGCAAACAGGAAACTGCTTACGGCGAACATATAAGTCTTTTACAAGCAAAAATCTAGCAGAACAACGACCAATTAGCTGTACTTCCTCAATGCCATCAAATTTAATTTTTAAAAATTCAATTCCATCTCTATTTCTGTATTTCACAAAATCAACAACATTACCCATTGATCCATTTACCAGACCTCTTTCAACATGTAAATTCCTTCTCAAAATTATACGGCAATTTAAGCACACATTCAGAGTCTTTTCAAAACCTGCAGTTTTAGATATAGTCTTCTCTAATGAATCCAATTTTGATTTCAAATTCTCAGACAAAATAATTGTTGATCCCATATGCTCTACTCTGTCAATAGCTTCCAGTTTCACAATCTCTTGGTTTTCTAAATGCAACATTTTGTTGTTGAAGATGGCACATTCTGCAAGAGTTGGCATCAAACATATTCCAGATTTCTTCTCAGTAATTTTCTGAAAAATATTCTCAGGCACAACGTCTTGTTCTGGATATAAATTTGACAGTAATCGTGCATGTAAACCTTGTTTCCCATGCTCGGTCACTTTTCCAATTCTAACATCTTGTAGAATATTCTTGTAAACTTCATCCTTGGCCTGACGCATATTTTCATGGAGTTCAGCATAATTGAAGTTTAACCATATATTGACGTTGCCAATGCTCCCTAGGCACTTCCTGGTATCTTCATGCGTGAGCATTTTGAACACAGGTTGTCCTTTCAATGGTGTCAGCTGCAGAAGATCTCCGAAAACAATGATGTGTTTGCCACCAAATAACACATCATACTCTGTTTTAAGAACTTCTTGCATTCTCAAATGCACAAAGGCAAGCATGACATTGGAAACCATGCTTACTTCGTCAATGATAAGAAGTTTCATTTTCCTCAAGACTCTTGAAACTTCACAACAAGCATCTCCAGATAACTTGTGGTATTGTAATTTGTTATCATGCTCCACTGGCAGCATCAGTAGACGATGCAAAGTAATACCTTTAATGTTATGTGCTGCCAGTCCAGTTGGAAAGGTGACAACACAAGACAGCGATGACTCAGTCCTTTCCTTCAAATAACATGAAATTGCTTTAATGAGGAAACTCTTTCCAGTTCCCGCTTCTCCACTCACGTACAGTCGGACAGGCTTCAACGACGTACATGAGCACTCTTTCTTCTCATGACTTAATCCATGATCAATTTGCTTGGTAACTTCGTCATATATTTTCCTCTGCTCAACGTTGAGTTGTCTTTCCAAGTCTTCTAAGTTAACCGCATCCTCCTGAGCATGTGCCATGGCTCTTTCCACTTCATTCATGGCAGTGGCAGCTTCATTTTCGATAACAGGTCCTCCTAGTGGATCCTGACTCAATGAAACAGAACTCTGACTGTCCTGAGAACTGTCTCTGGCAATCTCGGCTGCAATCGTTGCTTCCTGCTCGATTTCCGCATTCAACATTTCTACATATTTGGGAAAAGCAGGACATTCTATGGTCTCCTTGGCGGCAGTGAAAGAGTCTTCGTAACAGAGGAAATCTCCAAGCAGTTCCTCTTCTGCACGCCAAGGCTTGAAAAGTTGCAAAAGTGCTAAATAGAAAAACTCCTTTTTTTCAGGAGATTCGCCACTCAATTTTCGATGGTTTACCAAGTGGCATTTTCTTTGCTTGACCAGACATCCCTCACTTCCAATTACAGCATACACTCCTTTATCAATATCTTCTTTGATGTTCCTCTTGAATATGTAATTTTGTAGAACCTCATACAGACAAACATTCTCGAGGTGACTGCTTCGATTTGGATAATATGTATCCAACATGTTGGTCTTCAAAATGTCGGTACTGTTTGGCTCCTTTTCCGCCAAATACTCAATTTCCCGCACAGGTTTCAGAACTCGATTACGCGTTGCAGCAAGACCAAGACTCGCCCAAACGATACTCCTAGATTTGGCATAGAGACTTGCTGAAGACAACCGGTCAGAACATTCGTAAGCTCCGATTTCTCGATGCGACAACATCTTCAGACTGAAACTGTACAACTTCTTACTGAGGCTCTTTTCATGGGAAATGTCCTCCCACATATCCTTCAATTCTGTCTTTTCTTTTTTGGTGATGTAAGAGGTCACATACCGAGCCACAGCCATACAGTTATCAGCCACAAACTGTATATCCATGTTAGCATTCCACATGGACAAAATCACTGGGTTGTAGTCGTTGATGTACTTGGACTCTTCGTTCCTCTTCAAATTGTATGTGTTTTTAGGTGATTTCTTCATCACATTATGTCGCAGCGAAGACATCAAACTGTTCCCTCTTCCTTTAGAAATCACTAACCCTGGGGGTAGTGTGCGGAATGGGGCTCCGCGGAGCTACGCGAAGTGGGCGCAAAACTACGCCCACCCGCGCACTCCGCGTAGCCCCACTATGCGCCGCCCGCCTCCCTCCTGCCCTCCCTAAATATGCAAAGAAAAGGATTGAAAGGGTTTAAAAACACTTACCTGTCCGCCGCGTCCCCGGGGCTCCCTCTCCCGTCCCTAGAATCGCGCCGCCGCCATTTCGGATACTAATGTGCATGCGCGGGCGGCTGCGCATGCGCATTTCTCATGAGAAATGCGCATGCGCGGCCGCGCGCGCATGGGCATTAGTATCCGAAATGGCGGCGGCGCGAATGCAGGGACGGGAGAGGGAGCCCCGGGGACGCGGCGGACAGGTAAGTGTTTTTAAAACCTTTCAATCCTTGTATTTGCATATTTAGGGAGGGCGGGTGGCGGCCGGCTACGCACCGTCTGCGGAGCGCGCGTAGTGCCGCCTGGCTACGCCCGCTACGCAAAATGCATAGGAGACGTCACTACGCGCACTCCGTGCACGGAGCGTAGCTGACCGCCCACCCTTAGAAATCACCAGTCGTGGAAAGGCGAAATGACATTTGGTGTAGAACTTGTCCTTGTTTCTGAATTTACGACGACAGTACTTTCCGCAACGATGGCTTTGAAAGCGTAGAACTTGTTCTCTTAGGCTTTTGTCCTCCTTTGCGTTTGGAACAGCACATGTAGAATACTGTTCTATGAAACTCATCACTAAGTCTTCTGGATCTGTTCCAAATTTAGGTGCATCCTTGATCCACAGCAGCATATGTATATGAGGAGCACCTCTTGCTTGGTACTCCTTTCTCCAGAAGAAATCCAACACCTCTCCAAGAGGTGGATTCTTCTTATTCATGATGAAAGACATCATAGCTTCAAATCTATGATTGAAGTACCTGCATACATTCACTGGATCCAAAGAGCACAGTTCTGCGGGTGTCTTGAATTCGATGCTTTCGATGTTTCCATTTGCCTCTCGTAGAAATTCAAGTAAGTCTTCCCAGCCATACTCGGCACAGCTCAGAGTGAGGAACCATGTGGGAGTTCCTAAGTTCCTCAGCATACATTTTAAATCACCATGACGACGGTACCAGTACTCATTAGTACCACGCTGACACGCCATGAGATTAATCAGGTGACAATCCAAAATACTGTCTTGGACATTGACTTTATCCATAAAGTCACTTGCCGAGATGTTTTGCATCTGTATACCACTTTTCAAGATGTGGTTCACTGCAGATGACAGTCCAGACAGATCGCTTTCAAACAGGAGATGAAACAAATAGGGAATGCATTGTCGAAACCTAGCATCTTCTGCATACAATCGTAAAGTCCGGTATTCAGAAGCAGGAATTTGATGAGGTCGCTCATCATATCTTCCTCCTTGACCTGTTGGAAATAGCTGTGGGAAACACCGAGCTTCCAAACTTTCCTCCCAGACACTAATGGGACTCCCTTTGGCTTGTTTCATTTGAAACAACTCAATAGCATTCCCCATGACTTCCTTGGAATGCAAAGGATGAACACTATAATGTTCATATATTTCTTCACTTTTAGAGGGTTCTACTTTCTCAATTTGACCAGCACACAAATCGCTATCCTCTTCCTCACTTACTTCCTCTTCTGCAACATATACATTCTTATAGTACTTATTATTTTTTTCAAATACAATGTTGCCTTTTTGACTTTCCTAACATCCACTAAATCTTGCCATATTTTTTTATTCTTTGTCGGAACCCCATTAACTAAGATAACCAGAGGTTCCTCTTCCACTTTTTCTACTCCAATTGTGTTAATGTTTTTCTTCAAATCTAGAGGCAAATAAACAACTCTTCCCTTTAATCCTCTCTGTAAATCTGATGGAGGCAATTTCCCTGTCTTTGGCTCCATTCTTACAATAGCCTGAAAGGGATGGATACTTTGAATCAAAATAGATTCATAAGTATTTAAATCCTTCAATTCAGAAGGAATCTCAACCAATTCCAGATTATTATGAACCGCTCTAGCAGGCATCTGGTTTTGATTTAATTTATTACAACAATAAGTACACACACGTTGATCCGATCCCAAATCAAAACAATTTTCTACCATCAAGTATGTAGCGAAATCCTTCCATTCACTATTATTTTCCCTTTCACTTTTTGCATATAAATCCACTAACTTAGTCTGATTCTTATAATAAGTGCGTCGACAACACACACAAGTGAAATTAGGCCTCTCACTTGATTTCACCTTAAACGTGGCAATTTCCTTCTGAAAATTATCTGTACTGGAAACCTGTACACTATCTTCCACATTACCCTCTTCTACTGGGTCAATTTCAACATTCTCCTCTTTACTTCCAAAGTAACAAAACTCAATTTCTTCACACATATTCTTCACATCTATTTCAGAACCATGCAAAAGAGCGGCGCATAATTGTTTAAGCATAACTGCTGGACTCTTAGCATAATACAACATTCTAACTAATTTCCTCACTTTATTATGATGCACTGCTAGCATCCTGAAATGATGAAAAACACTCTGGCATACTCTCCTGGAAAGACAAGCCAGTGAATGACCATGCAAACCTGTCACTTCTCTCACTCTGCAAGGATCTAATTCTTGCAACAACTTCATTTTCTGCTTCAAACTTTTCTTATTAAATGTCCGTACAAAATCACAAAGCAAATTGATGGAATCCTGTTGCACACTGCAAATACTGCTACACTTCCAGGTGTACACAGGTCCCTTAGGACGTCTTCCTAAAACCTCATTACCTAACATCTCTTCTGCCTCTGTTGTCACAAGTTTTTCTTTTTCAACTGGACAACCATCTTTCACCTCATAAGCTCGACCGCTGGTGTCAACTGCATGCACCAAATCATTATCCTGGAAATAACTCTCCTCATTGAAAAATGCCTCACAACTTGAACTATGCATCCATTCTCCGGAAAAAACTTCACAAAAATTACTACGATTAACTATTCTCTTCCATCTACTATTTCTTTTGAAATCATAAATTGCCTTGTTTAGCTTCCTAATTCTATTGATTATCAAAATAAATAACTTTCGTTTAATTTCAAATGCCTGATCAATAACTTTCTCAACTTTTTTTTTCTCTTATAAAAAACCACTTTCTGTTGACCTTTCTTAATATTTTTTAACAAATTGCCAATTATCCTGTTGCGGAACATTCGTTTACGAATGTCCCTAAACTGTTGTTTCCTTCTACTATCATGCACAGAGTTATCTCTTGCTCTAGCAGTAACATTTTTGATTGGCCTTTCCTTTCCGTTTAAATTGCTTCTCTTTTTCTGGACAAAAACATTTTCTGTAGTACTACTTTTTTTTCTAGAAATGTTTCTTATGAATGTTTTCGTGGTCTTACCCGGTGCTTTCTTGGTGACTTCACGATTTTTTATTGTAGAGGACTGCTGCAGTAAATGATGGACCTGCTGTCTTTGACGTTTTGTAGCCTTTCTCATTCTATCCTTAGTTGGCATTCTCAAAATTTTAAATGATCTGCAGTTGAATCTGTGGTAAAATATAATAAAAAATGTTATTAACCACTATTACCAAACAGTAAATCAATAACAGTCATCAAAAACTTAACACACTACTTGACATTTTTACATAGAATATTTTTTAGTGCTTTGGCAAATTTAGAATACACAAATATCAGAAAAGAAATGGAATTCTTCTTCATTTTACCTGTCCTGTTTTATATGTGAATCTGATCTAATTTTATGAGCATATTTTAATATTTTATTGAAGACACTACACATAACCTGTTTTTGAAGGTGTGTTTAGTTTTAAATGAAACGGTTTACATTTTTACTTTTCATTTATTGTAAATTTTAAAAATAAATGTTTATAGTTCCATAGGCTCAAGCAGGTCAGCTTCCCACCCTATGTCATACAATTCTGACAAATCGGCATCCTCATCATGTTCTTCATCATCCTCAGTATTTAAATCATCCAAGGGATCTACTTTCACTGACGTTTCAATTACAAGTTCAATGATGAGGTCAAGATCAACTGATTGCTGATTGTCACTCATGGTTGATGTTGTCGTTATCTTTAAAGAAAGAGAACAACAATGAGATGTTGCAGAGTAAGAGACAAATCTCAGAGATTATAATAGTAAAATTGTTTAACAAGAGTAACATTTTGCAGCTATTATTTAGCCATGTCCAGCGATGCTGAGGAGGTGAGGCCTATGTCCAAGTTTTCAGTGAACAGGACTCATCTCTTCTTAACCTTGGATAAGCCTCACCGACTCTGTGTCCCCTGCTCATACTTAAATGTGCAGGGGCAGATTCATGCTAAGTGGCGCATCCCCACGGATGCACCAGTTAATGTGCACCGCTGCTCTGCCACCCATAGTGTGCCGCATTTACAATGTGGAGCACCATTGAGCAAAAACAGCACAGATGCGTTACGCATCTGTGCCGCAAAAGCAGCACATTGCAGGAATCACGTCATAAGCGCGACATGTCTACTGCAATGCACAGGAGGAAGCCTCACATTGCATGGTGCATCACTTCTTATGCCTGTTTCAAACAGGCGTAAGGATTTGATTCAGCAATGCTATAAAGCTGACTCAGTGAAATCTTCTAAATTTCACTGTGTTACTTTTACAGGGCTTTCATGCAAATTAATGCATACCTTGCAACAAAACACCTATATGAAAACTGACGCAGGTTTCATGTGGCACAGGACTTTACAGCATGACACATCTGCCTAGATGCATCAAGTTGTAAATATGTCGCCACATAGCAAATCTTTTGCACCGCCGCTGCATCACAAAAGTGATGCAAAAGAGACATACACATATCATAAATCTGTCCCTAACATTTTAAATGATTGATTCAAGATTACGATAAAGTGTGGCCTATCCAGAGGTTTGTTTGAGGTGAGGCCTACTCAGGGTTGCAGATGAAATTTACGCTTGTTGAAGAGTACAGAGGAGATAATACATGTGAAGGCCTACCAATGAAGTAAGTCATATCCACTTCACTCTTGAACAAAGGCCAGACCTTTTCTGTGTCCGTGGACAGACCTAAACTTCATCTGCACAATGTCATTCGTAAACTTAGGAAACACAGATGATGTAATTGAAAAATGTGGAGTTTCTTTTCCTCCTTTCACAATCACATCACCTGTGTTTCCTTTGCTTAGGTATCTCATAGTGCAGATGGACTCTAGCATATCAAAGAGTACACATAAGTTGAGCAGTGTATACAACAATTTTGACATTTACAGAAGATTCAGCTTCTTATCTTGTTGGAGATGAAATGAGGCCTGTCTTGCAACATGGTGCATCTTTTGCATCACTGCTGCATCGGTTTCATGTGGCACGGGACTTTACAGCATGACACATCTGCCTAGATGCATCAAGTTGTAAATATGTCACCACATAGCAAATCTTTTGCACCGCCGCTGCGTCACAAAAGTGACGCACAGTGACGCAAAAGAGGCATACATCTATCATAAATCTGTCCCTAACATTTTAAATGATTGATTCAGGATGACGATAAGGTGTGGCCTATCCAGAGGTTTGTTTAAGGTGAGGCCTACTCAGGGTTGCAGATGAAATTTACGCTTGTTGAAGAGTACAGAGGAGATAATACATGTGAAAGCCTAAAAATGAAGTAAGTCATGTCCACTTCACTCTTGAACAAAGGCCAGACCTCTTCTGTGTCCGTGGACAGACCTAAACCTCATCTGCACAATGTCATTCGTAAACTTAGGAAACACAGGTGATGTAATTGAAAAATGTGGAGTTTCTTTTCCTCATTTCACAATCACATCACCTGTGTTTCCTTTGCTTAGGTATCTCATAGTGCAGATGGACTCTAGCATATCAAAGAGTACACATAAGTTGAGCAGTGAATACAACAATTTTGACATTTACAGAAGATTCAGCTTCTTATCTTGTTGGAGATGAAATGAGGCCTGTCTTGCAACATGGTGCATCTTTTGCATCACTGCTGCATCGGTTTCATGTGGCACGGGACTTTACAGCATGACACATCTGCCTAGATGCATCAAGTTGTAAATATGTCACCACATAGCAAATCTTTTGCACCGCCGCTGCGTCACAAAAGTGACGCACAGTGACGCAAAAAAGGCATACACCTATCATAAATCTGTCCCTAATATTTTAAATGATTGATTCAGGATGACGATAAGGTGTGGCCTATCCAGAGGTTTGTTTAAGGTGAGGCCTACTCAGGGTTGCAGATGAAATTTACGCTTGTTGAAGAATACAGAGGAGATAATACATGTGAAAGCCTACCAATGAAGTAAGTCATGTCCACTTCACTCTTGAACAAAGGCCAGACCTCTTCTGTGTCCGTGGACAGGCCTAAACCTCATCTGCACAATGTCATTCGTAAACTTAGGAAACACAGGTGATGTAATTGAAAAATGTGGAGTTTCTTTTCCTCATTTCACAATCACATCACCTGTGTTTCCTTTGCTTAGGTATCTCATAGTGCAGATGGACTCTAGCATATCAAAGAGTACACATAAGTTGAGCAGTGTATACAACAATTTTGACATTTACAGAAGATTCAGCTTCTTATCTTGTTGGAGATGAAATGAGGCCTGTCTTGCAACATGGTGCATCTTTTGCATCACTGCTGCATCGGTTTCATGTGGCAAGGGACTTTACAGCATGACACATCTGCCTAGATGCATCAAGTTGTAAATATGTCACCACATAGCAAATCTTTTGCACCGCCGCTGCGTCACAAAAGTGACGCACAGTGACGCAAAAGAGGCATACACCTATCATAAATCTGTCCCTAATATTTAAAATGATTGATTCAGGATGACGATAAGGTGTGGCCTATCCAGAGTTTTGTTTAAGGTGAGGCCTACTCAGGGTTGCAGGTGAAATTTACGCTTGTTGAAGAATACAGAGGAGATAATACATGTGAAAGCCTACCAATGAAGTAAGTCATGTCCACTTCACTCTTGAACAAAGGCCAGACCTCTTCTGTGTCCCTGGACAGGCCTAAACCTCATCTGCACAATGTCATTCGTAAACTTAGGAAATACAGGTGATGTAATTGAAAAATGTGGAGTTTCTTTTCCTCATTTCACAATCACATCACCTGTGTTTCCTTTGCTTAGGTATCTCATAGTGCAGATGGACTCTAGCATATCAAAGAGTACACATAAGTTGAGCAGTGTATACACCAATTTTCACATTTACAGAAGATTCAGCTTCTTATCTTGTTGGAGATGAAATGAGGCCTGTCTTGCAACATGGTGCATCTTTTGCATCACTGCTGCATCGGTTTCATGTGGCACGGGACTTTACAGCATGACACATCTGCCTAGATGCATCAAGTTGTAAATATGTCGCCACATAGCAAATCTTTTGCACCGCCGCTGCGTCACAAAAGTCACTCACAGTGACGCAAAATAAGCTTACACCTATCATAAATCTGTCCCTAACATTTTAAATGATTGATTCAGGATGACGATAAAGTGTGGCCTATCCAGAGGTTTGTTTGAGGTGAGGCCTACTCAGGGTTGCAGATGAAATTTACGCTTTTTGAAGAGTACAGAGGAGATAATACATGTGAAGGCCTACCAATGAAGTAAGTCATGTCCACTTCACTCTTGAACAAAGGCCAGACCTTTTCTGTGTCCCTGGACAGACCTAAACCTCATCTGCACAATGTCATTCGTAAACTTAGGAAACACATGTGATGTAATTGAAAAATGTGGAGTTTCTTTTCCTCATTTCACAATCACATCACCTGTGTTTCCTTTGCTTAGGTATCTCATAGTGCAGATGGAGTCTAGCATATCAAAGACTACGCAGAAGGTTACAACTGTATGGAACATGGCTATGTAAGTCAAATAATCAAAATCTAAATTTGCCAAGCACACATGGGGGCGTATTTACAAGGACCTTGCACCACAGGGAAAGGTCTTAAATTAAAATGGGAAAAATAACATCAGAGAGACTCAAAGGCCTTATAAATATGCCCCAAGCAACCTATGAAGCTCTAGCATTACATATCAAGAAATCTAATTGATTTCAAAAATCGTTTTTAAACACATCATCTAAATAAATTATATACCTACATTCATCAGGAAGTGACTTAAAATGCCCTAAGACACATGAAAGCGTTTTTTTTAAGCCCTTGCTCCATTTTTAGATCACTTTTAACATGGCTATGTAAGTCAAATAATCAAGATCTAAATTTGCCAAGCACAGATGGGGGCGTATTTACAAGGACCTTGCACCACAGGGAAAGGTCTTAAATTAAAATGGGAAAAATAACATCAGAGAGACTCAAAGGCCTTATAAATATGCCCCAAGCAACCTATGAACCTCTAGCATTACATATCAAGAAACCTAATTGATTTCAAAAAACGTTTTTAAACACAACTTGTAAAGCAATTATATTCATACATTCATGGGGAAGTTACTTAAAATACCCTAAGACACATGAAAGCGCTTTTTTTAAGCCCTTGCTCCATTTTTAGATCACTTTTAACATGGCTATGTAAGTCAAATAATCAAGATCTAAATTTGCCAAGCACAGATGGGGGCGTATTTACAAGGACCTTGCACCACAGGGAAAGGTCTTAAATTAAAATGGGAAAAATAACATCAGAGAGACACAAAGGCCTTATAAATATGCCCCAAGCAACCTATGAAGCTCTAGCAGTACATATCAAGAAACCTAATTGTTTTCATAAATCGTTTTTAAACACATCAACTAAATCAATTAGATACCTACATTCAAGGGGAAATGACTTAAAATGGCCTAAGACACATGAAAGCGGTTTTTTTAAGGCCCTTGCAACATTTTTGGGTCACTTTTAACATGGCTATGTTAGTCAAAGAATTAAAATCTAAATTTGCCAAGCACAGATGGGGGCATATTTACAAGGACCTTGCACCACAGGGAAAGGTCTTAAATTAAAATGGGAAAAATTACATCAAAGGAAGTCAAAAGCCTTGAAAATATGCCCCAAGCAACCTATGAAACTCTAGCAGTACATATTAAGAAACCTAATTGATTTCAAAAAACGTTTTTAAACACATCTTGTAAAGCAATTATATTCATACATTCATGGGGAAGTGAGTTAAAATACCCTAAGACACATGAAAGCATTTTTGTAAGACCCTTGCACTTTTTTGCATTATTTTAACATGGCTATGTAACACAAAGAAACAAAATCTATTTGTAAAACACTTGACACAAAGCAACATTTTAAATACACAACTTTCTTCATAATTTTCTCCCTAAACCATACTATTCTCTACCTAAATTAAATGAATCTTTTCTCACCTTAGCAAATACTTTATGAGTTTCAAAACAGTCTCAGAAACACACCAAGTTGTCTTTAGCAGAGCAAAAGGTATGCACTCCAGAGTCTGCAGCTATGAAAAGCACAGAAATGCTGTAACTCATCACACATATCTCTCATGTCACCCAATCAAAACTCTTCCCTCACTTTTTTCAAATCAACACCCTTCCCCCCTCTGGCCTTTCTGCCTTTTTTGCATAGCAACCACCTCCTGAAAGACCTCTCATGTTTGCAAGTTCACACAACAATGTTTCAATTGAACTCTGAACTCTCAGTGCACCTGCGTATCCAGTGCAATCTTTCATTAAATGATTTTTTCTTGACCATTCAAATTACATCTTTCAAACAACACATCCATGCACCCTAACTTTCTGTTTTCAGCAATCAAAATCCACCAATCACTGCTACTGCTTCCTTAACACAGAAACTCCACAGTTTTTTTCATTTTAAACTCTTATTTTTCCAACTGCCATTTCATTGCCACACTTCATCTGACTGCAGCAGAACCTACTCTCACCATGTTTTCTGTCTGGATTGTTGGACATAGTTACATCTACTGGGCTCAAAGGTATGCTGAGAACAGAAATGTACCTAACCTCAATTTACAAGATGTGGAAATTAAGTGGTTTGGCCACAGAGGATTAAAATGTCACCAATTGATACCATTGGTGAAAACCTTTATGCATTTGCCTAAACCTGACCTGTTAATTTTGCACTGTGGAGGTAATGACTTGGGCACTTTGACTGGTGTAGGTCTGGAAATGCTTTTAAAGGACACCTTTGAGCAATTGATGGCACTTTTTCCTCAAACTGCCTTGGTATATTCAAATATATGCCAAAGACAGAAATGGAGGTGGTCGAACCAATTTTGTCCACAAATTGAGAAGTCGAGGAAGCATGTAAACAAATCTGTTTCAGCTTACATGAGAGACCATGGAATGGGCTCCATGTACAACAATAACTTGCGTTACTGCATGCAAGATATCTACAGAGGAGATGGAGTTCACTTCTCAGATGAGGGCAACAGAGTTTTCATTGTGAATTTAAGACTGTGCATTGGTACCTACTTATAAGTACCTAAATGTACCATAGACCCAAAAGCTCTTCTCAGAGCTACCCTACATCTGATCACTCACAATTATTATTTTACTCTAACTTTTTTCACAAATTTTCAACAAAGTACGCTCCCCGGAGCGCTACCCAGTACGCGAACCGGTGTCATGATTCCATACCTGCCCTTCCTTAATAACTACATATCCCCTTAGGGCATCGGTAGTACTTCCCTTTCTGAAAACCCACCCCTGTCCCGTGCGCCCGCACGCTTCAAATCAGTGTGTTTAGGTGTACAGTATTTCATTCATGCCTTGTAAACTTATTGTTGCCTTGTAAACTTATTGTTGCCTTGTAAACTTATTGTTGCCTTGTACACTTGT
Organism: Lissotriton helveticus; assembly: GCF_964261635.1. Taxonomy (NCBI): domain Eukaryota; kingdom Metazoa; phylum Chordata; class Amphibia; order Caudata; family Salamandridae; genus Lissotriton; species Lissotriton helveticus. Next base: position 1,088,063,754 of record NC_136071.1, on the reverse strand, counting down.
TGTGGTTATTTCAGATGTTTTTGGCAGGCTTCTGTGTTCCCATGTGTTTATTATCAGGAATCGGAGCCAGCGCTCTCTGAAAACCAAGCCTTCGCTTTGAGCGCTAACGGGAACTGAACCTTCGCTTTGAGAAGCGTTCTCCTCGCATCCCTCGCACGCGCCTTTTTGGTGCGCTTCTGATGAGATCGGGAAACTTCGATCTCGCGCACATTCCGTGTGCGTACCAGGGTGTGGCTGGGTGCGGCCCAGTACTTAAACCGCACCCAGCCTTCTGGAAGGCGCTTTGCCTTCCGACTTCCTTGGAAGAAGGTCGCGTCAGAACGGGGAACTTACCTGGACGGTTTCTCCATACCGGCAGGACATCTTGGAGGCTCTTCTTAAAGGCGACTCTTCTTCTGCAACAACAGCGGTGAAGAACCTAGAAAACAAAGAAGCTGAAAGCTAAGTACTTTCATTTGTTTTCGGTTAAAAGGCGCCCTTCGCAAGAAAGGTTATAACAATTTTTGGACTTGCTTCACAGAAGAAAACGCAAGGAAAAGACTTTGGACAATTCTGTTTCTTGTCTCTCAGTTTACTGAAGAACTTTGTTTAGGATTTCAAGAGTATACATTTTGAGCAATATTTAGATTGCGAATTTAGTCATTGCATATTGTTAAGGTTTAGGATATTGTGTATGTGTGCTTATCTTTCCAACATTCAGAGGAAGATTATTAAGAACCCCAAGTCTAGGATGCAAGAAGTTTATTGCACGTAAGTGTTAGTATTGTTAGGAAGGTTCTGCGAAAGTCTGTTAAGGATGTTAAGTAATCCGTCTCTTTCATTTTCAGCCTAATTCGACTAAAGCATACAAGCCTACAAGCCGACCATTTATTCTAGAGGACACTTGCTGACATCGTCTTCACCAACCATAAAGAAATACTGGACGAAACCCAACTTCTTACTGATCGCAGGTAGGGGAACGTCATGACATCCGGATAGAGTCTTAGGTGCTTTAACTAGATTAGTAAAATGATCTAGAGTAGAATAGGAGGAATCTATTGGACCAGAATAGTAAAGTTTCCTTAACTTGTTGCCTCGCAGGTCGACAGCAAGAACCAAGAGTCTTCACTACAACGTCCAGTACCGGCCCTCCTCCCTAATTTCTAGTTAAATTCTTGCTGTGACTTTCGAACCAGTAAGTGTTAGTTAGTAATCAGGGAAGTTGGTCCCTTGCGTCTCTGCGGAATCATCTGCGTCATCCTAGAGGGCATCTGTTCAAGCAAGGTAAGGGACGACGTGGATAGCTTGACAACCGGAAGCTAACCGCGCGAAATTGTTTTAAAAAATGTTTTTTTTTCCGCACATATGGGCCTCCTCAGCCACCCTCAGAAAACCTAGGGGGTCAAGATACGTCTACCGTGCCCCCTTCTTCCCATTCTGAACATTATTTGCCCTCCATCTTGTATTTTAATTCGACCGAAACACAAAATGGTGGACTCCCGTAACGCTGCAGGTTCGCGTACCGGGGCGCTCACCGGGAAGCGCTCCATCAAAAAAGGTGGGAAAGTAATTTACAGAAGAAACCCTGGAGACACTTTCACCAAATATAGATTTGCTCATACTACATACCAATCCCTACCATTTTCACAAATTTGGTTGGAATTTCATTTAGCCATTTAGCCTGTAGACCTCTCTAAATACCCTGAGGTAAATTACTTCACAAAACACATCTGAAGTGTTGGAATTGACAACCAATTAAAATGTTACTTTCATTTTCTATTTTTTTTTACCTGACATTTGATTGGTTATGTACCTGAATATATATAAAGGAAGAGAAGGAAACACAGCCATTTTGACTACTACTTCCTGGTGTACATTTCAATAGGATTTTCACTAATAACTTCAACTTCTTTTTAAAGGTAAGTTGTTATTTTAAAAACTGAAGTATATTGTGCACTTTAAGTTAATATGGTAAACTTTTTCCGATAGTTATATACTATCCCTCTGTAGTAGTTATAGATTTAGATAGACTTCTCTGTTATAGTTATGGATGGAGTTAGGCTTCTCTTGTATAATTATGAATTTACTTACGTTAAATCACATACACTTTTTTATATTCCTACTTCCACTCTGATACTATACACTGCCCAAAGATAAATGCACTGTTAAAAACTGCCTATCTAAAATTAATTCCAACAGTGCCCTGTCTCTACTAATATATATATTTTTATGCAAATTTCAGACAAAATGGAAGGCGAACAGAAAGTTTCATTTGAAATTGTCCTTGCAGAGACCAACCAAGAAATCATTGATCCAAATGACATTGAATTTATGGATGAAACTTGGGACCAAGAACTACTGCAATGTGTGCAATCAGTAGATGTCCTCCTTGAAAATGAGGACATTTTACACACTCAAACATTACAAGCTATGTTCAATGAAAATAACGACATTTCAGACAGTGAAATATTAGACATTTTATTAAATTTTGAAACACAATGACAATAATAAATAATTGCTTAAAAAATGAAGAAATAAAAAAAATCAACAAAACAAACAATCAATTAACATACAATATTTGAAAAGTCTATCATTCTTTTTTCCTTATAGTACGCTCCCCAGAGCGCTTCCCGGTGCGCGTACCGGGCGCTCCCCACGCAAAAAAAACAATTTATTTTTTATTTTTTTTTGCCCCGCGGGGCCCTTTTAAAGCCTCCACATCAAACCTAGGGGGTCAGGGAGGATCTACTATGCCCCCTTATGGTCATTTCCCCCTTTGTTTTGGCCTCCTCTTGTCTCTCGATCCTACCGAGAGACAAGATGGCGGCCGCTCCGGACTGTTTAGAATGTTGACAGACACCGGAGAGCCAATCAGCTTCGCTACGCGAAGTTCCGTTACGCGTCAAGTACGCGAACCGGAGCGCTACCCGGAACGCGCTTACAGATATATATCTTTTTTTGAACGTTAATTTCTCAAAATCCACTGGATCACATATATTGAGACCTAGCAAAGGCACATCGGGCTACCAGTCCCTACAATTTTGCAAAGTTTCGTGCAAATCCATTCAGCCGTTCGGGCTAAAAGTGAGGCCAACCGCCCTATGGAAATTAACATGGGAAAAACACGTTTTAGGACCCCCCTTTTTTCTCAGCCCCCCCTTGACAAACCCCCCCCCAAATTTTCAGTGGCTGCTCAGAAACAAAATGTTCAATTTTCCTGAAAATTTCAGCCAATTCCGTCCACAAACGCCAAAGTTATTAGACATAGAATTTTCAAAAATCCCATAGAGAAAAAATCCTAACTATATATACCTACTGGCGGTCGCCAGTAGGTATATATAGTTAGGATTTTTTCCCTATGGGATTTTTGAAAATTCTATGTCTAATAACTTTGGCGTTTGTGGACGGAATTGGCTGAAATTTTCTGGAAAATGGAACATTTTGTTTTTGAGCAGCCCTTGGAAATTTGGGGGGGTTTCGTCAAGGGGGGGCCGAGAAAAAAGGGGGGTCCCAAAACGTGTTTTTAACATTGAGTTTTCCATAGGGCGGTTGGCCTCACTTTTAGCCCGAACGGCTGAATGGATTTCCATGAAACTTGGCAAAATTGTAGGGACTGGTAGCCCGATGTGCCTTTTCTAGGTCTCAATATATGTGCTCCAGTGGATTTTGAGAAATTAACGTTTAAAAAAAGATATATATCTGTAAGCGCGCTCCGGGCAGCGCTCCGGTCCGCGGACCTTAAGCGTACCGGAACTTCGCGTAGCTAAGCTGATTGGCTCTCCGGTGTCTGTCAACATTCTAAACAGTCCGGAGCGGCCGCCATCTTGTCTCTCGGTAGGATTGAGAGACAAGAGGAGGCCAAAACAAAGGCGAAAATGACCATAAGGGGGCATACTAGATCCTCCCTGACCCCCTAGGTTTAATGTGGAGGTTTTAAAAGGGCCCCGCGGGGCAAAAAAAACAAAAAAAATTTTTTGTTTTTTTTGCGTGGGGAGCGCCCGGTCCGCGAACCGGGAAGCGTTCTGGGCAGCGTACTGCAATGAAAAATGAATGATAGACTTTTCAAATGCTGTATGTTAATTGATTGTTGTTTTTGTTGATTATTTTTTATTTTCTTTATTTTTTAAGCATTTTTTTTAATGTGATTGTGTTTCATAATTTATTAAACTTTCTAACATTTCATTGTCAGAAATTTCATAATTATCATGGAATATACATTGTAGTCTCTGAGGGTGTAAAATGTCCTCATTTGCAAGGAGGTTATCTACTGCTTGTACACATTGCAGTAGTTCATTGTCCCAAGTTTCATCGAAAAATTCAATGTCAATTTGATCAATTGTATCAATCAATTCTTGGCTGCTCTCTTGCAGGTCCATTTCAAAAGAAACTTGGTTTTCGCCTTCCATTTTGCCTGAAATTTGGATTAAAAAAATATATATTAGTAGAGATAGGGCAATGTTGGGAATAATTTTAGATAGGCATTTTTTATCAGTGAATTTATCTTTGGGCAGTGTATAGTATCAGAGTGGAAGTAGGAATATAAAAAAGTGTATGTGATTTAACGTAAGTAAATTCATAATTATACAAGAGAAGCCTAACTCCATTCATAACTATAACAGAGAAGTCTCTCTAAATCTATAACTACTACAGAGGGATAGTATATATCTATCAGAAAAAGTTTACCATATTAACTTATAGTGCACAATATACTTCAGTTTTAAAAATAAAAACTTACCTTTAGAAAGAAGTTGAAGGAATTAGTGAAAATACTATTGAAATGTACAGCAAGAAGTAGTAGTCAAAATGGCTGTGTTTTCTTCTCTTCCTTTATATATATTCAGGTATATAACCAATGAAATGTCAGGTAAAAAAAATAGAAAATGAAAGTAACATTTTCATTGGTTGTCAATTCCAACACTTCAGATGTGTTTTGTGAAGTAATTTACCTCAGGGTATTTAGAGAGGTCTACAGGCTAAATGACTAAATGGAATTCCAATCAAATTTGTGAAAATGGTAGGGATTGGTATGTAGTATGAGCTAATCTATATTTGGTGAAATTGTCTCCAGTGGCTTTTCTGTGAACTACTTTCCCACCTTTTTTGATGGTTCGCTTCCCAGAGAGCGACCCGGTACGCGAACCGTTAAGCGCCCCGGTTCGCGAACCTTAAGCGTTCCGGGAGTCCACCATTTTGTGTTTCGGTCGAATTAAGATACAAGATGGAGGGCAAATAATGTTCAGAATGGGTAGAAGGGGGCACGGTAGAGTTATCTTGACCCCCTAGGTTTTCTGAGGGTGGCTGAGGAGGCTTATATGTGCGAAAAAAAAACATTTTTTAAAACAAAATTCGCGAGGTTAGCTCCCGGTTCGCGTACCGGGTAGCGCCCCAGGGAGCGTACTTTGTTGGAAATTAGTGAAAAATGTTAGAGTAAAATAATAATTGTGAGTGATCAGATGTAGGGTAGCTCTGAGAAGAGCTTTTGGGTTTATGGTACATTTAGGTACTTATAAGTAGGTACCAATGCACATTCTTAAATTCAGAGTGAAAACTCTGTTGCCCTCATCTGAGAAGTGAACTCCATCTCCTCTGTAGATATCTTGCATGTAGTAACGCAAGTTATTGTTGTACAGGGAGCCCCTTCCATGGTCTCTCATGTAAGCTGAAACAGATTTGTTTACATGCTTCCTCGACTTCTCAATTTGTGGACAAAATTGGTTTGACCACCTCCATTTCTGTCTTTGGCATATATTTGAATATACCAAGGCAGTCTGAGGAAAAAGCGCCATTAATTGCTCAAAGGTGTCCTTTAAAAGCATTTCCAGACCTACACCAGTCAAAGTGCCCAAGTCATTACCTCCACAGTGCACAATTAACAGGTCAGGTTTGGGCAAATGCATAAAGGTTTTCACCAATGGTATCAATTGGTGACATTTTAATCCTCTGTGGCCAAACCACTTAATTTCCACATCTTGTAAATTGAGGTTAGGTAATTTCCTGTTTTCAACGTACCTTTGAGCCCAGTGAATATAACTATGTCCAACAATCCAGACAGAAAACATGGTGAGAGAAGGTTCTCCTGCAGTCAGATGAAGTGTGGCAATGAAATGGCAGTTGAAAAAATGAGAGTTTAAAATGAAAAAAACTGTGGAGTTTCTGTGTTCATGAAGCAGTAACAGTGATTGGTGGATTTTGATTGCTGAAAACAGAAAGTTAGGGTGCATGGATGTGTTCTTTGAAAGATGTATTTTGAATGGTCAATAAAAAATCATTAAATGAAAGAATGCACTGGATATGCAGGTGCACTGAGAGTTCAGAGTTCAATTGCAACAAAGTTGTGTGAACTTGCAAACACCAGAAGTCTTCCAAGAGGTGGTTGCCATGCAGAAAAGACAGAAAGGGCAGAGGGGGGAAGGGTTTTCATTTGAAAAAAAGTGAGGGAAGAGTTTTGATTGGGTGACATGAGAAATATGTGTGAAGAATTACAGCATTTCTGTGCTTTTGATAGCTGCAGACTCTGGAGTGCATACCTTTTGCTCTGCTGAAGACAAATTGGTGTGTTTCTGAGACTGTTTTCAAACTCAAAGTATTTGCTAAGGTGAGAAAATATTTCTTTAATTTAGATAGAGAATAGTGTGCTTTAAGGAGAAAATTATGAATTATGTGGCGCAAATTGCTTGTAAATATGCTCCCACCTGTGCATGGAAAATTTAGATTTTGAATGTTTGTGTTACATAGCCATGTTAAAAGTGACCCAACCATGCAGGAAAGGCAATCAAAAAACGCTTTTATGTGTCTTAAGGACATTTTAAGTAATTTTCCCATGTGCCGTGTTTTGAAATTATGATTTGAAAATCGTTTTTGAGGTAAAGGAATTGTTTTTAAATTTATGACAAGGACATAATGGTGTATGCTTCTTTATAAGGCAATTGACTGTCCCTGATGTTATTTTTCCCATTTTAATGTAAGACTTTTCTCTGTGGCGCAAATTGCTTGTAAATATGCTCCCACCTGTGCATGGTAAATTTAGATTTTAAATGTTTGTGTTACATAGCCATGTTAAAAGTGACCCAACCATGCTGGAAAGGCAATCAAAAAACGCTTTCATGTGTCTTAAGGACATTTTAAGTCATTTTCCCATGTGCAGTGTTTTGAAATTATGATTTGAAAATCGATTTTGGGGAAAAGGAATTGTTTTTAAATTTATGACAAGGACATAATGGTGTATGCTTCTTTATAAGGCAATTGACTGTCCCTGATGTTATTTTTCCCATTTTAGTGTAAGACCTTTGTCTGTGGCGCAAATTGCTTGTAAATATGCTCCCACCTGTGCATGGCAAATTTAGATTTTGAATGTTTGTGTTACATAGCCATGTTAAAAGTGATACAAACATGCTGCAAAGGCAATCAAAAAACGCTTTTATGTGTCTTAAGGACATTTTAAGTAATTTTCCCATGTGCAGTGTTTTGAAATTATGATTTGAAAATCGTTTTTGAGGTAAAGGAATGTTGTTAAAATTTATGTGCGCCATATGCCCCCAAATTTCTTTTTCAGGGGTGCAGCAGGGTGTTATTGAGACACCCCTGCAGCTTTGGAAAAATTCCTAATTTGCGATGAGCAAATTGTTAATCGCAAATTGCACCTTCATTTATATGAGCCTCCTAGCCCATGGAAATGAATGGGTAATTTGCAATTAGCAATTTGCTCATCGCAAATTTGGAATGGTAAAGAATCGCTATTTATTCCTTAAAATTCGCTATTTTGGAAATGCAAAATAGTTATATGATACATATGGCGGTTGATGTCTAAGAAGATAAGAAGCTTAGGGATACATTTATGATGACTGGCGCAATGAAGTTGACATCACTTACTTCATTGGTAGAGCTTTACATGTATTATGTCCTCTGTATTCTTCATCAAGCGTAACTTTAATCTGCAATCCTGAGTAGGCCTCACCTTAAACAAACCTCTGGATAGGCCACATCTTATTGTCATCCTGAATTAATCATTTAAAATGCTAGGGACAGATTTATGATAGGTGTATGCCTCTTTTGCGCCACTTAGAAAACACTGTCCATGGGGAAATGACTTAAAATGCCCTAAGACACATGAATGTGTTTTTTTAAAACGTTTGCAATTTTTTTGGGTCACTTTTAACATGGTTATGTGACTCAAACAGTCAAAATCTAAATTCGCCATGCTCAGGTGGGAGCATATTTACAAGGAATGTGCTCCATGGGGAAAGGTCTTATAATGTAATATGGGAAAAATGACATCAGAGACACTGAAATGCCTTATAGAGAAGCATACACCATTATGTCCTTGTCATAAATTTGCAAACCATTACTTTTCCCCAAAAACGATTTTCAAATCATAATTTCAAAACACTGCACATATGGAAATGACTTAAAATGTCCTTAATTCAAAATTTGCTATTCCTTATTTTGCGATTGCACTGAAGGATTTGCAAATTTTACGATTCCTTAAATGCAATGTATCAAACAAAAAATATGTAAAAAATGATATTAAGGATTTGGAAACTACCACCAACTTCTAGTTTGTGGTAATTTGCGAATTCTTTTCAAAAAGCATTTTTTTCTAAAAAACAAAAGGTCCCATATGACGCCCATACATGTCCTTAGGGCATGTATGTGTGCCATATGCCCCCAAATTTCTTTTTCAGGGGTGCAGCAGGGTGTTCTTGAGATACCCCTGCACGCTTGAAAAAATTCCTATTTTGTGATGAGCTAATTGCTAATCGCAAATTGCAACCTTCATTCCTATGAGCCTCCTAGCCCATGGAAATGAATGGGTAATTTGCAATTAGCAATTTGCTCATTGCAAATTAGGAATGGTAAAGAATTGCTATTTATTCCTTAAAATTTGCTATTTAGGAAATGCAAAATAGTTTGATGGTACATATGGTGGTTCATCTGTAACAAGATAAGAAGCTTAGGGATACATTTATGATGACTGGCGCAATAAAGTGGACATTACTTACTTCATTGGTAGGCCTTTACATGTATTATCTCCTCTGTATTCTTCATCAAGCGTAACTTTAATCTGCAATCCTGAGTAGACCTCAACTTAAACAAACCTTTGGATAGGCCACACCTTATTGTCATCCTGGATTAATCATTTAAAATGCTAGGGACAGATTTATGATAGGTGTATGCCTCTTTTCTGCCACTGTGCGTCACTTTTATGATGCAGCGGCGGTGGAAAAGATTTGCTATGAGGCGACAACATTACAAATTGATGCATTTAGGCAGATATGTCATGGTGTAAAAAAAACGTACCACATGAAACTGATGCAGCAGTGATGCAAAAGATGCACCATGTCGCAAGACAGGCCTCACTTGGGGCCATATGTATCAAGCTAATTAGCATTCGCAAAGATCAAAATTCTACGAATTTCGGCCTTTGCGAATGTTAATTAGACAAATGGTATGTATCAAACAAGTTTGATGCAAAATAAGGAGTAGCAAAATTTGCTATTCCTTATTTTGCAATTGCACTGAAGGATTTGCACATTTTTTTGAGACTACTTAAATGCAATGTATCAAACAAAAAATATGTAAAAAATGACATTAAGGATTTGTAAACTATTGTGGTAAATTGGTGGTAATTTGTGAATTCTTTTCAAAAAGCTTTTTTTAAAAAAAACAAAAGGTCACATATGACGCCAACACATGCCCTTAGGGCATGTATGTGTGCCATATGCCCCCAAATTTCTTTTTCAGGGGTGCAGCAGGGTGTTCTTGAGACACCCCTGCACCCTTGGAAAAATTCCTAATTTGTGATGAGCAAATTGCTAATCGCAAATTAAAACTTCATTCCTATGAGCCTCCTAGCCCATGGAAATGAATGGGTAACTTTCAATTAGCAATTTGCTCATCGCAAATTAGGAATGGTAAAGAATCGCTATTTATTCCTTAAAATTCGCTATTTAGGAAATGCAAAATATTTTGATGATACATATGGCAGTTCATCTCTAACAAGATAAGAAGCTTAGGGATAGATTTATGATGACTGGCGCATCACCAGGGATGTGCCAGTCATCCTGCGCTGCTGTTCCGCCACCCATGGTGTGCTGCATTTACAATGCGGCGCAGCATGGGGCAAAA